>NW_027518714.1:30407500-31607500 GCF_043159265.1 Tasmannia lanceolata | reverse complement strand
TAAAAACACACATCTTAACAACATGTATCTACTTGGAGAAACGTTTTCTGTGAAGGTACTATTATGTCTTATATAATTGAATTTTTATATTAGGTATTTTAAATAAGAGAGTATAAATTCCTGTTTACATTCGTTTTATAATTTCAAATCAATCATTGAGGGACCGAGTTACCGATTGATGACCTTTCCAAACAAAGTCCAAGGCGATATGCGCCAGATGTTGTTTTCTAGAAATAGAAGCTGCAGTCATCATTAAATAAGAGAATGTGTGAAGATTGTAACATGAAGTGGACAATTATTAGGAGTTCTCTCTTTGAGAACATGGGCCAGTAGTGATCAATTTCGGGGTCAAAAGCTATGAAAAGAGATGACTTCCTCAAAGGAAGAGGTTCCAAAACCAAATAGAAACATGTCTTAGCATTTATCCTTATTATGAATTGTCATTTACTTTTCGTAGCTATTGCTTGTCTGGTCGAATTAAAGACATGAATTCATGTTCTTAGATTAGCGTCTCTTTAATTCCCTCTCCTCCACACTGGCATTTGTTTATGTTGTTTTATTAGTCAGTTAATCAGATATTGTTGATCATGTGAGTTGTTTCATTATGCATGCATTGACAGCATCATTTACGTTATGTGTGCATTAGTTTTCACTGCAAGGTGTTCACATTTTGAGTGTGTCAACATGTTGTTCACATTCCACGAGAGTCGACATCCCAAATTTGCCATTGCATCATTCTGTGAAAAAGACCTTTCCATTTGTGTAAAGGCATTAGAGCCCAAGGAAGAAGCGTCTCTCACCTCTTCTTCTCAATTGCTAAAATCCATTCCTTAGGGACAAAAAACTCAATTGTCTAACGTCACGAATTGAATTTTGAATTGTCTTCTAAAACTGGCACACCTATGCATTCAACACACACATGTGCGTGCGCTGCGTTTCCCGATCACACTGTCGATCGTCGACTGAAAACAACTTTTTTGGCATGCCCGATGGACCTTAGTGCTACACGACGTTTAATTGCTGAAAGTGTAAGCATCAGTGTTCCTAGAAACCTTAGTGATTCTATTGTCTCTGAGAGTGTCGAGACTCTAGATCAAAGAACTTTTAATAGGAAGAATCCTCCTCTAGGGGAGAATCCTAATCTGGTTTCGCCGAGTAGAGATACTTCTCTTCAAGGACAAAATTCTTACGTGCCCGTCTTACTACAAGATGTGGCAGCCATGTTAATGAAGCATCTAGATAAAAATTTGCATGCGTTATCCCAGATGGTAGCTCGGCAAATTTCTAAAGTAATTAGGCCTTTTCAATTCTGTAGCGATAATTCCAAAAAGGTCCAGACTGTTTGGCTTGCTTTTTGATAGGATGTCAGCGACATGCCAATTAAACTGCCCATTTGGCATGGTAATAGACTGGCCCAATAGCTACCATACACTTGATCTTCAATTATTAGTTCTACAACCCAGTCGGATGATAGAATCAGGTTCAACAAGTTCCAAATGTGAACTAGGTCGAATGCTGTCCTAGGAGGCCAATTTTGTGGCCCCTCAGTATTTTCCTGAAAGAATCAACCCAAAATTTGGTGCCAAACTAGAATTTGCCACCAAACATTACGGTTTCTAACAACCTCACCCCTACTATCCCCAACAGCAAGCGAGGTTGTCTATAGAAACTCAACCTGACCACGGAGTCATAAGACCAAATGAGAGTGTGGCCAATCCTTGGGGCATCGCTGGTTAGAATTGGGGGCAACCAGTACCGGTTGATCCTAGGGTGGGTCTAAACGAGCCTCTCGTTTGGGAAAATTATATTCCCAAGTACATCAGCCTCAATAGAAATCAGGTTATAGAAATGATACAACAACAACTCAATCCGATGTTTAGACTGATACATAGGCCAATGTATCGGAAATTGTACCTTGATTGGTATGACCTCAACTACCTGTACCCACAGGGATACTGGGTACCTGAATTTGCACTATTTTCGGGAGAAGATAATCACTATATCGTTGAGCATGTAAGCCGTTTTCATAGCCTAGTGTAGAGAGGCAAGCGAAAAAGTCTACAAACTTAGGCTCTTTCCCTTTAACTGTTATATCAGTCAGCCATCCAACAATATTGAGACGTGAGTGGACATGGAGTATGCTTTATATTCACAGTTTTGTCTTATTGAGCCCAAGGTAACATCGTGGACTTGGCTAGGCTTATCCAACAACCCATCGAATCAGTGGAATCATACATTGCCTGATTCAAAAGGGTTGTGAATAGGTGCCATTCTAATCTACAGCGAGCCGATTATGTAAAATTAGCCCAGAGCTGACTCGGTTTGGAAATAAGGTAAAAGTTCGCCGGTCAAGAGTTCATAGACCTCTACTATCTAGCTTCTCAGGCTCCAAGATGTAAGAGACTGATTAAGGAAGAAGAATAAAAGAAAGTTTCATCAAAAGGGACCTACTACAGGGATCCCAACTATAAACACCATGGTGGGGGCCGAGGATGATCTCAAAGAAGAAGAATCTTTTGGAAAAACTAAGATAGTCGTGGTCGGACTTGTAGGTCCTAAACCTTATACATGCAAGGCTCTTGCTAGACCACGAAAGCCAAACGACAAACCCGATGGCAACTTTAATGAAAGTCGATTCATCTGAGGAATTACTATGACACTATAGACAATATTCCTTTGATATAACTAAGACCGAACAAATCTTTGACCACTTGCTCAAAGAGAAACTGTTGAAGTTGTTGGAGGGCTACATCATTCCTCTAGATGAATTCAAAAGCAGAAAGTAATGTATATGACACCATATATGGAGCCATAATACTAGTAATTGTATTAATTTTTGCAAAGCTTTACAGAAAGCCAACATTGATGGACTGCTCATTTTTTTCTGAAAAGGAAAAAGGGGTCATGATGGTCACTGGAATCCCATTTCTATCCGTCATGGATGTCAATGTGATTACATTGAATCCAGTCGTGGAAAAATATTGGTGAGCCTAGTCTGAGCAAGATTGGGGACAAGACTGAAAGGACATAAAGAATGGACCTTTGGTCGAAAAATCATTGCTAGACCACTGACTTAAACCAATTTTGGTCGCTGTTGCCAAAAACATCCCAACTTAACGAGAAAATTTAAGGCGGATTGCCATGGATGCCTCTTTCCTAGGTGCAAGTAAGAAACCAGAAAGGAGGAGTTCGTGTACATGCCGAATTTCAAAGAATACTGAGCCGACCTTCAAAATTTTACAGGTTTGGGACTTTTAACTTCTTCGGGGTCTAGGACCGAAAACCCAAACCACGCTCGTTAAGGAAAGAGGCCATGAATAGGAGGTTTGACAGAGAGGTTCCAAGTTTTACTCGGTCAGGCAAGTACGTGCCCTTGTCACTTCCTATAGACTGTACTCCGAGAGAAATGAGCAATAAACCTCGAATGATGAAATCACTCATGAGTCCAGTCAGTGTATGGCAGAGACTAGGGTGTCAACCTTACCTTCTTCCACATCGATCTATGCTATTAACCAAGATTGAAAAAGGAAGCTACAGTGGCAGCATGAACTCTCCGGGAAGATTCAAATCGAGTTTGGTCAGAAACAAATGTTGAAGGTCCTGACAAATCAGTGTATCTGAAAAAAAAGAATCTAATAATTGAGGAGTAGAATCTTTGAAAGAACCATTGTTAGAGAAAAGAATCATTAGGAGATTCTTCTAACCAGCATTCGACCAGCTGAGTCGAGGGTGAAAACGACTATGAGGATGAATTCGAAAAATAAATACAAGCCATACAATCTCTACCAAGCAAGGTGGAAGTCAACATGGTGTTCATCCTGCCCAAAATATACCAGGCCTAGCTTGAGCAGCCTTCATATATGGAGGACGGCTTGGAAGACCATAAGAGACCCAATCCCCACTAAACACGTGGGCGATCATGTTCTCACAATACCTGTGGGTGACCTGTTCCTCACTAAGCACGTGAGCAATCTCATTCCCGCTATATATACGGAAGATAACTGTTCGCAATCCTGCGATAAATCTCATCCCTGCAAAACATGTGGAAGACTACTGCCCACTAACCTGCGAGTCATCCCATCCTTGCAAACTGCGAGGAAGCCATTCGAGGAGAAACCGCGCCATCGAAACTGCCTGGGAAATACTTCTCAAAAACCACCAAGCACTAACGGTTCGGATGTCCAAACCAATCCTTCTGGTGTTCAAAGACCCCCTTCGGGCGTCCGAACTTCCACCCTGCATTTTTTTTTATTTCTGGTTCAAAGGGTTCGGGTGCCAATCCTTAAGCCTTTGGGCATCCGAACCCTTGATTCTAGGTTTTTGAAACCGCACGGTGACCCCTATTTTAATGTGATTTTCCATTCGAAAACTCTATTTTTTTTCTCTTAAAACACATGAAATAACTTGGTATGACCCTTCTTAAATTCTTTACTTTGATTAGGGTTGTCAAATCTGACATGATAGTGGGGATTCTTGGGAAAAATTGATTTTGACAACCCTATTCTATATTAAGATCAAACCAACAATTCCTTTCCCCAAGAATCTATTTTAACTTCATGGAAAATGCAAGATCATTGGGATTTGGTCTAGGTTCGTGGTTTTTAACATTAAAACTCTCACCCGATCATCGAAACCTTGATTTAAACTTGCCGGATGAAGAACCAAATCCTATATCAATCCTCCTTAATCTTATTTCCATGAACAAGATGAAAACCCATGGAGGAATTCAAAGACTAACAAAGAGATCAAGATACATCCCTTGAGAACAATTGCCTCCTCTCTCTAATTCCTTTCTAGCACTCAATTCTCCCAAAATTTCCACAAGTTTTTCTCTAGGCTTATTTTCTACAGGATTTTTGGGTTGGAATGTATATTTATAGACTCTAAATTAGAGTCCTAACTTAGCAGGAATAAAAAGCCCTAATAAACTCAATTTAAGAAGCCCTAATTAGCTAGGATTGGATTTGACAAAAATATCCCCTAGATGAATTTCGTTTGGGGTATTTTAAAGTGGCTTGTAAAAAGTACTGAATTCTAGATCATGCTCGGTTTGTTGAGGTCAACCCTTTACATCCTTACTAACTTTCCTCTCCTTGTACTTATTTTTGTTTAATATGCACATATTTAGTTCAAATGAATATTGATATGCATCTACTTGCTAAACGTTTTAGGGTGCAGTGGGTGCAAATAATTTTATATTAATGCAACCAATTGTTGTCTCCTGCCTTGCACATTCCGATGACTTCGAAGTGGAGGAGGTTGAGGTATGCATTGGGCCTTCTCTTATTCTTTTAATGTTTGATTCGTTCTTCAAATTAGTGGTAATATATGCTTTACTTCAAAAGCTGTTCACTTTTTTTCTTTCTATTGTTTTTGTTTTGTTTCCTGAAGGAAACCGCAAGGGCCAAACATCGAGTTCACAACATAAAGGACCAAAGACTCGAGACCCTAAGGTGAATAAAGAATCTGTGTAAGCTATGTTTTGTGGACACGAACACGAGTGTCGTGTGTCGATACGGACACGTCAAGCCCCCAAAATTTAGAAATGGGGACACGGCTAAAATACAAATAATCATGATTGTAGATACCGATTCGTGTGTCGAGTTTTGACACGGATACAAGTTGTCTGACATGGCAACATAAAAAAATCTAGAAAATAGTGACATGTACACACACATAAAATTACTTATTTTTATCACCATTTATAGCAAAATAAATATAGTATTTATTTAACAAACTAATAAATCTTAGAATCAATCAACTATAATATAAAACAAATATGAGATAATCAAATAATAACGCATTCATCTATTTGATCTAGTTCTCTTTTGTCTCAAATATCAATGAAGAAGGGAAACCAATATGATGCAATGGATGTAGTGTTGGAATAAGAGTTTGTTTAGTGTTTTAGGTTTAGATAAAGAAGAGCTAAAAGAAGACCTTATAATAAAAGAAGAGTTAATAACAAAAGAGGTAAACACAATATCTAATAATATATATGTAAAAGGGATTGTTGCACGATTGGGGTTATGCCACGTTGTGGACCCCGATCCGAGAGGACACGAGTGCGACGAGGGACGCGAGATCTCCCTGCAATCCTCACAAAATCTCCACATGTGAAGGAGAGCTCTACCAAGGAACTCTCGAAAAAAGTGCCACTCTCACAGCATAGGATGAGTGGCGATACATAATGAATGAGATACATCTTGATCAGGAGCAAAGGCTCGAAACCAAGATATACCTAAAAATATCTCAGAGTCGCCATCCATGGATACGCCATGGAACTAAAACAAATGCTTTGTCTGCAACGGATGACCAGAGATACAAAAGGTCCGTGCCTGATTACGAATGGAGAAGGTCCGAAGAGCACCCCCAATTCGTCCGAGTGCAAGCACTTGGTCTCTTACGCCATTTATTATTAACTTCGAAGAGTTTTGGACGAAAATCATGTGAAATGGGAACACGCATCTCCGAGAAGACGTCTAACTAATCATGAATGTCTCGGAGATGAAATAATAAGCACACACAAAAGAACCGAAAGAAGTGTGTCACCTAAGAATAGCTAGATTATGGGTGACATGCCTAATATGTGTCTAAGTTCTGATGGGCAAACACATGCATGCTACAGCTAAAGATATAAGGTCTGCGCATGAAAGTAAGAGAACACAGCAAAATATACAGCATGACAACACAACAAATCCTAAGACTCTAACGATTGAGCCCGAGTCTTTAGATGATCTGATGTTCATCCAAAGAAGCCTACGTATCCCCGCCTCCACGAGAATCAAGACAACGTAGTTCTTCGCACCTATTCTAAGCTATGATGCCTAAGACATCTAGACCTCTAACCTAGACTCGATCTAAAAGACCAGACTAGTTATTAAAGCTTCTTGTGCGATTATTTATATTCCAGTGGATTGTGAATTTTAGGACACCATATATGCCCTAACTAAATGCAGGTTGCCCTAAGTTAATGCAGGTGGTTCCTACAACCTATGTATAACTAGGCTGTGTGCCCTAAGGAAAATAATGGGATTACTAACGCATTCTAGACCTAGTCATCAGTCGGCGATGTGAATCACCAACTGACCAAACGGATGCGTAACAAACTCCTAACTCTAACACAGACACAAACCAAACACACAACAATCAAACAGCACATCAAGGACAAACTCCCGACTCTAAAACTCTCTATCTAAGACAAACTCATAACTCTAGAGGAAGATCTTTTTGAAAACAAGGTTTTAAAGTTTGAATGATTTTTAAAGATTTATAAAGTCTATTTACAAAGTTTGGCTGGACTTGGGATAAAGATCCCAAGCTGCACTACGTACCTCGTGAAAGAGGATCAAGCCAACGTAGTTCGAAAACAAACTTCCTAAACTACTCCAAACACACAACACTTTAGATGGTTTTAAGGTTTTTGATGTTTTTTTTAAATTATTTTTTATGCTTTTCTAAAGGGGATCCGATAGAAGACTCTCTATACCCACCATAGCACAGTAGAGTATTAAAGAGGGAAACAAGATCCCTAAAGCTTAAGGGGAAAGAAATCAAAACGGGGGAACTAAAGTCCCAAGGAAAAGAACAATCTCGAAGAGACGAAAACAAAACTAATAAGCCCTAATCAATCTCCAAAGGAGATATCTAAAGACGATGAAGTCTTGCTTTGCTCAACGACAGGGCATTCCCCTGGTTTATCCTTATAGGATCAAGCAAGACTACCTCGAACCCCTCTAAACAGGTTTATCAATTCTTTGCGCTCCTCGGGAGATAAAGTTTTGCCACTCCATCTTTTCTGAGTTCGAATTTCGATACCACTATCAATAGCTTCGATTTCTTCTTCAAGTGGCTATGATAGACGATCTTCCCCTCGTTTGACATTCTTTCAGATCTCGAAAGGAATTTCGTCTGCATTCTCATCTGAAAAGGGGGGTCTTTAGTTATTTTAAACATTAGATCTAAGAGTGAATCAAAATATCGAACACATAGAACCAAATCTTTATTGAATTGAAAACTTTGAAGTACATAGGGACTCATAGACACGCCTCTATGGACTTTACATTTGATTTGATAGAAAACAAAATGCTGACTCTATAAGAAGACTGACAGACATGACACACTTTTTCTTTTCTTTTAACATTGATACTACAAGACTCACCAACTTTCAACCTAGGAGTTAGTATAAACTTGACAAGGTACAAATCTTGAAACAAGATGCTTGACACATGACTCTTGAAACAAAACACTTGAACAGAGGCAAGGAATTGGCACTGAAGTTCCCAAGTAGCACGCCTTCCTCCATGATAATGCTGGCTAAGAAGTTCGACCCTGGTTCAGAAATCTTGGAAAGAGTGGTCCTCTGAAGTCCTGTTGACTTGGCCCAAATTGTCTTTGAAAACCTGCTGGTGACATCATCTTCTCTACCTCAACATTCTTAGGAGATTCACACTCTGTAATTTTTCCTTTTCCCTTCAACTTATTCCCCGGCTCTGAAGTGACATAAGTGATGGGATCTCTGGGAGGTTGAATGGTTCTTTCAAGTGTCTGGTTCACAAAAGCATATATTTCAGCAAGAGCAGAAAAGTCTTTCTCTATTCGGTTTTGGACTGCATGTTTCAAAGCTAAACAATTCTCCGTTAGGTGACCCGGGCTTCTATGATACTCACAGTATTTATCCACCCTCCAATTGTTGGGGAATAGATCAGGCACAGGTTTAATATCTTGAAGTTTCAAACAACCTTCACTGACCCATTTCTTCATGATGACTATAAGAGAACATGGCATTTGGGTGAATTCTCTTTTCCACTTCTGACCCATGTTTTCTTCTATTACCAAAGGCTTCTTAGGAGGTTGGTGAGAAGATCCAACATTCTTAACCTCCCTCGGAGCAATGAAAGGCTTCTTAAGAGATTGGCGAGAAGGTCCAACACTTTTAACTTCTTTTGGAGCAATGTAAGGCGTTTTCCCATTATGCAAATCAACATATCTATCAAGGATTAAACTTTGAACCAAGGCCTCTTCTGTCATAGTACCCATATCAACAAATTGTTTTGGAACAGAGTCACCTTTAATGGACAAGTGTTGCATCTGAATTTTCATCTCCCTTACTTCCTCAGTTAGCATAGCCATCTGACCAAAGAGCTTGACCATCCAGTTTTCCATTCTGACAAGTGTAGTCCTCTCAACAGATTCTTCTACAGATCGAGTGTTTAGTGGGACAGATGGGTTCTCAGAAATAGGGCGAATGAGGGATGCAGAATCTAAGATCGGTCCTTCAGTAGAAATGGCATTTATCGAGGCTGGTGGCGGGACAACATGAGTATCGAAAGGCTTTTGAAGAACACCAGGCTCTTCAATAGTGAGCTCATCTTCATCGATCATATCTTGCACTTTATGCTTCAGAGTATAACATTTATCAGTCGTATGACCCGAACCACGATGATATGCACAATATAAATCTCTTCTCTAATTCTTAGGCAGAGGATTAGGTAGGACTCTTTGTTCAGGAAATTTGATCTTGTTGTCCTTGATCAATCTCTTGAAAATGTAGAATAACGAGCAAGGAAGCAGAGTAAATTTTCTTATTTTCTTTTCTGCTGATTCTTCCCCTTCCAATACTGTTTTGACTGGAGTCCTAACAGAATTGACATTATGTACCTCATTTGGCTCAACCATAGGTCTTTTCCCTTCTTTGATATCAGATAAAGTCTTGGCCCTCAGGCCTTTTGCCAAAGCATCTTCAGTCTGGATTCCTGTTTTTATCAGATGGTCAAAACTTGAGTAGTGCTGAGGTGCCATGAAATGAAAATACGGTGAAGATAGACTTTTGATCACCAATTTAATCTGGTCTTCCTCAGATAATCTCTGACTTAACTGTGCCAACTTCCTCTTCCATCTACGAATAAAAGTGGTAAAGGTCTCTTGAGGACCTTGTTTCAACTGTTTCAAATCCCTCTTCGTAACCTCTACTCCGTCCTCCATCAAAAATTGTTCGACAAGTTTGTTTGCTATGGCCTCCATAGTTTTGACTTCTTCGGGTATCAAGCGCAAGAACCACTGTTTTGCGATTCCCACAAGGGACACAGGGAATAGTTGTGCCATCTGCTCGGGGTTGAGTGCATGTTGTTGGGAAAGCTTTATGAACCATCCTACATGACTCCGAAGACACCCAGTCTCATCATATTTATCATAGTCAGGGGTTTTGAATTTGGGTGGCAGAATAGCCTCAGGAGGTATCATAAACTCAGAAATGTCGAACTTCTTTGGCCCCTGAAATTTCATATTCTCTACATCTTGAGCCAACTTTCTGAACTTGTTGTACATCTCCTTCTCTAACTTGTCATACATCCCTTTCTCTTTACTGACCATAGGTACACAATATTCTTCAGCATATTGCCCATCCTCTAAATTGATTTCAAATGGTGAAACAGTTGGTCTGTTTGAATCTGGAGACAAACTTGGGGAAATTGGGGTATTGGCCCTCTAGAATTAGGGGCCTTGTCAGTACTTTGAACTTTTAAATGGGTCATCTCTTCCTTCATGCTCGTCATGTCGTGAGTAAGATTTTTCAGCATCTCTTGAATGGCTATCATAGGATCAACTGGGTCAGCCATTGGATGAACCTCTGGTAACACAGACAACTCAGACAAAGAGAGAAAATGTATTCTCGATGTAATGGGAGGATCAACTGAGTCTAGATACCGAAGATGGTTGTAAGCCCAATGGTTCCCACCTTAGCATTCCCATCTTCTTTTGATGATTCCAATACACAAGTGATTTTATATCACTAATGTGTTTGTATGTCTAAGTTGTAGATCATAATTGTGCTAAGACAAGATTGCTTGGATTGAGGCCAAGAAGTACTCATTGGACCACATTAGGAAGGCCAAAGACATCGGAGATCCAAGATGCATGAAGACTTGAAGCATCGCAATTGAAGATCAAAATCGTTTTAGAATGTAAAGATCCAATCCTAGTTTAGGTGTTTAGAGGCATAAATAAAGTTAATCTCACACACCCTAAATGTTTAAGAGATTGTCCTTGTGGTGTTCCAACACTTTGGAACCCTCATAACAATCCCAACTTGGTGTGGAGTTGGAAGCCCCAATGAATAAGAAAACAGAATTAAAAATCTGCTGAAAATAGGCTTCTCAGAACTTCGAGAGAATTCTCTGAGCTCCGAGCTCGGAACTCCGAGAAATTCCTCGGAGCTCCGAGATTTGGTCCAGTAGCTTTTTTCCAACTTCTGTTTGTATTCTCGGAACTCCGAAAGAAATTCTCGGAACTCCGAGAAAATCTCTCGGAACTCCGAGACCACTATTTCGGGAAGAAATTATAGCCTTTGGGGATTTTGCCAGATTTACCACTATGCCCCTCAAACGGTCATATTTGGTTTTTCTATATATATGGGTATTCTAAACTTCTAAATTATCAATCCTAACACTCTAAAAACCTATTGGAATATCCTAAGAATGAATCAAGCTTGTTTATGTCTCTCATCCTTTAGAATTAGGATTTGGATCATTAGGCTCGAATTTGTACATCTTCTACAAAGTTTGTAAACCCTTGTGAGGGATTTTTTGTTCTTTCTTTCTTTATTCAAAAGATTGTATTCGGGCGAGTGTTCGGAGAAGCGGAGCCCACTCTCCGTGGTGAGGATTGCCACTAAGGTTAAAGGTAATTGGAATTGTAATCGGCACCGATCTTCACCGGAGTTAAGAAGATCAAATAGTGAAGCCATCAAAAGATTTGGTTGGTGGAGTGGAGTAGGCCTCGCGTTTGGAGGATCGAACCACTTTAAATCTCGGGTGCACTCTCTCTTATCTCTTGCTTTACATTTGCATTGCACTTAGGATTTAACTTGTGTGCTTGAATTTTATTGTTGATCTCTTAATCTTCAAATTGGGTTAGAAGTTTTCACAAGATTAAAACTTGTTAGGAACCTAATTTTTTCACTCCTCATTAGTTTCCATTAGAATAGTACTCGGGCCTACTCTTGGAATTTCACTTGGTATCAGAGCATTGGCTCTTAAAAGATTTTCTTTTCTTAAAATCTTTGGTAAAATTTTTTTTTAATTTTAACAAGGGAAAGATCATAAGATCATTGGCAACTTTCTAACTGTGAAATGGCAAACATAAATGGAACCCGACTTCCAGAAGGCCATTCCACAACTAGACCTCCTTTCTTTGATGGGTCCAACTATGGACAATGGAAGACAAGGATGCACATCTATCTTCTTTCGATAGATGTGGAACTTTGGCATATTGTTGAAAATTGATACACTTTACCTTCCAAACCATTTGAAGAATGGAATGTTGTAGAGAAAAGGCATGCAAATTTAAATTACAAAGCTATAAACTCTTTGTTTTGCGCCTTATCTACGGAGGGGTTTAATATAGTAGCTCTTTTTTATTCCGCCAAGGTTATTTGGGATACTCTTGCCGTTACCCATGAGGGAACATCACAAGTCAAGGATTCCAAAATAAACTTGTTAAAGAGCAAATATGAAATGT
Source organism: Tasmannia lanceolata (assembly GCF_043159265.1). Classification (NCBI taxonomy): domain Eukaryota; kingdom Viridiplantae; phylum Streptophyta; class Magnoliopsida; order Canellales; family Winteraceae; genus Tasmannia; species Tasmannia lanceolata. The sequence goes on along the minus strand of NW_027518714.1, from coordinate 31,594,984 downwards.
TTAGAATGGATCAAAATGAAAGTATTTCTGAAATGTATACCCGATTTTCTAAAATATCAAATGAATTAGCTAATGTTGGTAAATCTTTTTCTACTGATGAGCTTGTGAGTAAGTTGCTTAGGTCACTTCCTCCACATTGGGATCCAAAAGTCACCGCCATTCAAGAATCAAAGGATCTCAAGACACTAACTATGGAGGAGCTTGTAGGATCTCTTATCACTCAAGAGATGCTCCTCACTATCCGTCAAGAAGGGAAGAAGCCGAAAGAGAAAGAAAAAGAAAGTCGATCTCTAGCTCTAAAGGCCTCCAAGACGGACTCATCATCCTCAAGTGATGTGGATAGTGATGAGGAAGAAGCATTAAGAAAATTTAAAAGCTTATGGAGAAAGAAGTATAAAAAGAATAAAAAGAAGAAGAAAGAAGAAAGTGATGTTGAGGGAGTTATAAGATGCTATAATTGTAAGAAGACGGGTTACAAAAGACCGAAGTGTCCACTTCTCAAGTCATCTTCCTCAAAGTACAAGGGAAAGAAGAAAGATTGGAAGAAGAATAAGGGTCTCATCGCCGCTTGGGATGCTTCAAGCACGTCGGGCAAAAGCTCAAGTGAAGGGGAAGCTAATAAGGATGATCTTTGCTTCATGGCACTCACCCATGAAGATGAGGTAAATTCTAACCCCTCTTGTAATTCATCAAGTAGTGATAGTAAAAAAATATCTTATGATGAATTGTGCATAACCTTGCATTCTCAAATTTCAAAAAATAAAGTTCTTAAAAAATCTATTTCAAAATTAGAAAATGAACTTAATGTTTTGAAAAATGAGTCATCTTCTTCCATATCTAAATCTCAAGCACAAATTGAAAATTTTAAACTTGACATTGAAACCCTTAAGGGTATTTTGGATGAGAAAACTTGCCAATTAGTAAATGTGGCAAGCTCTTCCAAATCTTATGAAGATGACACTAATGATTTTTTAAATCAAATAACTCATCTTCATAATGAAAATGAAAGGTTAAGATTATGTCTCCATGGATTCTTAAATGGTGATAAAATTATTGACATAATCTTAAAGAAGGCTAGTCATAGACTTAATCATGTATTTTATGATAGGACTAGTCTATCTAACCCTCATGTTAGATGCCATTATTGTGGAATCAATGGTCATTACCAATTCCAATGTGCATCTAAGATTAGGGATTGTGGTGGAACCAAGAAAGCTTGGGTTCCCAAAGCCCCCATATGATTCTATTCATATGTGCTTAGATTAGGGGCTTGCACTTAAAAATTGAATATCTTTGTATGATTGTTTAAATATCCCCTCTTGTGTTGAATAAAAACTTTAAATAGGGGGAGTTCTATGTTTGTCATTTTCCTTGAAAAGGGGAGAGCTTAAAATTGTAAATTTTATCCCTTTGATTTTCTTTTACCCCATCTTTTTGATAGATGCCAAAAGGAGAAAAAAATCTAGTGTAAGGAAATATATGTATGCTTTTATTGGAAAATCTCTTGTGCTTGTCATCATCAAAAATGGGGAGATTGTAAGCCCAATGGTTCCCACCTTGGCATTCCAATCTTCTTTTGATGATTCCAATACACAAGTGATTTTATATCACTAATGTGTTTGTATGTCTAAGTTGTAGATCATAATTGTGCTAAGACAAGATTGCTTGGATTGAGGCCAAGAAGCACTCATTGGACAACATTAGGAAGGCCAAAGACATCGGAGATCCAAGATGCATGAAGACTTGAAGCATCGCAATTGAAGATCGAAGTCGTTTTAGAATGTAAAGATCCAATCCTAGTTTAGGTGTTTAGAGGCATAAATAAAGTTAATCTCACATACCCTAAATATTTAAGAGATTGTCCTTGTGGTGTTCCAACACTTTGGAACCCTCATAACAATCCCAACTTGGTGTAGAGTTGGAAGCCCCAATGAATAAGAAAACAGAATTAAAAATCTGCTGAAAATAGGCTTCTCGGAGCTCCGAGAAATTCCTCGGAGCTCCGAGATTTGGTCCAGTAGCTTTTTTCCAACTTCTGTTTGTATTCCCGGAACTCCGAGAGAAATCCTCGGAACTCCAAGAATTTCTCGAAACTCCGAGAAAATCTCTCGGAACTCCGAGACCACTATTTCGGAAAGAAATTATAGCCGTTGGGGATTTTGCCAGATTTACCACTATGCCCCTCAAACGGTCATATTTGGTTTTTCTATATATATGTGTATTCTAAACTTCCAAATTATCAATCCTAACACTCTAAAAACCTATTGGAATATCCTAAGAGTGAATCAAGCTTGTTTATGCCTCTCATCCTCTAGAATTAGGATTTGGATCATTAGGTTCAAATTTGTACATCTTCTACAAAGTTTGTAAACCCTTCTGAGGGATTTTTTGTTCTTTCTTTCATTATTCAAAAGATTGTATTCGGGCGAGTGTTCGGAGAAGCGGAGCCCACTCTCTGTAGTGAGGATTGCCACCAAGGTTAAAGGCAATTGGAATTGTAATCGGCACCGATCTTCACCGGAGTTAAAAGGATCAAATAGTGAAGCCATCAACGGATTTGGTTGGTGGAGTGGAGTAGGCCTCGCGTTTGGAGGACCGAACCACTTTAAATCTCGGGTGCACTCTCTCTTATCTCTTGCTTTATATTTGCATTGCACTTAGGATTTAACTTGTGTGCTTAAATTTCATTGTTGATCTCTTAATCTTCAAATTGGGTTAGAAGTTTTCACAAGATTAAAATTTGTTAGGAACCTAATTTTTTCACTCCTCATTAGTTGCCATTAGAATAGTACTCGGGCCTACCCTTGGAATTTCAATGGTCTAGACCAAGCAGGTTTGGCTAGGATTGTCTTTCTAGGAACAGTGATTTGCACTCTTTAGAATCCTGAAATTGAGGTTAAAACACTATGTTAAATGGATGATAACGGGGATAAAATATCTTGTACAAATAGAGACAAAAAAATAATCCCGAATATGTTTGAATTACAAAACAAGTAAGTCAATCTATGAAGGTCAAAGAAAGTTAGGCATTGATAACATGACCTACACCAACAAGATCTCAAGGAATCTTCAATTTATCCCTTTAAGTCTTTTTGATATATGGCTGCTCTCTTTTGAGGTATGAAAAAATTAGGAATGATTGACACCCCTAACTAAATGAGTTTGGACCTCAGCAATAATCATGCACTCATGACAGATAGGAAAGATTTAGCTAATCCATCAATGATCATGGTATAAGAAAGGTAAATCCATGATGGAAAATATGAATCAGTTATATGTACAAAAGATCAAAAAAATAGATTATGACCAAAGTCAAGAATCTGATGATAATCCACAAATGGATAAATAGGAATAAATAAAAGGATCACGATACAACAAACTCATGATTTATCCATAACTTTGAAGAATAGTAGTCATGCTCAAAATGTTCCAGGTAAAATCCGGCAGCATAACGGCTAGACAAGAAGGTCGAGGTAAGGTAAACTCATGGTTTAACCAACTCTAAAGGATAGCGGTCATGCTCAACATGTTCTGTAAAAAATTCAGCAGCATAACAGCTAGACAAGAAGGTCAAGGTATGGTAAACTCATGGTTTAACTGACTCTAAAGAATAGCGGTCATGCTTAAAATATTTTAGGTAAAATCCGGCAGCATGACTACGCTACAAAAGGGATCCCAAAACTCAACATAAAGGTATATGAACAATGGTGGTGAGATAAGCTCATAATCGGTAAACGAAATATGGTTACCAAAGAAAGGTAATCAAATGAAGGACTGACCATAGGTGAGAACATATGACAACGGGTCAAATCCTATGACCAACAGATCGAAGGACAGATCATGGCCAAGGTAATGACAAGTAAAAGCCACGGACCAGATCCAGATCTGAATAAAGAATAAGTATAACCGATTGAAATGAATAAGGAACTCTGACTAAAAGGAGAACCTCAATATATATATATATATAATCAGTATATATAAATACATATATGTATATAGACATATACATTTACCCTAACCAGGGGCACCAGCCCTAATCTAATCTAACAGAGTCAAGAAAATCCCGACTCAATACAGACTGAAAAGTGTATTAGGACCATGTTGTAGCCATATAAAATGAACTACCCTAGTCTACAAATGGGACAAGGCTCCTAACTCTAGGCTTTACATGTGTAAGCAACACATGTTCATCCCTATGTGAATGTAGTATATATATATATATATATATATATATATATATATATATATAAACACGGGTACTTCCTAGTTGGGTTTTACTATGTCAGTAAGTATATACATAGTATATAAAACAAAGTAGGGCTCCGGATGCAATCTATCGGGCACTATGCAAATGATCCATACTTTAGATGTGTAAGCCCAAGGGTCTACTCTCCAATCTTGTTTTGATGATTCTAAACATAATTGATTGTGTTTTTGAATACTAATCAATTTGCTTTGAAGTGTTGTGTTTAAGATAGGATTGATCGTTGAAGAAACCAACACTCAACTTGGTCATGCTTGAAGATGTACCAAACAAGAGCCAAAGGAGATAAGTGAAGCTCACATCATCACTCAAGCAAGCATCCAAAGATGGAAGATCATTTGAAGACCAAAGCTAAAGAGGGATCGAAGATTGCATAGGTATCATTGTACATCCTTTCTCTTTAGAGTTTCAAGTCAAGGCAAAGTATTTTCAAAGTGTTTTCAAAATTGTTTTTTCAAATAACACTTAAAGAACTTCAACGGTTTAGTGAATGCTTATGTAGTGGACCAACATGTTGGGACCCTCATAAACATTCCAAAATTATCATAGGAGTCAAGTTCCAAAAGCCAAAAATCACACATCAAAATATCAGATTTTTTAGGCTTCTCGGAACTCCGAGAAAAGGTCCAGTAGCGTCCAAACATTTTCTCAGAACTCCGAGAAAATTTCTCGGAACTCCGAGAAATGGTCCAGTAGAAATTTTATTTCTTCTGGCCGTTGTCTCGGAACTCCGAGAATATTTCTCGGAACTCCGAGAATTCTAGGAACTCCGAGAATGATTCTCGGAACTCCGAGAACCTTGCGACAGCTCAAAAAAGAGCCGTTGGGTTTTGATTTAAAAGTTGATTTTTGTTATCTACACCCCCAAACGGTCATATTTTGAGGAGAGACTATTTATACAACATCTAGAGGATTATTTCCTCTCTCTTGATTTTTGAAAAACCCTCTTAAGCACTCAAGCAAACTTGCAACCCTTTTAAGCTTAAGATTTTTGGTTTTTCCCAAACTTGCCTTTCACTTGTGAACCTATTGAGTTTGGATATTTTAGAGCTATCACTTGCAAATCCTTGTTGAAGAGCAATCAAGGAACTACAAAGGGCATCAAGCTTTCAAGAAGAAGCCAAGCTATCAATCTTTCATATCTTGTATAGGTGGCTAGGGCATTCCGTTTTTAATTCCCTAAAGAGCAACCGCTTAGAACTCGACGGAGAAGGAGAGTCTTTGTAAAGGTGTAAGGGCATCCTTGTTTAATATCCCTTGGAATTGTAACTGTCTCGGAGCCGGGCATCGTGGAGGTCTCCAATAGTGGAATCCCTCAAGTGCGACCTTGAGTAGAGTGGAGTAGGCCGTTGGCCGAACCACTATATATCGGTGTGTCATTTCTCACTCTTGCATTTCCATTATTGTTTGGTTTGGCATTTCTTTTTGTTTTTCAATTATATTTGCACTAACCAAATATTTAATTAAGTGAAGAAAAATTCCAATTAGGATTCATAGGAAAAATTCAAAAGGCCTAATATTGAGATAAATTCAATTCACCCCCCCTCTTGTTTATTTCAATTGGTATCAAAGTCTCGTCTCTAATTTTTAGAAAACCCTAACCGGTCTAGAGTAAAGATTCTAAAATGGCAAACTACCCTCAACACCATGAAGGTTACTCAAACACTAGGCCACCCTATTTTGATGGAACAAACTATGGTTTTTGGAAAACCAAAATGAAAATCTTTTTAACCCAAGACTATCAAATGTGGAGAGCAATTAATAATGAATACATCTTACCCACAAGAAATTTAAATGATTGGACCGAAGCCGAACAACAAGCTTCGAATTATAATGCCAAAGCCATGAATTCTCTTATTTGTGCTCTATCTCCCGGAGAATTCAATAGAGTATCAAATTTGAATTCGGCTAAGGAAATTTGGGACACTTTAGAAGTCACCCATGAGGGAACCAATCAAGTAAAAGAATCTAAAATGTACCATCTTTTTCGGCAATACGAACTCTTTCAAATGACATCCGATGAAACAATTGCCGACATGTACACTAGATTCACCAATCTTGTAAATGGATTAAGGGGTCTTGGAAAACAATTTTCCAATAGAGATTTAGTGACTAAAATCCTTAGGTCCTTACCTTTGTCTTGGGAATCCAAAACCTCCGCAATCACCGAAGCCAAGGACATGAACACATTGAACCTAGATGAACTAATAGGGTCCTTGATCACCCATGAAATGATTTTCAAAACAAAAGCACCCGAAATCGAAAAAGGAAAAGGAATTGCTTTTGCTTGTAATGTAGGTGAAAATGAAGATGCAAAAGAAGACATGGAAGATGAAGTTGCCCTCCTAACAAGAAGGATCAAATTCTTGCAAAGGAACATGGGAGGGATGAGAAATAGAAGGACAAACCCTCCATTCAAGAAGAAAGAAGAACTCGGTGATGGATCTTCTCAACCATGATGTTACGGTTGCAAGAAGCTTGGACACATTCGCCCGGATTGTCCACTCAACAATGAACCCACTTCAAACAACCGCTTCAAGAGAAGAGAAGGCAAGAAAGGAATGACCGCCACGTGGGATGAAGAAATTGAAAGCGAAGGCGAACAAAATGATGGCGAAGATTGCTTGATAGCAAGGAACGTATGCTTCATGGCCTCAACAAACGACAACAATGAGGTAAACACTTTAAATGATGTTATTGTCTTAAAAGAAGTTCTAAATTCCTTACAAAATGCAAATGATGAACTTGGAGATTCAATTTGATAAAATTGCATCACTTGAAAATTCTCTTGCTAACATGACAAAAGAATTTGGTTGGTTAAAAAAGGATCATGAATTTTTAGATGATGAAAATGAAAAATGCAAAGTAAAAATTCATGAGCTAAATGCTACCATTAAGACTTTGAATGTAAATCGACAAAATCTTTCTATTGAAAATAACAAACTAAAGCATGAAAACGGTAAACTATCTTTTGAGTATGATGAACTCAAGAAACTCTTTGAAAAATTTGAAAATAGTTCATTAAAATTGGATAGGCTTGTTAATATTCAAAGAATGTCAAGTGATAAAAGTGGACTTGGACACAAATGGAATACTACCATATCTAACTATAAAAACAAACTTGAAAAGGCTTCTTCTAGTGGTACCAAAATTTGTTTTTATTGTGGTCTAGAAGGTCATTACAAGGTTGCTTGCTTACATGCTAAACAAGATAAAATCAAATTGAACTCTAAAGTAAAAACAAATGAACATAGCAAGATTAGGAGGATTTGGGTACCTAAGGGATCTCACTTGCCTATTCATATGTAGGTATGCCTTAAAAGCCATAACAAGAGGAACACATGGTACCTTGATAGTGGATGCTCTAGACACATGACTAGAGACCTCACTCAATTCGCATCACTATCACTCAAGGATGGTGGAGAAGTTACCTTTGGAGATGACAAGAAAGGAAAAGTCAAAGGTGAAGGCACCATAGGTAACTCTACCTCTCCCATACATGATGTACTCTTTGTTGATGGTTTGTCCCATAATCTTATTAGCATTAGTCAATTATGTGATAATGGTTTTGAAGTTGTCTTCAATCCCGATAAATGCATTGTTAAAAATAAGATAGATGGAGTAGTCAAATTCATAGGTTCTAGAGACAATAACATTTACACAATTGGATTAGATGATCTTAGACTCCAAAATGTGACTTGTCTTAATGCCATTAGTGAGGATTCTTGGCTATGGCATAGGAAGTTGGGTCATGCCGGAATGGATCTCATTTCGACCCTCTCCTCAAAAGAAAGTGTTAGAGGATTACCTAAGTTCAAATTCATCAAGGATCACATTTGTAGAACTTGTCAATTAGGAAAACAATTGAAAAGCTCATTTGCACATAAAAATATGATTTCAACTTCCTACCCCTCGGAGCTACTTCATATGGATCTTTTTGGACCAATGAAGACTAGTAGCCTAGGTGGAAAGAGGTACGTGTTTGTAGTTGTGGATGACTACTCACGATTCACATGGGTCATATTTCTAGGACATAAAGATGAAACTTATGAAAACTTTCTTACATTGTGCAATCAAATTCAAAATGAAAAAGGTATTGCCATCTCCCACATTAGAAGTGATCATGGAACGGAATTTGAAAATGTACATTTTGACACTTATTGTAATGAACATGGCATAAAACATAATTTTCCGCACCTAGAACACCTCAACAAAATGGAGTAGTTGAAAGAAAGAATCGAACTCTCCAAGAAATGGCTAGAACTATGTTGCATGAAAATGATCTCCCTAGATATTTTTGGGCGGAAGCGGTTAGCACCGCTTGCTATATTATAAACAGGGTATATTTAAGGCCAATTTCTAAGAAAACACCTTATGAGCTTTTGAAAAACTTGAAACCAAATATAAGCTATTTTAGAGTGTTTGGATGTAAATGCTTTATTTTAAACATCAAAGATAATCTACACAAATTTGATAGGAAATCGGATGATGGAATATTCTTAGGGTATTCTTCTCATAGCAAGGCATATAGAGTATTTAATAGGAGAACCCTAGTAGTAGAAGAATCCATGCATGTGACATTTGATGAAAGAGAGCCAACACCACAAGAAATGCCACATGATGAGGATAAACCCATTGAACATCTTTTTCCAAAATTGAGTGCTCCTCCTCTTGCATCAACAAGTCATACATTACCTAGTGAGGAAGTAGAAAATGAAAATGATGACTCATTGCCTAGGGATAGGAGAACATTGGTAGATCATCCTGAATCCCAAATTTTAGGTGATGCCACATTGCCAGTGAGAACTAGATCATACTATCGTAGTGTGAGTAACAATTTGGCGTTCCTATCCGAATTAGATCAAAAATCCATCAAGGAAGCTGAAAAGGATGAATATTGGTTGATGGCCATGCAAGAAGAGCTAAGTCAATTCGAAAGGAACAAAGTGTGGAGGCTAGTGCCTAGACCTAGTGATCATCCAGTCATTGGCACGAGATGGGTGTATAGAAATAAATTGGATGAAAATGGAATTATCACTAGGAATAAAGCTAGGCTTGTAGCCCAAGGGTACAATCAGGAGGAAGGGATAGATTATGATGAGACATTTGCTCATGTTGCCCGTATGGAGGCTATTAGGATACTTTTGGCATATGCATCTCATAAAGGATTTAAACTATATCAAATGGATGTCAAAAGTGCCTTCCTAAATGGCTATATCCAAGAGGAAGTGTATGTTGAGCAACCTCCAGGTTTTGAAGACTTCAAACATCCAAATCATGTCTTCAGGCTTGATAAAGCTTTATATGGATTAAAGCAAGCTCCTAGAGCTTGGTATGAGAGGCTTTGCACTTTCTTAGTTGAAAAAGGATTCGAGATGGGAAAGGTGGATAAAACCTTGTTTATCAAAAGAGAAAATCATGATATCCTCCTTGTCCAAATCTATGTGGATGATACCATCTGTGGCTCAACTAATCAAAAATTGTGTGATGAATTTGCAACCTTAATGAAAAATGAATTTGAAATGAGCATGATGGGAGAGTTAACCTACTTCTTAGGACTCCAAATTAAACAATACAAAAATAGAATATTTTTAAATCAAGAAAAATATACAAAGGAGTTATTAAAGAAGTATGGCATGTATAGCAGTAAGACATCAAGAATTCCCATGAGTACTACTGCTAAGCTAGAAAAAGATGAATTTGGCAAATCTGTGGATCAGAAATTGTATAGGGGTATGATAGGTAGTTTGCTCTATTTGACAGCCAGCAGACCAGACGTTATGTTTACTGTCTGTCTCTGTGCTCGATTTCAATCGGATCCTAAAGAATCTCACCTATCAGCAGTTAAGAAGATCTTCAAGTACTTAAGAGGAACCCAAAGTCTAGGACTGTGGTATGAAAGATCATCTTCCTTCACTTTCATCGGATATTCAGATGCAGACTTTGCTGGATGTAGAGTAGATAGGAAAAGCACTAGTGGGACTTGCCAATTCTTTGGTAAATTACTTGTTTCATGGTTTAACAAGAAGCAAAATTCAGTAGCTCTGTCCACAACAGAAGCAGAATATGTGGTAGCTGGAGCTTGCTGTGCTCAAGTCCTATGGATGAAAAGCACATTGATGGACTATGCAATCAAAATGGAAAATATTCTCATCCAATGTGACAATACTAGTGCTATAAGCTTAACAAAGAACCCCATACAACACTCAAGAACAAAACACATTGAGATTAGGCACCACTTCATCAGAGATCACTCACAAAAAGGGGATATTTGCTTAAAATATATCAACACTGAAGATCAATTAGCGGATATCTTTACAAAACCCCTTAGTGATGATAGAATTTGTTATATCCGAAGTGCCTTAAACATTTGGAGTGCGGATCAAATTAAAGAAATTGCCAAATAAATACTTTGTGCCTTTAACCAGCTTATCTATATAGTATTTATATATATAATATTTGTTTGGTAGTATCTGCATGAATGAGATGTCAAATTTTTAATCTTAAAAATCACTCAATTGATATTCTTAGCCTTCTTAGTTTTCTAAGTTGGAGATGTATCTTCACTTTAATTAAAATACCTAACATTTTGACATATGTCAACATCTCGATCATGAACAGGTATATGTGCATTACTTGGTTATATTTTTTTTATCATAAGCATTGATTTAGGGGGAGTTATCTACTCCTAAATTTGTTTTTACACCCTTTCTGTCGATGACAAAAGGGGGAGAAGGTTTGAAATTGATTATCTATTCAAATTTACTATATGCACCACATGCTTATAACTTGTATCATTTATATGTGTGCATATATTGAGGGGGAGTTCTAGTATTCACTTGCCTACTATGTCACTCCACACACACCTCATAATCAATTTTGTTTGTCATCATAAAAAAGGGGGAGATTGTAAGCCCAAGGGTCTACTCTCCAATCTTGTTTTGATGATTCTAAACATAATGGATTGTGTTTTTGAATACTAATCAATTTGCTTTGAAGTGTTGTGTTTAAGATAGGATTGATCGTTGAAGAAACCAACACTCAACTTGGTCATGCTTGAAGATGTACCAAACAAGAGCCAAAGGAGCTAAGTGAAGCTCACATCATCACTCAAGCAAGCATCCAAAGATGGAAGATCATTTGAAGACCAAAGCTAAAGAGGGATCGAAGATTGCATAGGTATCATTGTACATCCTTTCTCTTTAGAGTTTCAAGTCAAGGCAAAGTATTTTCAAAGTGTTTTCAAAATTGTTTTTTCAAATAACACTTAAAGAACTTCAACGGTTTAGTGAATGCTTATGTAGTGGACCAACATGTTGGGACCCTCATAAACATTCCAAAATTATCATAGGAGTCAAGTTCCAAAAGCCAAAAATCACACATCAAAATATCAGATTTTTTAGGCTTCTCGGAACTCCGAGATTTTTCTCGGAGCTCCGAGACTGGAGCTCGGAACTCCGAGAGTTCCCTCGGAACTCCGAGAAAAGGTCCAGTAGCGTCCAAACATTTTCTCGGAACTCCGAGAAATGGTCCAGTAGAAATTTTATTTCTTCTGGCCGTTGTCTCGGAACTCCGAGAATTCTCGGAACTCCGAGAATGATTCTCGGAACTCCGAGAACCTTGCGACAGCTCAAAAAAGAGCCGTTGGGTTTTGATTTAAAAGTTGATTTTTGTTATCTACACCCCCAAACGGTCATATTTTGAGGAGAGGCTATTTATACAACATCTAGAGGATTATTTCCTCTCTCTTGATTTTTGAAAAACCCTCTTAAGCACTCAAGCAAACTTGCAACCCTTTTAAGCTTAAGATTTTTGGTTTTTCCCAAACTTGCCTTTCACTTGTGAACCTATTGAGTTTGGATATTTTAGAGCTATCACTTGCAAATTATTGTTGAAGAGCAATCAAGGAACTACAAAGGGCATCAAGCTTTCAAGAAGAAGCCAAGCTATCAATCTTTCATATCTTGTATAGGTGGCTAGGGCATTCCATTTTTAATTCCCTAGAGAGCAACCGCTTAGAACTCGGCGGAGAAGGAGAGTCTTTGTAAAGGTGTAAGGGCATCCTTGTTTAATATCCCTTGGAATTGTAACCGCCTCGGAGCCGGGCATCGTGGAGGTCTCCAATAGTGGAATCCCTCAAGTGCGACCTTGAGTAGAGTGGAGTAGGCCGTTGGCCGAACCACTATATATCGGTGTGTCATTTCTCACTCTTGCATTTCCATTATTGTTTGGTTTGGCATTTCTTTTTGTTTTTCAATTATATTTGCACTAACCAAATATTTAATTAAGTGAAGAAAAATTCCAATTAGGATTCATAGGAAATATTCAAAAGGCCTAATATTGAGATAAATTCAATTCACCCCCCTCTTGTTTATTTCAAGATGTATAACTCAAGGGCTCCAGACTTCATTGCTCATCGGTTGCTGTAAACACAAGTGCACCGAGTGTTTACGGGTGCAGCGCCGGCGCATAGCTTGGAAATAGATTCAACAGCACCAGCAGGGTAATGACATCCCATTTGGCACGCATTATATCTATCCCGTGGAACCAATAATAATGAAAAATAATGAAAGACATAAATAATGAAGAGTATGACAATGTATGATGTGCAGTGTGTGAATCCCTCATTTTAATTACGCACCTATCTGGTGCCCCTGGATTCTAACGATAAAGTTCCCATTTAAAATGATTTTAGCCTAAATTTCTCCAAAGTTAGTAAAAATGGCACTTTCAAAGAGTTAGGCAATGTTTTAAGAACTCCCCAGTAGAGTCGCCAGCCTGTGGACTCCGATCCGAGAGGACACGAGTGCGATGAGGGATGATCGAAGGAAAATAATGAGGTTCGTTGCTTGGGCTAACTTGATCAAGAAATGAAATGACACTGACGAAACATGAAATCAAGTATCTCAATCAACTGAGTCTATTAGAAATAAGGCCAGCTTGGATGAGATGAAAGAATAATCTGAGATCGCACACCCAAGAAAGCTACATTATCATTACCACTCATAAAGGGAGGTCAATCCAGTTAACGAATATCATGACAAATAGCAGATATGGATACTCTTAAACACCTCAATCCAATGATTCACACTATACATGAAACTTCATTTCCTGAGTCTAAATAGAAACAGAATTTGGTAATGAAATACAAGAGTTTCTCAATTACAAATATTGCAAGCTCAATAAAGGAAACTAAGTCAGAATCATGTACAATATAGAGAATGAATATATCATTTTCAGGACAATACAAAGCCAGTACGGTTGCTAATGGTTTTAATCGAACCGATAATGTGAAATGGTAGGGGTAGCACTATAAGGCAACAACATCATTTCATCTCAAGCATTAACTGTAATATAGTGAAGTGTTGTGAATATCTACAACATTGGATTGGCAATACAATGAAGATCATTAAACATGCAGAATCAAAGTCTTCAATGGGGATGATTTGATAGACTCACAATCACTAGGTAAATGCAACACGTTCAACGAGCAGACACAACAAAAATTGCCGATTGAGTATCTCTAAGGTTTCAAATGAAAATCATTTGATGATCTCAAAACCACCCTTGAATCCTTCCAAACACTAGGGATCAAAAGCAGATTAACCTATACCTTCAAACTTTTCTTCAAATGTAAGTATCAAGGCTCATGTAAATTCAATCCAAATGTTTGAACCCTATTCAGCTTTAGTCTAAATATACGTATTGAGGCCCATAACCACAACATAAATGAAATTAGAAGCATCAACACCAATAACTTGAACTCTAAAGAGCAAACAGTGAGCATCCAACAATTAGACAGATTCAAGCAACTAATGACATTACGAATTCCTTTTAAAAATCATATGCCAACTCTAACACTCTAATTCAGCTTTAGAACACAGTCATCACACATAACCAAATAGGTGGAAAAATAGTAAAACCAACCAAGATGGAAACAAAATTGACAGACAAAGAACAAACAGGAGAACTTGACTCTTAAAAATTTTTGTAAATCCATTTTAAAAACAAGGAAGCCCAAATTGATGGCAGTAAAGCCGAATTCAAAACAAAGTCAAAATGCACAGTATTCCATTTCATAAAAACTCAAAAGCGGAAATGATTTATAATAGAACAAGTAAATTGAATTCCTACAATTAAAGTAATATAGAGGAAGATATACTTCTTCATCTGCTTGCAATTGGGGTCGAAGGACCTGGATCAAAGATGTGATCCGATCCCCATGGTTTCCAAAACCACCCAATATTATGATGGACAGAGGGACCAAAACTGGCAACCAATCAAAGAGAAATTACAAAAAACCAAATCCATTAAACCACCTTGATGAAATATAGATCGGGAACAAGAACATGATTACCTGAAGCACCGCTTGAGGTGGAATCAAGATCAATTCTACAAAAGCCCTTCGTCGTTGACGGACAAAGTTTCCGATCCGGAGACGATTTTCCCACCACCAGAAAATGATATTCAATGGGGTTTGAAGGGAGAAGAGATGGGATAGAAGAAGGCTTCTGATTCTTCTCAAGGAGTGAATGGCTACCGTTAAACAGGGGTGAAGAAAATGATCGGAATCCTGGCGATATTTCCGGAGAAGGCAAAAATGGCCAAGGTGTATAGAAGCTTGGGCTGATTGGAGATGTGGCTGATTTGGGTAGAAATAGAGAGATGATGACATGGTGGTAATAGAAGTGGGTGTTGATAGTGGTGGCAAAGGTGGACGGACGAAGGCGGCCAGAGGAGGAGTGGCTGAAGGGGGTGGAGTTGGGGTTTGATTGGAGGGGTGGCTGGCTGGAGAAGAAGGTGGTGGTGTTGGCCTGAATTAATGGGGATGGGTTTCGTATGGAAGAAGGTGAGATGGGTTTTTATTTTAATGGTTATGAGGTTGAAGATGGATGTGGGTTTGGGGAAGAAGAAGAAGAAGAAAGTCGGATTAGGGGTTTGATAGGGGCGGCTGGCCGGAGAAGACAAGGTTGGGGGTTTAAGCTCCCCTTTTCTCCCTCTCTGCTCTCTCTTTCTCTCTTTCTTCCCTTGATTTTTCCGATCGAAAAAACGAGCTCTCTTTCGGGAGAAGATAAAAATCCAAAATCCCCAAACCCTAATTCGGTGGATGTTTTTATAGGGCAGTGATAAATTCAACCTCTTTTCCTCCTAGGACAGCCCCTCCCCCGCCCCCCATGTATTCATGTCTACTCCTTTCTACACTATTAGGGGGTGGCTCAAGCAGAAAGCAGGGGCAAATGAATTCCCTTGTCTTTGCACGATCCTAGCCTTCTGATTTAATCCAATGTTTCTTAGAGATTGCTTGTGAAAGAAGCAACATGAATTCCCCAGAATGCCCTCTTTTATAGGGAAATGATGCATTTCACCCCCCCTCTGAACTTGCACCACGACACTGCCTTAGCTCGTTTGCTAGGCAAACGTGCACGGATCTTAACGAAATTTTACAGGGACCTGCTTGGGACTCTAAACTACTCTAGGGTTAAATTAAAAACTCTAGCTCATTTATTTGAATGGAATTTACTCAAACACATGCTTAGGGTTCGGTCAAAATGGGGTGTCTACACACGTGGCACCCCCTTTGTATGTACGCGGAATTCCAAAAGTCTTTCGTATCTAAGTATAGTTGGAATTCCAAAAGCCACTTCCTAAAAATCTGCACGTCATATCTTAAAAAATACCCAAAAAACAGGACTTCCTATATATCCTATCTCTAAACATGTGGGAAGGAAAGGTTATCTCAAACCATCCTAAAATCTCTCTCTCTCCCTCTCTCTCTCCAACAAAAACCCAACAAGTATGTATCCTTTCTCATGCCAGGTAATTTCTGTTTTTCTTTCTTTTTTTTGTACGAATTGAATGAGACCACATTATTTTAGCCCTTGATTTCACTCTCATCTATTGATTCTTGATCTTTGATCAAGCATGATCTATAAGCTATTGATTTTTGCTTGCCTCAATCTTGCATATAAGATCTCCGTCTGCCATTAGATTGGACCCATTGATTCACCTTTGTGATAGCCCATCAGATCAACAATCTCGATCACTAATCACATATCCATGCGTCCACTAGATCATGGTCCTTTTCATGGAGACAATATTAGAGATGAGGTATGTACGAACTTTTCCATTTACTTTCATATTCTAGCTACTTTAAATGTCATATCACTTTTCTTCTTGGGTTTCTTTTTTGTAGGTTTCTCAAGTTCATTGCGGGATTTTTTGGGCTTTCAGTTTTAGCAAATAAATGGAAGAGGAATTGAATATTGTTCAAACATGTACGGAGTTTATACTACGATTTAGATTCTCTTTCTCTTTGTGGTTGTCATTGTCGGTTTCCATAAATGCAAGTCTAAGGGTGTCTTCTTCTGTTTCTTTTGATTGTTGTGGTTTGAGTTCTTTTCAAAGACTGAATCAAGCACTGGGTTTCAAACACACTTAACAACTATATACGACATCTCCTGCAACACAATGACAGACAACTCTGTAAGTAATTTTGGCACGTATTATTTTGTTCTTTCATTTCTCTTTTTTGTTTTTGTTTCTCAATTGACACTAGCAAATTTGATTTGAATGATGTTCTTAATATTGCTTCTCTGTAAAAAAAGAGTGAATCATTTTCTTTTTTAGCCGCCCCGTGCAACACATGGGTCTGCAATTAGTTCAATAATAAAAATGAATGTCACGCTTGAAACGGTACAAAAACGTGTCCAGACGCCCCAAATTAAGTCTTACACTTCTAGCAGTACCTTTAAAAGTGTTCAAAGGAGTGTCGACACATGTGGCCACGTGTGTCTTGTCGGATACGGCAGGACACATGTCGGCAAGAAATTCAAAGTGTTGGCTAAATCATAGCGTGTAAGTAATTTTTTTAGTGCAAAAATGCCTTTTTATTATTTTTCAGTGACTAAGAAACATTATCCGAACGATGGTATTGGAGGGAATTCTTAGTTTATGATTTTTCCCCTCTCATCTTTGATGACCTATAATTTGTGGAAAAGAAAAAAATATTCCAAAGAAAGATTTTGTTTGTGAAAAATATTTTTCTTGCAACGATGAAAAAAAAGAAATGTTTTTCTTGCAATCCAAATAGGGGTAAGGAAAATGATATATTCGCCACTTTTTAGTTTAAATTTAGATCAAAATCCGAAATTTCGGCTCAAAATTTTGGATTTCGGTTAATACTGATGTAAATCGAAACGTTACATCATTATTTGATCGAAATTTCAGCCGAAATTTTGTTTTCTTAGAATTTCGGTCCGAAATTTAAGGGATTTTCGCAAAAAAATGTGCAATTAATTAGTTATTTAATATATACCCAAAATTTCCAGCAAAATTTCAGGATAAATCTGCAATTAATTAGTTATTTAATAATACTTATTTTTTTATCTCGTTGGATTTCGAACGAAATTTCGTAATTTCGGCAAAAATTTCGGTTTCGGTGAGTACCTAAACGCATTCCGAAACCGAAATTTAAAACCTTGCTCGGAACAGCATAGTCCAGTGAATTCGTCCCCTTTTTTATTCCACCAGGGGGGGCTGTCCCGAGTAGAAAAATGGGCGAATAAGCACTATCCTTTCTAGAATAATAGTGAAACAAACTGCAGTCAGGCTCTTTCCCTCTCGCTGGACACAGCCGAAGCTCGCTTTTCCCTCCATATAGACGCTCAGGTATTCTTCTTCTTCTCTCTCTCGCCAGTTCTTTCTCGTCTTTATTTCCCCCCCTTTTCTATTTCCTACCCGCCTCTCCTCTCGAAACCCTTTGAGCAGGTTCCCCAAAATCGCCAATCTGAAGCGATCTTTTGCTAGAAATTTCGTTTCGGTTTCTTGGGTTTTCCATTCTACGATTTTTGGAGTGAGAAATGTGGACTGTTTATACTGTTAGTGTTAGGAGCAATTTTTTTTTGGGATAGGGTTAGGGTTTTCCCATCTGCGATTTTTTGAGAGATAAAAGTGGACCCCGTTTTCTTCCTGGACAAATGACTTTGTTTTTCAGACTTTTAACCAATGTATTTAGGGGCCTCTCCAATTTGGCCTGTATAATCTTCTTTTTTCTCTGAATGACCCACATCTCTAAAATATTTAACAATACTAAGTTGTTGCTGTGCCTCTGTTTCTTTTTTCCCAGTATCCATATTCTTTTCGGGTAATGATATCAGCACAACCATGTTTTGATAATTGCACTAACCCATGTTGTCTTATTTAAAGAGCCTGTCAGGGTAATTACAGTGTCCACAAAGCTCTTACAAACCCATTAAAAAGTAAAAGCAAGCTGGGTTTGTGCAATTATTAAAACATGGTTGTGCTGATATCATTTCCCTTCTTTTCTCACCTTTCATCTTTTGTGGAATCTGAGCAGCGAGTACCGGGTTTTATTAAGGTTGGGGCAGACATTGTCAGTATTCACTGCTAGGAATCTCCCACTCTTCATTTGCATCGGACAGTTAATCAGGTAAGAATGGATTTGATACTCATGTTTGAATAGATGCTCTAATTCATACTGATTTGATCTGTAGGATAGGAATGACTTTGTTTTTTCCATGTCGCCCTTGCTACAGACACAATTTGTTTAGTTATTAATAACTATAATTGCAAAATGAAAAGACAGACAATAAAATTGTTACCAAAGAGTGGAATTCTTTTCTAGAATAAGTTTTCCAACAGTATGTGTTAATATATCATGACCAAAACTTTTAAGATGCGTTCAGTGTTTTTTCTTCTTCTATTACTTCATTTCCCTTTTATTAAAAATGGCAAAAAGCTATGGCATGCTTCTATCTATTGTCATGGCTGACTCCACAAAGATTATGTGAATTTTTATATCATGACCAGAACTTTTATGATGCATTCAGTTTTTTTTTTTTCTTTTACTTCATTTCCCATATATAAAAAATGGCAAAAAGCTATGGCATGCTTCTATGTTCTATCTATTGTCATAGCTGACTCCACAAAGATTATGTGAATGTAAAATTCACACCATGCTCCCTACTTGTTAGTTGGTATCCCCATCTAATGCTTGTTTCAAATAATTTATTGAACTAATTGCTTTCCCTTTACAATGTTTGTTATGGAATTTGAATGATGCTTGTTTAGGACTTGGGAAAATTTATCATGGACAGAATGAAGTTTGGAGATTATGTTCACCGGGTCAATTTTAGTTATATTTTCCCTTTTTGTTTGGATTTTCTTTGGGTTTCATTCAATAAATAATGTTACATGGTTGGTTGCAGCTATTTTCATTTGGGTTCCTCAAACAATTGTTGTGGTAAAAAAAACATCCATTTTTTTATGGACTTAAGTTGGGTTCTGAATTTTAACAACTCCGCTCCATCTTTTAAGATATTTTCATGTTGGGTAGGCATCACATGGTTACATGCAGTGTTCTGAAAATCGTACGATTCATACAATTTGATTCGATTTTGAATCGTACGATTCATTTTAAGTCCCTTATTTTAACAACAGTGGGCCCCGTGACTTAACTTAAAGGGCGGGATTTAGGAGAAGTTTGAAGCTATGTGAGGTTTGAGATGTATTGCTTTGATACGTTAGAAGTGTAGTATAAACCTGGTTAAAGATAGGGAAGTGGATGTGACATGGGAGCACTGCACGGTGCTCATTCCTAATAACAAGACAATGTTACATTGTAATTATTGTGGGAAAGAGTATTCTGGAGGTGTTTTTAGAATGAAACATCATCTGGGACGTACAAAACAGAATGTAGCTACTTGTACACAAAATTCGGATGATACTGATAAATTTAAATTACTATTAAAGGAAAATGAAGAAGAGAACGAGAAAATAAATGATGCCAGGTATGATGTGGGCCGGCCAGACTTTTATTACTAAAATAGGGAAGAAATAGAGGATGCACGTGTTGCTCAAGCGAAGAGAAAAATGGATGATTTTGTGGTTAAGGGGGATAAAAAGCAGGCAAGCAGGCAACTATCAATCAAGTTTGAAAAAAGGGGGATAGGGATAGAGTTTGCCAAAACATAGCAAGATTCTTTTATGTGAATGCATTGTCATTCAACCTTGTTAAATGCCCGTCTTTTGACGCCTTTGTTGAATCCATATGCCATTTTGAACATGGATTAAAAGTCTCAAGTTTCCATGAGATGGGGAATACATTTCTCAAAAGAGAAGTGGATATAATAGAGTCGATGATGGAAGAATATAAGAAAGAGTGGAAGAAGACGTGTTGCATGATTATGTCGGATGGTTGGACGGATGGGGCGAATAGATCCATTACTAATTTCTTGGTGAATAGTCTAAAGTGGATAATTTTTTAAAGATCAGTAGATACTTCTGATATCTCAAAAGTGCAGATAATTTATTTACTCTACTTGACTCAGTGGTGGAAAAAGTTGGAGAGGAAGTACAAGTTATCACAGATAGTGCGGCTGCATATGTGAAAGCAGGACAATTGTTGATGGAGAAGTGGAAAAAATTATTTTGGTCTCCTTGTGTCGCTCATTGCATAGATTTAATGCTTGAAGACATTGGAAAATTACCAACCCATGCAGAGACCTTAGCAAAGGTCAGGATGATCACAATGTACATTTATAATCATAGTTGGGTTTTGCATCTTATACGTAAGCATATGAAAGGAGATTGACAATGCCAGCTGTGACACGTTTTGCAACGTGTTTCCTGACATTGAAGATTCTAAGAGGAGAGAAAGGCGGGCCTGATGCAAATGTCTGCCTCTGATGATTGACAAAAAAGCCTATATTCCAAAAAATCCGATGGGATCAAGATAAACGAAATTGTGTTGGGCGATTCCACATTTTGGCTTAGTGTATTATTGTTTAAAATGCACATCCCCTTTAGTGAGAGTCCTACGCTTAGTGGATTCAGATGAGAGGCCTGCCATGGGGTACATTTATGAGGCTATGGACTGAGCCAAAGAGGCCATTGCAAAGAATTTGGGCCACATAAAGAAGAAATATGAGCAAATTAAACATATCATTGATGAACGTTGGGACATGCAACTTCATAGGCCCTTGCACGCAGCGGGTTACTTTTTAACTCCTCGGTTTCAGTATGAGGATTCAAATGTCGTGGACATTGAAATTAAGGTGGGGCTATTGGATTGCTTAGAAAGAATGGTTCCAAGTTCAAAAGAAAGGGCGCTACTTGATAACCAAATTGATAAGTTCAAGAAAGCAGAGGGTCTCTTTGGACGGAAAGCGGCAAAGTGAATGAGGATAGAAAAGCAACCAGGAGTTGATAATGATGAGTGGATAACGGGAAGAGATGGACCTGTGCTTCTCGAAGACACAAGTTGGATAGATATGGGTGGATGTTTTGTGGAGGAAGTTGCAGGAGATGAGACGGGCACTGGCTCTAGTCATGCGCCTCAACAAAAGAAAATATGTAAGTTATTTAACATTTTAGTTGATATGATTTATTTGTAATTTATTTTCTTAGTAATAAAGACATGATTTATTGATATTCATTCATGTAAATGTAATAGGCGCTATAAACCTCAATAAAAGGAAGGACAAGCGCTAATTGCAAGATGAAGAAGAAGAATTTGGTTCTTCTCCCGACATAGATGATGGAGATGAGGATGTTAATGTTGAGGGAGGAATTGGGATGCCGATGACGAAGATGATAATCAGGATGCGAATGAGGATGTCAATTAGCACCATTTCTTTTGAACTTGGAACCATTCTTTCCAAGCAATCCAATAGCCCCACCTTAATTTCAATGTCCACGCTATTTGAGTCATCGTATTGAAACCGAGGGTTTAAAAAGTAACCCGCTGCATGCAAGGGCCTGTGAAGTTGCCTGTCCCAACGTTCATCAATGATCTGCCAAATTTTCTCATATTTCTTTTTATGTGGCCCAAATTCTTTGCAATGGCCTTTTTGGCTCGGTCTATAACCTCATAAATGTATCCTATGACGGGCCTCTCATCTGAATCCACTAAGCGTAGGACTCTCACTAAAGGGGATGTGCATTTCAAACAATAATACACATTAGGCCAAAATGTGGAATCGCCCAACCCAATTTCGCGTATCTTGATCCCATCGACTTTTCTGGAATATGGGCTTTTTTGCCAATCATCCGAGGCAAACATTTCCATTAAGCCCCCTTTATCTCTCTTAGACTCTTCAATGTCAGGAAACACGTTGCAAAACGTGTCACAACTGGCCTTGTCAATTCCTCTTTCGTATGCTTACGTATAAAATGCAAAACCCAACTATGATTGTAAATGTACACTGTGATCATCCTGGCCTTTGCTAAGGTCTCTGCATGGGTTGGTAATTTTCCAATGTCTTCAAGCATTAAATCTATGCAATGAGCGACACAAGGAGACCAAAATAATTTTTTCCACTTCTCCATCAACAATTGTCCTGCTTTCACATATGCAGCTGCACTATCTGTGATAACTTGTACTACGTTTTCCTCTCCAACTTTTTCCACCACTGAGTCAAGTAGAGTAAATAAATTATCTACATTTTTGAGATATCAGAAGTATCTACTGATCTCAAAAAAATTATCCCCTTTGGACTATTCACCAAGAAATTAGTAATGGTTTTATTCGCCCCATCCGTCCAACCATCTGACATAATCATGCAACCCGTCTTCTTCCACTCTTTCTTATATGCTTCCATCATCGACTTTATGTTATCCATTTCTCTTTTGAGGAATTTATTTCTCATCTTATGGTAACTTTGAACTTTTAATCCATGTCCAAAATGACATATGGATTCAACTATGGCGTCAAAAAATGGGCATTTAACAAGATTGAATAAAAAAAAAGAACCTTGCTATGTTTTGGCAAACTATCCCTAGCCCTCTTTTTCCAAACTTGATTGATAGTTGCCTGCTTGCCTGTTTTTATCCCCCTTCATCACAAAATCATCAATTTTTCTCTTCCCTCAAGCAACACATGCATCCTTTATTTCTTCCCTACCTTGGTAATAAAAGTCTGGCCGTCCCACATCATACCCGACATCATCTTTTTTTTCCTTCTCTTCTTCATTTTCCTCAATAATAATTTAAATTTATCAGCAATGTCATTTGAATTTTGGGTACAAGCAGCTACATTCTGTTTTGTACGTCCCAAATGATGTTTCATTCTAAAAATATTCCAGAATACTCTTTCCCACAATAATTTACAACCTAATCTTGTCTTGTTATTGGGATTGACCACCGTGCAGTGCTCCCATGTCACATCCACTTCTCTAACTTTAACCATCTTTATACTACACTTCTAACTTATCAAAGCAATATACTTGAAACTTCTCAAAGCTTCAAACTTCTCCAAGCAATACAAACTTGTAAATTCAATGCCTGAAATGAAAATCAGATTACAAAAGGAATGATGATACATGATAGATGATACATTAAAGTTGAAGAAAAAATAGCCTCACATTAAAGCAATCCAATAGCCCCACATTAAAGCAATCCAATACCAAAGATTTTAAATTCATCCTTAAAGGAAAAATTACCCCACATTAAAGCAATCCAATAGCCCCACATTAAGACAATCCAATACTGAAGATTTTGAATTCAAAATTAAGGCTCTGTTGGTTTTGGATTTTGAGACTAGATTGTGAGTCCATGACAGATTATTTGACCCAAAATTAATCGGAAATTTGGGTCGAATAATCAGTTTTGGACTCGAAATCAGTGCTCAAAATCCAAAACAAACAAGGGCTCAAAATTAAGTTACAAAATGAAGATTTTGATTTTGATTTGGATTTTGAGATTCGTTTGTGAGTCCAAAAGAATTACACCCAAATACCTAATGTTAAGGCTCTGTTCGTTTAGGATTGTTGCAAGTTGCAACCTGTTTTGGGCACAAACCAATTATTGGACTCCAAATTAAGGCCCTGTTTCACAATCGGTTGTCATAATCTTGGGGGGCTGGAAAGGTGAACAGAGATTGGCCTCCTCATTAACTTGATGCGAAGAATCCATTTCTTCATGTTGATCATCCCGAGGAAGTATACATGGAACTTCCAGCCGAATTTCTGTCTATGGAGCGGGGGCATTAGAAAGGTGTGTGGTTGAGGAAGGCAATATATGGCCTAAAACAATACCCATGTGCATGGCTTGAAAGGTTTAGCTTAGTATTGATGAAATGCACACACACAGATGTGTGTGTGTGAGGGATTCTAAACTCACAAGCGCCCTTGCAAATTTGAGATGAAAGGGCCCTCCCATTGGCATTAATAGCAGATAAAAGTCAGAGTAATGCACTTTGGTGACTTTCACCCAATGGTAGTGCCCTTTCAGCACAAATTTGCAAGGGCACTTGTGAGTTTAGCGTCCATTTCAAAAAAAATATTTACGCCACTTTTGATCACCAGGGACATCTGGCGCCAGTTATCAACGACTAAAGTGGGGCAAATGTACTTGACGTCAGAAAACTAAAGTGGGACACCCTAAACTACTATTCTACCTCGATTACATACCTTTTTGGCGTTTAATTATTTAGTCTATCTCAAGTTCTTCTCAAAACAGTCCATTAATCATCCTCTTTTCAATGTTTTTTTTTTTAAGTTGTTCCGGGACGACTCCCTTTGTGTCTTTGGGGTACCTTCGTCCCTCGTCACTGGATATTAGTCGGTGGATTTGATGGATGCTGGGTCGATGGATCGTTGATATTTGTCTGTGATATTAGTTGTATGCTGTTAGATTTCTCAATGGTTGTGGTGGTTGTTGTTGGTGGAGTGGTTGTGGTGTTGGAGGTTGTTGATGGTTGTTGTTGGTGGAGTTATTGTTAATGTTGTGGTGATTGTGTTGTTGGTTGTTAATGATTCTTGTTGGTGACGTTATTGGTGATCATTAGTATTGAAGTGATTCGTGTTTGTTGATTGTTGGTTCGTGGTGCTGTTTTGCTTGGCACTTCATGGTGGTGGAATTAACTTTACCAGTGCAGATTGTTGGTGTTCATTTGGTTTGTTTCTGTTGAGATTTACAGCGGGTTGATATTACTCGAGTTGTGCTCCTTCTCTTGCGTATGGCGTTTTGGTATTTGGGATATTGGTTCTCTTACATTGATATTGGCACTGGTAGTTGGTCATCATGGATGTATGATTCCTTTTCAGCATTCCCATTATTGGTCGAGTGTTGTTGTGTTGATCTTGTTTCCTTGGGATCTGTTGGCGGGCTTTTGTTTTTCAGCTCTAGTGGTGTGATTGCAGATAGTTGCACTTTGTGGTGCTTATGGATTCTACAGTTTCCTGGTGCTTATGGATTCTACAGTTTCCTCCTCCCCACAGGCGGACTAGAACTCGAGGGCGAGTTCTTTTCAAGCGGGAGAGAATGATGCAGATAGTAGGCCAAAAAGTGGCATATTTGCCCATTAGTATTTATTTACATGTTTTTAGTTTTCCATGTTATTTACCTTCTAGGACTTTATTTTCAATGTTATTTTTAGGGATTTTATTTTCTATGGAATTTAGTTCCATTGCCTATATATAGGTTTAGAGGGCGAGCCTTGGCGCAATGGTAAGGTTGCTCCATTGTGACCAGGTGGTCACGGGTTTAAGTCATGGAAACAGCCTCTTTGCAAAGCAGGGGTAAGGCTATGTACATCTAGCCCTCCCCAGACCCCGCAATGGCGGGAGCCTCGTGCACTGGGCGCCTATATATAGGCCTCATGTATTAGGGATTAGAAGTTTTGATGAATACTTGAATTGAGATTCTCCCCTCTACAGATTTTCTCTTTTTCTACTTCTATTCTTCTCCTTCGATTCTCTTCTTCCTCTCTTTTCTCCCCTTTCTTCTATTTCTCTCTCTTGGTTCTACATCAGAGAATCTCCTACAATAAAAATCTTGTTTAGATCCACATTAATGAGCATTTTAATTCCTTGGTGGATATCACAGACTTCTGCCTCGTTAGCATCTGCTACCCCAATTGGCCCACTGAATGCCAATAAAACTCCTCCCCCTTCATCCAATTCCAGAGGGTCCTAGATTTCCAGCACTAGAGCTGTCAAAGTTTAGCTTCAATATTCCATGAGCCGGCGGATTGAACAGAAGGCATATGGTTCGGCAGATGTGGTGATAGGATCAAAACTGCTTCATGTCATGAAAAAACTTAGAAAGTTGTGAAATCTTGAGCAATAAATTCCATGTGGTCCCAGGATGAGCAAATTATATGGATGGAGATCATTGGAAGGTTCAATGGGAAGAATTGTTTAGAGGCTGGAAAAACTAAAATAGTTCCAGGAAGCGATGGTTGAAATTTCTTCTTCCACTCCTAGTTGCCTATCCGTCACTTTGTCATCGGAGTTGGATTTGTTATAGGATCAAAACTGCGTCATGTCAAGAAAAAATTTACAAAGTTGTGGAATCTTGACCAATAAATTCCATGTGGTCCCAGGATGATCAATTTTTATGGATGGAGATCAGTGGAAGGCTCATTGCGAAGGGTTGTTTAGAGGCTGGAAAAACTAAAATGGTTTCTGGAAGCGATGTTTGAAATTTCTTCTTCCATTCCTAGTTCCCTATCCATCACTTTGTCATCGGAGTTGTATTTGGAAAAAAAGGAGAATGTTTGGATCTTTATGAGTTGGGTAGAGCTTTACGAGTTGGCTTCAAACGAAACGAGGTGTACAAGAAGAAAGTTGCAATAGAGTTGAAATACTCAGGTTTGACAGTGAGGAAGTAAAGTTATAGTAATGAGGGGATTGAAGTAAGAGTGATCAAAGGAGGAACAAGGGGAATGAGAAGGTAAAATAGAATCATGTATCATGAAATTGTGTTTTGGAATGTCAGGGGCTCCAGAAAGATGATAGAAGGGCGAAGGTAAATGAGATGGTGAGAAACAGATGGGTGGATATCATCCTTCTATAGAAATCTAAACTTGGGGTACTGTCTGATAGGATCATTCATTCAGGACTTAAGGTGGTGGTGGTGGTGGTTTTGGGGGGAAGATGCTCTCGGCGTGGAGAATGATGACTGGTGGTATTATTGTGATGTGCTATGATACGTGGGCATTTGTTGTATTTTGTATGGACTTTTGTGTTGACACAGGTTTAGGCATGTCAGTCTACATGTTATTTTCCGGAAACCGCAATTTTGTAAAATGCATTAAATTTCCTTTTTGAAAGTCATCTTTTTTTATATTTCTTTATTTAGGGAAATGATGTCAGCACATCCATCTTTTGATATTTGCACTAACCATTCTTGTCTTTTATTATTTAAAGAGCTGTCTGTTAATTTTCAAGAAAAAAAAAATTATTTAAAGAGCTGTCAAAAGTTACTACAGTTCCCAAAAAGCTCTCACAAGTTGATTAAAAAAGAAAAGACAAGCTGAGTTTGTGCAATTACTAAAACAAGACTGTGATGATATCATTTCCTTTTATTTATTATGGAAAAAGTCTTCAAAAAGCTTGGTTGTGCTAATACGAAGGTGCCTGCACACCAGTTTTGACTTTTTGCAGTAGCAACCCTTTTTTGCAGCAAGAAAACAATATCAATTTTTTTTGGCAGTAGCAGCCTCCTTTTTTTTTCCTTTATTTTATTATTTTTTTGCAGTAGCAGTCCTTTCGGCTTTTTGCAGTAGCATCTTTTTTTTTCCTGTATCAGTCCTTTCTTTGACTTTCTCTCTCTCTCTCTCTCTTAACACTTTTTGTCTGTTTTTTTTTTTTCACATGTGTCCACGTCTAGTTATCCCAAACAACACCCCTAATATTTGTCACCATGAGTGACACCGTGAGTGATGAGGAAACGAACCGTCAACTTTTGGCTGGCCATCAACTATTATATGGATTAAACTTTACAACTTTTGGTTAGCTGTTAAAGGTGCGTTACAGATTCCAAATAACTATTAGAACTCAATAGAAAGAAGTGTTTAAGGAGAGGTGCTATCAAAA
This sequence comes from Tasmannia lanceolata, assembly GCF_043159265.1. NCBI lineage: Eukaryota > Viridiplantae > Streptophyta > Magnoliopsida > Canellales > Winteraceae > Tasmannia > Tasmannia lanceolata. The sequence continues at coordinate 31,566,880 of NW_027518714.1, read as the reverse complement.
GAAGCAATCAAAGGCTGTTACAATTCCCAAAGCGTGTCGCCATTTCTAGATCTTGAGGAGTAGCCGTATCCGACACTCTGTGTCCGTGTTGACATGCAACACTCGTGGCTGTGTGATGCAGGAGCATCCCCTTAGCGATCTTTACATTGGCCTCTAAGAGCTCATTAGGGCAGTCTTAATTGTTTCATATGTATTTTACATGTAGTGTAGTCTTGTCATTTTAATTTGTAATGCCCTTTTAAATCCATTTGTGGTTTAATAGGGGTAGTTTAAGGATGTAGAATTTATAATGGGTTATAAAAGCCATTCCCTCTCATTTTCATTTAGAAGTTTAGGGAATTGTAATTAGAGATTTAGAATTGTATTTTGAATTTGGAGAGAAATAAGAATTTGGGAAAGTTTGGAGAGAAGATCTGGAATTTAGAGGGAGGACCCTTTTGGAGGGAAGTCCTGAAATTCATTAAAGCGAAAGGAGACTGAAAGCTTGAATTACAAGCTTCTTTTCAGATTTGTTTCATCTTAATCCTTAGAGTTTGCAAGGCCGATCAACAGAGTCATGAGTTGCTCACCGAATCTGTTGTTTCGGAAGATCATATTGGAATGCTATAATGAATCTATTTCTTCGCCTTTTCGCCAATAAATCAGACTCCCGGAGAACTAATAGGATTGTTGCGAGCGGAACAAACATGGGGTGCTTAGGAAGAAGCGATCTGTTGCCGAGCCATCTTATTGGGAATTACCAGCGCATCTCTGTACCCTAGCTAGTCGATTTCCTTGTATCATCAACAAGTTTGCAAAGAACCTTAAGAAGGCAGTGGTCTGTTCATTACTGTCCGTGATGTGTCCGTGCTGATGGAAGTTGATTCCTTCGGGTTCCTGTTCTATTTGCTTATGAATCTTGGCATATGTTAATCACTTATCACTTAAAGTTCTTGTATTAGATTGGTTCTGTGAAAGTTTAATAAATAAAGAAGGTGCTGGAACGAATTGGAAGAAAAGAATTATTTGCAATTCCAATTCAGCTTAGTTTTCCAAGTTAAAGCCAATATTGTGTTGTTCGAGTAGCCATACCCTTGGAATTTTGTGACGTTTCTTTCCAAGGATCTTGTTACGATTCATCTATTGAACATTGGCATGAACTTGAGTCATTAGTTGTTGGAATTTCAATTAGAAAAGGATCTTTTAATAAGAATTTGTCCCTATAAGAGAAGACTTCTAGGGATCAATTACCATCGATTTGTACATTGCCTATCTATCCAAATCGAGACCTTCTTATTAAATCCTTGAAGGTTTTCTCAATAAATCTGGTGGTGAGTTCAACTTTAAATAACAGTTTCGAAGGATTGTCTTTGAAAGAGCTTTGATCCCATAGACATCCATGAAATCCTACCAGATTTGGTTTAAGAAGATTTCATTCTGAATAATCCGATTCAGTTGTGAAAATTCATCTCTTAGATTGACAAAATTGCATCAGACTACTTCTATGGATTGTGGTTAACTTCTATTAAGCATGTGATGTGAAGAACGGTTTGGATCAGCTCTAAGTTTCAGTCATTTTTTTTATTTTCCTTGTGCATGCTTGCTGTTTGGTTACATGTGTGTGAAGAAGGCCAGCATTTGCATGTAAGGTCATTCACTGGTTTGTATGTTTGCTGACCGCTCGGTGTATGTTGAAAGTTTGTGCTAGCATCTACTAGCAGAGTAGCAAGGATCTGGTAGCTAAATTAGTTGCGGTTGTGCATGGTTAAAGACTTAGATATAGTGGAATGAAAATGTTTTCTTAAGCCTTGTGACTTCTACAAGGACCTTGCATATTTGATTATTATTATTTTTTTGAATAGTAAAATATCATTGATGTAAAAGAGGAATCACATGGTACAAAGCCGACTGAGAAGGTCAACCCAGAGAGGCAATACAATAAAAATGGAATACAGCTAGAAAAAAACAAAAAAATAAACCTATGGTGCACGGAAATAAAAAAGCTCCAGCTCCTGCCTTCCCACACGATCTGTGGCTAGTATGTAGAATTAGTAGAAAACACATATACAACAGACCTATGCACGAGTGAAGTTCAGCATCTCGTGCTTCCTGACACTAAGACTTGGCCATCTTTTGAAACTATAATGGTCGATCAATAGGAGGAGGATTTTAGACAAGGCTTTAAAATTCTGTTTGGTCTTACTAGTGAAGAGTTGGCCACCACTTCCGTCATTCATTGGACCTATCTGCTCCAAGCTGCCACATCGTTAGTTGATCTCCACCTAGCCTGCAAAAGACCCTGCATCACTGTGTCCACAAATAATAGGTAATATGGGATACCCAGGAGTTGTGACCACTATTGATTCTATCACGGGCCAATCCATTGTTTCCTTTCTGTTACAGAATGTGAACGACAAGCTTAGCTGTTTGTCTCTGTTTATGGTCCTACGTATCCTAGATCAAGGAGTTGCTTATGGGAGGAGCTCAATGGGGATATGTCTCTATAGCCACATCCTTTGTGCATAGGTGGATACTTTAATACTACCAGGTATTTGCATTAACGAGTTGGTAACCAAAAGGTGAAACGAGCATCAGGAAATTGAACGAGTTCATTAACAGGAATGAGTTCGTGGATTTTCTGAGTGAGGGTCTTCAACATAAATGGTCCAGCAAGAGGGCGAGGTCTATGTTGGGAAGATTGGACCATTTTTTTGCCTGTAAAGAGTGCTGTAGTCATTTCCATGGATTGGGTCGGCTGGCCTTCACTTTCATTGCCGGATGTGAATTGCGAAGGCCTCCCCTCCACGCGAACTTCAAACCTCCCGGAGAGATAGAAACAAATTGAAAACTGCCTTAAATACCCTCGTGATCGAAGATGAAAATGGGAAAAAGACGACAAAACCCTTTTTCTTTGTGAGTCGGCTTGAAAGGTGTTCTCAATGTACCACCATACATTGAGAACATTTAATGAATTGAGAAGTTGCAAATAGACTTCCTGTGGGAAATGGGAGAAAGTAAGTGAAAATTAAAACATTTAATGAATTGGAAGAAACTAAGTAGATTGAAGAGGTATGAAAGACTTGGGATTGGCAACATGAAGTTGAGAAATAAGTCTCCTTGGAAAATGGTTATGGAGATTTGGGGAGAGAAGAATTCTTTGGGCCTGTTTGATTCTGGGTTTAGTTTTCCCGAATAAAACTAAACTCTGAATAAATCGTAATTCGTTATTTGGTGGGCCTTTGTCCCGTATCCTAACAATCCTCGTTGGCGGTTTTATCCCAAAAAGTTAGCGCAAATGAAATTCAGCGGGGAGGCAGAATTTCACTTACGCTGGATTGTAGTTATTTGGGATAAATATCGTGTCCCTAATTTTTAGCCTCTCTAATATTCTCAACGGTTTCTTTAGCAACGTGTACAGAAATGTAAGACAATTTTTACAAACAGTGGACATATATAATTCAGGATGGAAAACAAATGATTACAAACAAAAGATAAAAATAATGCAGAACATGCTATTCCTGTCAACAAGAGTGCGAGACAAGTGCTTATTCCACGTAAAACCAATCCTCAAATCAAACAGGCCCTTTATGGCATCAAATTCTTGGGGACAAGTATGAGAGGGGATGGGGGATTGGGAGAGTAGAGACCCGTCGTTGGGGAAAGGCTCGGCGGCATGGAAGTCCATTTGTGAGTCCATATTTCTTTACCAACCCTTGGTTAGGTTTCTAGTTCGTAGGGGTGGGATGGCACAAAATTTTGGGTAGACCCTTGGTTAGGTGAGTTGTTGTTGTGCCATGCTTTTCTGAGCCTTTATCTTTTAGCGTTCAACAGGGTGGTAAGGGTGAGTGATTACTTAAAAACGGGGAGAGGATGGGCGGGTAGTTTGGTCCCTTAGACTTAGGCGTAATCTGAAAGATTGTGAAATTCATTGCTTGTCCGTGCTCCTGTCCTATCTTGAGTCGTGTTGTTGTTTCTCCATCCTTGATGATCGTCATGTTTGGACCCCTGGCGCCTCTGGATCTTTTTCAGTTCGCTCTTTTTTCTACAGGTTGGCATCCTTGGATCGAGAAGTATCTCGCTGTACTAGAATATGGAGAGTGGGGGCTCCCCCTAGTGTTGTGGCTTTTGCTTGGACTGTGGTAAGGAAGAAAATCAATACACGTGATCGCTTGAAAAGGCGGAAAGTACAATTGGTGACTCAGTGCATCTTTTGTTGTTGCAGCGAGGGATCTTTGGACCGTCTTATTGTTAATTGTCCTTCTCATTCCGGCTTTAGATTAGAACAATTTGCTCTTTTGGCCTTAAATGGGCCTTCCAAGGATCTATTAAGTCGATTATCCTCGAGTGGAGTGTGGGGCCGTTTGGAGAGGTTGGTAGAGGTATGTGGAAACTTGCACCTGTTGCTTTGATTTGGCACTAATGGAAGGAAAGGAATAATCGTATATTTAGAGGTCTAAATCGTAGTTGGGATAGAATTGCTTTTGATGTCAAAGCGGATATTATAGCATGGCGTGGTATTGGGAAAGACGGACCAAAATACAGCGTAGGGGACATCTTAAGAAATCTGAAGACTGTTATATTTGAAAGAAGAAAAAGCAGCCTATCACGCCTAGGTGGAATCCTCCACCAATTGGTTGGATCAAATTGAACTTCGACAGAAGCTCCAAAGGAAATCCAGGTCGTGCAGGGGTTGGTGGATTAAAGGGGATCCACTCTACTGTTGTACTCCGGACCGATAGGCATTTGCGACTCAAATGAAGCGGAAGCTCGTGCACTACTATGAGGATTGAGATGGTCTGCAAATCATGGTTGTGGCCAATTAATAATAGAAGGTGACCCCTCCAATGTTATATCTCGGGTGACCAACAAAGCCGTAGGCCCTTGGGCGATTGCCGGTATTGTAGTGAAAATCAGGGACCTTGTAGCTTCCTTATCACCAAAACTTCAGCATATGCGTCGATCGGCTAATGAAGCGGCTGGCCAATTAGCTAAAGATGGGGCGGATAGAGATGATATCGTTATCTTCCAGTCAGAGCACATTTCGGAATCGACGATTATGTAGAGGGTTCTGCAGTTTTTTTATTGACCAGGGTGGGCTATTCTATAATTGGGCTTGATGTCATCTGTTACACTAGTGGGACACCTTGTCCCTTCGCTGTAATAGTTCCTCAGCTTAATTAAAATTGTTACTTTTCCAAAAAAAAAAAGTACCACCATGCATACTCAAACATTAGACCAATTCTAGAGATTGCCCTTAAGTCTGCTGCCGACTACTCTCCTATCATCTTGGACACTAATGGGATGGCCTGATCATATTTGAACATATTTGGTTAAAGGTTTCAGTTTCCACTAATCTTCTCGACTCTTGGTGGTTCGAGGCGAGGGTGGAAGTGGCATGTTGAAGCTATCATGGAAGCTGAAGGATTTGAGGAAGAAGATCAAGAAGAATTGGAATCTAATGTTTTTTCAAAATGTGCCCATCAAGAAAGAGAGATTGTTGAATGATATTGAAAGGTAGGGCAAATTTGAAGAGGGTCACCTGCTTGTAGAAAGTGACTGGAGAAGAAGAATGACTTTGTTGGAGTACGATGGCATTAGATGGGAAGAAAGAACGTGTAGATGCCATTAGATAGGAAGCAATAGTGTGTGGACAAAGATTCAAGGCTCTTTGTCTCAAGGAGTGGGGATAGGAACACACCTTTCTTTCGTAGGATGGCCAACGCTAGAAGAAGGGTGAAACTAATTAGCTCTCTCAGAGTTAATGGGATGGATAGGGATAAGAGATGATATACCATTGTAGATTATTATAAAAGCCTGTATTCGAGGGAGAGGAGCATACATAATCGTACCGGGGTTGATTTTGATAAGTTTTCGGTGGAGACGGTTGAGTGGCTTATAAGACCTTTTGATGAGGTAGAGAGAAACGTGCTATTTTTGGAATGGATAGGGATAAGGCTCTGGGTCATGATGAGTTCTCCATTGCTTTCTTTCAAGATAAGTGGGAAATGATAAAAAAGGATATGAAGTATTTATTCGAGAGAGGGGTGATTGACAAGGAGTGTAGTGTCACTTTTTTATTACGCTTGTTCCTAAAAAAGTGGGAGCTGAGATAAATGATTATCAGCCCATTAATTTGGTGGGTAGGCATTATAAATTTATTGCTGAAGTCTTGCCCACCAGAATTTGCAAGGTCATACGGGATGCAATCTCTCTAACACAGGGGCTGTTGTGGAAAGAAGGCAAATTCTTTTTGGAATTTTATTCTCGAATGTCTCGATTCTTGGAAAAGAGATGATATCCCGGGGATTATTTGTGAAGCGGACATGGTGAAAGCTTAGTACATGGTAGACTGGAATTTTGTTCACTATTTATTAGGGAAGATGGGGCTTGGGAATAGGTGAAGGTATTGGTACATGGGTTGTGTCTCTTCACATCTTTTTATTATTAATAGGGAAGTCATTAGATTTTTAAGGAGTTCTTGGGTACTAAGACAAGGGGATCTCCCATCACATTTCTTTTTCACCTTATTGGGGGAAGCTTTGAGTACATTCCTGCGTAAGGTTTTAATTTTCAGTTTTGGTTTCGGTTTTGATTTCGGACTGCACGGAAAAAGAAACATTTCGTTTTCGGTGGAAATTTCAATGGAAATCTTTTAAAATCATGAAAACGCAAGGAAACATATGCAAATGATGAAATTTTAAGATGAAACCTTGGGAAATGCCAGAATAAGCACAAATACATACTTAGGAACAATCACATAATCAAGAAAGTCATCCAGAATGGCTTAATCACAGAATGGCTTAATCCATAATGGCTTAATTACCTGATGGGCGTGGTATATGGGTGATTGCGCTCATCCGTAGGGAGTAGTCCCGCCCTAAAATTGTGGTGGGATACCCTATGTCATAAAAAAAATGGTTTAATCACATCGAACACCCAACGACATGCATAGTGTTACGATGCATTATTGAGATACGGTTATTTTTATGTGAAGTTCATTGATGTTGCCCACCAATGTTGCCTACCAACTATCATTCTCTGTTAATGAAGTGCAAATCATAACACCTCTCCATTTTTTTTGTTGGTCTAACCATTTCGATCAGATTTCGGTCGAAAATAATTATGCGGAAGGAATTCATTGAGATTTCATTTTGGTGGGGATGGAGACAGAAACATTTCGATCGTTTCAGGGAAATTTAAAACCAGACTCCTACATAGAGCAGTGGAGGTGGGCCTCTTCGACGGTTTTCATTCGGTTCATAATAATCCAACGGTTCATAATAATCCAACGATCTCTCACCTTCAATTTGTGGATGATACCATGTTTTTGAGATACTTCTGGTCCTCACGTTAGCAATGTGAGAGGCATACTTTGGTGGTTGGAGGTCTCAGGGTTGAATGTGAATGTTGGGAAGAGTTATACCTCAATAATTAGTGTGGATGATTTGAGAGCTAGGGAGTTTGGGATCTCTTGTGGTTGTCATGTGGAAAGGCTTCTTATTTCCTATCTTGGATCACTCTTTTCTATTGGGATCCCTTTAGAATTCCTCTGGGATAAGGTGGTGGAGTGGATTTTGAGAAAGTTGGGCCATTAGAAGAACTCTTACCTTTCGGTGGCAGGATAACCTTAATCAAGGTTGTGAAACTGCCCATGTATTTCATGTCCCCATTCCAGATTCTGAAGATAATTGCTATAAATATTGAGAACTTTAAATGGATTTTCTCTAGTAAGGCAGAGTAGTAGAGGAAGATGAAGCACCTTGTGAAGTAAGAAACAGTGTGTCGCCTTAAATCTGGAGGAGGCCTTGGCCTTGGGAGCATCTGCTTAAGAAACATCACGCTTCTAGGCAGGTGGTTGTGGAGATTGAGAGAGAAACACAATTCCCTTTGGAGAAGAATTATTATGTGTAAATATGGGGAGGGTTGGTAAGGGTGAGTGGGAAGTGAGAGCATCTTCCAGGAGAAGAGAAAAGGAAGAAAGGGAATAATAGAAGAGTAAGAAGAGGGGAACAGAATAACCAGGAAGGGTGTGGCTCTTTGGCGTAAAGTCATGGGTTTGCTCCCAAGTGACGAGCGTTCGAATCCCCTCTTGTTTACCCGATGCGCGTGGTCTCCGGTGCCTGCGCGCATCCCTAGGGAATAGTCCCGCCCTACAAATTGGGGTGGGGATACCCTATGACATCAAAAAAAAAAAAAAAGAAGAGGGGAAGAAAAAGAAAGAGAGAAGAAGAGAGAAGAAAGAGAATTAGAGTGGAGAAAAATTTCAATATTATTTCAAGAATAATTATATGGGAACAGAGAGTAGTACCGAATGAATAGCCTTCTCTCACATTAGCATTCTTCTCCTTAATTTTTGGCTTTTTGTCTCCTTAAAATGGCACCTACCCTCCTATGCCACATGGCTTTGGGGGATTTGTTCGGTTCCTCTCTTGGTTCACCTCTCAGTTTTCTTAGCAGCACTCTATTCCAAACGCTAACTAAAAGTCCCATACATCAGGCCCATATATAGGCAATGGAAATAATCATGGAAGATAAAATTTCTTAAACTAAATAATATGGAAATAAAAGTCTTCAAACTAAATAACATGGAAATAAAATCATTAAAAGTCTTCTTGGGCAAATATGCCACTTATTAGGCCCCACAGGTTCCTAAGATCCTCATCATTCTCCCCTTCTTGAAAAGAACTCGTCCTTGAGGTCCCTACTAACCTCGTTAGTGTGGTAGTCCGCATGGATCAAATATGTAGACGACCCACTCTAGGAGCGGGAGTCGTAATCCGTCGAAGCCACTCATGCAATATAATGTACAATCGTGAAAGTAGCCCGAAAGACTAACGAAGCGATAGCGAAGAAATCGTCCATGTAGAACCATCAGAATTGAAACCCTTCCTTATGAGTAAACTGGTTAGGAATATAGCAACGCACTCGTCATGGACTAGCGGGATAACTATGGGAAGCACCAATCCATGACCAGCCTCCATAAGGGCATCGTCCGCTGGTATCTCATCAGATTCAGTGAAATTAGAAATAAAGCCATCCATTGGGACCGTATTTGGCTCAACGTTGTCGTCCCATGTGTCGAAATCTTCTGTCTGAATATCTACTGTTGACTCAATAGTGCCATTATGCTCCTATCCTGATGTGGAATCGACCTCCTCAATGGCATGTTCCAACTCTTATCAAGCAATGCCTCATCAGTCACTGTACTCTCTGGATCTGTATTTGACTTATCAAGGTCTGGCATATGCTCGGGCTCAACATCAATAGCGGTCTCATAAACAATGGCATCCGGCTCCACGTGTGACTCAATAGTGTGAGCAACTTCTTCCTCCCCTTCTTGAGGACTAACCTCATCATTAGGTGGTAGAGGAGAAGTAGCTAAGCAGCTCCTCTGCAGATCAAACTGACTTAGGAGAAAATCTACCCTTTTCATCCTTGCCTCAAATTCTGCTTCTCATTCACGAGGGGCCTTGGCTTCTCATTCATGGTGAGTTGCGGCTTTTGGTTCTCGACGAATTGTTTCTTCGTGCATCAACCTTCGCTCACACCGACAATAAGCCAATGACGCTTAAACTCCCATAAACTCGTCATGAACTCCTCCTATCGAAAGAGTGGAGGCTCACCTAAGTTATGGCGCTCCTTCAACATGTCCGTCCACAACAACTTGGTGCCTTGTCTCACGGTCTCTCAGGCTTGGCAAAGGGTCAGTTGGTGAGCATAGCCGTAGTACTCATGGTAGACATTGTGGGTCTTAAAATATCGATCGTTGTACTGATGGAAAAATGAGCCAACCTCAACTAGTTTGGGACAGAGGCTTAGTTGAGTTGAGTTGAGTTGTACTGATGGAAATACGGAACTGGTGGAGCCATTGTGGGTTGGGGTTGAAAACTGAAATCAACCGTCCGATCTGTTTGTCATGTCGAAAGGAATATGATGCATTTTGCAGATCTCAGATTGGACGTCTGAATGGATTGGATCGGTGGTCGGATCACGATTGACGGATGATATGTATTCCCAAATTAGCACTTGCGCTCGTTGCTGGCTACTGAGAAGGGACTTGATATAATCTTGAAGTTGTCCCGAACAGCACTCGTGTTGAAGTGGCTGCCTAATTCTCAACCCGGAAAGGCTTGGTGAAGAGAAAGTAGAAAGTAAGACTAGAGAGAGAAATAAAGAATTTTTTTTATATTTTTTCCTTTTCTCCTTTTTTTTCCTTTTCCTTTTTATTACTTACTGTACCTTTTGTTACCTACTATTGTATTACCAAGGATACCAAGTTGCTATTATATACTTACCTTGCTTTTTTCCTTCTTTTCTAAATGACACGTACAGCGACTACCTTTTTTTAAAAAAACAAATATGAAAGTTGTTAACAACATATAACATTAACAAAGAAAAAAAAAACAAACTCGGGAACAAGTCATAAAAAATAGAAAACAGAAGTTTCATCTCAATAAACGAAACTTGGTGGTAGAGCTTTTCGGAGAAGAAGTAGCTGGTGCTGATTGGGCAGCCGGAGAAGAAGTGCGGCTAGAATGGTTGCTGCTCGCCAATGAAGAGACTGGTTGGCTAGTGTTTCGCTGAAAAAAGATTGTTGATGGGAGGTGTTGAGTAGTGTGTTAGGGTAGTTTACTCATTACTTGTAGATTAGGGGTATTCTAGTCATTGTATATTGGATGCCCTATTTGTGTGTGTGTGTGTATATATATATATATATATGAGGAAAGTGAAGCTACACACTCGTGTAGCTAACTTAGCTACACCGACGGCTTAAAATACAGTGGGCCCACATTGTTTGGGTGATCTGAACCATTCATTTGATAGGCTCTCACATTGATAGGGTGTGCCCAAAAAATCAGCTCCATAGGATCATCCCAACCCTTCAAACTGTGGAGGCAAAAATGGACAGATTTGTGAAGGTTTTTTCACGTCCATTTTTGCCTCCACAAATCGTAGGGTTGGGATGATCCTATGGAGCTGATTTTTTGGGCACAACCTATCTATGTGAGGGCCCCTCAAATGAATGATTTGCATCACCCAAACAATGTTGGGCCCACTGTATTTTAAGCCGTTGGTGTAGCTAACTTAGCTGCACGTGTAGCTACACTTTTCTCTCTCTCTCTCTCTCTATATATATATATATATATATATATATATATATACACACACACACACACACACACACACACACACATACACACACACACATGAGGAGCTGCCTTAGTGGAGATTCTCCATCCTTCACTCCTTCCTCTCTTATAACCCTAGCTCCTTTTTTAACATGGTATCGGAGCATAGATCCTTGGAAAAAGGGAAGAAGAAAGAAGAGTCATTCACGCCCACCTACTCTTTCACGCACGCTGTTTTTCTCCATTCCTTTTTTTCTTCTTTTTTTCCCTCCCTCTCATTTGAGCCTTGCGCAAACCCATTTTGGGTTTTCCGGAAGACCAAATCCCTTTATTTTCTCCCCTACAATCTATCTAGCCAAATCCCTAAAAAAATCTTTTCCCAGATCTCTACCCTAGCCCTCATATTTTTTTTTTTCTGTGTTGTGCATTTGCGCATCCCTCCTTTATGGAAAACCCTTCGGCAACCATCCCTGCCCTTCATCTCGTGATTAAATCGCATATGCACCCCCTTCTTAATCGCATGGTGCGATTAACCCTGCCACATTTTTCGATTAACACCTCCAAAATATCTTGCGATTACGCTTCCTCTGTTTCTTGCTATTACTTCTCTCTAGGGTGTGTGATTACTTATCTCTAGGGTGTGTGATTACCCTTTTCTCTCTGGGCATGTGATTACTCAAACACGAAAAAAAAAAACAAGTATCTCTCTCATGTGTGTTTGCCGTAAGCTCACAAACCTCCACTCTAATTCCATTTTGTGTTCTCCTCCACCCTCAAATCTCCATTCAAAACCCCAAATCCAACTCTTTCCTTTCTTTCTCTTTTGAATTTACTTTTAGAAAGAAATCTTCTTCCCCAATTCCTTTTAGGCATCCCAATCTCAAGTCCAAATACTTTTCTTCTTCTTTTTTTTTGTATATTTTGGCCTTTATGGTTTGTGTTTGTGTAGACATACTCCCCACAATCATTTTCCATTCCCAAATCTTAACTCTAAATCTCTTTATTTTCTCTTTTCTATATTTTGTTTTGGGCTTGTATGGCCTTTCTCTTCTTCAAGGTGCACCCCAAGTGTTTGAGGAAATGTCTCAAAGGGGTTTTGTGCCTTGGAAGTCTTCTTTTCGTTTCACGTTGAAGGCCTTCGGCCTCAATTTGAGGGGGAGTGTTGTCTTGTATTGTTTTCTTATGGTTCTCTTATTCTTGTCTTGTTGTCATCTCTTTGTTTTCTCTTTCACTTTCTTGGATTTCACGGCCTTTGGGTTGTTCTTCAAGGCACACACAAAGTATTTGATGAAATGTTCGAGAGAGGTGTGGTGCCTTGATTGTCTTCTTTTTGTTCAAGTTGAAGGTATTTGACCTTTAGCATGAAGGCGAGTGTTATCATGTAGTTCTTCTTTTGTTGTCTTTTCTTGAGGAGTGTTAGTGTGTCTTAGTATTGTCTTCGTGAGGGGGAGTATTGTTATGTTCTTCTTTCTTGTATTTGTCCTCTTTTATTGTCTTTTCTTGAGGGAGAGTGTTATCATCTTCTCTTTATGTTCTTCGTTCGTCTGCTTGGTGGTTTTATCGTCTTGTTGTCTTTTCTTGTCTTGTTGTCTCCGGGCTCATGTAGTCTCGCTCGAGGTGGGATATTGTTGGTGATTATGTTCTTCTTCTCCTTCGTCATGTGTCTTCTCTTTCATGTCTTCTCCTGGCATATTTCTATGCATTAGTTTCCGAATTTATGCCTTACCTTCTTACCGGGAGATGGTTTCCCAATCATTGGTCGGCTCTTTTCAGGCGACGGTTTTTCCGTTGACCTTCTTTCCGGGCGATGGTTTCCTCATTTGCCGGTCGGCCCTTTTACAGGTGACGGCGTCTACCTTCTTTCTGGGTGATGGTTTCCCCATCATTGGTCGGCTCTTTTATAGGTGACGGTTCTCCCGTTGACCTCTCTTTTCGGGTAATGGTATCCCTACCGTTGGTCAGCTCTCTTCAGGTGATGATGTTCATGCCGTCGACCTTGTCTCCAGACAATGTTTTCCCTAGGGGTGCAACTCGGGTCGGGTTGGGTCGGGTTGAAGCCAACCCGACCCAACCCGAGGAACCCATTTTTCCAACCCGACCCGACCCAACCCGATTTCCAACCCGACTAGACCCAACCCGACCCAACCCGATTTGCAATTTACTCAACCCGACCCAACCCGATTTTCAATTCGGGTTGGGTTGGGTCGGGTTGGGTTGGGTTGGGTTGGGTTGGGTTGGGTTATCTCATTAAGAATCAGTAAGCTTTGTAGGCTGATCCTAGCCCCTCTGTCAGTAATATGGTGTATCTGGTAATCGGGTTCATGCCCTACAGGAGCAAGTACGCAGTCGCAGATGCTGAGTGATCCTACAGAAAATATGGTTGAATAAATAAAATTGACAACTTTGTATTTGAAGGATGTTTGTTACTTGGACAAGAACACATATCAGCCTTCAAAAAATATATATTGCTATGTATATATTAGGACATAAAAGTATAGTTACAAACAGACTTATATTAAATTAACGAAAAAGGATGGCAATTGCACTTGTTTTGGTATCTGCACTCTGCAGCCCTGTTGATAGTATATTCCATGCAGAGAAAACATGGATTTCAGAATATGGACAAGCAAAAAGAACTGTTGTTGGGGTGAAGGATACACAGACGGTTTTGCAAGAGGAAGTTCACAGAAGTTACAAAGATTACATATGCTGACTTCCTTTCATAACAATACAATGCCTAAATTTAACTTTTTTCGTAAAACCGTGACGGTTTCATAAACACTGTTAGAAATAAGGAAAGTGTGCAGTGAATTGGAAATCTACGAAGATCTTTTCAATGAGTAATTGATAGGAGTATATCAATATCATATACAAAGTAGAAAGTAATACCTATACTTGCGAGTCGATTTACCCATTTTGGAATTGAGTTTCCAATCAACTTGTTAGTTGTTACAGATATCCTTGTAACAGACTCCACTCTTCGGATAGTCATGCGCCCCACCAAGAGTTCCACTAAATTTAAAATACATTTTTTGCTATAATAAACTTTGAAAGTATATGGGCAATAACCAGGTTACCTCCATCCATGCCCCCCAAGAGTTCCAACTTTCGACAGTGGATCCACAAAGTAAGCTCCCATTCTCCAGCAAGATAGGCAGAAGAAAGAGCAACAAAATAGATATTTCATCACAAAATTAACTATAATTCACCTGGAGCAGTAATGAGATAACCCGAGGAACTACCCAGCCTTCTTACGTAATAAGAAACAGGCTCAACACATTTTAGTTTTTTACAGTACCTGAAGGATCAACTTCCCTTGCAAGCTTTGTAGTGTCTGATGTAGCAATGTCTTGATTAGCGGGACAAATGGCCAATACAATGTGATATAACGAAGATAAAAGCAAACTTCATTTTCTCAAGCATTCATGTGATATAATGAAGATAAAAAACAATCCATCCAAAATGTCCAAACAGTAGTCCAAAGCATGGTCAGACAAAGCATTTCAGTTGTTTCACAAAAAAAAGAAAAACATGCATGAGGTGACAATCTTTAAATACACAAAACTTGCTCAACATCCACACATCAACAAAATACTAAACTAAATGGGTGAATGGGAAAAAAAGTCCAAGTCAAAGAGCATTGAGCAACACCACTCCAAGTCTGCACCAACGTATATCATCTCACTTCCCTTGATGTCTCATGTCAAGCTGCAAGCCATGTTCTAAAACTATTAAAAAATAGCACAACTCAAATTTCTTATATAACTAATAAAGGAATGACAAAATTGCATTTCATTCTCCTCTAAACAATGAAATGTATACCTGCCGTAGAATCAATTCCAATGAATAGTCAACCAGCTCGAACTCCCTCACCGATGACTGAAAGAAATACAAGAAACATAATTAGTACTTTACAAAAGCTAATTATCTAATGTCATTGCTATGGTACAAAAGAAATACAATAAAAGTGAATATTTAGTTACCTTCTAACTCAACTTGCTCAAGCTCTTCGATTGCTTCTTCAATCTCAGCAGGGGTTGATGAACTTCTTAACCAATCTTTGGTGCAAATCAGACATTCAACAAGCTTTGGTGTCAGAGAGCTACGGAATTGATCAAGTACCCGTCCCCCTGAACTGAAAGCCGATTCCGATGCAACTGTCGAGATCGGAATTGCTAAAATATCACGAGCTATCTTACTCAATATGGGAAACCTTGACCCATTAAATTTCCACCAATACAAAATGTTGAAGTTAGAATCTTTTTCAAGACGCTCAAGCAAATAACGATCGAACTCTGATCCCTGAATGTTTTCTTCTTCTTCGAACTGTCTACGATACTCATCTTGAAAACTTTGAAACTCAAAATTTTCTTCATCAAGAAGCTCAATCTGATTTTGTACACGAGGTTGATTTGATTGAGATGAAAAAACCTCAGAAACCACTTCAATGGTTTGGTAATGCTTCAATAGACGATCGATAGCATTTTTAACCTTTACAATCAATTCCAAGATAATGTCAGCAGAGCGAATTTTAGAATAACAAAATTCTAAATATTTCAACTTATAACGGGGATCAAGGACAACCGCTACAAGTAACATTATGTTCACCCTATCAATGTTGCCCCAATACTTGTCGTATTTTTCCCTCATCTTCAATGCCATATCACGTAGGGAAGTATTCTGACTATTTGACCACTGCCTTAACAATACTTCAATGGCATAAACCTCGTGAAAATAAACATTAGAGGTGATATAAAGTGATCCAGATAACTTTTTTGTAGAGGTATAAAATCGTTCCAAGAACCTACACAAAACTTTTGCTTGCTCCCAATCCTCCTGAGTAGGTGTCCCATCTTTGAGGTCTTTCGGATAATTAGTATCCAAATCTTCTAAACGCTCGAATGCCTTTTGGAACTCTAGTGCAGTCTGTAACATAAGGAAGGTAGAGTTCCAACGAGTGCATACATCAAGAGACACTACCTTCTTACATGATATCTTCTCTTGCTCCACACACACTTTAAATTGTTGTTGCCTCGCAGGTGAACTTCTAACGTATTTTACCGCGCCACGAATTCTAAGCACTGATGTCTTGGCTTCCTCTATCCCGTCTCTTACAATTAGATTTAGTATATGAGCGCAACACCTCATGTGTAAGAAATCACCCTCCAATAATAGACTATTCTTCTTATTCAGTCTTCTTCGCAAACTTCGGATCGCAACGTCATTTGAGCTACAATTATCAACCGTAATCGTGCAAACTTTCTCCAAGCCCCACGCCAACAAACATAATTCAACTTCATTACCAATTACTTCACCCGTATGTGGAGAGGGGACTGCACAGAAATTAATGATCTTCTTATGTAAATTCCACTCTCTATCAATGTAGTGGATAGTGAGACACATATATCCAAGGTTTTGGATGGAAGTCCACATATCAGTGGTGATACAAACACGTTGCTCTGATATCTGCAATTGTTCTTTCAGTTTCCTCTTCTCGCTCATATACAACTCTAGGCAATCTTTAGTAACGGTGGTACGTGATATAAGACTGAACCTAGGTTGAAGAAATTTGCAAAAATTTCTAAATCCCTCACGCTCAACGAATTTGAAAGGTAGCTCCTCAACTATCAGCATGCGCACCAATTCTTTTCTACATAAGTCCTGGTCAAATTTCCAATTTGAAATTGAAGTACCAGCTTGATCAGAAAATGTAGATAACGACAAGACTTGTTGCCTCCCTCTGTTATGGTGTGGATATCTTACACACTTTGTCAAATGCCGTTTAAGTGTACTAGTACCTTGAGTACTATCACACCCAAAATCTCTGTCACAGTAGTTGCATTTTGCCCTATTTGGCTTCCCTCCCCTTGGCCTCGGAATTTTGCTAAAATGTTCCCAAACACGTGAGGTGGTTCTATATGGATTTTTACACTTTGATGTAACCTCCTCAGACAAAGAAGTCGTATCAAGATCAACATTTGTATTTAGATTGGCATTGTTTTCTTCCATAATTTCCATTTCAGACATCTGATCATAGAATGAAGGAGATGAAATGAGTAAAAAAATAAAAAAATGTACCGATATTGATGAATTGAACAAGCAAAAATAATGAGATAATATCCATACCCCCAATCAATAAGCTGCTTGTTGAATCCCTTTGCCTGGATGAGGATGAAATTCTTAACCCAAGTCTCCACAACCTGTATGAAATTCCAAGAGCATCAAAGTTACCGAAACGAAAATGATCCAAATTACCAAATGCAAATAGAATCCACAATAAGACTTCCCAGATTGTGAGATTACTTAAACAATCCTAATTAAACAATATGCATAGATAACACTCTAAATTTACTATTGTTATTAGGGCAATAGATCATTAGATAATAGTAAAAAAAACTAGGAGGTTATTCAATATAGGAGGCAAATTTTTGATAATCCAGTACAGAGCATAAAAAAACATGAAATTTCTGCTATTACTATTATTATAATATCTGTGGAAGAGAGAGCTTTGCATTTTACAAACCCTTTACAGAAAAAAGGACAGAGGGATTAACAAAGATTTTGATTCTCGAAACAAAAGGAACCCAAAGTAAACAAAAAATGAAATCTCTGCTTGTAGCATAAACCCATTAAGAAATCAAAACCCTAGAATAATTGTGTCCCTTGTCCACAGATCTTTAGATAAACCCTAACAAATAAACATAGGGCAGTGATATTTCCCCCTCTGAGGCTCTGATGGCTATTTCCCCACCTTTAACAGTTTTCGTTAGCTTTTAATCTTTTATGAAGGGGTGGAGAAGCAACCGTTAACTCCAAAAACAAAAGGAACCCAAAGTTAACGAAAACTGTTAAAGAGGGGGAAAATAGCCATCAGATGGGGAGAAATATCACTCCCCTAAAGGCCTAAACAAAACCCATAAAAAAAGAAAAAAAAACGAGAGAGAGAGAGAGAGAGAGAGAGAGAGAGAGAGAGATCTTACCTGCAAGGAGGGGAGCTGGAGAGGGTTCGTCGATGGTCCGATGGAGGAAGGGAGAGGCGAGCCTGAGAGGGTTCGTCGAATGTCGATGGAGGAAGGGAGAGGCGTGAGGCGAGCCAGAGAGCGTAGAGGCGGTAGAGACGAAGATGGGAGAATGGGTTTTTTCAATTTTTATTTTTTAACTTTTTATTGGGTTAGGGACTTAGGGTTTTGACTATACGTGTATTACAGATTTTGGGTTTTTGCCTTTTTCAGTTTTCTATGTATAAAAGTATAAAACTATAAATCATTAAATCGTAAATGACTAAATTCGTAATACTGAAAGTGAATAAGGGAATAGTGGAGGAATTGTCGGGTTTCGGGTCGGGTCGGGTTGCCCGACAACCCAACCCGACCCAACCCGATTTCCAAATCGGGTTGAATTTTCTCAACCCAACCCAACCCGATTTCCAAAATTGCTTGACCCAACCCAACCCAATTTCGGGTTGAACCCGACCCAAGTTGCACCCCTAGTTTTCCCCATCGTTGGTTGGTTATCTTCTTCCTCCTTTTCTTCCTATCTTCAGACAACGATGGTCATGCCATTAACCTTCTCACTAGACGATGGTTTCCCCATTTTTAGTTGGTTATCTTCTTATTTTCTTCTTATCTCTAGGCGATGGTTTCCCCGTCGACCTCGTCTCCGATGGTTTCCCCATTGCTTGTTCTTCTTCTACTGGCGTTGTGCTACTTCGCCGTTATTCATAGTGCGCACCGCTAGTTTGCAACTTTATTCGCCGGGCTCTCATTCAGAGGGAGGCCCTGTTCTGTTTGCTCTTGCCATAGTGTTGCTTCAGGGGGAGCTGTTCCTTTTTTGGTGGCCACGATTCTCGACGATCGTACTCTTATGGTGGCCGTTATCTTTTATTATGTATTCACCAGACCACCTTGAGGATGAGTGTTATACCAAGCTGAATGTGTGTATGAGATTATGTACTTTTTGTTATTTTTAGTTGTTATAGTTTTCTTTGTGCCAAGCTGGAGTTCCATAGCATATACACTTTAGCTTGAGGGGGGAGTGTTGAGTAGTGTGTTAGGGTAGTTTAGTCATTACTTGTAGATTAGGGGTATTGTAGTCATTGTACATTGGATGCCCTATTTGGGCATATATATACATCATTTACATGAGGAGCTCCCTTAGTAGAGACTCTCCGTCCTTCACTCCTCTTCTCCTCTCTTCTAACCCTAGCTCCATTTCTAATAGGAGGAACCTTTGCCCTCTCTGCACTGGCCGGTTTAGGAAGAAACTTCTACAGGTTTTATTGGGCAGGTTGGTTGTAATCCCCTGCTCCATTCTCTTTTATGATTATTTTTCCTCAAACTATGTTTTTTGAATGATTATTTTTTCTTAAACTATATTTACCTTTATTTTGTTAATATGGGTGTATCTGTAATTTGATTGGTTAGAAATCAACCAATGGGGTACATGTTTACATAGGGGCATTCCAGGAATTTGCAAAAATAAGTGGTAATGGTGTTAATACTTGAAAGTTCATGTGGGGTATTTAAAGGGAAGAGTTTTAGTAGAGAGAAAACACGATTTAAGAGGGGATTTGTGTCTTGCATTAACACGTGGAGGGATGTGGGGGGGCGGGGGGGGGGGGCGAATGGGTATATGATTTTACGAAAAAACCTTATGAAGTGGTGTAATTCGACGACTCCATCTTTATTTAAGGAATTTGACCACCCCATACTGCCCACCTTTGCTCTGTTGAGAGAGAAATTGAGAGGTTGTGATGAAAAAGGATTGAGAGAGATTATGGGGGAGAGGAAGCACTGTTGGGAGGAAGATCTTGTTAATCTAAGGGAAAAGAAGGGAAGGATTCGGGAATTTGGAAATCGTCCCGGACCCATCGGAAACATCTTGGAGGGAGTGCAAATTGAGGTAGGTAGATTGTAACTTCTCCGGTGTATTGTTTCTCCCTATGATAAATTTCACAAGAAATTAATCTATGGGTTAAATGAGACCTCTGTAAATGTAATTACATACATGATGTGAATTAATTGCATACCTCATGCATACTTTGCAAATTTTACGAATTGGTTTATACTTTATACACTTGATTCATGAATAGTGATGCATGTACGGTTGAAATTCAACCACTTGTACATTGATTTTTAGAAAAAAACCTAGTTTGTATATGCATAAAAACAAAAATTTGTAAGAAAATAAGTTGATTAAATTGTGTGATAACTACGATTTGCATTGAAAGCCTTAAAAAGAACATTAAACATTAGAAACCAAAATAAATATTTTTCTTTAGCTTAATTACAACATTCAAATTTAAAATGGATTGAAAAGTTAAATTTGATTGGGTTTGGGATACCCTTGGCAAATCACATGATCGGGTTGAAAGATACACATGTCATTATAACAATTTGTGTTGAAAGATACTCTTGATATATACTCTAGAAAATACCCTTGACTTATTGGGAAAAAGGGGTTGAAAGATACCCCAAGTACCTTGAGACCTAAGGATTTTTCAAAATTAATTATAATCTTCGAACTGAGACCTACCCCAGTCTTGGTATGGAATTGTTAGTGCGAGTTGTGTTTCACTGACTTGGTACCCACTACCTGCCAGGGGGTTTGTACGCTGGACGTGATCACGTAGACATGGTCGAGATGGAGCATGTAACGTAGCTCGGGCCCCAATGGTGGATTTTGCTGGTTTATTTGTGTCTTTTGCCATAGACGATGAATTTTGCAGGCCACCATTGATGGATTTTGGGGTGAGGACGATTGATTATATTTTGCACGCACTTGACTGTTGTCCCGTGAACGTTGGTTAATGTGGTGTGATCTCGTTCGTTTGGGTACTTGCTTGCCAATGAGGTGTGACATTGGCCTCAAAGAAGACTGAAAAACCCCCTGGATAATAATTTTTAAACAAAGTTATGAATTTGAAAACTTCGTAATGCACTTAGTTTCAAAAGCGGCTTTCCAAATAATTTTTCTTTGAAATATTGTTAATTTGAACAATGAAAAAGCATGTTATTAACTTGCATAAGTTAAGATTGTAGGCATTGCATCGTATTATATATATATGTGTGTGTGTGTGTGTGTGTATTCGCTGGTCGGTTATGGTTTATCCGCTAGGCCATTGTACTCATTATTGTTTCCTACAATTTTTCAGACCTTGAGGATCATTAGTATCTTCGCTGAGCAGTGGAGATTTGCCACGCGGTTGATCGAGAGATTTTACTTCAGTCTTTTATTCTCTAGTTTAGTATTCAATGTGGTGAGGTGATTTGATGCTGATGTATTTAGAATACTTATTATGAATTTTGTATTTGAGATGGTATTTTATTTTAATTAAGTAAAGTTAGCTTCCGCACTATTTAGTAAATGTTCTGAAAGATATACCCTTTTACAATGATTATGCTGTGAGTAAATTGGTGAATTGTTGGAAATTGAGCCTTGCATGTCTGTAGGGGTAACTTTACAGACATTGCGGCGACTGCTATGGGCACCGGCCTAGAAATTTGGGTTGGGGCGTGTCATTGGTTGTCAGGGATGGATCAAAACCCTAATTTTCAACAAATTTTTTCACCCCAATGCCCCTTCCAAGGAATCATCCTATATGAGATTTGGTATCGTACCTTAGGTTAAAAACATGTCTTCTAGATGTAGTGTTCATCGAATAGTTGAGTTGTTAGAAGGCTGAAACGCTAAATTTGAAGGGTTGCTATCCCACCTGGATGGTGTAGATCGCCAAGATTTTCATGCACGTCCTATAGACTTGGAGACTCCACAGGTTGCACAGTCATAATTTTATGCTAGACAATCATTCTTGTTACCTTCTATAGAGAGCACGAAACTAGAGCAACGAACCAAAGGCACTATCATCATACAAAGCTGGTTTTGACGTTCCCTAGCTCATACACGCCACACAAGGTTAAACATGACAAAGTCAACAAGAGTTTCAGTTTCAAATCACACCAACAAAGCTACCGATCGTAATGTTTGGACCCTGTCGATTTTTTTTTTGAAAATTGACATATTTCATTAATATTAAGATAGCAATCGGGACTGACATGCCGGCACCAGTCCAAAAGAGATAAACAAAGCATTGACATTGGTTTATATTCATCCCTGCACACAAAAGACTGTATTCTTTACATCATCTTTCAACCACAAAGTATGTACCACCTATGCGTGATAAGGCCACCACTCACTACTCTTCAACAACCTAGAACCTTAGAAACATCATCTGGCAAGACTGGAGAAACAGATGATATTGCCCCCTATGAACTCAACACTACCAAACTCCTGCACGCCCAGGAAAAACCTACCTAGAACGTCCAGACGAAGCGAAGTGAAAGAACGAATCTCTCAAGCTACTACAATAGAAAGTAAATTCTAGATATGTAACATATCAATCGGCAAGCTACTAGGCAGTAAATCCTGGGGAAGATCATTCTTCAAATTCTTAAGCCTGAAAGTTGAACCTTTGGCTAGCATAGCCTCTCCACAAACCATTAAATCCAACCTAATCTATCCTAAAAACCAGTCCTTCTATCTCACTGAACTAAAACATATTTCCCCTATTTTTCTTCTCCTAACATCCCCTATCATTTTCCGACTTTCCAATCCTCTTTTCTCTTTTTCCTACTCCTTTTTCTCTAATCCTTCCCTTTTTTCTTTTTTTTTCTTTTTCTTCCTTTTTTTCTGTTTTCTTCCTCGGGGCCGGAAGGCATATCATTCAGGGTTATTACCCTTGGCCCCCATGTTCTCCTTCTCCTTACCAACTTCTCTCTACTCCTTCAATGTCCTAATAGCCATAGCACGAAACAGGTTTTTTGTTGCTTCCAAATTATCATCAAAACCAATTCCAAAAACATCACCTATTGCCAAGAGTTCGTCCATTTCCTCACGAGGGACAACAACATCCTCTTCCAATTCCAGGAAGTCTATCAGTCTAGAATCCACCTCCTGCGTATTCTCGACCTCACCCATCCGCTTGCGAATTTCTAAGCCAACTTCCCGATCAAGGGAGTCTCGAGACATCTGGGAGACTTCATTTGAGGAACCTATTAACTTCTCTAGCCGATCAATCTCTGCCGCCTTATTCTCCTCCCAACGATGACGACGCGCAAGACGCTCTTCTTCTAGAGCCTTCTGGAAAAAATCCATCTTATAAATTTGAACAAATGCTTCTTTTGGATCAGACATGCCTGAAATCTAGAAGAAGCTTTCCTTTTTAGCCATAGCTTCCCATTTGAATTGCTTCCATTGATTCTTCAAGATAGACATGTAAGTTTCCTTGGGAGTTGGATGTTCTTTGGTTGCCATTTGTTCATCATACTGTAAATCTCGGAGAAATTGAAAATCGCTTACCTGAAACGAGACTGTCTCCTGATTGGTCGGAAGAGATGGAGGAGTAGAATCCATAGAGGGGACAAGAGGATGTAAAGGTTTATCAAAGTCTTTTAGAAGAAGATTAAACTTGGATGCTAGACTGAGATTTTTTGGTTTCTCTCTCTTACAAGAACCAAAATGTTTCTTTTAAAGAGAGACAAACCGCCTTTTGTAGCTAATAAATATTTTTTCTCGATATTCATCCCTCGCCCCTGCAGACCTTTTCGGGGTCTAGCGCTTTTTATGAGGGCACAACTCCTTGACGATCGACTATTGGTATTCTTCGTTGAATTTTTCAGGATTATTTTATTCTTCTTCCTTCTGAAAAAATGATTTTTGATTTTTACAGACTTCTCGACTAACACGGGGTGGAGGTTACCGTAAAATATATCCTTTCTAGTACCTTTCCCCGCAGAAATGCTAGATTTGGCTTTTAAATACTTCTGACCTGATATTTCCTTGGGACTGACCAAAATCCCATTCGGTGATGGGACAGGACCTTTCAATACGTTTTTTCTGAATGGCCATTCCCGAGGTGGAAGAAAGTTCAAAATCGGGAGTAGGTATACCAAACGGCTCTTTCCCAATGAAATTGACCAAATTACCCCCGGAGGCAACCGGGATAGGCCCAACCGTTGGCGGATCTTCGATATTAGAGAATCTAAGTCTCACTGATCTTGCACCTGTATTCAAAATAGGAGACTGAGGCTGGAGGGATAAAAGGTAACCTCCCAAGGCATCGCCCCCCTTTCGGAGAATAGAGGTAGCTTGACGTTGGGACTCAAAGGGAAAAGCACCGATAAAGGGCTCAAGCAAAAAGGTTTGCTAAGCTGTGGCAGAGCCCAATGTCTTTTAACCCAAGACCAAATTTCTTCCAGTAGGACTCTGTTTCTCAAGGTACCAATCAAGCAGTTTTTCAAAAAGTTCTTCCTTTGCTAATCACTTCACTAGGAATAGATATTACGAGGTTACTATCCTTAGAGGGTTTCGGGATGTTTTGGTAAGGCATCTTCGGGATCCATACTTTTCCAGAAGCTATCTTTCTGCCGATATCAGCAAATATCCTGTTTTTCGGCTCCAAACATTTTCTACAAACACGCGTAGTGCCAAAATTATTGTAGCTGCACTTTGAACACCTCCGATCACTTGCATTATGAGTTGAAACAAACTGCTTTCCGCGAGCAAAGCCATTTCTGAGGTCAAGACAGCGTGTCAATAAATCCAAATCTTCTTGGCTTCCGATCGATCGAGGGAAATTTTTTTTTTTTTTTTTTTTTTTGTCGGGGGGGGGGGGGGGGGGGGGCACTAGGGGTTATCTCTATTTCCCCTTTGGCCCAGAACTATCAAGGAACCCCGACAACAACTGTTGTATACCCCAATCGAAGATAACGCTTCCTGGGTAGAGTATCCGCTGTCGAGCAAATCCAGAAAGGTCGGGGATGCCCAATCCAGGCTGGTGCCACAAATATAGTGATTGGAACTAGTATCCAAGCCTACTTGAGGGTTAAAACGTCGACGACTAAAGAAATCTCGAACCGACATCTTTCCCCGCATCGGTCAGCCCTTGTTTTAGCAAGATTGGTGCCTTCTCAACCAGCCCTTGTAGCTCCGCGTAAATCTCTGGGTGTGATCTGTCACCGGACCCTGTCGATTTTTTACTACTTGCTTGAGGAGAGATGAGAAGAAGTGTACAGACTTAAGAAAGCTGAGGACCCAAATTGTCACGGTACAAGGAGTACATTGAAGGTGCACATTTTGATTATATTACTTTGAGTCAATAGAATGATTGCTCAAAGCTACTTGTGCGTTGGAAGTACCTAGGTCGTAGGAAAGGACAGCCGTAAGCGACAAATGCAAAGATTTCGGGATAGGGAAGGGAGAGAAGAAAGAGGAGAAAGGAGAAATCAAGAATTCAAAATGGGTCGGAGAAAAGGAAGATGGAGGCGGTGATTAAGAAGGGGAAGCCGACAAAGTTGAGTCCTCTGGCTGAAGCACAAGTCCGTGCGGAGAGGCTGCAGGCCTTCAAAGCTGATGCTCTTCACAGACCAAATCCTGGTTGCCGACGATGCTCTCTTCAAGCTTATTTAAAGGGCCAAAGTTCAATAACTCAGAGCCTGCATCATCCACCTCTATACTAAAGCTGTATATTATGACTTCTCTGGGCATGATTCTCAGAGTAGAACTGAACCAAAGGCATCCTCAATCTGTACTAGAAGACTTTCAAACCCTAAGGTTAGTAGCACATCATGTTTCTTCCCTAAAGTTGGGAAGCAATGACCTAGTTCCAAAGCCAAAAGTAGACAAAAGTATTTGATGAGCATGCGATTTAGAAGATCTCAGCAATTATGAGCCTGCGATTTAGAAGATTTCGGCAACAATGAGCCTGTGAACAAGAAAATCGTTGATTTGGAGGTTGAAGGCGACCGAAAACTATAACTTGGATCTTTTGCTTTGATACCAATTTGATGCAGGCGGGAGAAGAGAAAAGGAAGAAAGAGGAAGGAAGAGAAGAAATGGAAGAATAGAAGAATAAGAAGAAGGTAAGAAAGGAAAGAGGGGAAGAAGGAAGAAGAGGAAAGAGAGAATTAGAGGGGAAAAAAAAAATCTGTAACTCAATATTATTCCAAAAGGTAAATAGAAGTCCCATACACCACGCTTATATATAGGCAAATAATCATGGAAAATAAAACTCCTGAAAGTAAACATGGAAATAACATTCCTAAAACTAAATTACATGGAACTAAAATCACTAAGTCCTTTTAGGCAAATATGGCCCCACGGGTTCCTCCGATCCTCATCACCGAGGCTCGTGTATTTGGAGATATGTTTCTAGTATGTTTTTAATTAATTATTATTTTCTGAATGGTAGATATGTTTGTAGTGTTAGGGATGTATTCTTTTATTTTTGCAAGGTTTATGGTGCGTAAAGGGATAGGGTGAGATTTTGGGAGGATGTGTGCTTGTGTCTAAGTCTATTGTGTCTTGAGTTTCCAAGCCTCTATTGGATTGTCTGTGACAAAGGCAGTTGGTTTTTTTTATTGTTTCGAGTGTTTTGGGGTGGGGAGTGTTGTTGCCATCTTAAGGAGCAGGAGATCGAAGCCTTGACCAATCTTCTTGAATGCGTCGATAATGTGTTCATTGCTCCATGCATTGATGATTGTAGAATTTGGGCACTGGATCCTAAAGGCATGTTTACCGGATGCTCTTTTTTCTATTGTCCAGTTAGTGGTCCAGGTTTGTCTAGTAACTGGTCTAGGATTTGGTTGGTAGCTGCCCGTCCTAAGGTTCAAAGCTTTGGGTGGATGGTTGCCCGTGGGTAGATTAACACTTTTGACATTCTCGAGACAGCAATGCAGCTTAGGGAATAGATGCATTCTCTGCCATGTTCTCGAGGAAACCTGTAATCATCTATTCATCCACTATATGATGGCTAGAGTAGTTTGGAGCCACATCCTTAGATAGTTTGACATTTCGTGGCTGCATAAGGAAAAGCACTGCCCAAAGTAGGGCCCACCGATCAATAATACTACAAAAATTAACTTTTTCGGCGTATCTTTGGGCAACCCGAACCCAGCTTGAATTGGCTGGGCGTGGGGGCGATACAAATGAGGCTGGGGTTCGTGCCATTCTTATGGGTTGTAGTATCTGCTTCATTTCAATGGATTCTTTTTTGAATGGCCGGAATGAAGCATGTTCGATATTAGTGGAAGGCAACTCGTCCAATGTTATTGCGCGGGTCATTGGCTCTCGGTTTCATGTAGATTTATCAATTTTATTACCGAATTCAGGGTTCTTATCTATCATTATCACCATTTCTTGTCTTTTCAACATCCCCCCTGCAGTGCAAATGTGTTGGCTGATTTGGTAGCCAAAATGGGGGTGCGTCGTGAATCCTTGTATGTGGGGGCAGTCTCTGCCTCTGTAACTTGTATCCTTGCTTAGTTATCTTTTTTTTTTTTTAAAGTGACAAAATAAATGAAATATATTCTCGCTACTCTAATAAATCTGACAAAACTGGTGTTGTAAGCCCAAGGGTTCCCATGGGTTAATCATTCACCTTACCTCTTGTTATGATGCTAGCGAAACAAATTGATTAGCATTTATGGACTGATGTGTTGCTTTGAGGTGTTGTGTTGTATACATGATTTTCATGTACATAACTCTTCTCAACACATGGCTTGTGGATCAAGGATCAAAGGAACCAAGAGCTTGCATCTACAGTGAAAACATCCTCATTTGAAGATGTTCAAGTAAAGAAGCTCATCATGAAGATCCCACAAGTTCCCTAGGCAAGTGTCAAGAAGGAGCTTGGAGTTGAACATGCCATGGTGACTCCTCATGCACCTCTCAACATGATTTGAAGATCGGAGGAAGTCACAAAAGCCAAGACACAGTTCAAGATGTTCACTCAAGCTAAAGAAGTCCAAGGAAGTGCAAAGGAGCGAATACATTCCAAAAAGACTCAACGGTATTATTTTTAGAATGTATTTAGAGTCCTCTTGATATTTTGTAAAAAGCACTTTCAATAGGTTTTCAAATGGTTTTCATACTTAAGTTTTTACATTTTTGAAAACCATACACACCCAAAAATGTGTTTTCAAAACCTAGGACTTAAGCCTAAAGACCATGGCCCAAAAGCCCCTGAACTTTGAAGTTAAAAATAGAATTTTACACAGGGCAGGTCGACCGGGATATTCCGAGCGACCGTGGGATGGTACTTGGAATTCCAGGATATCTCGAAAATTATCGGGCTGGTCGACCGAGTCAAGCCGGGCGACCGCGGAATGGGTTCTGTTTCATCAGAACCATTTTGGCATGGGTTTGGGCGGGCGACTGCCGTGGGTCGGTCGACCGAGATAGGTTTTATGAGTCGAATTTTTGAGCAAACAGGTTGACCTCACCGGACAACCGCCATGGGGTCGGTCGACCGTGACGGTAAGAAATTTGAAAATATAAAAGGGTGCTTGATATGGGCGGGCGACCGCGATGGCTCGGTCGAGCAAACTAGCCGTTGGGGCGTTTTTAGCTTGACTTTTTCAAGCCAGTTATTTACAGTTTTACCCTAAAACGGTCATATTTTCAAATACACTATATACACATCATTAAAACCTATCTCTACAAGCTTTTGAATATTTAAGAAGGATCAAAACCCATTTTCCTTTAGCTAAAACCTTCTATCAAAAGCTAAAGCTCTTTGATCTTGCATTTGCACATTTTATCAAGAGGAACTCCATAGGCTTTACATTTTATCTTCCTTGGAGTGTTTGTGAGCTTTCAAGTTTGTAATCCGCCTATCTAAGAGGCAAGAGAGTTTTTCTTTTATTTTCTTCATTTGTATTTGAGGGTCTTCTCTTCGGCCCAGTAACAAAGGTGAAGACGTTGTGAGGGTCTACTCTTCGGCCCGTTAAGAAAGGTGAAGACGTTGTAAGAGTGAGTGTGCCCTCATCTAGGCTTCGTGCGAAAAAGGGTTTGTTCCCTTCGGAGTTGGAGGAGTCGGGTGTACGGCTTCGAGATTCGCCCTTTGAAGAATCTCATTGTTTTAGTGGAGCGCCCCAAGGAGGTAAACTTGGAAGAGTGGAGTAGGTCTTGTGATAGACCGAACTACTATAAATCTTGTGTTTCTCTCCTCATCTTCTTCGCACTTTGTGGTGATTGGTAAACTCTACCCCTTCTTGTATTTATATTTTATTAAAACAAGGGTTAAGGCAAATAGGCTTAAAGTAATATCTAAATCCTAAATTTCATTATCTTGAATATTTTGAACAAGGGTTAGATTAATAAGTGCTTAATTAGTAAATTAATTTTAATAACCCATTTAATTAAGACCAAAATTTTTATTGACCAATTCACCCCCCTCTTGGGTTGTCACACCCGTATTCCAGGTGTACTCGAGCACTCAATTTTCTCGTGTTTGGCATATAGATATAGATGTGATACCATATCATTAACTAAGCACTTGTACTTAATCTAGTAGCATAACAGATCTATGAAATATGTGGTGCAGGTGTCTGACAAGCTAGAGTTGGCGTCAGCATGGCAAAGCACCATCCTGATCTTATTATGTGCCGAAAGCAACCTGGAATTGCCATTGGCCGTTTGTGTGAGAAATGCGATGGGAAATGTGTGATTTGTGACTCATATGTGCGGCCTTGCACACTCGTGCGTGTCTGTGATGAATGCAATTATGGTTCATTCCAAGGTCGGTGTGTTATTTGTGGAGGCGTTGGGATTTCTGATGCATACTACTGTAAAGAGTGCACTCAGCAGGAGAAAGATAGGGATGGTTGTCCCAAGATTGTCAACTTAGGGAGTGCCAAAACTGATCTATTCTATGAACGCAAGAAATATGGTTTTAAAAAACGATGAAGCATTGCAGAGGATTACAGTGGTCCATTACATCTTTTCCATATGGTATGTTGATAACTTCTGATTTTGAAATTACAGAAACCTATGTTTCTTTCTGCTGACATTCCAAGTAAATCCTTTTTGTTTCTTATGAATTAGGAATAGAGATTAGACAATTCTCTTCTAGGACAGGCATGCAGCATGGCAGTAGGGCTAAAATACCTCGAATATTATCGTAACTCTGTGAATGGTTATCGTAACTCTGTGAATGCAGTTGTCAGCCTTGACCTTCTATAATGGTTATTTTGGATTTAAAGTAACTCTGCGACGTACTAAAATACCTCGAATTATGGTAAGCTGCGAAATTGCCTATATGTGATATCTCCTATATTACTCAAGGCTCTGTTTGGATTGCAGGGAAAACATTTCTGGTAGAAATTTTATTTCAAGGAATTTTTTTAGTTTCTATTATTTTGAGGGATATGATATTGCTGTGACTTATTTAGAGACAGTCATTATAAATTGAAGTATTTGCTAGGGATTTTCGCGAAGGGCATTTTGTGTCCAACTTTTGCACGAGAGAACACCTACACATGCTCACTTTTCAGCAGATTTTGTGTTATTAATTTATTCATCTAAGGTGGCTTCTCGTGCAAAAGTCAGCCACGAAATGCCTTTCCCTGAAATTCTGTAGCAAATCCCATAAATTGGAGATCCTTCTAAAAGAAACACGAATTACTGGTGCAACTTAATTTTTTGGGGTTTGCTGAGCTCCATCGCAGAAGGCTTTTTGTGGCTGGTCTGTTGCACGTCAGACCAGCCACCTTGTGAATGGAGACAAAAGCTGTTGTCTTCATTGCTGGTCTAATGTGCAACAGACCAGCCCGCGAAAACCCTTTTGCGATGGACGCTAGCAATTCTCTAATTTTTTTAATGTGTAACCAAACACGCTATGTGAGAATATGATGTTGTAGGCAAAGAATGTAGGCCACCAATAGCATCACAATTGATAGTGGGACGAACTCACCTCGTTTTACATGACTGCTTGTTAAAACGTGTAAAACAAGGTTGGTTCATCCCATTATCAAAACATGGTTGTGCTTATATCAGTCTGGTCCACAAAATATATACCATTAGTCCATAACTAATATTTTATGGGGTGAAAAATGAAAATGATTGTGAGCAGAGAGCTTAAATTAACGAGTTGCAGAAAAAAATAGATTTATAGTGGTCTCAATACCATAGGAAAGTTGGCGTAGCAACTTTTCCCATTATATTTGGCATGCTAAGGTATTGAATAGAAATTAGAAATTTAAACTTATAAGAAATTTAAATGTGTAAAATATTTATTAGCTATTAGGGCCCGTTTGGATATCCCTTGGATTTGGATTTGGATTAGGAGGTGCATTTTTTTTTTTTGAAATCCAAATTCGGCGTTTGGCAAGCCTTTATGACATCTGGATTTGGATTTGAGTGAAATCCACAAGATTTACAAATTCCTCATCTTAGTGTAATTTTTTGGATTTATAAATCCTTTCTGCGAGAGGTTATTTATAAATATAAATGTGATCCGTAATGGGTTAAAATGACCAAAATATACTAAAGAAGTGTTAAATGACTAAAGTACCCACATGACATTAAAAAATGATCAAAATACGCCATATTAGGTAAAATGACTAGAAAACCCAGGGTCAGGGAAAATGACCGAAATACCCCTATACCAAGTAAAATGAAAAAAATACCCCCGAGTCGTGCAAAATGACTAAAATACCCTTATGACATAAAAATAATCAAAATAACCTCATATATGGTAAAATGACTAAAATACCTCAAGATTATGGAAAATTACTGAAATACCCCTATATCAAGTAAAAATGACCCATGGCTCATAAAAAATGACTAAAAATACCCTCATGAGATAAAAATGATAAAAATATGCTATATTAGGTAAAATGACTAGAATACCTCCGGGTCAAGCAAAATGACTGAAATACCCCTATACCAGATAAAAATGAAAAATACTCCCGAGTCGTGCAAAATGACTAAAATACCCTTATGACATAAAAATGATTAAAATAACCTTATATAGGGTAAAATGACTAGAATACCCCAAGATCATACAAATAACTGAAATACCCCTATATCAAGTAAAAATAATCCATGGCTCATGAAAAATGACTAAAATGACTAAAAATACCCTCATGAGATAAAAATGATAAAAATACGCCATATTAGGTAAAATGGCTAGAATACCCCCGGGTCATGCAAAATGACCGGAATACACCTATACCGGGTGAAAATGACAAAATACCCTGAGTTATGGAAAATGACTAAAACACCCTTATGACATAAAAAATGATCAAAACGGCCCCATATAGGGTAAATGACTAGAATACCCTTGGATCATGGAAAATGGCTGAAATGCCCCTATATCAAGTATTTTAGGGCATTTTGGTTTTGTTAGATTTCAAATTCAAATCCAAAGAGCATCCAAACAAAAAAAATTAATTTAGATTTCAAATCCAAATCTATACGTGGTCATCCAAACGGCATTATTCATAAATTTCTGAATTTTAAAATTCTGGATTTTGAATCCATGGATTTTGGAAATCCAAATTCACCTCTAAATCCAAATCCAAATCCAAATCCAAATCTAAGGGGTATCCAAAAGGGCCTGATGGCGTCAGAATCCGGGTTCGCGATCGCGCGGTGGGTAGAGAGCCTCCGCGGGGTTCTGTAATCACAAACAAAGGGGTCAGGGAGGTCCGGGGTGGGTCCCGGACGACCACTTCGACACCCAAGTCAGATTCTGGACCAACGATATAAAGAACAACCATAAATGGTGAAGGTATAATCAGGTTTACTAGGGCCAATGTGCGGGCTCTTTCTCCGATATCTGGGTGGGCGAGTTAGGGGCCGCGGGAGGGATAGGGCGTCCAACGCCTCCTCTCCTTCTTGATTAAAGTTGGGGAAGCCCTACTGGCGATATAGAGCTTCCTCTAATGGCTTTACTTTTTTCGGAGTCCTTGCTTTTCCCTCGGTTGGATCGGGTCTTTTCTTTGGGGCTTAATGGCGTATTTATACTTTGATCTTGCATGCAAATCCTCTTCATGGGGCGCCGTGTGGACCTTTTCATCATTTCAGAGAGAAGGCCTTCTTTTGCTGGATTGGGTTGCCCCCTTGGTTTTACGACGCGTGTGGCTTTGTTGCGTAATCTTGCCCATAATCGTGATGATGAAGTTTTTTGGAGGCGAGGAGGTGACACGTGGCCTTACCGTGTATTAATGTCTCTTCTAATCGTGATTAGATTCTTTCGCCGCATGGGTGACACGTGGTGAGATCCAACGGTCTACCATATTAATGCCCTATCATAATACCCCCCTACTCCTTTGGTCCAAGGGAGTAAGTTTGTTTATCTGGTCAAAGAATATCATGACGAGGGCATTTATGGGAGCCTTGGAATACGAGATGACGTGCTGTTTCGTTTGGCGGTTCCTTCCCGAGGAATTGTAGTGTCATTATGCGGTGCTGGTCGGTCATCCAATAGGAAGTGGACACGCGTAGGGCAAGTTGCTTCGTTTCCTTACCCAAGGGTTTCTCTTTGGGTTTATAAAGGATGACTTTTTCCGCCTTTTACACAGATCACTTTTCCGCTCCTTTCTCCTTCTTTGCTTTCTTTCTGCCTCTCTTCGGGCTTGCCAGAGATGTTGTTGTCTCTGGAGGGTCTCTCTGTAAGTGATAAGGGGAAGGCTGCTACCGAGGGGAGTCCTCCCAGCAGCCCTGAAACAAACCCTGACGGGTTGGGGCCTCAAAAACCAATTCCTGAGAGGAGCCCGCCTCAAGGGTTTCCCCCACGCTCTCATCCTCCTCCCCTTTTTGAGAGGGAGTCCCATGAAGCCTTTGTTCATCGCAACTGCTCGTTCTTCTCTTATGTTTATTGTAGGGAAATGGAGGTCTGTAGCCGGATGATCGACATGGATCGAGAGATCGCAGCCTTGCGTGTGGAGAACGACTTGTTGAGGAACCGGGCGAGGTGGCTAAATGACCAGACATCGGCGGGCCTGGTGGATCCAGATTGGGGGAGCTCTTCGGAGGAGGAGCATAGCGATAATGAGCTCTCTGATGCGGAAAACTCTTTCAATGGCCAGTCGCTTTAGGCTGGAGGGAATGGGATGAGGGGGACTTTGGAGGGGTTCTTTTCCTTTTTTCTTTTTTTTATTGGGGGTCATGGGGGCCCAGGTCTGCGTGCCCTCTCTTCTTTGTCTTTACTCTCCTCCCCCCTTTTTTGTAGGCCCGTGGGCCAGAAGAAAATAGTTATGAATAGTTTCTTTTTGTACTTCTGACTTGTATCTTATGCTTCCTTTCCATCTGCGCAGTAGTCGAGTTATTTGAGCGGAGCGGTAGAAGTAAGACCGGGCCTTTGTTATGCGACCCGAGCCCTTTCCACTGTGCTCGAGATTTTTGATCTGGTGGAATTGTATGCCAGACCCTTGTGATGGGTCCCGAGCCTTTTCCCACTGTACTTGGTATTTTCCATCTGGTGTAATTGTATGTCGGACCCTTGTGATGGGTTCCGAGCCTTTTCCCGCCGGACTTGGTATTTTTCATCTGGTGGAATTGTAGTGGCCCTGCCGGACCCTTGTGATGGGTTCCGAGCCTTTTCCCGCCGGACTTAGTATTTTCCATCTGGTGGAATTGTAGTGGCCCTGCCGGACCCTTGGGCTGGGTTCCGAGCATTTTCCCACCATACTTGGTATTTTCCATCTGGTGGAATTGTATGCCAGAGCCTTGTGATGGGTTTCGAGCCTTTTTCCACCGTGTATTTTCCATCTGGTGGAATTATATGCCAGACCCTTGTGATGGGCCCCGAGCCTTTTCCCACCGTACTTGGTATTTTCCATCTGGTGGAATTGTATGTCGGACCCTTGTGATGGGTTCCGAGCCTTTTCTATGCCGGACCCTTGTGATGGGCCCCGAGCCTTTTTCCACCGTACTTGGTATTTTCCATTTGGTGGAATTGTAGTGGCCCTGCCAGACCTCTGGGTTGGTTCCGAGCCTTTTCCCACTGTACTTGGTATTTTCCATCTGGTGGAATTGTATGCTAGACCCTTGTGATGGGTTCCGAGCCTCTTCCCACCGTACTTGGTATTTTCCATCTGGTGGAATGGTATGCTGGACCCTTGTGGTGGGTCCCAAGCCTTTTCCCACCATACTTGGTATTTTCCATCTGGTGGAATTGTATGCCGGACCCTTCTAATGGGTTCTGAGCCTTTTCCCGCCGGACTTGGTATGGCAGGGCGATCTAAAACCCGAGTCCTTTCCAGACTTTTCATTAGGTGGGGCTAAGTTCGAGGAGGGTCCTTCAAATGGTGGTTCACCTTGTTTTGGACGGGAAAGTTGTAGAGATAACTTGTTCGGGAAGTTAGAGGCAGGGGTAGGAATGTCTTTTTCCCGCAAGAACTGGCGTTTCAATTTTCGGCGGTTTCCTCGAGTTCCTAAATCGGCGCCATGTGTGCACGTCCCACCCAATTGGAAAAGGCGGGAGGCTGGCTGACACGTGTTGAAACCCTAACTTTTAAGGCTTCCTAGGGACTGTTTCGCCTTGTTTCTTCGTCTTCTTTGGGTGAAGTGGGTTTTTCTTCGAGGCGATCTTCTTCTCTTGCTGTTGATTCTTCTCTGGTCTTTGCTCCAGTGAGTTCCATTCCTCCTGTCTCAATTGATTTCTGATTCTTTTCCGTTTGTTCTTCGACGATGTCTGATACAACCGATTCTCAAAACCCTCATAGTGAGTCAATAGAAATAGTGGAGAGCGACCAGCCAAGGAAAAGGAGGCGGTTGGTAAAGGGTGGGGACGGCCATTCCCGAGGCAACCAGATGCCCAAAGACTTGGAGGATAGTTCCGGGGCTTCTGGCTCATCCTCGGAGGCCGCTGCCTCTGAACCCTTTGCTCAGGCTCTTCCTACTCTCGAGGAGGAGATTAGGGATATAAGGGTTGGCCCCATTATCCGCCCAGGCTGGGTGGTGTCGTACAAGAGTTTCTTGGACAAGGGGGCGGCGGAGAGGATTAGAAGGGAGTATCATATCCCTGATGATTACGGGATTAGCATCCCTTCTTCCAAGGATGGGGTGTGCGAGGGCGTCACGGAGGAGGATGTGGCTTTTTATGTAGAGGCTTTTAGGGCAGGGGTTAGGTTTCCGCTCTTGGGCATTATAGTCGAGGCCCTCGAGTTTTACCGGGTGGCCCCCTCCCAACTGGCACCCAACAGTTGGCGCACTCTTTTGGCCTTTGTGGCCAAGGCGGGCCTTCACGGGGTTCAGCCTACCCTTCCTTTGCTTAGTAGTTGCGTCGCCCTTAGTCCTTTGGTGAAGGGTGAGGACAGCTGGTTGTATCTGACCCAGCGTCCTTAGGGGAAGATTGCAGCGAACTTGCCTTCTTCGATCAAGAAGTGGAAGGAGGAGTATGTGTTCATGATCCCTCCGTTGGATGCGGATTGGGGTTTTCCTAGGTCTTGGAGGAGCTCGGATGAGTGGAGAAGGAAGTCCACCCCCTACGAGTCTGACTATAACAAGTTTGACCTGGAGAGGCTTGCTTCTGGAGAGGCCATCGATGTTTCTGAATTTAGGTGGGAGGGAAATTTGACGAAATATGCTCTGCTCCGTGCTACGGAGAGGAGGGCCCGCTGGACGGGTGAGGAGGTGGGGGAAAGTTCCGCCAGTATTCGTGGTGAGCCCCTCTCATTGCTAATAGTTTTGTCTGGGGTTTTCTATCTTTGGTATTCTTTTCTATTCTCCTTTTTTTGTTCCCTGTGCCAGGTATGTCTTCCTCCAAGGACGCTGCGAAGGGAAACTCATGGTGAAGCCAGCGAAGGGTAAATCTGGTCGGCCGAAGATTCCCTCTGACTTTATGGCTGCGGCAAGAAAAGACCGGTCTGCTGTCAGGCCTCTTGAGCCCGCGCCATCCAGTTCCTCCGGCCGTTCGGTGGGGGCAAAAGATACGACAAGACTTCCTCCTAAGGAGTCGGAGCCACCTGCCAAGAGGGTCATTCCCCCTCGTGCCCTTCAAGGGAAGGCTGGTCGGCAGGTCCATGCCTCGACTGCATTTGTTTAGGACACCCCAGTTGGCTTGAGGGGTCATGCATGACTAAGTTGCTCTTGGAAAGAATGGAGGTCCCCACGCAGTGTTAAGAGATGCAAGGAGAAACGTTCAGGCCGGAATGGAAGATTGGTGTGGAGGACGGCGTCCTGTCGAACCCACGGGTTGGGGTGGAGTTGGGGTTGATGACGGCCCTCTCTAGTGACGAGGCCGAGTTGGAGAATTTCCCACGCAGGGCGCTGGGGGCTCGGTATCTTCATTCTATATCTTGTGTAAGCATTGCTTTGTCGACTTTGTTTTCTTGGATGTTTTGATATTGTACGTGGTGAGTTGCTAATGGTTCATTTGTGGTGAGACTTCCCAGGCTCAGAGGTATGCCAGGAAAATGCTGCAGTACATGATCGAGGACGAGTCCGAGATGGGTACTTTTGAAGAGCGTATCCGTAATTTGGGCGAGAACCTCGAGAAGGTCCAAGCCGAGAGGGCGGCGCTTGATGACACCGTCAACGACCTTCGGGGGTAGCTCCAGATGTCTGAGCAGTTGGGGGATAGGGCGGAGAATAATCTGTTGGTAGTCCGTCAGACGTATGCTGAGGAGCTGGCACAGGCGCGGGAGGAATGGCGAGATTCAGAGGAGTTCTTAAAGGTCGCGGCTGCGTTTAGCATCGATGTATAGATAAAGGCTTGCGTTGAGTGCCGGCGCGCATTCGTGATGTCTATCCTTCTTTCCCTTTGAAAAAGCTGTTGCATGATGCCAAGGAGACTGTCCCGAAGGATCCCCCTGCGGATGCCGGGGAGCCGGCTAAGGACTTGGCGGCCGCTCCGAGCGCTTCTGTCGACGCTAAGGCTCCCGTAGGAGGCTAGTGAGGTGGTGAACGCAGCCACTTTTGAGTTTTTGTCGAACTTTGTTTCTTTAAGGCCTTATTTGAGGTCGACACACTGGGTATGTAATAACTTTTTGAATTCTCTCTTCTTTTCCCCCTTTTTCCCTCTTTTCGAGGGCCTGCGAAAGGGAGGCTTGCTTGCTTCCCACATATTTTGTATGATACTGTGTAGGGTGGTTGAGCCTTTTATAGGTCCCTTCCCCCTTCTCTTTTTGTGGAATATGGTTGACTCTTAATCTTGCCGACTAGAATACCTCTAGCGCGCCCTCGCGGGGTGTCACTTTAGGGTATCGGGCTCATGGAAGGGCTATCTTCCTCTGGAGTGATCAGCTCAGAGTTAATGGGCCCTATCTGCCCTTATAAAGGACATGTCTTTTTCTCATGGGGAGCGTTTAGGGTATTCTTGGGGGGATCAACCCAGATTTTACCTCTGTCCCACTCCTTGTATTCTTTCAGCCCGGCATACGTTGCAGGCTAGAAAGTGGAGGTGCGTATAGTTTCAGAGGGAACACTATTTCATTGATCACAAAAGGAGATACACAGGTTCGTGCTGAAAATGACAAAAAAGAGAGACAAACATACATAACAATTTAAAAGAAAAAATAGTTCTTACCCTTTCTTTTTACTGGTAAAACTTTCGGAGGTTGTCCATGTTCCAGCTTCGGAGGACCGGGGTCCCATCAAGGTGTTCAAGTTGGTATGCTCCGGGTCGGGGTGCTTGAATGACTTTGTAGGGTCCTTCCCACTTTGGGGCGAGCTTTCCGGAGTTTTGGGGGTCGGATACCTCTGATCGTCGTAATACAAGATCCCTGGGTTTCACCGAGCGCTTCTTCACGCGGGAGTTGTAGTATCTCGCCACCCTCTGCTGGTAGGAGGCGATTCAGAGACTAGCCCGTTCTCTTTTTTTCAAAATAAGGTCGAGAGTGTTCCGGAGGAGCTCAGAATTTTCATGCTCGTCGTAGTTCTCTGTGCGGAAAGTGGAGAGACTAATCTCTACTTGGATGACGGCTTTGACCTCGAAGGTTAAGCTAAAGGGGAACTCTCCTGTCACGGCCAGGGGTGTTGTCCGGTAGGCCGAGAGGACGTTGGGGAGTGCCTCTACCCAGGAGTTCCTGCTTCTCCCAACCGCTTCTTTAGGATCCTGTTGGTCACTGCCACTTGTCCGTTAGCCTGAGGGTGAGCTACGGAGGCGAACCGGTGTTCGATGCTCAGATTATTGCAGAACTTGCAGACTTCAGTACTCGTGAATTGGGGTCCATTATCCGTCATGAGTGCCTTTGGAATGCCGAAGCGACATACCACGTCATGATAGAATAATTTTTCTGTCGCCTTAGAGTTTGGTCTTGCCACAGCTTTGACCTTGACCCACTTGTAATCGATAGTGATGTACAGCATTGTATGTCCTCCCGGGGCTTTTGGAAATGGGACGACCAGGTCCATGCCCCACATGGCAAAGGGTAGCGGGCTTGTCACTGAGGTATAGGGGGAGGCCGGCTGGCGGGGGGGGGGGGGATGGCAAATCTCTGGCACGGACCTCATTTTTTGACGAATTCCTGGGCGTCTCTGAGGATCGTAGGCCAAAAGTAGCCGTGTCTTATGATTTTCTGGGCCAGAGTCCTCCCTCCCCCGTGGTCTCCGCAGATCCCCTCGTGTACCTCCCGTAGTGTATGACTGTTTGTATAACTTGGACCCGTGGAGCACATAGTGGGCGGCTTTGGCGATTAATCTCCTTGCTTCCAATTTGCTTTCGGGTAGTACCCCGCCTCTAGGTACCACACTATGGGATCCATCCAGTTTGGTCTGGCCGGGATTACTAAGACTTGCTTTTCGTCGATGCTGGGGTGCAGCAGTATCTCCGTGTACACGGAGCCCAAGTCATGGGTTTCTTCAGAGGCTATTTTGGAGATGGCGTCCGCGTGATCGTTCATACCTCGCGGCACCTGGAGGACCTCGACTCTCCCCATTCCATCCAGCTCTTCTCTCACTTTGCGGAGGTATCTTTTCATTCTAAGCTCCTTGGCTTCATAGGTCCCATTTACTTGCTCCACCACCAATTGCGAATCACTGTAGATTTTTAACTTCTTTGCGCCAAGTTCCGCGGCTAGGTTCAACCCTGCTAATAAGGCTTCATATTCGGCCTTGTTATTGGAGGCTTTGAAGTCTAGTCGTAGTTTGTATTCCGCTACGAATTCGTCCCGGCCCTGGAGGACCACCCCCGCTCCGCACCTCCCTTTGCTCGCCGAACCGTTCACGTTCAGGATCCAAATGGACCTCGTTGTCATCCTCAGGTGATCTGGGCCCATCGCGCTCGTTTTCACGGGCTGGTTCTTCAGCGGTGTACTGGTTGCATCTACCAGCGCTGGTTCCGTGGCGGGGGCGGTGAATTCCACTATAAAATCAGCGAGGACCTGGGATTTGATGGCCGGCCTTGGTCGGACTTGTATGTCAAATTCTCCCAACTCGACGGCCCAGCTTACCATTCTTCCAGAGGTCTCAGGCTTCTGTAGGATTTTTCTCAAGGGTTGGTTTGTCAAGAGTACTATGGGGTGGGCCTGGAAGTAGGCGCGAAGCTTCTGGGCAGCGGTGACGACGGCGAAGACAAACTTTTCTGTGTCCAGGTACCAGACCTCCTGAAAATCCAAGGGTAGTCCCGAAATGGCAACTAATGAGGAGTGAAAATTTAGGTTCCTAACAAGTTTTAATCTTTTGAAAACCTCTAACCTAATTTTGTAGATTAAGGGATCAAGGAATGAATATTAAGCACACAAGTTAAATCCTAAGTGCAATGCAAATGTAGAGCAAAAGATAAGAGAGAGTGCACCCGAGATTTAAAGTGGTTCGGTCCTCAAAACGCGAGGCCTACTCCACTCCACCAACCAAACCCGTTGATGGCTTCACTAAGGATTCCTTTAATGGCGAGGAATCAACCCAATTACAATTTGGTTCGGCTTCGCCTCGCAAGACTTGCCACGAACCGGAGAAAGCTCCGCGTCTCCTCGCACTCGCTCTTGGGATGGCTCCGCGTCCCCTTCGCACTAGCCCTCTAGGGATGGCTCTGCGTCCCTTCGCACTCGCCCAAATACAATCTTAGAATGAGAAAGAAAGAACTAAAAAATCCCTCACAAGGGTTTACAACTTTGAATAAAATGTACAAATTGAGCCTATGATCGAAATCCTAATCTTAGAGGATGAGAGGCACAGATAAGCTTTGATTCACTCTTGGGATATTCAAGTAGAGTTTAAGAGTGTTAGGATTGATCATTGGGAAGTTTAGAATACCCATATTTATAGAAAAACCCAAATATAACCATTCAAGGGCATAGTGGTAATTCCTGCGAAAATTCCCAACGGCTATAATTCTGACCGTTATAGTATTCTCGGAGTTCCGAGAAAAAATCTCGGAGTTCCGGGAATACAAACAGAAGTTGGAAAAAGGCTACTGGACCATTTCTCGGAGCTCCGAGGAATCTCTCGGAGTTCCGAGAATTCTCTCGGAGTTTCGAGAAGCCTATGTCAAGCAGATTTTCAATTTCTATTTTTGGGCTTCCATCTTTACACCAAGTTGGGATTGTTATGAGGGTTCCAAAGTGTTGGAACACCACAAAGACAATCTCTTAGACATTTAGGGTGTGTGAGATTAACTTAATTTATGCCTCTTAAAATCTAATACTAAGATTGGATCTTATACATTCTTTTAGACTTCGATCTTCAATAGATTCTTCAAGTCTTCAATTGTCTTGGATCTCTGATGTCTTCGGCCTTCATAATGTGGTCCAATGAGAGCTTCTTGGACTCAATCCAAGCAATCTTGCCTTGACACCATTATGATCTACAACTTAGACATTCAAACACATTAGTGATCTTAAATCACTTGTGTATTGGAATCATCAAAATAAGATGGGAATGCCAAGGTGGAAACCATTGGGCTTACACCTCCGCACCGTGGAGGATCCTGCTCACATAGTACACCGGATGTTCCCGCTTGCCCTTTTCCTGGACCAGTACTTCGCTTACCGACGTAGGACTGACAACCAAATATAGGCAGAGCTCTTCTTCGGGCTCGGGTTTGGTCAGTACTAGTGGTGTTTGGAGGTCCTCTTTAAGGCGTCGAAAGCTTCTTGGCAGGCCGGGGTCCATTTGAACTCCCGTATGTTCTTTAGCTGCTTAAAGAATGGCTGGCATTTTTCGGCAGATCTGGACATGAAGCGGCCGAGGGCGGCGACCCGTCTTGCGAGCCGCTGCACCTCTACCGCCGTTGCTGGGGGTTCCATGCTTAGGATGGCTTTGATGTTTTCGGGGTTGGCCTCGATGCCTCTTTGACTAACCATGAATCCTAAGAACTTCCCGGAGGTCACCCCAAAGGCACACTTTGCCAGGTTGAGTTTCATCCGGGCTCGCCGCAGAGTGTCGAAGGTTTCTTTGAGGTCGGAGATGTGCTCACGGGCTTCCAGACTTTTTACCAACATCTCATCCACATATACTTCCACGTTTCCGCCTATTTGCTTTTGGAACCGCTTATTCACGAGCCGTTGG
This sequence comes from Tasmannia lanceolata, assembly GCF_043159265.1. Taxonomy (NCBI): domain Eukaryota; kingdom Viridiplantae; phylum Streptophyta; class Magnoliopsida; order Canellales; family Winteraceae; genus Tasmannia; species Tasmannia lanceolata. The sequence continues at coordinate 31,524,539 of NW_027518714.1, read as the reverse complement.
TATGTGCCCCCCGCGTTTTTCAACCCGAAGAGCAAGACAATATAACAGTAGACGCCCCGGTCAGTGATGAACGCGTTTTTGGAATATACGGCTTATGCATCTTTATCTGGTTGTAACCGGAGAAGGCGTCTAGAAAGGTGAGGAGCTCGTGCCCAGAAGTGGCATCGATGAGTTGGTCTATGCGTGGTAGTGGATAGGGGTCTTTCGGGCAGGCTTGGTTCAGATCAGTAAAGTCTATACAAGCCCGCCAACCACCATTGGCCTTCTTGACCATGACCACGTTGGATAGCCACTCGGGGTACTGGATTTCCTTGACGAATCTGGCTTGTAGTAGTTTTTCCACTTCAGCTTTGATGTGAGTTTGTCGTTCCGCCACGAAGTTTCTCTTCTTTTGTCGGACGGGCTTGAGGGTAGGATTAACGTTCAACCGGTGAACCGTGATCTCTGCGGGTATGCCAGGCATGTCCGAAGCAGACCACGCGAATACATCTTTGTTGGCTCTGAGGAAGCTAATCATTTGGTCCCGTCAGGTGCCTCTTAGCAGGGAGCCAGTCCGGACCTCTCTCTCTGGCTGGTCCTCAGATATAGGGATGGAGTTTAGCTCCTCAATCTGCTTCCCTTTAATTGTGCGGGCTAGCTCCTCTAGGGAGTCTAGCTCCTCTCGGGGGTCTTCGCTCCCGATTGCGAAGTTTTTGGCGGGGGCATTGCTTCCTTTCAAGCTTGTTGCGTAGCACTAGCGCGCTATCATTTGTTGTCCGCGTACTTCTCCTATCCCGGTCAAAGTGGGGAATTTCATTTTAAGGTGGGGGGTGGAAACTACCGCTCCTAGGTCCCTCAGGGCGGGGTGTCCTATGATGACGCTGTAAGCGATTGGTATATCCATGACAAAAAAGGTGGTCATAACGGTTTTTTGGAGGGGGTGCGTCTCGAAGGTGATGGGTAAGTCAATTTTGCCGCTGACCCGTATGGATGCACCGGAAAACCAGTATATGGAATACTCCACAGGTCCCAGCCTTCCCTCGTCCAATTTCATTTCTTCGAAGGTTTCGAGGTGTAGCACGTTGACGGAGCTCCCGGTATCTACCAAGATCTTTTCTACATCGAAGTGGGCGATGATCAATCTGATGACTAGTGGGTCGTCGTGTGAGACTTGTAGTCCGTCGTAGTCCTTAGTGGAGGAGATGACCTGGCTTTCTTGGAGAGGATCCGTACGAGCCCTTTTAGAAGGTATTTCCAGGGAGTATACTCGCTCTGCGTACGCTCGCCGACCGCTGTTATTGGCCCCCTGCCGTAGGCCCTACCGCGATGATGTTGATTTTTCCAACAACAGTGGGAGGCTGCTCGGGGGCTGGCGCCTGGCAGGGAGGCTCTTCTTTTTTGGGGGACTGGTGGTGCCGCGAGCGGTGGCGACTGCCTCGAGGGGTATGTATGCTGCGAGATCGGTGTCTGCTGGGGGACCGACGTCGGCCCCTCGACCTGCTGGCAGGGGAAGAGCAGTGCGTTTCGCTCAGGTGGTGGGAGCGCTCTATTCACGCGGGGCTCCTAAGGTACTGATCTAAATGACCTTCCCCGGCCAGTTTTTCTAGCCTGAGATGGAAGCAATGGTCGGTTTCATGACCGTGGTCCCTGTGGAACTCGCAAAACCTTCCGGAGGATCACTTTCTTGGGTCAGTGCTCAATTTTTTGGGAGGGGTTAGGAGACCATGATCCCTGATGGCGAACAGGACATGGGAGAGGGGAACCTTTATTGGAGCATTTCCTAATCTTTCAAAGATGGGAATGGGGTTCCGGTTCGCCGGTCTTTCTTCGGCCGGAAGTTTCCCGAGCCCCCTACCATCTTCTTTCTTTTTTTCCTCGTGGCCGGCCCGGCTCCGTTCCCATACGCAGGCTTCTTCCGCTCGTATGAAATTATTAGTTTTGGATTCAAGTTCTTGTAGGTCCCGCGGTGGCTTGAGGGTGAGGTGTAGTTTGAGGTTTTGGTCGGTGGTGGTGTGCTTTAGGGTTGCAACCGCTATCTGGATGTCGATGTTGGAAAGCTGAGCCAACTCGGCATTGAATTTTAGCATGAAGTCTCTCAGGATCTCGTTCTTTCCTTGTCGGAGGGCCAAGAGGGCGTCCGCCGGGTCATGGCGGAGGCGATTGTTGGCGAACCTTGCGGTAAACTTCCTTCCGAATTCATGGAAGGATGCGATGGAGTCCGGCTCTAGACGCAAGTACCGTCGTTAGCGGTGTTTCTCAACAAGGAGGCAAAGGCCTTGCACAAAAATCCATCCGACGCTCCTCGGAGTGCCATTACCCTCCTGAAAGTTTGGAGGAACTCTAGGGGATATGTGCTTCCATCGTAACAAAAGAATCGGGAGAGATCTATCCCCATCTCCACGGGAGTTTTTAGGATCTCCGCGGTGAATGGGGAGACTATCTCTCTTTCCCACTCGTCTAGGATGTCATGGGCATAGGGCTTTTTCATCGCTCGCTTAACTTCTCGGATCTGTCTCTCCAGATCAGCCAGCTGGTCCAGCCCTAGCACTTGCGCCGAGGTAGCCACCTCCTCCGCCCATACCGGAGGTAACTCTTGGAACCGAGTCGTCCGGGTAGGGAGGGCGTGGCTTTGGATAGCTTGTTTCCCGACGTCTGGTTGATACTCCCCGGCTAGGGGAGGTAAAGGGCTATTTGTCGAAAGGGAGGCAGCTCGGACCGGTGCGCACCTCCGTCGATGGTGACATTATTCAGGAGTCTCTGCCATCCTCTTCGTAGGCTTTAGTCCGATCACCTGTTGCTGGAGGCATTTCCGGAACTGGAGGCTTCGGTTGCGGAGGCAATCGTAGGAAGAGCTTCTGGCGAAGCTCATTGAACATTTCCATAGTAAGGACCATCTGTGGTATGCTGGAAGCGGGCCTATGCTGGCCCGAGGCCTGCGAGTTTTGGCCCCGAGAATTGGAGACATGAGCTTGTGCATGTTGGGCTTGGCTTCTGGTCATTACTCTTATTTCTTGTTGTTGGACGTGGTTTCTCATCGTCACAAAGTGTTCAGGCTCAGACGAGTCCCACGGATGGCGCCAATATGATGGCCCCAGAATCCGGATTCGCGATCGCGTGGTGGGTAGAGAGCCTTCGCGGGGGTCTGCAATCACAAACAAAGGGGTCAGGGAGGTCCGGGGTGGGTCCCGGAAGACCCCTTCGACACCCAAGTCAGATTTTGGACCAACGATATAAAGAACAACAAGAAATGACGAAGGTACAATCAGGTTTACCAGGGCAAATGTGCGGGCTCTTTCTCCGATATCTAGGTGTGTGAGTTAGGGGCCGTGAGAGGGATAGGGCGTCCAGCGCCTCCTTCCCTTCGTGATTAAAGTTGGGGAAGTCCTATTGGCGATATAGAGCTTCCTCTAATGACTTTACTTTTTTCGGAGTCCTTGCTTTCCCCCCGGCTGGATCGGGTCATTTCTTAGGGGCTTAATGGCGTATTTATACTTTGATCTTGCATGCAAATCTTCTTCATGGGGCACCACGTTGACCTTTTCATCATTTCAGAGAGAAGGCTTTCTTTTGCTGGATTGGGTTGCCTCCCTGGTTTGACGGTGCGCGTGGCTTTGTTGTGTAATCTTGCCCATAATCGTGATGATGAAGTTTTTTGGAGGCGAGGAGGTGACACATGGTAGGATCACGTGGCCTTACCGTGTATTAATGTCTCTTCTAATCGTGATTAGATTCTTTCGCCGCATGGGTGACACTTGGTGAGATCCAACGGTCCATTGTATTTATGCCCTATCAGGGCCCTTAAGGAATTCACATTATAAGGTATTTAATGGCTTCAATAAAGTTTACATTTATAAAATCTTCAAGTAACTTTAAGGGTGTATTCAGATAGTCTTTGCCATGAAGCTGAAACACGTATTTTTTTTTTTTCAAGCGTTCCCACAGCTTTTCTATTCCTTTACTTTTTTCCACATCATTTCCGCCACTCAACCGAGCCTTAGGAAAATGAACATGACCACACACGGTTTTTCTGTATTACACAAAAACAGCATGTGCTATGCACGAACAATATTCATGTCAAACTAAATGCTTTTGTGAAGGGAGATGATATTTTCACGCCCTGCATTACGTGCACACCTCCCTTATAACCTGATTTGACTTGACAAGTGGGCAACTTTATGTCAAATCACGTTATAAGGGTTTGCAAGTACTGCAGGGGGTGAAAATATCATCAACCTTTGTGAATAGAGCTTTTGCTTAAAATATAAGATATTTAGGCTCAGTTTCTTTTGTCCTAAGAAATGGGTGTAAAACAAAATTTACGCCAATTTTCCACTTAAAAGTCGGCACAACATTTGTTTTACACCCATTCTCCGTTGAAAGAAACAATTAAACAAAGCCTTAATAGCTACAAGGAAATTTACATTTATAAGGTATTTAATACCTATTTAGCAATTCATATGCATACCATATTTAATTCAGGCCTTGCTTGGAATGCAGGAAAAACATTTTTGACTGAAAATATTTTCCTAAGTGATGGGGTATAAAAATAGCAACCTATAATAGGCCGACACCTGTCCAGGGGTATTATGGTAATTACCTCAGAGTAGGTAAACTCAAGCCTATAACGGGCTGACACCTGTCCTGGGGTAGGTAAGCCAATCACCCTCTATAAAAGGGCTTTCAAAGCTCAAACCAAGGGTAAGAACTTCTCACCCACCACTCTTAAAAACAAGCTCTGCACTCCTGCTCATACTGACTTGAGTGTCGAAGGGCCTGTCCGGAGTAACACTCCGGCTTGGTCTTCTGACCTCGTTTGCTCCTTGCGCAGGATTCAGCTCCTTATCTCCTTCACTTCTGCTCCTCGGGTCTTCCAGCTCAGCTCTTACGTCACTGCCGTATCTGTTACCGATTTTAGGCCTAACAGATTGGCGCCATCCGTGGGACAGCGAACTAAAAGTTGTTCAGATCCCCTTACAAAATGGCAGGACAGAGGAATTCTCGGGTACCAACTGCACGAACTACTCGAGCCGTGTTACCGCGCAGGACCCGGAGTGAGCGAATCGCTTCGCAAGTGGTGGCTACTTCTGCTACAGCAGAACAGAGCCCAGCTCGCTCGGAACACCTCAATCCTATGCCCACTTCGGACCAAGTTCAAGCTCTTTTTCAGCAGATGACGGCTCTTGTCGGTCAATTCCAACATCTACTCCAAGCGCCTCCCCAACCTCCTCCAGAAGCTCCACGACCTGTACAGGAAAGGTCGAATATCCACAGGGGAGAGTCAGCGCGCCACGGTGAGGACTGAACTCACCACTCCACGAGACAAAGCCCGAACTCTAGAGCCAAGCATGCCCACACAGAACCTCACCACCGCCGGAGGTCACGCTCCCGCTCTGCGCGAAGGCACCGAGCTCACGAAGACCACGCGCCACAAGAAAACTCCCAGCCTCGTCGAAGGAGCCCAGAAAGTCAATCCGGCTCTGCGGCGAGCCCGTCAGTGGAGAGAAGCAGGTCACTGGACCGACCAGACCGTAAAGCTGACCCGATGCTTCGAAGGATAGAAGAAATGGACCACCGCATAGAAGAGCTGGCAAAAGATCAGAGCTGGCCTGCTGCGCGGTGTTCTCAAGTAGAATGCTGTTCACCGACGACGTTATGAACGCTCCGGCGTCCACAGGGTTTAAAATGCCAACCGTCCCGCAATACGACGGGACCACTGACCCTGTGGACAATTTGGAGACGTTCAGAACGATGATGCTCCTCCACGGTGCATCCGACGGCTTCCTCTGCAGAGCGTTCCCGACCACACTAACTGATGCGGCCTGAGACTGGTACTCAGGGATCAAACCGAACTCCATCAGCAACTTTGAAGATTTTGGAGACGATCTGGTCCGCCACTTCATAAGCAGCCGGAGGCCAAGGAAAACAACAGCATCCTTGATGGCCTTGCGGCAGGAGGATAATGAACCTCTGAAAACATTCGTCAGCCGCTTCAACAGGGAGGCACTCCAAGTGCCGAATTTAGATCCCTCAGCCGCAATGAACGCGCTCCTCGCGGGCGCTAGATCTAACGACTTCCGTCGGTCAGTAGCTCGCCAAAATCCACACTCACTGGCAGATCTAATGGCCGGAGCTAAGGAGTATATAACAGTTGAAGAGACACTGGCGGCCCTGGACTCGAATCGGAGGAGAACCTCTGAGGATAAAAACCCTACCAAGCAGCGTAGGGACGATAAGGCCCCCAGAAGAGAGAAGTCCCCCCAGAGAAGGGAAGAGAACTTTACTCCTCTCAACACCTCCCGGAGACACATACTGGCCGCAATCAGAGGAGAAGAGTTCGTAAGATGGCCGACCAGAATGATCTCCAAGGGAAATAAGAGAGACAAGTCGAAGTATTGTCGGTTCCACAGGGACCACGGTCATGACGCAGACGACTGCTGGCAGCTCAAAGAAGAAATCGAGCTGTTGATTGGCCGGGGTTATTTGAAAAATATCTCCGAGGTGACGGCCACTCAAGAGAGCGCAGAGAGAAGAGTCCCCAGGGCCGGAGCCTTCAACGGTCGCAGCCGCCCCTTGCCCGGGGACAATCCCCTCTGCCATCTAGTCCACAACCAGAGGCACACCGATCCCAGCCAAGGGGAGTCATTGGCACAATTATGGGCGGACCCGCCGCTGGGGCACATCGTCTGCTGCTCGAAAAGCATATGCACGCCGAGTCAACACCGTGCACACATCAGCAAGAAGATGAGGACAGAGAACGAGATCTCATTTTCAGATGCGGATCTCGACAACTTGATATTGCCACACGATGACGCCCTGGTCCTGACAATCCTCGTCGCGAACTGGGAGCTGAAGAAAATCCTTGTCGACAATGGGAGTTCGGCCGATATCCTTTACTATCATGCTTTCGAGAGAATGATGATAGGTGACGACCGTTTGAGGCCGGCAAACTCCGATCTGTTCGGTTTCTCAGAGGAAGTCGTGAAAGTGGCAGGACAGATTGAATTCCCAGTCCTCGTCGGAGAGCCACCCTGCCAAGCCTTCGCCATGGTCAACTTCCTGGTAGTGAGGGCCACTTCAGTTTATAACGCTATCTTGGGACGGCCTGGCCAGAACCTGATCCGCGCAGTTGCTTCAGCGTATCACCAGAAGATGAAATTCATAACGTCAAACGGCGTAGGAGAAGTCCGGGGAGACCAGCCTCAGTCCAGGGAGTGCTATGCAATGGCACTCAAGGGCAAAAACGCGGTGGAATCGCTGCCGATTGAACTACTAGATCTGAGGGATGAAGCCCGGGGGACTCAGCCCGCCGAAGACCTCATCTCCATCCCCTTGTGTAAAAATGATAATGAGAAAGTCGTTCAGATCGGCTCCTCTCTAGACAGCGGCACCCGGCGTAGCCTCACCCAGTTTCTTCAGGACAATGCAGACGTCTTTGCATGGGCTCCTGTTGACATGCTCGGGATAGACCCAGAGGTCAGCACGCACAGACTTGGTGTTGATCCTACCTGCAGGCCGGTGAAACAAAAAAGAAGACATTTCACCCTCGAGAGGCGGCAGGCAATAAAAGAAGAAGTGGAGAGGCTTTTTAAGGCTGACTTCATTCGCGAAATCCAATATCCGGACTGGTTGGCAAACGTGGTCCTGGTGAAGAAGACAAATGGAAAGTGGATGACCTGCGTTGATTTCACTGATCTGAACAAGGCCTTGTCCAAGGACAACTACTCGCTCCCGAAAATCGATCAGCTCATTGACGCCACCGCAAATCACGAACTACTAAGCTTCATGGACGCCTTCTCCGGATACAACCAGATCAGAATGTATGAGTCGGACATACTAAAGACTTCCTTTATAACGGACCAGGGGACGTACTGTTATCGTGTCATGCCCTTCGGCCTAAAAAATGCCGGGGCCACGTATCAGAGGCTCGTCAACAAACTCTTCCAGAATCAGATCGGTCGTAACATGGAAGTCTATGTCGACGATATGCTGGTCAAAAGACAAAGTGCAGAAGATCACGTGTTCGATCTGAGTGAAACATTTCAGATCCTGAGGGAGCATAAAATGAAGCTCAACCCCACCAAGTGCACTTTCGGCGTCAGCTCGGGAAAGTTCTTGGGGTTTATGGTAAGCCAAAGAGGGATAGAGGCCAATCCAGAGAAGATAAGGCCGTGGTGGAGCTCACTCCACCAAAAACCATCAGAGAAGTGCAACGGCTCACAGGAATGGTGGCCGCTCTGGGGCGCTTCATTTCAAAATCTGCAGAGAGGTGCCTACCCTTCTTCAACGCCGTCAAAGGACTCAAGACTGCGCCCTGGACAGAGAAGTGCCAGACCGTATTCGAGGAGTTGAAGCAGTACTTGTCCTCTCCGCCACTATTGACAAAGCCAGAACCAGGTGATGAGCTACTCCTATATCTGTCCGTAAGCCCCACGGCTCTAGCAGCTGTCCTAGTTCGTGAAGAGCACAACCAGCAAAAGCCTGTCTACTATGTTAGCAAAGTTCTCCATGATGCCGAGATCAGGTACCAACGGGTCGAAAAATTGGCCTACGCCCTGGTGATGGCAGGCAGGAAGTTGAGGCCGTATTTTCAAGCCCACACAATAAAGGTCATGACCAATCAGCCGCTCAGGCAAGTTCTCCATAAGACGGACACTTCAGGACGACTCGTGAAATGGGCCGTGGAGCTGAGCGAATTCGATATCCAGTACGTGCCAAGACCGGCAATCAAGGCTCAAGTGCTGGCAGACTTCGTGGCTGAATGCACCATCCCCCAGCAGATCACCGAATCCGAAATTGTCCAAACCCCAGCTGTGGAAAGGGTAATCACAACTGAGGAGCGGACAAAAGATGAAACTGAAATAGAAATCATCCCCGTACCCGCAGGACAGGATCCATCGACCGCCGAACCGCTCTGGGAAGTATACGTGGACGGATCTTCGAACAAGGGTGGCTGTGGAGCCGGTTTGATTCTCACCGGGCCTGACAACTTCACTTTAGATTACGCCATGAGGTTCGGATTCCGCGCATCCAACAATGAGGCTGAGTACGAAGCCCTCCTCGCCGGAATGAGTCTTGCAGTCCAGACCAGCGCCCAAAGACTGAAAGCATACTGTGACTCCCAGCTGGTTGCTAACCAGATTCAAGGGATCTATGAGGCCCGTGACGAGCGTATGATCAAATACCTCTCCAAGGTTCGCCAGTTATCCAGCAAGTTCAAAAGTTTTGAGGTCATCAGAATCCCCAGAACAGAAAACACAAAAGCAATGTGCTGTCTAAACTAGCCGCATCCGGATACACCACTCTCGGGAGTATATGTATGGAGTTTCTACAGAAATTCAGTATCGAAAATGAGGCCGCTGAGGTAATGCAGGTGGGACACGAGTCCTGCTGGATGGATGAAATTATTGAATGCCTGCGGAGTGGAAAACTCCCCGAAGCCAAGAAGGAAGCCCGGAAAGTGATACAAAGAGCGGCCCGATTTTTCCTCGATGGTGAGAGCCTGTACAAAAGGTCGTACACCCTCCCATACCTGAAGTGCCTCCGGCCAAGCAACGCTGCATACGCTCTGCAAGAGACGCACGAAGGAATTTGTGGAGAACACCTAGGGGGCAAGGCCCTGGCAATCAAAGTGCTGCTGAGAGGCCTGTACTGGCCTACCTTAAGACAAGACGCACTGAGCCTGGTCAAGAAGTGTGAGAGATGCCAAAAGTTCTATCCCACCATCCACCAACCTGTTGTGTCCATGTCCCCGATCATCAGCCCACTCCCCTTCGCAGTTTGGGGAATGGACATCTTGGGCCCCTTTCCACCGGCCTCCGGAAGGCGCGCGTTCGTAGTAGTCGCCATTGATTATTTCACCAAGTGGGTGGAGGTTGAACCTCTGGCCCAGATCACAGAGCAAAACGTGCAGAACTTCTTTTGGAAGTCCGTGGTTTGCAGATTCGGGATCCCCCGCGTCTTGATATCAGACAACGGTAGACAATTCGACTGCCGAAACTTTTGAAAGTACTGCTCCAACTTGAAGATCGAACAGAGATTTACTTCAATGGCACACCCTCAGACGAATGGGCAGACAGAAGTAACAAACAGAATCCTAATGCAGGGGATAAAGAAGAGGCTGGACGAAAAAGCTGGCTGGTGGGCAGATGAGGTTTATCATGTCTTGTGGGTGTATCGCATTACTCCGCGCACACCGACAGAGGAATCACCATTCAATTTGTCCTTCGGAACGGAGGCCGTGATTCCCGTCGATGTGGGAGCCCCGTCTCCTAGAGTCACCAACTTCAATGAACAGCTCAATGGTGACGGGCTCCGCACAAATCTCGATTTATTGGAAGAAGCCAGGGAAGAATCCCGAATCAGAGTCGCTGCCTACAAGCAAAAAGTGTCCAACTATCACGATTCAAAGATACGCCCCAGAGAATTCCGAGCAGGGGATCTAATCCTAAGGAAAGCTGCTATTTCCCAACCAAAGAAGGTCGGAAAACTCTCCCCGACCTAGGAGGGGCCGTACCGATTAAAAGAGGAGACTCGCCCGGAGAGCTATAAGCTGGAGACACTGGAGGAGCACCTATTACCCCATGCCTGGAATTCAAAGAACCTCCGCAAATATTCCCAGTAGTAAACCACCCGGCGTGAAAACTGACTTTGTAAACATATATTGAATGTGAATGACAAACACTTTTGCAAATCTCCTCGCAAAGCTCTTTGGAAACCCAGTTCACTAAAACTAGGGTACTCGCTATTTGGAAACCCAGTTCACTAAAACTAGGGTACTCGCTGCTTGGTTCACCACGGCTCGTCTCCGCAAAGACCGGGAGCGCACTCCTGGTCCGGAACCAGCCCGGGCGCAGAAAAAACCAAAGCTCTTTGGAAATCCAGTTCACTAAAACTAGGGTACTCGCTATTTAGAAACCCAGTTCACTAAAACTAGGGTACTCGCTGCTTGGTTCACCACGGCTCGTCTCCGCAAAGACCGGGAGCGCACTCCTGGTCCGGAACCAACCCGGACGCAGAAAAAACCAAAGCTCTTTGGAAACCCAGTTCACTAAAACTAGGGTACTCGTTGCTTGGAAACCCAGTTCACTAAAACTAGGGTACTCACTGCTTGGTTCGCCACGGCTCGTCTCCGTAAAGACCGGGAGCGCACTCCTGGTCCGGAAGTAGCCCGGATGCAGAAAAACCAAAGCTCGTTGGAAACCCAGTTCACTAAAACTAGGGTACTCGCTATTTGGAAACCCAGTTCACTAAAACTAGGGTACTCACTGCTTGGTTCGCCACGGGTCGTCTCCGCAAAGACTGGGAGCGCACTCCTGGTCCGGAACCAGCCCGGACGCAGAAAAAACTGAAGCTCTTTGAAAATCCAGTTCACTAAAACTAGGGTACTCGTTGCTTGGAAACCCAGTTCACTAAAACTAGGGTACTCGCTGCTTGATTCGCCACGGCTCGTCTCCGCAAAGACCGGGAGCGCACTCCTGGTCCGGAACCAGCCCGGATGCAGAAAAACCAAAGCTCTTTGGAAATCCAGTTCACTAAAACTAGGGTACTCGCTGCTTGGAAACCCAGTTCGCTAAAACTAGGGTACTCGCTGGTTAATTCCCCTCGGTTCACCCCGCAAAGACCTGGATCAGTTGAAGCTTGAATGTTTGCCCAGATTATATCTAGCCCACAGTGTAAGTAAAAACAGTGCTAACTAGAGCCAGAGGCAGACAAGTGGAGAATGGACGATAAATAACAAGATGTAATTTCCATTCATGAAGTAGGGCCTTGAAGGGCCATTACAAAAAATGAGACCTCAAACGACTGTTACAAAAGTTGGGTCTCCAAGGACCATTACAAAAAAAAGGGGAGAGAAAGAAGGGGAGCTCAAGACATCCCATGGCTACCACCCCGTGATGGGTCCGCCTCCGGGACCTCTGCGGCAGCGGTGGTTCCCGGCTCATCGTCGTCAGGCGCCGGTGAGTCAGGGAGAACCATTCCCGTCAGGGTCACAGTAGGGTTGGATTCCTTAACCTGCTCAAGGCAGTCAAAGAATCCCAGAATCCCACCTTGTAGGACTCGCTGGACAAACTGATGAGTTCGTCCTCCTTCTTCTGAACGGCCGCCTCGAGTCTCTCCCGGGCTCTCTCCCTCTGTGCGTTGAGGGCCTCGGCTGCCTTATGCTTCTGAACGGCTAACTCTTCTTTGAGCCGCTTGTTCTCCTCGACCGTCTGTCCAATGGACCTCTAAAGCTCTTCCGCTTCATCAGCGTACCACTCTCCTCCTCAGACTTTGTTATTGCCTCGGAGAACTTCTTGCTCTTCTCCCGAAGGTCATTATAGTACAATCCAATCTACAGGTGAGCAAGTCTTAACACAAGAAAGCGAGGCAAAAGACAGAAAACAAGCATACTCGTGGGCTATCTTACCTGATAAAGTGAAGAAAATATGGCCTCGTCGGCAGCAGCTGGAGGTTCGTGGAGAACCTGGTGCTTATCTTTGCTGAGGAGAACTATAGTGAGGAGCTCCGCAGCTACCCGGCTCTCACCGAGGCCGGAGTCGTTTTTCTACACGGCCCAGTTGGGCCGAAAAACATTATCTCCAGTCCTCGCAGGGGGAGGACGGGCTCCAGTAGATGTCCCACTCGACTTTGAAGACCCGGCTCCTCGGCCGTAGGCACCGACCAGCTTCACCGTAGTCTTGCCTTTGGGAGGCGCCATGTCTTGGGTTGGAGCCGGACTCGCCATCTCAGTAGCTTTCCTTTTCTGGCCCTGCTGGGCCCTTCCAAATGCTCCTTGCCTCACTCTCTCAATCTTGGATTGTTTCTGCATCTTTGAAAGTCAACACAGATGAACAAACCAGTCAGAAACAACAAAAAGAGGAAAATGAGTTTAAAAGCAGGACTAGCCACATACGTGCCGGGGTCGCAGTACTAAGGCCAAGCCCGACCAGAACCTCTTCCCCATGGAAGTCCGAACAATGAATAAGTCCCTGTGGGACCCGATCCTGCGAGAGGGGGTGGGGCGCGAGCCGCCACGCTCCCTCTTGGTCTCTCGTACCCACGCGATTGGCGTGTGCTTCTTTGTATTGGTTTTAATTCATCTTTTATGTAAACTTGGGATCACTAAGGCAATCCGAATTCCACACAAAAGAGAGTGACAGAGTCGCCACCTAGATGTGGGATCTAGGACCCATAATTAACCAGAAATCTAGACTCGCCGTCTGGTTACAATAATGGAAGGTATGGGGAGTTATCCACCACATGCACCATTCCTGCCCGATAATCGGTCTTCAATTTCAAAATTTAACTCTTTTAAATTTATTTTAAATGGCTCATTCAACTCTTTGTTAATGTGCGAACTATGTGACATGCATCCTATGATCTAATTTCAATGTGAATCCTAAATGTGTATCTTGATTTATTAATTTGTCTGGATTCAATCTAAGTGAAAGTTCTCCTAAAATTCTAATTTCATTGAAAATCCTAAGTGATTTAATTAAGAATTTACAAGAAAATTAATATACAAAACCCCACAATTTATTGTGGAGCCGACTCGCGGTTGGTATGCCATCAGACATCCAAGCTGCCTACGTACCCAAGCCTCACTGGGATCAGAGTCGACGTAGTTCGGTGCACCTAAGCTAAGCTACTTATGCCTAACTCAACTAAGACACCGATCTAGACTGATTTGACTGTTTCAACAGTTTTAAGATGAGTTATTTAATTCAAGTTGAGGATTTTATTATCCTAGGATTTCATCTAAGATGCTATATGATTCTTATCTAAATGCAAGTTGTTCCTTAGACTAATGCAGGTTAACCTACATCCTAGTTTACTAGGCTTGTCCTAGGGAAAGATTGGGTGACTAGTGTAACTAGACCTATGGCACGGTTGCTATCCATAGCAAGCGTCCGTGATGAGGCTGGACTCCTAACTCTAGGACTCCCTAAAACCTAAGACTCCCTAAAACCTAGGACACGACCTGACACCAGTGTTCCTAAATTGGGCTCTAATGGTTCTTACGATGGAAACCGCGATCCAACGGTTCCGAAAGACACAAGACAAATTGATTTAAATTCTCGAGGTTAATGAATTTCAGATTTCAAGGATTTTCAGTTTCTGGACATTCAAGGATTACCAATGGTTCTAGGGTTCATCAATTTCGGCCCAGAATAGCATCCAAGGAAGGGAATCGTGCGCTATTTCCTTGCGCAATTTAATACTTAGGTTATAGCACCTTATTGACTGGCATATCTCAGGATTTCCGTGGACAGTAACCTCGGAGCCAACAACGTGATATAGCTTAAATATTCAAATTGTCAAAGATCGAGTGCGATAGGGATACGATTATTGATGCGCTGGCCATTTTTCCAGGAAAATCTAAAGATCCTAAGATTTCTGTTTCAATGGATTAAGGAGTTAATATGTGACAGAGATTTAAGGCTCTTTAGAGATTTTTAGATGATTTTCAATTAATTTCGGATTTTCAACGAATTTTACCAATTTTAAACATATGAGTGATTTTACAAGTGAAACTATTGTAAACGAATTCGAAATGAGTTGAAACTTCTAAAGCAGCAAGATATGATGAAATGTAGCTTACTGAAAGATTTTTACATATTTTTACATTAAGCCCATATTTAATTTTGATTTAACAATTAATTGATCAGATTGCAAAAATAAAACAGAAACTACTAGAAATAGAAATCTAAATTCAATGAAATTTCTACAAAAATAATATATGAGTAAATATAGCATGCTGTAAGATTTTCATGAATTTAGGAAACTATTTACTATCAATTTCGAATTTTTCAATTTTCAGACCAGATTATGAATTAACACTACATCCCATAAGAAACAAGATGCAAAGCACTTGAAACTTTTAAAACAACAAGAAATATGGAATATAAGACTACTGTAAAACTTTTGAGAATTTTATCTGTGATCTGACATCAGTAAAAATTCTCCCAAAATCTGATAATTTTCAAAGAAAACATAAAATAATATACCAAACAGATTCAATAAATTCTCAAAAATTCATGGTAGAATGTATCCGTATCATATTATCTTCCCACGAAATTTCATTAATTTTGGAATTCATTTAGTATATATTTTATTTTTCTTCGTCGAAAAGATATTTTCGAAGAGTTTTCTATTTTTAAAACACGATTTTCGAGAAAATTACGATTCTGGAAAATGTCCTCCAACCTTGTTCTGATGTGATGAACACAAAAAAAATTTAAAATTCCAAAAAATAGATCATCCTGAGATGGCTATTTTTTCGAATTTCGTAATTTCTCAGCCAATATTTTAAATAAAATTCTACTTTTCACTCAAATTCTAAAAAACCGTTGATCCAATGTCCGATCCGATCCGATAGTTATTTTACTCTATTTAAGTAGAACATCGTATTAAATTTTGGAACCGAACGGAATTGAAACACCCATGCAGATCATGATTTTGAGCACACACATATAATATTCAATTAAATTCAATTAAATGTTTAAAAATCATGCAAAAATATAAAAAAAATACCAAATCATCCTGGAAAAATCTGATAATTGAGCACTTACCTGTGATTGAGATCCTCGCCGAATCCGAGAGCAGAAAAAAATCCGAAAATCCGGCCGACGTGCGATCCGATATCCGCTTTCTTTTCTTTCTTTCTTTTTGTTTTTTTCTATTTTTCTCACAGCCGATGGGGAGAGAGAGATAAGGAGGGAGAGTATTCGAGAGAGAGAGAGAGTGAGAGTGCGGGATTGATAGAGTGAAAGATACAGAAAGATAGAAAGTGAGATGAACAGAGAGATGGGCGAGAATGAGAGGGTGAAACACCGAGAGGAATAGAGGAATGGAGATCAACACAGAGAGTGCTCTGTTTGTTGAGAGATATAGATTATAGAGAGGAACATGAAGCGAGTAGGGGAGATAGAGAGTGAATATGAAAGAAGAAGAATGAAATTCCAAGGGTGGTCCCGAGTACGGCAACTATGAGGAGTGAAAATTAACTAGGTTTCTATCAAGTTTTAATCTTTTGAAAACTCAAACCTAAATTTGAAATTAAGAGATCAAAATGAAATTCAATTACACAAGTTAAATCTAGAGGTGCAATGCAAAGTAAAGAGCTAGAGTTCAAGAGAGAGTGCACCCGAGATTTAAAGTGGTTCGGTCCTCAAAACGCGAGGCCTACTCCACTCCACCAACAAAGACCCGTTGATGGCTTCACTAAGAGATCTTCTTAACTTCGGCGAAGATCGGTGCCGATTACAAATTCCGATCACCATTAACCTTGGTGGCAATCCTCACCACAAAGAGTGGGCTACGCTTCTCCGAACACTCGCCCGAATATAATTTCTTGAATACGAAAGAAAGAACAAAAATCCCTCACAAGGGTTTACAACTTTGCAGAAGATGTACAAATATAGCCTATAGATCCGAATCCTAATCTTAGATGATGAGAGGCACAAACAAGTTTGATTCACTCTAAGGATGTTCAAGTAGGTTTTTAAAGTGTTAGGATTGATGGTTTGGAAGTTTAGAATGCCCATATATATAGGAAAACCAAAATATGACCGTTCAATGGCATTGTGGTAATTCCAGCAAAATTCCCAACGGCTCAAAATATGACCGTTACAGTGTTCTCGGAGTTCCGAGAAAAAATCTCGGAGTTCCAGGAATACAAACAGAAGATGAAAAAAGTCTACTGGACCATTTCTCAGAGTTCCGAGAAGCCTATGAAGAGCAGATTTTCACTTCATGTTTTTGGGCTTCCAACTTAACACCAAGTTGGGATTGCTATGAAGGTTCCAAGGTGTTGGAACACCACAAAGACAATCACATATAAATTTTGGGTGTGTGTTTATTTCCTTAGTTATGCCTCTTAAAATCTAAAACTAAGATTGGATTTTATACAATCTAAATTGACTTCGATCTTCAATGCGATTCTTCAAGTCTTCATTTGTCTTGGATCTCCGAAGTCTTTGGCCTTCATAATCGGTCCAATGAGATCTTCTTGGCCTCAATCCAAGCAATGTTGTCTTAGCACCAATGTGATCTACAACTTAGACAATTAAACACATTAGTGATCATAAATCACTTGTGTATTGGAATCATCAAAATAAGATGGGAATGCCAAGGAGGAAACCATTGGGCTTACAAGAAAAAAACAAACAGGGAGTGAAAGGAAAAAACGTGAATACGATGCTCTGTATCTGTTACTTTTCTTTTTTCTTTTTCTTTTTTTGTGTTGTGGGTTGGTGAGGGGTAGGTGTAAATGATGAGAGGTGGGGATTCGCAGATGATGGGGAGAGGAGAGTGAGAAAACATAAGGTGATGGGTGAAGGTGAGAAAACAGAGGAGGAGATGGGGAAAAGAAAAAAATGTGAAAATAATGGGGAGAGGGGAAAAAACAGAGGCTGAAATGGTGTAGAGATGAGAGCGATCCGAAAGCCCAGAGAGCTGCTGCTCCTACCTCCTTAAGACCGATCCTCCCTCCTTAAGACCGATCCTCCCTCCTTTCTCTTGTTCGCAGAATTGCTATGTTCTTTTTTTCCAACTCAAAACAGAGCCTCGGCTCTTCTCTTCCTTCTTTTTTTTTTTTTGTTCGCCCAGAGCTTCTGCCGAGAGACAGTGGGGAAGATAAGAAATGATAGAGGGAGAAGTGAAGATGGCTGAGAGAGGTGAATATGGCTGCTGTCGAAGAGAAGAATCATACCAATCGGGAAGAGAGCTGATGCCCCTCCATCTCCTCCAAAAAAATAGAGTCTCCCGCTTATGTGCTGTTTTCTTTCTTTGATAGCTTCCCTTAATTACTAAATTAAAGAGATTTTTATTGCCTAGCCGAGAGATTGATTCCATATCTTTGGCCATGCCATAATAGAGGCTTCCTACCAAACGTATATAACATGAATAGAGTAACAACGACATTCCTTGGCAACAATTATTTTTTTCTTTTCTCTTTTTTTTTTTTTATAGAAACAAGCCAAAAACGTGTAGGTGGGTTGGCAATTTTACATGGACGGCCGAGACTCTTTCCCATTCATTAGATGGCTAGGATCATGCCTTGGTGTGGCAGTACGCTCCTTTAATATATATATATATATATATATATATATATTTAAAAGGTACCTGCATGCCCATTTCGTTGGGTGACCAAGACCATCCCATGGGTTGATCCGAGCCATGCAAATGTCGAAATAGATGTGGATTGGTAGCGCCTCCTAACTCATTTCCTTATAATAATCGAGAACTTCCCATTAATGGACCGCAAAGCAAATTGGCCGCGCCCTCTTAAACCTTTTCCATCAGATAATCCAAACCGGGCTGCAATGTCCATTAGCCGAAATGCGCTATGCCTGTTATGAAAACAACGCAGTTCACACTTGCTTGATCCAAATCTAATTGAAATGCTCAATGAGCGGCCACCCAGTGGGTCCAAATTCTCCTTTTGTTTAGGTTTTTGTAAATAATCGTCCTCAACACTTGGCGGAAAAATGCGAAACATGGCGGAAATGATTGAAAAGATCGAGAAAGCATAAGGGACGAACACGGGAATAGAAAGCACTGAAAAAGACTGATAACAAAACATTAATTTCTTTGTTGATTAGAGCGGAGTAAAATGGGGGTGTCTACAGTCCCTCACGGTCCAGCTCCTCGCGGACTAGGGCAAACGTTCTCGCATCCTCGCCCTTGAGGAACGGCTTGCGACTCATTGCAACTGTATCCGGGGCATCCCATTTCAGAGGAACCGGCCAGGGCTCGGTGGACTCCCTGTCCTCGACGTAGAAGAACAGGTTCTTCCATAATTGTATGGAAGAGGGAATGCCAGTGATCATTTTCACCTCCGGGCGCTGGCTAATGTAAACCCAACCCCCGTCCTTATGCCTCTTCAAGTGCGCACACGCGCGGAACAAAGACACAGACAAGTTTCTCTGAAGCCGGCCCTGGACAAGGTATACGAACCCGGTCAGCGTCCTCCACGGGTTCGGCGCAACCTGAGCCGGAGCCAACCCGTAATATTGAAGGACAGTGATAAAGAACGGGAGCAGAGGGAACCTGAGCCCGGCCCTCAACGACTCATCGTATATGCAGACGTCGGAGCTTTCGTTGCAAGCCCTATCTCCCTCTATCGCCTCCCTCAGCCCAAACCTTGGGGGAACACAGTACCTATCCCTAATGTCCCTCATCATGGACTCGTCAAGGTAATTCTCCTCGTAAAGAGCCCGCACGTTGTATTTTGGATTGGCGTCCATCAGGGCCCTAGCTATGACCTCAATGGCTCGGCCAGGGAGAAATGTTGTGGACGCCTCGGCGGCGTCACTACCAACACTCCCCTCTGCCCGGAGATAACTATCCGTTGGGGGCGGAGTTGTGTTCAAATCCAAAATCACCTCGTTTAGATTCACCTCGTCATCACTATCTACGATCTCTACTCTAACATCGGGACTTGCCATTATTGGTCCGGAAGTCCTGGTCGAATTATTTTGGGCCCTCCCTGACGAACTAGACCCTGAGCTACTGGAAGATGATTCCCCTGAACCAGACTCCGAACCGGACTCAGAGCTGGAGTTACTACGGGACATGAAAGCAGGAAAAGAAACGACTAAAAGATGCGCTCAAGAAAATTACCGGACAAAACAGAGAAAAGCTCCTAAATCCGCGGACGACCACAACCTCGAGCTAACCGAGCCGAGCAGGCAGAGCAAGAAAGAAAGAAAAAGAGGGAGCGAAAGTAAAAGTGAAATGTGAAAGGTAAAAATCTCCTTTTATAAGCCTCAGCTGAGGCGGTTCGCATTTAATGAAAGGCACGCACTTCGAGGGCCCTTGAATGGTGCCACATGTCTTTCATTAATGACGAACACACACTTCGAGGCAAGGGTGTGAATAAATACGCGCGTATCTCCAAGGGCTAAGGGCACCCGTGAAGTGCTCGTGTAAGGGACAGCTCTTAAAGCGATTGTGCCCGGCAAGAAAATCAGTCCGGTCCAAGCTGGACAGAATATGGAGCGTTCGCTACGCGACAAAAATCAGTCCGGCCCAAGCCGAACAGAATATGGCGCATTCGCTACGCGACAAAATCAGTCCGGCCCAAGCCGGACAGAATATGGCGCATTCGCTATGCGACAAAAATCAGTCCGGCCCAAGCTGGACAGAATATTGCGCATTCGCTATGCGACAAAATCAGTCCGGCCCAAGCCGGACAGAATATGGCGCATTCACTACGCGACAAAATCAGTCCGGCCCAAGCCGGACAGAATATGGCGCATCCGCTACGTGACAAAAATCAGTCTGGCCCAAGCCGGACAGAATATGGAGCATTCGCTACACGACAAAAATCAGTCCGGCTCAAGCCGGACAGAATATGGCGCGTCCGCTACGCGACAAAAATCAGTCCGGCCCAAGCCAGACAGAATGCTTTGCCGGACAGAATTTCCGGACTGATTTCCAGGCCGGACAGACAGACTTTCCGGACTGATTTCCAGGTCGGATAGAAAGAATTTCCGGACTGATTTCCAGGCCGGACAAACAGATTTTCGGGACTGATTTCCAGGCCGGATAGACAGATTTTCCGGACTGATTTCTCGGCCGGACAGACAGATTTTCCAGACTGATTTCCAGGCCGGACGGACAGAATTTCCAGACTGATTTCCAGGCGGGATAGACAGATTTTCCGGACTGATTTCCAGGCCGGACAAACAGATTTTCCGGAGTGATTTCCAGGCCGGACAGACAAATTTTCCGGACTGATTTCTAGGCCGGACAGACAGATTTTCCAGACTGATTTCCAGGCCGGACGGACATAATTTCCAGACTGATTTCCAGGCCGGACGGACAGATTTTCCGGACTGATTTCCAGGCCGGACAAACAGATTTTCCGGACTGATTTCCAGGCCGGACGGACAGAATTTCCAGACTGATTTCCAGGCCGGACAGACAGATTTTCCGGACTGATTTTCCAGGCCGGACAAACAGATTTTCCGGACTGATTTCCAGGCCGGACAGACAGATTTTCCAGACTGATTTCCAGGCCGGACGGACAGAATTTCCAGACTGATTTCCAGGTGGGACAGACAGATTTTTCGGACTGATTTCCAGGCCGGACAAACAGATTTTCCGGACTGATTTCCAGGCCGGACATACAGATTTTCCGGACTGATTTCCAGGCCGGACAGACAGATTTTCCAGACTGATTTCCAGGCCGGACGGACAGAATTTCCAGACTGATTTCCAGGCCGGACAGACAGATTTTCCGGACTGATTTCCAGGCCGGACAAACAGATTTTCCGGACTGATTTCCAGGCCGGACAGACAGATTTTCCAGATTGATTTCCAGGCCGGACGGACATAATTTCCAGACTGATTTCCAGGCAGGACAGACAGATTTTCCGGACTGATTTCCAGGCCGGACAAACAGATTTTCCGGACTGATTTCCAGGCCGGACAGACTGATTTTCCGGACTGATTTTTACAGGCCGGACGGACAAAATTTCCGGACTGATTTCCAGGCCGGACAGACAGATTTTTCCGGACTGATTTCCAGGTCGGACAAACGGCTTCGCCGGACAGACAGATTTTCCGGACTGATTTCTAGGCTGGACAAACGGCTTCGTCGGATAGACTCCCCCCGATCAAGAATATAACTCACCACACTTCCCGAAATCACTACAATGACTTGGAGAACTGGGGGGCAACTGATGGGGTATAAAAATAGCAACCTATAATAGGCTGACACCTGTCCATGGGTATTATGGTAATTACCTCAGAGTAGGTAAACTCAAGCCTATAACAGGCTGACACCTGTCCTGGCGTAGGTAAGCCAACCACCCTCTATAAAAGGGCTTTCAAAGCTCAAACCAAGGGTAAGAACTTCTCACCCACCACTCTTAAAAACAAGCTTTGCACTCCTGCTCATACTGACTTAAGTGTTGAAGGGCCTGTCGGGAGTAACACTCCGGGTTGGTCTTCTGACCTCGTTTGCTCCTTATCCAGGATTCAGTTCCTTATCTCCTTCACTTCAGCTCCTCGGGTCTTCCAGCTCAGCTCTTACGTCACTGATGTATCTGTTACCGATTTCAGGCCTAACACTAAGAATTTTAAATCTTTCCAAGATTTAGAGGAAAATGATATGGTATGGTTTATTTAGAGGGCTATCATTACCAAATGAAGATCCCTCTAAAAAATTCTAAACTGCACTGGTTCAATTTTTTTATTTTTTTTATCATGTGATCAAACAAGGGAAAACCAAGAAATTCTGGAAAAAAAATTTCTTTCCAAACTCTTCTAGAAAATTTCTTCAATCCAAACGGCCTGCCTTAGCGAAATGATATATTTGCCTCCTTTTCTTTCTCCAGACCACTTGTTGTGTAAAAAGAATAGTCATAAATAGGGGTGGACATGGTTCCGGTTCGAATCGGGGAACCAAACCGAACCGAACCGAACCGGCACATTTGGTCGGTTCGGTTCCAGCTATATATGGTTCGGTTCCGGTTCGGAAAATTTGGAACCGGGGATATTTGGTTCGGTTTCTGGGTTTGGGATCCCGGAACCGAGAACCGAACTTAGAACGGACTCTACTTACTTGAGGAATTGGTTTAATTTGATTTTTGCACTGGATAATGGATATTAGGGCCTGTTTGTAGTCCATTATTCCATTTATAAATGTTATCCCAAATTTGACAATGGATTGATAATGGATATGGAATTGCCCAAATTTGTAGTTCATAACTTCATATATAATTTGATAGGGCCTGTTTGTAGTCCATATATAAATATTATCCCAACTTTGATATGCATTGGATAATGTATATTAGGAATTGCCCAAAACTTTGATATGCAGGTATATATACCTGTTTGTAGTCCATATATACCCGTTCACATATAATTTGATAGGGCCTGTTTGTAGTCCATATATACCTGTCTGGCTGTTTGTAGTTCGGTTGGGTAAACCCAGAACCGAACCATGTCCACCCCTAGTCATAAATACATTAGAGAGTTGACCCCGGGAAGAAAAAGGGGACGAAAATAGGAGCTGATTCCAATCCTAAAGAAGACTGGAGGTGTTTACCACCATCTTATTGGGTTGTTGGTGGGTCGGCATGGCCGTCTCCACCCCTTACAGCAGTCTCATCCAAGGGTTTTTTTTATCTTAGGGAAATGATATCACCACAATCATTTTAAAATTTGCACAAACCTAGCTTGTCTTTTCTTTTTTAATTGACGCGTGAGAGATTATTGGAAAATGTAATAAACTTTTGACAGCTCTTTAAATACTAAAAGACTAGATGGGTTAGCGAAAATATCAAAACATGGTTGTGCTGATGTCAATTCCCTTATCTTATTATTAGGGCTGCACATTTAACCGCCTAAACCGATAAACCGAACCAAACCGAACCGGGCCTTTCGGTTTGGTTCGGTTCGGTTTTTCGTGGCATCGGTTCGGTCACGGTTTCGGTTTTCCATAAACTGTTTGGATCAGTTCGGTCACGGTCTAGGAAAAATTTCAACCGGAAAAACCGAACCGAACCGATGGACCGATGGTATTTTTGTCATTTTTTTATTTTTTGTTATAAATCATATATATATATATATATATATATATATATATATATATATATATATATATATATCAATTTTCTTTACTTGGCACACCCAAATCTAATGTATTTAACTAGAAAGAGAAGAGACCAACCAAAATGGGTGGTTCCAAGTAAATAAATGGGCGGAAATATAACACCAAAGACCAAAAGAATAACTTAGGCAGCAATCCAACTCAAGAAAATCGGATAAACCGTGAACCGAACCGAACCGATCCGGTCAAGATCGGTTTGACCCCCAAACGGTTCGGTTCCGGTTTGGAAATTTTCCAAACCGATGGCATTGGTTCGATTCAAGAAATCCCCCAAAACCGAACCGAACCGAAACATGTGCAGCCCTACTTATTATCATCTATAAACCAGCTCTATTGAGAACATGCGGGCCGAATAATAAGTCAGCCGTGCCCATCTACATCCGGTCACTCTCGTATAAGAAGGATGGGTGGTGGACCCAGACACCCGCTTGCGAAGTGTTGATCAGTCGCTTTCTTCATCTCCGCTGTCTCTTATGGCGCTGGCAATCATCCTTCCTTGTCTCACTGATGAGCAAGGGACGTCGGCGGTAGTGTTGATTTTTCTTAGCGGAAAAGCCAGTTGTGATTCAAAATTACAAATTGTGGTCTTTTGTTTTTTAGTGTCTTTTGTCTTTTCTAGCTAACTTTTACTCTTTTAAACTTTTGTAAATTTTCATCCTCAAATTTGGATCTCCCTCCAATTCTTCATGGAGTAATGTGGAGACCACATTGGAAGAATGGGAGACGATTAGGTATATATATTTCCACCTCTAATGAGAAGAGGAAAAAGGGGGGCCTAAGGGCACGAGTTGCTAAGGGGACCTGGTGGGTTTTTGGCTATATCACAGACGCACTGCCCGGCCCAGTTCAAAGCTCTTTTCTTCGTTTTATTTATATTTTCTAAAGTCTATCAACCTTCACCATTTACGTTGCTGTTTTATCCTTTTCCTTTTTAACGTTACTGTCAATAGAAGAATAACATTGCCGTTATCTGGAAATTATCGTCAACGTTAAGAGGCATTTACTTAAGCGCTAAAGCGAAGATGGCATTTGCGTCGACATTATAGCAGAAAAGTATTTATGTTGCCGTTATTTCATTTCTTTTTACCATTTGGAGTTTATCTCATTTTATCGTTTGATATGCGGTTTCTATGTAATTTAGTTGACTGTTTGGAAACGTCAATTGTGCATCAATGGGTACTATTTTTGTTATCTTTAAAACAGTTTTTGAGATAACAGAGAACAGATCTTAAAGGAAAAAGGCTCTCTGTTTTCTCTCTTATGGTCTCTCTTCATCTGTATTTTGCATTTTTCTTCCCCTAAATATTTCTGAATAAGGCAATCGGCAAAGATAAGTGAGTTCGATAAGTATCCGGGCTGCATGAGTGGACACCCCTAGAGTGAGAGTTGATTTATTATCCTGGAGGCATACGTCACTTAGCTCATCTGCACTGTTGATTCGTCATAGTGGGGGTGAGATTTGCCAAAGATAACAAATGCAGATTCATGCCTCAACTCGATAAGTGACACATTTCCTCTGTTTTGTTTACAGTTCTATGCATACTGGATTATTGCTTCTTTTAATTGCGATTTCATCTACTGCAGCACTATTACATTACGATATATTTCGATCCCCAAAAGTACAATTTACCCACACCACATCTAACAAGTAGAAAAAAGAGGTGGAGAGAAGGAAAGTTTCGGTATTCTCTAAGAGACTGTTTCACCTCCATCACGACCAAGTAAGTTGCTCGTTGCCTAGAAATTAGCCTTTTAACTTTTTTGTAAGCCAGTCTCACTTAAAAGACACATATTTTTTACTCAAGCCCTTCACAGAAAGTGAAAGGCTAATTTTGAAAAACACAGTGGAAGTGTTCGGCAATGCTTCTCATCCTCGCTGGATTAAACGGGCGAAAACATATTAATGAGAATCTCCGGAAGCAACGGAGTTGCTCCAAAGAATCTCATTTTTTAGTCAAAATACGAGGTGAAAATTGGGAAATAGGCATAGCGGGTCGGTAGACGAACGGGATTTTCAGGATTTTTTCTGCTTTTCTCATCCCACCTAAAAAAACAGAACCTCATTAAATAATAGTTGGCAACATGCCCTCAGTTGAGTGCAACAATCTCCTTTTTTATACCCAAAAAAATTGCCTATTTTTAAATTTAGGGCAGTGATAGCCCCCCCCCCCCACATAAAAGTTAACAATTTCTGTTAAAGGGAGGGGAAAGTTAACGATTTCTGTTAAAGGGAGGGGGGGTATCACTCCCCTAAATTTATCCTCTGAGACAACCAATTACTCCAAAAGCTTAAGATATTAGAGTTGGTGTTATTTAATCATTTATACTTCAAGATAATCCAGCCATCAGTAGATTCTAGTGTGCCAATGTTGAACATGGCCATTCCACTTCATTTATTCCATGCGGTAATTTGAATTAGGGCTGCAAGTCGGGTCGGGTTTTGGAGAACCCAACCCTACCCGAGAAATATCTCGGGTCGGGTCGGGTCGGGTTTTTTTTTGGAAAACCCACGATTCCCAAACCCGGCCCTACCCATGATAAATCTCGGGTCGGGTCGGGTTTTTTCACGTTGACGCAATTTTTTAAGGAAAATTCTTGTTTGGCAATGCAACTCAACTCATAGAAGCAGAAATTACACTCACATTACACTTGAATCAAACAATGATGTAATTACACTCACATTACACTTGAATCAAACAATGCTGTAATCAAACAATGTTGTAATTACAATCAAACAATGCTGAATCAAACACTTGAATCAACTCAACTCATAGAAGCAGAAATTACACTCACATACAATAACAGTGGGTGCGTGGGTTTTAACTTTTAACTTTTAACTAAAATAGAAAAAAATGTACATACTATAACTTATGTAGCTCAGGCCGGGTCGGGCCCCTTCAAACCTGGCTCGACCCGAGATTCATGCGGGCTTTTGAATGCTCAACCCGGCTCGACCCGAAACCCATGAAACCTGAACCCAACCCAGGCTATTTTCAGGTCGGGTAAAACCCGGCTCAAGTTTCAGCCCTAATTTGAATAGTATAGAAATGATAAATCATTCCCTCCACTCAAAATATCTTATTTATTAAAAATCATTCATGCTGGCCTACATATCCATCTAACAACAAGTGTTGCAGGCAAAGTCACAACAACACCAGCATTGACATTTCCCGGCGAAAGCAACTCTTTCTACCACACTTTATTACAAGAAAACAGTTAATTCTCCATAAACATGTCTATTTTCGGCAAGGGGGAAGTGGCGAACCGCAAAGGCAATCATTCCCTACAAACACAGTGGCCGGGAACTTGTTCGGCGGGATCTGACCACACAAATGATTATAACTCACGTTCAACTTCTGAAGCCCCGAAATGCTGCTTGGCAACTTCCCAAATATCATATTTCTAGACAAATCCAAATCATTCAGTGATTTGGGCAATATCAAATCCGTCACATTAAACTTCAATTGATTGCCAGAAAACCAAAAACCCTTTAAAAGCTCAGTTCGGTTCAGTAATACCACTGGACTGCCAAAAATCTGGTTGTCCGAGAGATCTATATAGTCATAAAAATACGTCTGTGAGGGCTTCCAATCGTCCAATTTCATCTTAATTCCACAACCCGCTAGCTTCAAAGAGTAAATAATAGGAGACGTAGTGACCCATTTGGGAATATTTGATAGATGGAATTTGTTATAAGAGAGGTCGAGTGACTCAATCCCTTTAACATTCATTTCAGGAAATGGGTCCACGAGATTATTCCGAGATAGGTCCAGATTAAATATCTTAGTAAGATTACTAAAGCTTTTTGGCACAACCCCAGAAAAATAATTCCCTGAAAGATCTAATGTGTCGAGACTTCTAAAATTTCCAAGAAAATCTGGAATGCTTCCAGTGAGAAGGTTATGACCCAGTTCGAGATAGCGGAGGTGAGATGCCAGACTGGAAATTGTGGCCGGAATCTCTCCGGAGATTTGATTGTAAGAGAGGTCTAAAACCGAGAGCTGAGAGAAAGACGAAAAATTGCGGATTTTACCGGAAAGTCTGTTTTGGTCTAGCCGGAGAAGAGTGAGTTGGTTGAGATTCAGTATTCCGGCAGGGATCTCGCCGGTGAGATAATTCTGGCCGAGATTGAGTTGGCCCAGTTGGGTGAGGTTAGAAATTGAAAGTGGGATTTTGCCGGAGAAACGATTGCCGGCCAAGTTGAGGGCCCCGAGTTGGGATAACTGTCCGATGTTTGGTGGGAGTGGGCCAGAGAGCTTGTTATTTTCTAAATAGACGTACGAGAGTTTGGGTAGATGGAAAATAAATTGGGGAAAAGTGCCGGTGAGATTTAGGAGATTTCCCATGTAGATACCAACTAATAATTGCAGTTTAGAGAGAGAAGGGGAGATGGAGCCAGATAAGAAGCTTTTGGGGTTATCTGATTGGCCAGATACACTCAATTCAGTGACCCGGTTGTCGACTCGGCAGTTGATTCCTGACCAGGTGCAACAGTCTGTGCCGGGTTTCCATGATGAGAGAATGCCGGAGAAGTCTTCTGTGATGCCGGATTTGAAAGCTAGTAGGCCGGATTCGTCGTCCGGGTGGCATTTTCCGGCAGAAAAACATGGAGAGAAAAAATAAGTGGAGAGGAAAAGGAGAAGATGGAGAAGATGAGAAGAGAGAGTCATTTTGTGTTTCTGTATATGTTGGAACGAAGATGGGATGATCGTCTTTAAAGCGTGGAGAGTCAATTTCGTCGGCTTGGTGGTCAAAGAAGTAGAGTTCATGTGTACTGTCTTCCACTGAGAAATGGGTGGTCACTGGAGCATTGATAGGGGTGTAAATGGTTATTCGAAAATTCGATTACCGTCCGCATCCGAATCAATGGGTGTAAATGGTTATTCGAAAATTCGATTACCGTCCGCATCCGAATCCTTTTAAAGCGAATATTATCCGGATCCGTTTCAAGCAGATATTATCCGAATCCGTTTATGAGATATCCGGCTCTTAGCAGATGCGAATCTGGTAAATGGTATATCCAATCCGTTTAACATCCGAATCCAAGAAGTAAATCCTTTTTATTTATTATTAATAATATCATTAATATTTATTTTTGAGAGAACATTTCCTACACACTTGTGTAGGTAAGTTACCTACACACTAGCTTAAAATACAGTGGGGGCCCACATTGTTTGGGTGATCTAAACAATTCATTTGAATGATCCTCACATATATAGGGTGTCCACAAAAAATCAGATCCATAGGATCATCCTAACCATTCAAACTATGGAGGCAAAAAATGGACTAATTTGTGAAGGTTTATACACGTCAATTTTACCTCCACAAATCGTAGGGTTGGGATGATCCTATGGATCTGATTTTTTGTGGACACCCTATCTATGTGAGGACCATTCAAATGAATTGTTTGGATCACCCAAACAATGTGGGCCCCCACTGTATTTTAAGCTAGTGTGTAGGTAACTTACCTACACAAGTGTGTAGGAAATGTTCTCTCTTTATTTTTAGTAATGACACACTATCTTTTGTTTCTAAAAGAAAACTGAATTTTCTTTTTATAAAAACACAAAAAACAGAAAGTGTTTTGGGTAGGAAATGAAGTAATCTCTCATTTTAAGGGCATTCTTAGAGTTTGACATGGCTTCTTTATGAAACAACAAATGTGGGCTGTAGGATGAAAGTGACAAATAGATGATGGTGATTGAAAGAAGATGTCATAGTTTTTAGAGAATTCTAGAGCAAAAAGGCCATAGTCATTGATGGTAAATAGACGGCTCAAATCAATTTTTTAAGATAGGGTTATATAAAAAACTAAAATGCAATTAAAAGAGGGGACTTCTAAGGTTTGCAAGGAGAAGCAAGAGAGAGGAGAAAGGAGGAGTTTGAGACACCATCTTCGGCATTCCTTGGTGCCTCCAACCCCACCAAAATCCACCACCGCCCCTCTCCACCTTCTCACAGCCACCTCCATCACCTCCATCTCTAACCCAATCCCATCTCCATCCCCATTTCTCTTCATCTTCCACCATCAGCACTCCACTTCCCCTGTTCAAAATAGCCAAAACCCATTCCATCATATACATAAAAAAGAAGAAGAAAAAACCCAAAGACAACTACCAACACCATCATCCATCCCCACCGCCTCTCTCTCTCTCTGCCTTTGTTTTAAAAGGAAGAAGATGATCTCACATATTTTAGAGTTTGAGAGTTAATTTTGTGAAGAGAAGGTAGAGGTCTGGTTTTAGGGTTTGGAAAATTTATTCGATGAGTAAGAAGGAGAAGAAAGATAAAGTGCTGCAATAAAATATTCGAATTTACCGGATAAACGTATACTGATAATATCCGAATTCGAACAATATCCGACGGATACGAATTCGGTAATAGATATTAAATATTCGTAAAATTCGAATCCGAATCCGAATTCGGATAGTGTATACTGTAATCGAATTCGGATATAGCCATATCCGATTCGAATTCGATCCGTTTACACCCCTAAGCATTGAGTGTAAAATAATAGGCCCCACCTCATCATAACATGATGAGTAAAATAGTGGCCCCCACCCTATCCGTTGGGGATTTGCTGGTACCATCCGCTAAATGCCTTCTGCAATGGTCCTTAGATAATCCCATATTATATACTGGGAATTGATATCTGCGCCGAAGTGTTTTGATAAACATGGGCTCCACTTGTCTGTCGTGCAATACTTAAAGGGCTTTAAGAGCTTTTTGAGAACCGTAATATCCTCTGACATCCCTTTAAATACTACACGACAGGCAAGTTGAGCACATGTTTATCATAACACTTTCGCACAGATATCATTTCATAATATATATTATATTATCCCTATTATATATTGGCATTGGCACTACTTTGTTTGATAATTGCAATAACTCGTCTTTTCTTTTTTAATCGTCTTCCTAGAGCCCAGATATATTCGATCCGTTTTTCACTGGGAAAGCCCCCCTAGTGTATTAACTGCTCTTTTACATTTGTCCCTTGATAGAAAGGGTGAGAATATATCATATCCCTATTATATATCGGATGTGCTTGTAACATATCTGTCTCTTTAATGAATTTAGAACAAGTGGAACTTAGGCAAGTGACGGTTGTTTCTTATTGAAGGTAAATCTATTATAAATAGCAGGATGGGGGTTTCACTGTTCACGCTGACGTGAACAGTCCCCCCCATCCGGCCTCAATCCAACGTGTCACGGAAAACGTCCAAGGAGGAAAATATCATTTCCCCCATAAAAAGTCACATAAAATCAGCAATTAAATTAGGAAATTAAGATATTCCTAAAATCTCTCATTCTCTCTCCACTGCTCAATGAGGAAATATCTCCACTATCCCTCCTAAAATATCTCTCCCTTAAAAATCAGTAATTAATATACGTTTTCTCCCCTTTTATAATGTTTGATATCACAAAAATGACTCCTCTTCGATTAACCTCCTCAATACTGGAATATCCTTTAAAATCAGCAATTAATATCTTCGTGCAGATTCCTTTCCAATTATCTCCAATCACCCTTCCTTCTGCAAATTCCTTTCCAATTATCTGCAATCACCCTCAAATTCCCTAACGTTTATAATTCACCTCTGCACTTATCTTCACAATATACCACTAAAATGCCTCTTCGATTTCTCCACCACTCCATGTTTCCTACTATCACAATGATCGCTAGAAGATAGGAACTCCCAGTATACATTGAAAATCAAAGGTTGTGGGAATGGAATAGCACTTGATGGTTATTAATGGTGGAAATATTGGCATAAAACAATACACAGTAGCCCAAACCGGGGTAACTTTGTTTTCTTTTGGATTTTGGATTTAAGTAATGCACAAGTGATTTCTAAGAATTAGTGCACGGACATGATTCCGGCCCTCTCCTTTTTTTATTTTCATGATCTCATTCTCACTCTATTTTACAGAGGATTTATAATTTTGATTTTTACTTTCTTTTACATTTAATCACTATGTACTGATCTGGGCTGCCAATATACAGTGCCCGCTATGGATGAACCACACCATCATAATTCCATCCATAAGGTCCCGATCCCATGCGATCAAGAGGCTAGGATCACCAATCAAGGTGTGTCAATTTTCAAGTAAGCCAATACTTGCATGAGACATGAAGTTCAAAACACAATCTTTGTACTATACATATAACAAAACATGGTACTTATCATTTAGTTGAAATTTTTTATTTTGTCTAACATAGATTCTATATGCTGAAGGCAGTATTCATGGAGTTCCACATGGGCTCATTTCCTTTCCCCATAGATCCGAAGGTTAGGATCACCCTATATGAAAATGAATTTTTTAGCCTATTTACGTTGTGACTTGTAAGCCTAAGGGTACATCCCTCTCTTGTTTTGATGATTAACAAACCCAAATTGATGGTTGTTTGCTAATGGCTTCTTTAGTGTTGTGATTTAGACAGGTTATGTTCATATCAACACTTGAAGCAAGAAGAGCCGGGCTAGTCTTGGAGAAAGTCAAGTCTTGGTGGTCATCCTTCAAGCCATATGGTCGATCGAAGATTCAAGAGAACGAAAAGTGCAAGGACAAGGTTAAAGACTATCTCAAGATAAGGAGAAGCTCATGCAAGCGCCCAAGAAGATTGAAGATCAAGAAGACTCAAGGTTCATATAATCTAGAATGCATTGGAGTCGTCTTAGCATTTAGTGTTTGCATATTTTAATGTTTTCAAATCATCTTTAAAATCATTTTTCTTAGTGTATTAAAGCATTTAAAAACACATGAGTGAAGCCCAAAGACCATGGCCCCAAGTCTCTCAATCAAAATATTTAAAATCAAGTTTTTAATACAGGGCCGGTCGACCGGGCTCGGTCGGGCGACCGCAGAAGGTTAACTGGAAATCCAGTAACCTCCGAAATTAAGCGGGCCGGTCGACCGCGGATTGGTTTTCTGGAAAGCCAGAAAACATCCAGGAAGGTCTTGGCGGACGACCGCCATGGTCCGGTCAACCGCTAAAGGTTTTTGAACCAATTTTTTTTATCGGACAGGTAGCCCTCGGCGGGCGACCGCGGCGATTTGAATTTTAAAAATAAAAAAGGGCGCCCGATAAGGGCGGGTGACTGCGGTGGCTCGGTCGACCGCGCCGGTTGGGCAAAAGAGCCGTTAGGGCCTGCGCAGGGTAGGTATACCTACTCAGTTTATTACAGTTTTACCCTTGAACGGTCCCAAATGAACTAGGGCTATTTATAGACCACAAAAGACCTTCATTCACACCTTTTGAGATAGTATCTTTAAAACCCTAGAACTTTCTCCTTTAAAATCAAAAGGATTCTTCTTCAAACCTCTTGAGCATTTAAACTTGCATTCATTTCTTGTAAAGATGGTCTCCAAGAGCATTTAGTTTCAATCATTTGGAGATTGTATGAGCTTGAGAGTTTTCATTCCCTATTTTCTTTCCTTTATTGTATTTGGAGTTGTGAAGAGGAGTTTATTTCTTCAAGGCGGTGGTGCAACGAAGAAGAACATCCTCGGAGGCTGATTGTAAACAAGGGTGTACCCCCTTGTGGAGGAGGTGATCATTTGTAAACGCTTTGTGAGGCGGTGTTGATGAGTCTCACCGTAGTGGAGAAAATCCTAAGGAAAGACCAAGTACTTGGGTAGTGGAGTAGGTCAAGTTGTGACCGAACCACTATAAAATTACCGTGTAGTCTCCTTGCTCCCTCTCGTCTCTCTTGTGGTGTGACTGGTAATCTCGTTCCATTTTCTATTTGAATATAATCTTGAACAAGGGTTAGAACTAACTTGGTTAATTTCATAAGCCCTAACTTTTGAATAAAATGTTTTAAAACACCCAATTCACCCCCTCTTGTGTGTTGCCCTTTGGGATTTCATTGCCCAACAAGGTAACAGTTTGGATCATCCTATGGAGTGGTTTGTACAATACTTTTTGAAAAATATTGCCACATCAGCCACATGGACAGATCACAGGGCCCCCTATTTTTCTGCTCATGAGAGGTATTGGTGCCTACTTTTCACTGACTTTTTTTATTTCTTTTTTCTTCTTTTTTAGTTTAATAAATGAAAAAAGACAGCTGTTAAACTGAATTTCAGATTTTTTTATTATTATTGTAAATTGGTGCGGTGGTGGGGCCAATCACTATGAGTCGTTGATCACCCTTACTGCTTCGATCGCTTCAAAGGTGAAAGTTGTAGTGATTATGTGAAACTGAGCCTCTTTTCATTATATTCAATAAAAAAATACTCATATCTCTAATAGAGAAAAGTGCCATTACCATTTTTGTAAATTTGGAGCAAATTACAATGGTAAATTTCTTTTTTACTTTTGAATTACTAAATTTTCTAATTAATAGAATTGTACATATGCAAACAAGGTTTCAACATATCTTTATCATAAATAATGTTTATATAAATGGTTAATAAAGGGAGTAATTTCTATTACATTTGAAATATGGTGATGCAAGTAAGGAGAAACAACTATTTACTGCATTTAATTTGTAATAGGACAAGAAAATTTCAAGGGCCTTAGAGATGGGTATTAATATTTTTCACATTTTACAATTTTTCCCATACTCCTTTGTACTATCACTTTTGTAATTTGTTTATGCTCAGTATTTATGCAAAATTGGACTTTTAGGTATCTTGGATTTTTTTTAGTTGTATTTGATGTTCCATGTCAATGTTGAAATTACTGTTTATGCTTCTCTTACTGGTCATATATTAATTTGTGACATCCGGCAAGTCCATTACATAATCGGATACATACATTAGCAGAAAATTTTATTTTTCCAATGCGAGTATCTTATGGCAAAAAATTGTCAATGGTTGTTCTAATAAACTTTTATCTGATTGGAAATTATGCTATCATGTTTGATTTCTGGTTTTACTGGCATGGATAGTAGACTCTGCGCGGGTATTTGTATAGGCTTATTTTATCCAATTCTTTTTTCTCTTACCTTTCATTTGATGGGATAATGTTATTTCATTTTTATTGTTGATTTTGTTAGGTCTTCCTCTTTTGGGGTTTTTTTTTCGGTCGGTGTTTTTTCTTCTCTTCATCTGAACTTTTTTTTACTATTGTTATGTAGACCTGGCCAAAGGGAGGGCCAGGCTGGTTTTGACCCTGCCCGTACGGGTCCGGGTCAAACGGGCCGGGTCAAAATGACCCGGAAAGTTTTACCGGTCACTAAGCTTTGACCCGGCCCCGGCCCGTACGGGCCGGGTCGACCCGCGGGTCACCCGGATTTTTGACATATTTTTTAAGATTTTTTTTATTTGTATAGGGATTTGCTAGCCACCGTTGCCAACCATTTATGTTGACTGTTTGAGAGATTTGTCTTATTGTTGCGTGGTGCAAACTGCAAAGATTGGCAGAATTACGATTTGTGAAAAGGTGGCTGGCAATAAATAATAATTATGGGGTACTAAGTTTCAAATGAGAAATTACGTGAAAATGGAACCGAAGTAGAAAAATTACGGGAACAGAATGGAAAGAATGTTCTAAAATATTACAATTACAGAAAAAATAAATAGAAAAACCAAAAGTTATGACAATGACGGAAAAAAATCCATAGAAAAAGTAAAAATTATGACAATTACGGAAAAAAGTGCCAAAAAGGTGCCAAAATAAAACCTTCGCACTTCTCTACGGGCGCCAGGGGTCTACCCGACCCGGCCCAGTTTTGATGGGCCTGGTGGACCCGCAGGTCAATTTCAAACGGGTCACTGAATGGTGACCCGGACCCGTAATTTACGGGCGGGCCGGGTGGACCCGCAGGTCCGGGTCACTTTTTGCCAGGTCTATTGTTATGCAGATTTGCAGAAGAGGGATTTCCAACGTGCATTTTTTTACTCGTCAGCATGGGTTGTCCTACTAGTATTATAATATTGCTACGCTAATTACCTGTGTCATGGATATTGATTGGTGTGAACGAATCACGTGTTCTATTACACCTTGATTGGTCAAAGCCCCAAAACCAATCATGTTAGTCATTCCTTCAATTGCTCTTTTGGGTATTGACTTTATGGTTTTGTTTTATGGTGGATGCAAGTCCATGGGAGTGTAGATTGTGTAGTTATTTCTTTTCCTCACAGTGCCTAAATATTTGGGTGATCTACAAATAATTTTTCCCATAGAATGATCCTAACCCTTTGTTTGTGTTGCTTTTTAATTGTGTCATCCATTTAAAATCGGTACGATCATTGTTAGGCCTAAAATCGGCACGATCATTGTTAGGCCTAAAATCGGCAACAGATACGGCAGTGACGTAAGAGCTGAGCTGGAGGACCCGAGGAGCCGAAGTGAAGGAGCTGAGTCCTGTACAAGAGCAAACAAGGTCAGAAGACCAACCCGGAGTCGTTGCTCCGGACAGGCCCTTCGACACTCAAGTCAGTATGAGCAGGAGTGCAGAGCGAGTTTTTAAGAGTGGTGGTTGGGAAGTTATTACCCTTTGGTTTGAACCCTGAAAGGCTTTTTATAGAGGGAAACCTGGGGTGGTTGGATTACCTACCCCAGGACAGGTGTCGGCCAGTTATAGGTTTGAGTTTACCTACTCTGAGGTAATTACCATAATACCCTTGGGCTGACGCTGGATTTGTGGTGGGCCATCCTGGGCCACATGTCGACAGCTGATAGGCTGCTGTTTTTCATACCCCATCAGTTGCCCCCAGTTCTCCAAGTCATTGTAGTGATTTGGGGAAGTGTGGTGAGTTATGTTCCTGAACGGGGGGAGTCTGTCCGGCGAAGCCGTTTGTCCGGCCCGTCGAATTAGTTCGGACTAATTCCCAGGCCGGACAGACGAAATTTCCGGACTGATCTCCTAGCCGGACAGACAGAATTTCTGGACTGATTCCCTGGCCGGACAGATGAAATTTCAGGACTGATCTCCTGGCTGGACAGAAAGAATTTCCGGACTGATTCTCAGGCCGGACAGACGAAATTTCCGGACTAATTCCCAGGCCGGACAGACGAAATTTCAGGACTGATCTCCTGGCCGGACAGACAGAATTTTCGGACTGATTCCCTGGCCGGACAGATAGAATTTCCGGATTGATTCCCAGGCCGGACAGATGAAATTTCCGGACTGATTCCCAGGCCGGACAAACGAAATTCAGGAGATCAGTCCGAAAATTTCATCTGTCCGGCCTGGGAATCAGTCCGGAAATTTCGTCTGTCCGGCTTGGAAATCAGTCCGGAAATTTTGTCTGTCTGGCTTGGGAATCAGTCCGGAAATTTTGTCTGTCCGGCTTGGGCCGGATAGATTTTTGTCGCGTAGAGGATGCGCCATATTCTGTCCGGCTTGGGTCGGACAGATTTTTGTTGTTTAGCGAATGCGTCATATTATGTCCAGCTTGGGCAGGACAGATTTTTGTCGCGTAGTGGATGTGCCATATTCTGTCCGGCTTGGGCCAGACAAATTTTTGTCGCGTAGTGGATGCGCCATATTCTGTCCGGCTTGGGCCAGACAGATTTTTGTCGTTTAGTGAATGCGCCATATTCTGTCCGGCTTGGGCCGGACAGATTTTTGTCGCGTAGTGAGTGCGCCATATTTTGTCCGGCTTGGGCCGGACATATTTTCTTGACGGGCACAATCACTTTAGAAGTTGTCCCGTACACGAGCACCTTACGGATGTCCCTTAGCCCCTTGGAGATACGCGCGTATTTACTTACGCCTTTGCCTCGAAGTGTGTGTCCGTCATTAATGAAAGACACGTGGCATCATATAAGGGCCCTCGAAGTGCGTGCCTTTCATTAAATGCGAACCGCCTTAGCTAAGGCCTATAAGAAGAGGTTTTTCACCCTTCATTTCTCACTTTTCACTTTTCACTTTTACTCTCGCTTTCTCTCCTTTTTCTTTTCCTTTCTTGCTTTGCCTGCGCAGCTCGGGTAGCTCGTGGTTGTGAACGTCCGCGGGTTTAGGAGCACTTCTCTGTTCGGACCGGTAATCTTCTTGAGCGCGTCTTTTATTTGTTTCTTTTCCTGCGTTCATGTCCTGTAGTAATTCTAGCTCTGAGTCCGGTTCGAAGTCCGGTTCAGGGAAGTCCTCTTCCAGTAGCTCAGGGTCTAGTTCGTCGGGGAGGACCCAAAGTAATCCGACCAAGACTCCTGGGCCATATATGGCAAGTCCCGGTGTTAGTGTAGAAGTTGTAGATGGTGAGGACGAGGTGATTTTGGATTTGAACACCACCCCGGCCCCCACGGATAGTTATCTCCGAGCAGAGGCAAGTGTTGGTAGTGATGCCGCCGAGGCATCCACAACATTCCTCCCGGGCCGGACCGTTGAGGTCGTAGCGAGGGCCCGGATGGACGCCAATCCTCAATACAACGTACAGGCTCTTTAAGAGGAGAATATCCTTGGTGAGTCCAGGATGGGGGACATTAGGGATAGGTACTGTATTCCCCCAAGGTTTGGGCTGAAGGCCGCGATAGAGGGAGATAGGGCTTGCAACATCAGCTCCGACGTCTGCATATACGACGAGTCGTTAAGGGCCGGGCTCAGGTTCCCTTTGCATCCATTCTTCGCCGCGGTCCTTCAATATTAGACCTGCCAAACGGGTGGGTCGGGGCGGGTCAACCCGCGGGTGATGCGGGTGCGGGTCCACGGGTCGGGTGAGGAAATGACCCGCATTTTTGCGGGTCAAAATTTAGGTGACCCGCGCGGCCCGCGGGTGGGCCGGGTCAACCCGCGGGTCACCCGCAAATATATCAAATATATGGGATTGTAATAATTATCCGATTTGACCGCAGGTGTTTTTTTCGGTAATTGTCATAACCTTTTATATTTTATTAGTATTTTTTTCGTAATTTTAGAACTTTATAAACATTTCTAGGTAATTTTTCATTTAAAACTTTATAATTTAGCTATTTTACTTTTCTGGGTGTAATGATTACTTTTTTTTTTTAATTTGCTAGCAACATTTGCCATTTGCCATGTGCGATTTGCCATGTGCGCATCGTTGCACGACGATGGCCACATGCCGAGAAGTTGCCATAAGAGAAGTTTGGTAGCAAATTCTTGTAAAATAAAAAACCCAAGGAAATGTTATCCACAATACTGTTTTCTTATAACCGCACTCTCACTTTATTAAAAGTATGGTATGGCCCACACCATAGGATGATCCAAACCGTCCATTAGATGGGCCATAGCCTAAATAGGTTATGCTCCAAAAATCATTTTCATAGGATGATCCTAACCCTCCAATCTGAATGTTAGAGGGTTGATCCTAACCCTCTATAGATTGGAGGGTTAGAATCAACCAAATGGAAATAATTTTGGGGCATAACCTATTTAGGCTATGGCCCATCTAATGGACGGTTTGGATAATCCTATGGTGCGGGCCATACCGTACTTTTTATAAAGTGAGGAGTTCCCTCCGAAAAAACAGTAGTGCTGATAACATTTCTGAAGAAAAATTAAAAAATACTTAAAAATGCGGGTGCCCGCGGGTTGACCCGACCCGACCCGTGTTTTTGCGGGTTGGGTCACTCGCGGGTTAGTTTTTCACGGGTCACTAAAACTTAGACCCGTGCCCGCAAATTTGCGGGTGGGTCGGGTCGACCCGCGGGCACGGGTCGCTTTTGCCAGGTCTATTCAATATTATGGGCTGGCCCCGGCTCAGGTTGCGCCGAACTCATGGAGGACGCTGATCGCGTTCATGTACCTCGTCCAGGGCCGGCTTCAAAGGAATTTGTTTGTGCCGTTATTCCGCGCGTGTGTGCACCTGAAGAGGCATAAGGACGGGGGTTGGATTTACATAAGCCAGCGCCCGGAGGTGAAAATGATCACTGGCATTCCCTCTTCCATTCACTTATGGAAGAACATGTTCTTCTATGTCGAGGATAGGGAGTCCACCTAGCCCTGGCCAGTTCCTCTAAAATGGGACATCCCAGACACAATTGCGCTGAGCCGCAAGCCGTTCCTTGAGGGCGAGGATATGAGAACGGTCGCCCTAGTCTGTGAGGAGCTGGAGCGGGAGGGCCTCATCCATTGTGTGGAGTTCTTTGGGGAAGCGATTCTGGTCGGGCTTGGCCTTAGTACTGCGACCCCGGCACGTATGTGGCTAGTCTTGCTTTAAACTCTTTTTCCTCCTTTTTGCTTCTGACCGGTTTGTTTGTTCATGTTGACTTTCAGAGATGCAGAAGCAGTCAAAGTTGGAGAAAGTGAGGCAAGGAGCATTTGGAAGGGCAAAGGAGGGCCATAAAAGGAAAGCCGCCGAGATTTCGAGTCCTGCTCTGACCCGGGACACGCCGCCCCCAAAGGGCAAGACTACAGTGAGGCTGGTCGGCACCTACGGCCGAGGAGCAGGGTCCTCGAAGTCGGGGGGACCATCCACTGGAGCCCGTCCTCCCCCGGCGAGATCTGGAGATAATTTTTTTCGGCCCAACTGGGCCGTTCAGAAAAGTGACACCGGCCTTGGTGAGAGCAAGGTTGCCATGGAGATCGTCACCAAGGGTCTCCTAAGCAAAGACAAGCTCCAGGTTCTCAACGAACCTCCAGTTGCGGCCGACGAGGCCATCTTCTCTTCGCTTTACCAGGTAAGATGGCCCGTGTGTGTGCTTGTTTTTGTCTTTTGTCTTGCTTTCTTGTGCTAACACTTGCCTGCAGATCGGACTGTACTACAACGACTTTCGGGAGAAGAGCCGGAAGTTTTCTAAGGCAATAACTAAGTCCGAGGAGGAGAGCGGACAACTGATGAAGGAGGCAGAAGCTCCAAAGGTTCATCGGGGATAGGGACGCGGAGAATCAGCGGCTCAAGGATGAGTTGGCCACCCAGAAGCACAAAGCATCTTAGGCCTTCAACGCACGGAGGGAAAGAGCCCGGGAGAGGCAGATAGCGGCCGTCGAAGAGGCCGTACAGAAGAAGGAGGACGAACTTATCAGTTTGTCCAGCGAATCCTACAAGCTGGGATTCTTTGATTGCCTTGATCAGGTCAAGGAATCCAACCCTTCTGTGACCTTGACGGGCCTGGTTCTCCCTGATCCATTGGCGCCTGATGAAGACGAGCAGGGCATTGCCGCCGCCGCAGAGGTCCCGGAGGCAAATCCACCGCGGGATGGTAGCCACGGGGCGTCTTGAGCTCCCGTTCCTTCTTTTTGTAATGGTCCTTGGAGACCCTAATTTTTTGTAATGGCCCTTCGAGGTCCCACTTTTTTATGAATAGAAAATCACGTTTTGTTGTCCATTCTCCACTTGTCTGCCTCTGGCTAATACTGTTGGATTTTAACATTGTGGACCAAGAATACTCCGGGCAGACATTCGAGCTTCGGTTGACCCGGGTCCTTGCGGGGGTGAACCGAGGTGAACTAATCAGCGAGTACCCAAGTTTTAGTGAACTGGGTTTCTAAGATGGTTTGGTTTTTCTGTCCGGGCCTATTCCGGACCAGGAGTGCGCTCCCGATCTTTCGTGGAAACGAGCCGTGGAGAACCAAGCAGCGAGTACCCTAGTTTTAGCGAATTGGGTTTCCAAGTAGCTTTGGTGTTTGCTGTCCGGACTTGTTCCTGACTAGGAGTGAGCTCCCGGTCTTTGCGGAGATGAGCCGAGGCGAACCAAGCAGCGAGTACCCTAGTTTTAGTGAACTGGGTTTCCAAGTGGCTTTGGTTTTTGCTGTCCGGGCTTGTTCTTGACCAGGAGTGCGCTCCCGGTCTTTGCGGAGATGGGCCGAAGCGAACCAAGCAGCGAGTACCCTAGTTTTAGTGAACTGGGTTTCCAAGTGGCTTTGGTTTTTGTTGTCCGGGATTTTTCCTGACCTGGAGTGTGCTCTCGGTCTTTGCGGAGACGAGCCGAGGTGAACCAAGTAGCAAGTACCCTACCTTTAGCGAATTGGGTTTCCAAG
The DNA here is from genome assembly GCF_043159265.1 of Tasmannia lanceolata. NCBI lineage: Eukaryota > Viridiplantae > Streptophyta > Magnoliopsida > Canellales > Winteraceae > Tasmannia > Tasmannia lanceolata. Next base: position 31,483,121 of record NW_027518714.1, on the reverse strand, counting down.
TGGCTTTAGTTTTTGCTGTCCGGGCTTGTTCCTGACCAGGAGTGTGCGCCCGGTCTTTGCGGAGACGAGCCGAGGCGAACCAACTAGCGAGTACCCTAGTTTTAGCGAACTGGGTTTCCAAGTAGCTTTGGTTTTTGCTGTCCGGACTTGTTCCTGACCAGGAGTGTGCTCCCGATCTTTGCGGAGACGAGTCGAGGCGAACCAAGCAGCGAGTACCCTAGTTTTAGTGAACTGGGTTTCCAAGTAGCTTTGGTTTTTGCTGTCCGAGCTTGTTCCTGACCAGGAGTGCGCTCCCGGTCTTTACGGAGACGAGCCGAGGCGAACCAAGCAGTGAGTAACCTAGTTTTAGTGAACTAGGTTTCCAAGTGGCTTTGGTTTTTACTGTCCGGGCTTGTTCCTGACCAGGAGTGCGCTCTCGGTCTTTGCGGAGACGAGCCGAGGTGAACCAAGCAGCGAGTACCCTAGTTTTAGCGAGCTGGGTTTCCAAGTAGCTTTGGTTTTTGCTGTCCGGGCTTGTTCCTGACCAGGAGTGCGCTCCCGGTCTTTGCGGAGACGAGCCGAGGCGAACCAAGCAGCGAGTACCCTAGTTTTAGCGAACTGGGTTTCCAAGTAGCTTTGGTTTTTGCTGTCCGGGCTTGTTCCTGACCAGGAGTGCGCTCTCGGTCTTTGCGGAGATGAGCCGAGGCGAACCAAGCAGCGAGTACCCTAGTTTTAGTTAACTAGGTTTCCAAGGAGTGCGAGGAGATTTGCAAAAGAGCCTCTATCATTCACATTTAACATATACATTTACAATCACTTTTGCGCCGGGTGGTCTATTATTGATAGTATTTTCGGAGGTTCTTCGAGTTCCAGGCATGGGGTAGTAGGTGCTCCCCAAGCGTCTCCAGCTTATATAACTTCCCGGGCGAATCACCTCTTTTACTCGGTACGGCCCCTCCCAGGTCGGGGAGAGTTTTTCGATCTTCTTCGGTTGGGAGATAACAGCTTTCCTTAGGACTAGATCCCCTGCTCGGAATTCTCTGGGGCGTATCTTCAGATCATGATAGTTGGACACTTTCTGCTTGTAGGCGGCGACCCTGATTCGGGACTCTTCCCGGGCTTCTTCCAGTAAGTCGAGATTTGCACGGAGCCCATCTCCATTGAGCTGCTCATTGAAGTTGGTGACTCTGGGAGACGGGGCGCCCACATCGACGGGTATTACGGCCTCCATCCCAAAGGACAAGTTGAATGGTGACTCCCCCGTTGATGTGCGCAGGGTGGTACGATACGCCCACAGGACATGATAAAGTTCATCTGCCCATCGGCCAGCCTTCTCGTCCAGCCTCTTTTTAATTCCCTGAAATAGGATTCTGTTCGTTACTTCTGTCTGCCCATTCGTCTGAGGGTGCGCCAGTGAAGTAAATCTCTGTTCGATCTTCAAGTCAGAGCAGAATTTTCGGAAGTTCCGGCAGTTGAATTGTCTACCATTGTCTGTTATCAAGACGCGGGGGATCTCGAACATGCAAATAACCGACTTCCAAAAGAAGCTCTGCATGTTTTGCTCTGTGATCTGGGCTAGAGGTTCGACCTCCACCCACTTGGTGAAATAGTCGATGGCCACTACTACGAACGCGCGCCTTCCGGAGGCTGGTGGAAAGGGGCCCAAGATGTCCACCCCCCATACTGCGAAGGGGAGTGGGCTGATGATCGGGGCCATGGACACAGCTGGTTGGTGGATGGTGGGAGAGAACTTTTGGCATCTCTCGCACTTCTTGACCAGGCTCAGTGCGTCTTGTCTTAAGGTCGGCCAGTACAGGCCTCTCAGCAGCACTTTGATTGCTAGAGCCTTGCCCCCTAGGTGTTCCCCACAAATCCCTTCGTGCGTCTCTTGTAGGGCGTACACGGCGTTGCTGGGCCGGAGGCACTTTAGGTATGGGAGGGTGTACGACCTTTTGTACAGGCTCTCACCATCGAGGGAAAATTGGGCTGCTCTCTGTATCACTTTGCGGGCTTCCTAGGCTTCGGGAAGCTTCCCGCTACGTAGGTATTCAATGATTTCGTCCATCCAATAGGACTCGTGCTCCACCTGCATCACTTCGGTGGCCTCATTTTTTATACTGGATTTCTGTAGAAACTCCATACATATACTCCCGAGAGTGGTGTATCCGGATGCGGCCAGCTTAGACAGCACATCTGCTTTTGTGTTTTCTGTTCTGGGGATTCTAATGACCTCAAAACTTTTGAACTTGCTGGCTAACTGGAGGACCTTGGAGAGGTATTTGATCATACGTTCGTCGTGGGCCTCATAGACCCCTTCAATCTGGTTTGCGACCAGCTGGGAGTCACAGTATGCTTTCAGCCTTTGGGCACTGGTCTGGACTGCAAGATTCATTCCGGCGAGGAGGGATTCATACTCTGCCTCATTGTTGGACGCGCGAAATCCGAACCTTAGGGCGTAATCTAAAGTGAAGTTGTCAGGCCCGGTGAGAATCAAACCGGCTCCACAGCCACCCTTGTTTGAAGATTCGTCCACGTACACTTCCCAGAGTGGTTCGGTGGTTGATGGATCCTGTTCTGCTGGTACGGGGACGATTTTTGCTTCAGTCCCATCTTCTGTTTGCTCCTCAGTTGTGGTTTCCTTCTCCACAGCCAGGGTTTGGACAATTTCAAGTTCAGTGCTCTGCTGGGGGATGGTGCACTCAGCCATGAAGTCTGCCAGCACCTGAGCCTTTATCGCTTGTCTAGGCGTGTACTGGATATTGAATTCGCTCAGCTCCACGGCCCATTTCACGAGTCGTCCTGAGGTGTCCGGCCTATGGAGAACTTGCCTGAGTGGCTGATCGGTCAGGACCTTTATTGTGTGGGCTTGAAAATACGGCCTCAATTTCCTGGCTGCCATGATCAGGGTGTAGGACAATTTCTCGACCCGCTGGTACCTGATCTCGGCATCATGCAGGACCTTGTTGACATAGTAGATAAGTTTTTATTGGTTGTGCTCTTCACGAACCAGGACGGCTGCTAGAGCCATGGGGCTCACGGACAGGTATAAGAGCAGCTCCTCCCCCGGTTCCGGCTTTGTCAACAGCGGTGGAGAGGACAAGTACTGCTTCAACTCTTCGAATGCGGTTTGGCACTCAGTTGTCCAGGGTGTAGTCTTGATTCCTTTAACGGCGTGGAAGAAAGGCAGGCATCTCTCTGCGGACTTCGAGATGAAGCGCCCGAGTGCGGCCACCATTCCCGTTAGCCGTTGCACTTCTCTGATGGTTTTCGGTGGAGTGAGCTCCACCACGGCCTTGATCTTCTCTGGATTGGCCTCTATCCCTCTTCGGCTTACCATAAACCCTAAGAACTTCCCGAGCTGACGCCGAAAGTGCACTTGGTGGGGTTAAGTTTCACGTTATGCTCTCTTAGGACTTGGAATGTTTCTCTCAAGTCGGATACATGATCTTGCGCACTTCGGCTTTTGACCAGCATATCATCTACGTAGACTTCATGTTACGGCCGATCTGATTCTGGAAGAGTTTGTTCACGAGCCTCTGTGTAAGCCCAAGGGTCTATTCTCCTATCTTGTTTTGATGATTCTAAACATAATTGATTATGCTCTTGAATACTAATCAATTTGCCTTGAAGTGTTGTGTTAAGATAGGTTGATCATTGAAGGAACCAACACACCACATGGTCATGCTTGAAGATGTACCACACAAGAGTCAAAAGGAGCTAAGTGAAGCTCACATTATCTCTCAAGCAAGCATACACAAAATGGAAGACCAATTGAAGACCAAGGCTAAAGAGAAGTTTGAAGATTACCTAGATTTCATTGTACATCTTTTCTCTTTAGATTTATAAGTCAAGGCAAGGGTTTTTCAAAAGAGTTTTCAAAAACACTTAAGAACTTAAATGGTTTAGTGAATGGTTATGTGGTGGACCAACATGTTGGGACCCTCATAACATTTCAAATTATCTTAGGAATTGAGTTCTAAAAGCCCAAAATCAAATAGCAACAAAAATATAAAAAGTCTGCTGATTTTAGGCTTCTCGGAACTCCGAGATTTTTCTCGGAGCTCCGAGCTCGGAACTCTGAGAGTTCCCTCGAAACTCCGAGAAATGGTCCAGTAGTATTTTTCAACTTCTGGCCATTTTCTCGGAACTCCGAGAAATGGTCCAGTAGAATTTTTCCATTTTCTGGCCGTTCTCTCGGAACTCCGAGAAATTGTCTCGGAACTCCGAGAACGTCGCGACAGCTCAAAATATAGCCGTTGGCTTTTGAATTAAAAATTAGTTTTTGATTTCTTTAACCCCAAACGGTCATATTTTGTCAAGAGGCTATATATACACCTTCAAGAGGATTATTTTCCTCTCTTGAATATTTGGAAAAACATCCTTAAGCATTCAAACACTTGCAAACCCTTTTAGTTTAAGAATTTGTTTTCTTCTCCCCAAACTTGCCTTGCAACTTGCAAATCTTTTGAGTTTGGATTTAGGGTTTTAACTTGCAACCTATATTGGAGAGCAATCAAAGGGACAACATTGTGCATCAAGATTTCAAGAGAAGCCAAGCAAATCTTCATCTTCTATTATTGTAAAGGTGGCTAGGGCATCCTACTTTAATACCCTAAGGAGTTGCGCTTAGAACTCGGCGGAGAAGGAGAGTCATTGTAAAGGTGTCAAGGGCATCCTCATTTAATACCCCTTGGGAGTGTAATCGCCTTGGAGCCGGGCATCGTGGAGGTCTCACAATAATGGAAATCCTTAAGGACGATCTTAAGAAGAGTGGAGTAGGGCTTTGCCCGAACCACTATACATCGGTGTGTTCTTTCCTTGTCTTGTATTTTCATTCTTATTTTGGTTTGGTATTTCCTTTTGATTTGATCTTAGTTGAACTAACCAAAATCTAATCAAGAGAAGAAAATGCAAATTAGGTTTAATACTTAAAACGAAAAAGGTATAAATTAAGTGTTAAAACCAATTCACCCCCCCTCTTATGTATTTCAATTGGTATCAAAGCCTCGTCTCTACTTTATTTAAAACCCTAACCGGTCTAAAGAAAAGATTCTAAAAATGGCCAACTACCCTCAACACCATGAAGGATACTCAAACACTAGGCCACCCTATTTTGATGGAACAAATTATGGATTTTGAAAAACTAAAATGAAAATCTTTTTAACCCAAGATTACCAAATGTGGAGAGCCATTTATAATGGATATACATTACCCGCTAGAAATCTAAATGATTGGACCGAAGTCGAACAACAAGCCTTAAACTACAATGCCAAAGCCATGAATTCCCTAATTTGTCCTTTGTCACCCGGAGAATTCAATAGAGTGTCAAATTTGAATTCGGCAAAGGAAATTTGGGACACCTTAGAAGTTACACATGAGGGGACTAACCAAGTTAAGGAATCTAAAATGAATCATCTATTTAGGCAATATGAACTCTTTCAAAGGTCAACCGATGAAACCATTGCCGACATGTACACTAGATTCACTAACCTAGTTAATGGATTAAGGGGACTTGGAAAATAATTTTCAAATAGAGATTTAGTGACCAAAATCCTTAGATTTACCTTTATCATGGGAATCCAAAACTTCCGCAATCACCGAAGCCAAGGACATGAACACATTAAACTTAGATGAACTAATAGGGTCCTTGATAACCTATGAGATGATCTTCAAAACAAAAGCACCCGAAATTGAAAATAAAATTGAAAAAGGAAAAGTTGTTGCTTTTGCTTGCAATGTAAGTGATAACGAAGAGGCAAAGGAAGACTTGGAAGATGAAGTAGCCCTCATAACAAGAAGGATCAAGTTCTTACAAAGGAATATGGGAGGCATGAGAAATAAAACGACCGATCCATCCTCCATTCAAGAAGAAAGCAGAGCTCGATGACAGATCATCTCAACCCCGATGCTATGGATGCAAGAAACTTGGACACATTCGCCCGGATTGTCCACTCAACAATGAGCCTACCTCAAACAATCGTTTCAAGAGAAAAGAAGGCAAGAAAGGAATGACCGCCACATGGGATGAGGAAAATGAAAGTGAAGGCGAACCAAATGATGGAGAAGATTGCTTGATAGCAAAAATTGTTTGCTTCTGTAGACACCCCATTTTGCTCCGCTCTAATCAACAAAGAAAGTAATGTTTTGCTATCAGTCTTTTTTCAGTGTTTTCTATTCCCGTGTCCACTCCCTATGTTTCCTTGATCTTTTCAAATTATTTCTGCCGTGTTTCGCATTTTTCCGTCAGGTGTCGAGAAGAGTTATTCAGGAAAATCCAAACCAGAGAGAGTGTGGACCCATTTGGTGGGGCCGCATGATGCATTTTGATTAAATTTGGACCGAGTAAGTGGGCCCAGCTAAAAGAGCGTTCAAGTCATCTATAAAGGTCGCTATGGATTTCAAAGATCAAATTTTAAGAAAAAAATGAGTTCATCTAGCATGGAATGGGGCCCGCATTATGATGATCCAAGTCACTCACTTGATAGGTCGTGAGTTGGATGGCTCGGATCAACCCACCATTTGGACCGGTTGAGATCATCTTACGAAGAGGGTTTGAGGAATACAAATTGCTTTTATTACAGATCAATAAATTGGATGGTTTGGATCATCCCATGGTGTGGCTCGTACAGTACCTTTTTGTTAAAAATAAAATAATAAAAAGATACTAAAGCAGCCACATCATTTGAAATCTTATGGGAAAGTGTATTTAAGCCGTTGATTGTTGCATGCCTTTTTATCAATTTGGATCCAACTTAAAGAGCAAAGGAGTGCCATTATTGAAATAAGAGAATGCTGATAAATTTTCTTGTATGTCCATCGTTGGAAAGTAGCCAAAAAGAACAAAGAAAAAAGAGCTTCTCATCTTGTGCAACTTTCACGGGATTTCATCTCAAATAATTTGAAGTAACTCTTAGATTTTGGTAACCCACCTTTACTAAAAAAGAGAGAAAATAAGATATTCTAAGATTGAATCTAATAAGATGGCATCGTTTAATAGAAAGGAAAGTGAAACGTAGGGTAACTTCTTCTTTTATTCAATACGTTTCCAATTGAGTGAGATTGCGATCTTGACAAAAAGAGGTAAGCATGCTATGTCTAGCCTGGGGGGGGGGGGAGAGAAAAATTGAAAAAAAAGAAAAGAGAAGCTATCGGAAAAACAAAGGCTCTGGTTTTTCTTTTTTGGAGGAAAAGAGGAAGAACAGCAGCTGGGTGGGAGGTTAAAAAAAAAGAAAAAAACCGTGAATAATATCCCCATTGCGGTGACTCTGTTTTTTTGGGGAGAGGTGAACAGCAGCTTCCATTGTTCTATCCCCATCACCTCTCCCTCTGTTGTTCTATCCCAACAACACCACCCCTCTGTTTCTACGTTTTTTCATCTTCCCCAACCTCCCTCTCTCTCTCTGCTTCGAACCTCCCATCCTTGCATCTCCCAACAGCTTCCATCCTCTGTTTATTTTCCTCAAACTCTCACCCTATCCACCTCGTCTCCCATCCTCTCTATATCTTTTTGAAAAAAAAAGAAGAAGAAAAAGAACGTAAAAACAAAAAAAACAGAGTATTCTTATACTCTGTTTTTTTTCGTTCATCTCTCTCTCTCTCTTTCTTTCTCCATTACTCTCCCTCACTTTCCTTCTCTCGGTTTTTTCTACTCCCTTCTATCTCTCCCTCAATTTTCGACCTTTTTCTATCACCATCTACCTCCCTCTGAACCCTCTCTGTCACCTTTTATTATTCACACCCTCTCTCTCTCTCTCTCTCTCTCTCTCTACCTCACACCCTCTCAGCCATAATCTCAATTTTTCAAAAAACAGAGGATCGGTTGTGTTTTGTTTTTTTGTTTTCCTCTTGTGTTTCACTCTCTCCTCCCCACTCTCTCTTTATCCCTCTAACTCTCACTCTCTCTCTGTCTCTCTCCCTCAATCATTCTCACTCTCATACTTTCCCTCCCAACCTCTCTTTTCATATCCACGAAAAACAAAAACGATAAAAACCAGATAAAAAGAAAAAAGAAAAAAAAGAGAAAGAAAGGAAGGCGGATCGAGCGTCGGTGGGATTTTCGGAGTTTTCGGCTTTTTGGATTCGGCGAGGAGCTCGATCTAAGGTTGGTGCACAATTCTCAGATTTTTTCAGGATTATTTGACATTTTTTGTGTATTTTGCATGGTTTTTAGCATTTAATTGAATTTAATTCAATATTAAATGTGTGAATTAAAATCATTATCTGCATGAGTGTTTCAAATCCGTTTCGTCCCAAAATTTAATACGATGTTCTACTTAAATAGAGTAAAATAACTATCGGATCGGATCGGACATTGGATCAACGGTCTTTTAGAATTTGAGTGAAGAGTAGAATTTTATTTAAAATATTGGCTGAGAAATTACGAAATTCGAAAAAATAGCCATCTCAGGATGATCTATTTTTTGGAATTTTAAATTTTTCTTGTGTTCATCACATCAGAACAAGGTTGGAGGACGTTTTCTGGAATCGTAATTTTCTCGAAAATCGTGTTTTAAAAATAGAAAACTCTTCAAAAATATCTTTTCGACGAAGAAAAATAAATTATATACCAAAAGGATTCAAAAATTAATGACATTTCGTGGAAAAATAATATGATACTGGTACATTCTACCATCAATTTTTACGAATTTGTTTAATTGGTTTGGTATATTATTTTATGCTTTCTTTGAAAATTATCAGATTTTGGGGAAATTTTTATAGACATCAGATCAGAGATAAAATTCCCAAAGTTTTTGCAGTAGTCTTATATTCCATATCTCTAGTTTCTGTAAACTTTTCAAGTGCTTTAGTTCTTGTTTCATATGGGATGTAGTGTTAATTCATAATCTGGTCTGAAAATTGAAAAATCCGAAACTGATAGTAAATAGTTTCCAAAATTCATCAAAATCTCACAGACTGCTATTTTTACTTATATTTTACTACTGTAGAAATTTCATTGAATTTAAATTTCTATTTCTAGTAGTTTCTGTGTTATTTTTGCAATCTGATCAATTAAGTGTTAAATCAAAATTAAATATGAGCTTAATGTAAAAATCTGTAAAAATCTTCCAGTAAGCTACATTTCATCATATCTTGCTACTGTAGAAGTTTCAACTCATTTCGAATTCGTTTGCAATGGTTTCACTTGTAAAATCACTCTTATGGTATAAAATTGATAAAGTTCATTGAAAATCCGAAATTAATTGAAAATTATCTGAAAATCTCTAAAGAACCTTAAATCTCTGTCACACATTAACTCCTTAATCCATTAAAACAGAAGTTTTAGGATCTTTAGATTTCCCTGGAAAAAATGGCCAACGCATCCATAATCGTATCCCTATTGCACTCGATCTTTGACAATTTGAATATTTAAGCTATAGCACGTTGTTGGCTCCGAGGTTACTGTCCACAGAAATCCTGAGATATGCCAGGCAATAAGGTGCTATAACCTAAGCATTAAATTGCACAAGAAAAGAGCGCACGATTCCCTTCCTTGGATGCTATTCTGGGCCGAAATTGGTAAACCCTAGAACCATTGGTAATCCTTGAATGTCCAGAAACTGAAAATCCTTGAAATCCGAAATTAATTAACTTCAAGAACTGAAATCGATTCATCTCGTGTCTTTCGGAACCGTTGGATTACGGTTTCTATCATAAGAACCCTTAGAGCCCAATTTAGGAATACTGGTGTCGTGTCTTGTCCTAAGTTTTAGGGAGTCTTAGGTTTTAAGGAGTCCTAGAGTTAGGAGTCCAGCCTCATCACGTACGCTTGCTATGGATAGCAACCGTGCCATAGGTCTAGTTACACTAGTCACCCAATCTTTCCCTAGGACAAGCCTAGTAAACTAGGATGTAGGCTAACCTGCATTAGTCTAAGGAACAACTTGCATTTAGATAAAAATCATATAGCATCTTAGATGAAATCCAATGATAATAAAATCTTCAACTTGAATTAAATAACTTCTCCTAAAACTGTTGAAACAGTCAATCCCGTCTAGGTCTGTGTCTTAGTTGAGTTAGGCATAAGTAGCTTAGCTTAGGTGCATCGAACTACGTAGACTCTGATCCCAGTGAGGCTTGGGTACGTAGGCAGCTTGGATGTCTGATGGCATACCAACCGCGAGTCGGCACCACAACAAATTGTGGTGTTTTGTATATTAATTTTCTTGTAAATGCTTAACTAAATCACTTAGGACTTTCCATAAAATTAGAATTTTAGGAGAACTTTCACTTAGATTGAATCCAGACAAATTAAGAAATCAAGATACACATTTAGGATTCACATTGAAATTAGATCATAGGATGCATGTCACATAGCTAGCACATTAATAAAGAGTTGAATGAGCCATTTAAAATAAATTTAAAAGAGTTAGCTTTTGGAATCGAAGACCGATTATCGGGCAGGAATGGTGCATGTGGTGGATAACTCCCCATACCTTCCATTCTCGTAACCAGGTAGCGAGTCTAGATTTCTGGTTAATTTTGGGTCCTAGATCCCACATCTAGGTGACGACTTTGTCAGTCTCTTTTGTGTGGAATTTGGATTGCCTTAGTGATCCCAAATTCACATAAAAGATGAATTAAAATCGATACTAAAAATGCACACGCCAATCGCGTGGGTACGAGAGACCAAGAGAGTGCGTGGCGGCTCACGCCCCACCCCTTTCGCGGGATCGGGTCCCACAGCTTCATGGCCTCAACAAATGACAATCAAGAGGTAAGTACCTTAAATGATGGTATTGTTTTAAAAGAAGTTCTTGATTCCTTACAAAATGCACATGATGAATTTGAAATTGAATTTGATAAAAATGCATCACTTGAAAATTCTCTTTCTAACATGACAAATGAATTTGGTTGGTTAAAGAAAGATCATGAATTTTTAGATGATGAAAATGAAAAATATAAAATTGAAATTCATAATCTAAATTCTACCATAAAGATTTTAAATGAAAACCGACAAGAACTATCTATTGAAAACAACAAGCTAAAGCATGAAAATAGTAAACTATCTCATGAATATGATGAGTTAAAGAAACTCTTTGAAAAATTTGAACATGGTTCACTAAAATTGGATAAGCTTGTTAATATTCAAAGATTGTCACATGATAAAAGTGGACTTGGACATAAATGGAATACTACATTGTCAAACTATAAAAATAAATTTGTAAAGGCTTCTTCTAGTGGTACTAAAACTTGCTTTTATTGTGGTCTAGAAGGACATTATAAGGTTGCTTGAATATATGCTAAACAAGATAAAATCAAATTGAACTCTAAAGTAAAAATAAATGAACTTAGCAAGATTAGGAAAATTTGGGTACCTAAGGGATCTCACTTGCCTATTCATATGTAGGTATGCCTTAAAAGCCATAACAAGAAGAACATATGGTACCTTGATAGTGGATGCTCTAGACACATGACCGGAGATCTCACTCAATTTTCATCCCTATCACTCAAGGATGGTTGAGATGTTACCTTTGGAGATGATAAGAAAGGAAAAGTCAAAGGAGAAGGTACCATAGGTAACTCTACCTCTCCTATACCTGATGTACTTTATGTTGATGGCTTATCTCATAATCTTATTAGCATTAGAGAAACAACTGAAAAGCTCATTTGCCCCTAAAAATATGATCTCAACCACTTACCCCTAGCAACTACTTCATATGGATCTTTTTGGACCAATGAAGACAAGTATCCTAGGTGGAAAGAGGTACGTATTTGTCATTGTGGATGACTTCTCACGATTTACATGGGTCATATTTTTAGCACATAAAGATGAAACCTATGAAAATTTTCTTAAGTTGTGTAATCAAATCCAAAATGAAAAAGGTATTGCCATATCTTACATTAGAAGTGACAATGGAATGGAATTTGAAAATATACACTTTGACACTTACTGTAATGAACATGGCATCAAACATAACTTTTCGGCACCTAGGACACCTCAACAAAATGGGGTTGTAGAAAGAAAGAACCGAACCCTGCAAGAAATGGCTAGGACTATGTTACATGAGAATGATCTCCCTAGATACTTTTGGGCGGAAGCAGTTAGCACCGCTTGCTATATCATAAATAGAGTATATATGAGGCCAATTTCTAAGAAAACACCTTATGAGCTTTGAAGAAACTTGAAACCAAATATAAGCTATTTTAGAGTGTTTGGTTGTAAATGCTATATCTTGAACATTAAAGATAACTTACACAAATTTGATAAGAAGTCGGATGATGGCATATTCTTAGGGTATTCTACACATAGCAAGGCATATAGAGTATTTAATAGAAAAACCCTAGTTGTTGAAGAATCCATGCATGTTACATTTGATGAGAGAGAGCCAACACCTCAAGAAATGCCACATGATGAGGATGAACCTATTGAACACCTCTTACTTAAGACAAATGCTCCTCCCCATGCATCTACAAGTAATACATTACCTAGTGAGGAAGTTGAGAGTATAGATGATGACTCATTACCTAGGGATAGGAGAATATTGGTAGATCATCCTGAATCCCAAATCTTAGGTGATGCCACATCGCCGGTAAGAACTAGATAATACTATCGAAGTGTGAGTAACAACTTGGCGTTCCTATCCGAATTAGAACCTAAGTCCATCAAGGAAGCCGAAAAAGATGAATATTGGTTGATGGCTATGCAAGAAGAGTTGAGTCAATTTGAAAGGAACAAGGTGTGGAGGCTAGTGCCTAGGCCTAGTGATCATCCAGTCATTGGCACGAGATTGATGTATAGAAACAAAATGGATGAAAATGGAATTATCACTTCAAATAAAGCTAGGCTTGTAGCCCAAGGGTACAATCAGGAGGAAGGAATAGACTATGATGAGACATTTGCTCCTGTTGCCCGTATGGAAGCTATTAGGATACTCTTGGCATATGCATCTCATAAAGGATTTAAACTATATCAAATGGATGTCAAAAGTGCCTTCCTAAATGGCTATATCCAAGAGGAAGTGTATGTTGAGCAACCTCCAGGTTTTGAAGACTACAAACATCCAAATCATGTCTTCAGGCTTGATAAAGCTTTATATGGGTTGAAGCAAGCTCCTAGAGCTTGGTATGAGAGGCTTTGCACCTTCCTAGTGGAAAAAAGTTTTGAGATGGGAAAGGTGGATAAAACATTATTTATCAAAAGAGAAAATTAAGATATCCTCCTTGTCCGGATTTATGTGGATGACACCATTTGTGGCTCAACTAATCAAAAAATGTGTGATGAATTTGTAACTCTAATGAAAAATGAATTTGAAATGAGCATGATGGGTAAGTTAACCTACTTCTTAGGACTCCAAATTAAACAATACCAAAATGGGATATTTATAAATCAAGAAAAATATACAAATGAGTTATTAAAGAAGTATGGCATAGATAGCAGTAAGACATCAAGAATTCCCATGAGTACTACTGCTAAGTTAGAAAAGGATGAATTTGGCAAATCTGTGGATCAAAAGATGTATAGGGGTATGATAGGTAGCCTACTCTATTTGACAGCCAGTAGACCAGACATTATGTTTACTGTCTGTCTCTGTGCTCGATTTCAATCGGATCCAAAGGAGTCTCACTTATCGGCAGTCAAGAAGATCTTCAAGTACTTAAGAGGAACCCAAAGTCTGGGACTATGGTATGAAAGATCTACTGCTTTCACTCTCATTGGATATTCAGATGCAGACTTTGCTGGATGTAGAGTAGATAGAAAAAGCACTAGTGGGACTTGTCAATTCTTGGGCAAATAACTTGTTTCATGATTTAGCAAGAAATAAAATTCAGTAGCTCTATCCACAACAGAAGCAGAATATGTGGTAGCTGGAGCGTGCTAAGCACAAGTCCTATGGATGAAAAGCACATTGATGGACTATGAAATTAAAATGGAAAATATTCTCATCCAATGTGACAATACTAGTGCTATAAACTTGACAAAGAACCCCATACAACACTCTAGAACCAAACATATTGAGATTCTATCCAAGACTATCTAAAGAACCATTTGCAAGATTACTTTCAATCTATTTGAGCCTACACTTTCCTATCTATGGTTTTTCCTCTTCATGCTTTAAATTTGTGTATTTTACATTTATTAAGAGGATCTCCATAGGTTTTTCATTTGTATTATCTATTGGAGAGATTGGTGAGCAATTATCTTTGTATCAAGCCTATTAAGAGGCTAAGAGAGTTTTTCTTTTATTTGTTCTTCATTTGTATTGAGGGTTTCCGATTCAGCCCGTTAAGAAAGGTGAATCTTGGAGTTGTGAGAGGGGCTTTCGCTTCGGCCTTTGAAATGAGAAGTTTGATTGTAAGAGGGTCTACGATTCGGCCTGATAACAAAGGAGAATTCGGAGCTAGAGGGCTTGTTCCCTTAGAGGCAGAGGAGTGTTTTTAAAGCTTGGAGATTCGAGGTGTTGAATCTCACCATTAGTGGAGTACCGAAGGAGCCAAACTTGGAAGAGTGGAGTAGGTCTTGTTGATAGACCGAACCACTATAAATCTTGGTGTCTTCATTATGGTATGCCTCTCCTTCTCCCCTTCGCTTTGCAATTGGTGATTGGTAACTTCTTTCCCTTTGTATTTATTTTTAATCTATATTAGCAAGGGTTAGATATAAATTGCTTTAATTGGTAATATCTCATTCTTCATTTTCAACTTAGCATATTTGAACAAGGGTTAGAATAATCTAGAATTAATCTCACACACCCTTCTATTTAAGGCAAAAATTTTAATTGACCAATTCACCCCCCTCTTGGGTTGCCACACTTGTATTTCATTTAGTATCAGAGGTAAGGTTCTTAAAAAGGTTTTTATTTCAAAATCTATAAGAGAAAAGGGCAACCCTAATGGATTTTGTGGAAGGCCGATCCGCTCTAATTCCTCCATTATTTGATGGAACGAATTATAAAGCTTGGAAAGTACAAATGCTAGTCTATCTCAAATCCATAGATTTTGATATTTTAAATGTTATTGAAAAAGGCTATTCTCCACCAAGGAAATGTGATAAAATTGACACAAAATTATTGTCCTTGAACTCAAAAGCCATGACTGTACTATGTTGTGGAATATTTCTAAATGCTTTTTAGAAAATGTCCTTGTGCACAAATGCAAAAGATATTTGGATTACACTTGAAAACATTTATGAGAAAAATCTTTGTCTTTTTTCATCAAATAATAAAAATCTAGGACAAAATAAGACTTTACAAAAATCTTTGACAAATGGAGATGTTTTCAAACATTCAATTTCCGATTTAAAAAATAAAATTGAAAACTTGAAGTTGGAAGTTGATGAAAGATTGAGTAGAAATGAAAAATTAAGTCAACTTAGTAAAATTTTGATAAAAAAAAATGATGACTTAATTCAAAAATGTATTTCCCTTGGAGAAGAAAACAAAACTCTTGAAAACACAAATATGGAGTTAATAGAAAAATATAAATTTGTGTGTGAAAATGAAGAACAATTAAGAACTAATTCATCTCATCAAATAAGTAAAATAGAAGAGATGAAATTAGATTGAAAAACCAAAGAAAGAAAAAGATAAACACGTATGTTCCCATTCACACTCTTGTACTTCTATTTGCTCCTTATCTACTAGTTCTTATACTTGTACATATTGTGGTAGATTTGGACATTACCAATCTAGATGTAAATTTAGATTTATAAAAAGTTCCAAGTTTGTGTGGGTTAGAAAAGATACACTTTATGAAACAAACTTGAATGAACTCAAGTTGGTTTGGGTTCCAAAACCCCCTTCTTGAGGCATTTTATATGCTTAATAGACTTAGGGGTTGTGCTTATATTGTTAAATCTTTTGAAAAATGTTAAGAAGATACATGCATTTGAAGTTTATTACATTGTATCTGTTATCCCAAGGGTTACCCATGGGTTCATTCAATCACCTTGTTTTGATAATTAACAAACACAAATTGATTAGTTGTTTATGGACTAATTGTTTACCTTGAGTGTTGTGCTATGGATAGAAAATTCACAGGTTAATCCATGATAGCACCAACACACCATTGATGGCCTATGCTTGAAGATGGACCAAACACAATGCAAATGAGTTATAGCATACTTAGATCAATCGTACATTGGAGGTTCAACCAAGGAGAAGCTCAACATTAGTCATCTCAAAGCATTGAACAAACAAAGGAAGATCAATGAAGGCGAAAGCTTGTGCATCAATAACTTGCAAAGGAGCTTAAACCAAATGGTGGCATCATCCTTGGAAGGTGTCAAGCAAAGAAGCTCAACCTTGAAGATCCCAAAGCAATCCATCCACTCAAAGAGAAGATCAAGCAATGGCTACCTCAAGAGTTCATTCAAGAGAGTGGTAAAAAGGTTAGATTGTATCACCTATCTCTCTTGTGTTTTCTCTTATCAAGGCACATCTTAAAACCCCTTAAAAAAATATTTTTCAAAGAGACTAATACACCCTTTAAAGACTTAAATGGATAAGTGAACAGCTAAAGTGGTGTACCAACATGTTGGGACCCATATGGCATTCAATACAACATTGAAAAAAACAGAGTTCCGAAGAAACAACCTGGACCAGCAACTAAATCCTATCAAAACTTGTTTAAACTATTTTCAAATATTTTTGAAAATATTTTTAACAGATATCTCTCATTTTTCTCATATTCTTAGAGTATAAAAACGTCGAAATCCGACAAGAAACGAAGGAGATATGAATTTTTTTAAGTAAGAAGCATATTGCTGGAAATCCAGTCTCGGAGCTCAAAGAAAACAAGCAGGGACAAAAAAATATGTAGCCGTTGTGGCCCAACGGCTAGTTGACTATTTGACCAAGTTTTGACTGTTTTGCCCCCCAAACGGTCATATTGAGTTGGGACTTCATATATACCCATTCAAAGGGTCTAAAAGAGATAATAAACATGGTCCAACTCTAACAAACCCTTAAAAATTATTTGGCCATCATTTTTGGGTTTTTCTCTCCCACTTCTCTTTGTGCCTTGATTTTGAGAAATCATTTGAGAATGGGTTAGGTTATACTTTGTACATCTATTTGAGAGATTTGTAGTGAGCTTCAACTTGCATTGTAGCCTACATAGAGGCAAAGCTTTTAACTTCTTCATCGTTGTAAATTTGGCGAAAGGAGCGCCGTGTAAGTTCCTTGGAGAGTTTGGAATCTGTGGCAAGGGCATCTGTGTTTAAGTCCCTTGGGTGAAGTGCTTAGAACTCGGCGAAGTAGGAGAGTCGGTGTAAAGGTGGCAAGGGCATCCTCATTTAATTCCCTTGAGTTATAAAAGCCTTGGAGCCGGGCGTGGTGGAGACTTCAATAGTGAAAATCCTCAAGTGCGACCTTGAGTAGAATGGAGTAGGCCGTTGGCCAAACCACTATAAATCTTTATGTCACTTATGATGGTATTTCTCTCTCTCACTCCCTCTCTCAGTCTCTTATTTGTGCTTTGCATTACATATTTAGAATTGAGTGAGTTAACATTGACGTTTTACTTAAATACCTCTGCATTGTTAATTAGGCCACTTAATCTCCTAATTAAGTGTGTTGTTTAAGAAGAATTTTTAAGCTTATATTAAATTTGTTATATTTGATTAAGCTTAACTATTTCAACTTAATTAACAAGAGATAAAACTAAGGGATAAAACTAGGGTGATTTTAGTAAGAGTTTTCAAAAGAAAAAGTTTTTATAAAGACACCAAATTGGGATTGCATAGTGGGATTTCACTTGGTATCAAAGCTAAAGGCTCTTATATAGATTTTTGAACTTTTAAATTTCTTCAAGAGAAAAGATCTATTTTGGCAACCCCTATGAATTTTGAGAAAGGCCAATCCTATCTTGCTCCTGCAATATTTGATGGAACAAGCTATGGATCATGAAAAGTTAAAATGTTATTCTTTCTCAAATCCCTAGATTGTGAAATAATGCATATAATTAAAGAAGACTTCACCTTGCCTAAAAAATGCAACAAGCTTGCTTTCAAAATATTTTCGTTGAATTCTAAAGCTATAATTACATTGTGTTGTGGAATTTCTAAAGATATATTTGTAAAAATATCTTCATGTGTTAATACAAAAGAAATTTGGACTACACTTGCGAACATCTATGAGAAAAATAATTGTCCTAGTGCATCTATTGATGAAAATGTTATTTGTGGACAAAACAAAGTTTCTCAAAACTCTTTTGCAAATTGAAATAGTTTCAAAAAGTTAATTTTTGATTTGCAAAATCAAATTGAAAATTTAAAAATGGAAGTTGATGAAACCGTTTCCAAAAATGGAAAATTAAGTCAACTCAACAAAATTTTGATAAACAAAAATGTTGACTTAGTTCAAAGATGTAAAGATTTAGAAAATGAAAATATAGAGTTTATTGAAAGTTTTAATTGTTTGAAGGAAGATGAAGAGGAATTAAGAGCAAATTCATCTCATGAAATTGATCGCTTGGATGATAAACTTGAGGAGATGAAATTAGAAAAATAAAAACTTGAGTTGGAATATAAGACCCTACAAGAAAAATGTGCTAAACATGTGTGTGATTATAAACATTCTTGTTGTTCATCTAGTCCATCTACACATGCTTCTATTTGTTGTGATTATTGTGGAAGACTTGGACATTACAAGTCTAAATGCATGTTTAGATTTGTAAAATCAACCAAATTTGTATGAAAAGTAAAAGACACATCACATAGAATAAAATTGGTGGGACCCAAAATGGTTTGGGTTCCTAAACCCCCTACTCGAGTCATTTCATGTACTTAGTTAGGGGATGTGCTTAATTAAAAATTATTTAAAAATTTGCTTGCATAAATACCATGTGCTTATTCTTGTTTTGATTCCATGTATCTATGCATGCTTGTGCTTTAATGATAAATCTCTTTTTGGAATTCAAAGTCTATGTGCTTAAACTTGTTTTACAATAAGACTTTGATACTTTGAGCTTAAAATGTAAATATCTTTTAGAGATTTTGATAGAATAAATACCATGTACTTATTTGTTTAAAAATCATGAATCTATATCCTTATACTTAATTGTTATATCTATTGGAAAAGGTTCCCTAGATATCCCATTTTGATATCTAGTCTATAGTTGTGCTAAATTAGTTAAATTTTATGAAAACTATGATTTCTAGGTACATGTGCACATCACAAACTCTTTTTATGTATCTAGGTTGAGTTTAATGCTATATCTATTATAGTTTTTGTAAGCCCAAGGGTCTACTCTCCTATCTTGTTTTGATGATTCTAAACATAATTGATTGTGTTTTTGAATACTAATCAATTTGCTTTGAAGTGTTGTGTTTGAGATAGGATTGATCATTGAAGAAACCAACACACAACATGGTCATGCTTGGAGATATCCCATACAAGAGTCAAAGGAGCTAAGTGAAGCTCACCTCATCTCTCAAGCAAGCATACACAAGATGGAAGATCAATTGAAGACCAAGACTAAAGAGAAGTTGAAAGCTACATAGGTATCATTGTACATCCTTTCTCTTTAGATTTCCAAGTCAAGGCAAAGTGTTTTCAAAATGTTTTTTCAAAGAACACTTAAGAACTTAAAATGGATTAGTGAATGGTTATGTGGTGGACCAACATGTTGGGACCCTCATAAACATTCCAAAATAACCATAGGAGTTGAGTTCCAAAAGCTAAAAATCAAATCAGCAATAAAAATCAAAATCTGTGGATTTTTAGGCTTCTCGGAACTCCGAGATTTTTTCTCGGAGCTCCGAGCTCGGAACTCCGAGAGTTCCCTCGGAACTCCGAGAGTTCCCTCGGAACTCCGAGAAAAGGTCCAGTAGCATCTGGACATTTTCTCGGAACTCCGAGAAAATTTCTCGGAACTCCGAGAAATGGTCCAGTAGAAATTTTATTTCTTCTGGCCGTTGTCTCGGAACTCCGAGAATATTTCTCGGAACTCCGAGAATTCTCGGAACTCCGAGAACCTCGCGACAGACTAAAAAATAGCCGTTGGGATTCAAATTAATTTTTGGTTTTTGATATTTCCACCCCCAAACGGTCATATTCTTTGGTGTGGCTATATATACAACATGTAGAGAAGTTTTTTACTCTCTCTTGATCTTTGAAAAACATCCTTAAGCATCAAAAACATTTGCAATCCATTTTAGCTTGAGTTTTTGTTTTTCATCCCAAACTTGCCTTTCACTTGTGAATCTTTTGAGTTTGGATATAGTAGTGCTTTCACTTGCAAATCACCATCTTTGAAGAGCAATCAAGGGTCTACAAAGAGCATCAAGCTTTCAAGAAGAAGCCAAGCTATTCTCTTTCAAATCTTGTATAGGTGGCTAGGGCATTCCTTTTTAATTCCCTAGAGAGCAACCGCTTAGAACTCGGCGGAGAAGGAGAGTCTTTGTAAAGGTGTAAGGGCATCCTTATTTAATATCCCTTGGAATTGTAACCGCCTCGGAGCCGGGCATCGTGGAGGTCTCCAATAGTGGAATCCCTCAAGTGCGACCTTGAGTAGAGTGGAGTAGGCCGTTGGCCGAACCACTATATATCGGTGTGTCATTTCTCACTCTTGCATTTCCATTATTGTTTTGGTTTGGCATTTCACTTTGTTCTTTCAATTATATTTGCACTAACCAAATATTTAATTAAGTGAAGAAAAATTCCAATTAGGGTTTATAGATAATTTTCAAAAGGCCTAATATTGAGTTAAATTCAATTCACCCCCCCTCTTGAGTATTTCAATTGGTATCAAAGCCTCGTCTCTATTTTTTTTGAAAACCCTAACCGGTTTAGAGTAAAGATTCAAAAATGGCAAACTACCCTCAACATCATGAAGGTTATTCAAACACTAGGCCACCCTATTTTGATGGTACAAATTATGGTTTTTGGAAAACTAAAATGAAAATCTTTTTAACTCAAGACTATCAAATGTGGAGAGCAATTAATAATGAATATATCCTACCGACAAGAAATTTAAATGATTGGACCGAAGCCGAACAACAAGCTTCGAATTATAATGCCAAAGCCATGAATTCTCTCATTTGTGCTCTATCTCTCGGAGAATTCAATAGAGTATCAAATTTGAATTCGGCTAAGGAAATTTGGGACACTCTAGAAGTCACCCATGAAGGAACCAATCAAGTTAAAGAATCTAAAATGAACCATCTTTTTCGGCAATACGAACTTTTTCAAATGACACCCGATGAAACAATTGCCGACATGTACACTAGATTCACCAATCTTGTAAATGGATTAAGGGGACTTGAAAAACAATTTTCCAATAGAGATTTAGTAACTAAAATTCTTAGATCCCTACATTTGTCTTGGGAATCCAAAACCTCCGCAATCACCGAAGCCAAGGACATGAACACTTTGAACCTAGATGAACTTATAGGGTCCTTGATCACACATGAAATGATTTTCAAAACAAAAGCACCCGAAATCGAAACTAAAATCGAAAAAGGAAAAGAAATTGCTTTTGCTTGTAATGTAGGTGAAAGTGAAGATGCAAAGGAAGACATCGAGGATGAAGTAGCTCTCCTAACAAGAAGGATCAAATTCTTGCAAAGAAACCTGGGAGGCATGAGAAATAGAAGGACCAATCCTCCATTCAAGAAGAAAGAAGAAGTTGGTGATGGATCTTCTCAACCCCGATGTTACGGTTGCAAGAAGCTTGGACACATTCGCCCGGATTGTCCACTCAACAATGAACCTACTTCAAACAACCGCTTCAAGAGAAGAGAAGGCAAGAAAGGAATGTCCGCCACATGGGATGAGGAGATTGAAAGCGAAGGCGAACAAAATGATGGGGAAGATTGCCTATTAGCAAGAAATGTGTGCTTCATGGCCTCAACAAACGACAACAATGAGGTAAACACTTTAAATGATGTCATTATCTTACAAGAAGTTTTAGATTCCTTACAAAGTGCAAATGATGAACTTGAAATTCAATTTGATAAAATTGCATCACTTGAAAATTCTCTTGCTAACATGACAAAAGAATTTGGTTGGTTAAAAAAGGATCATGAATTCTTAGATGATGAAAATGAAAAATGCAAAGTAGAGATTCATGAGCTAAATGCTACCATTAAGACTTTGAATGAAAATCGACAAAATCTTTCTATTGAAAATAACAAACTAAAGCATGAAAACGGTAAACTATCTTTTGAATATGATGAACTCAAGAAACTCTTTGAAAAATTTGAAAATAGTTCATTAAAATTGGATAAACTTGTAAATCTTCAAAGAATGTCAAGTGACAAAAGTGGACTTGGACATAGATGGAATACCACAATATCTAACTATAAAAACAAACTTGAAAAGACTTCCTCTAGTAGTACCAAAATTTGCTTTTATTGTGGATTGTTAGGTCATTATAAAGTTGCTTGCTTACATGCTAAACAAGATAAGATCAAATTGAACTCTAAAGTGAAAACAAATGAATATAGCAAGATTAGGAAGATTTGGGTACCTAAGGGATCTCACTTGCCTATTCCTATGTAGGTATGCCTTAAAAGCCACAACAAGAGGAACACATGGTACCTTGATAGTGGATGCTCTAGACACATGACTGGAGACCTCACTCAATTCGCATCACTATCACTCAAGGATGGTGGAGAAGTTACCTTTGGAGATGACAAGAAAGGAAAAGTCAAAGGTGAAGGCACCATAGGTAACTCTACCTCTCCCATACATGATGTACTCTTTGTTGATGGCTTGTCCCATAATCTTATTAGCATTAGTCAATTATTTGATAATGGTTTTGAAGTTGTCTTCAATCCCGACAAATGCATTGTTAAAAATAAGATAAATGGAGAAGTAAAATTCATAGGGTCTAGAGACAATAACATTTATACAATTGGACTAGATGATCTTAGACTCCAAAAAGTGACTTGTCTAAATGCCATTAGTGAGGATTCTTGGCTATGGCATAGGAGGTTGGGTCATGCCGGAATGGATCTCATTTCGACCCTCTCCTCAAAAGAAAGTGTTAGAGGATTGCCTAAGTTCAAATTCATCAAGGATCACATTTGTAGAACTTGTCAATTAGGAAAACAATTGAAAAGCTCTTTTGCACCTAAAAATATGATTTCAACCTCCTACCCCTTGGAGCTACTTCATATGGATCTTTTTGGACCAATGAAGACTAGTAGCCTAGGTGGAAAGAGGTACGTGTTTGTAGTTGTTGATGACTACTCACGATTCACATGGGTCATATTTCTAGGACATAAAGATGAAACTTATGAAAACTTCCTAACATTGTGCAATCAAATTCAAAATGAAAAAGGTGTTGCCATCTCCCACATTAGAAGTGATCATGGAACGGAATTTGAAAATGTACACTTTGACACTTACTGTAATGAACATGGCATTAAACATAATTTTTCCGCACCTAGAACACCTCAACAAAATGGAGTAGTAGAAAGAAAGAATCGAACTCTCCAAGAAATGGCTAGAACAATGTTGCATGAAAATGATCTCCCTAGATATTTTTGGGCGGAAGCGGTTAGCACCGCTTGCTATATCATAAACAGGGTATACTTAAGGCCAATCTCTAAGAAAACACCTTATGAGCTTTGGAAAAACTTGAAACCAAATATAAGCTATTTTAGAGTGTTTGGATGTAAATGCTTCATTTTGAACATTAGAGATAATTTACATAAATTTGATAAGAAGTCAGATGATGGAATATTCTTAGGGTATTCTTCTCATAGCAAAGCATATAGAGTATTTAATAGGAGAACCCTAGTAGTAGAAGAATCCATGCATGTGACATTTGATGAAAGAGAGCCAACACCTCAAGAAATGCCACATGATGAGGATGAACCCGTTGAACATCTTTTTCCAAAATTGAGTGCTCCTCCTCATGCATCTACTAGTCATACACCACCTAGTGAGGAAGTAGAAAATGAAAATGATACCTCATTACCTAGGGATAGGAGAACATTGGTTGATCATCCTGAATCCCAAATCTTAGGTGATGCGACATTGCCAGTAAGAACTAGATCATACTATCGTAGTGTGAGCAATAATTTGGCATTCCTATCCGAATTGGAACCAAAATCCATCAAGGAAGCAGAAAAGGATGAATATTGGTTGATGGCCATGCAAGAAGAGTTGAGTCAATTCGAAAGGAACAAGGTATGGAGGCTAGTACCTAGACCTAGTGATCATCCAGTCATTGGCACGAGATGGGTGTATAGAAATAAATTGGATGAAAATGGAATTATCACTAGGAATAAAGCTAGGCTTGTAGCCCAAGGGTACAATCAGGAGGAAGGGATAGATTATGATGAGACATTTGCTCCTGTTGCCCGTATGGAGGCTATTAGGATACTTTTGGCATATGCATCTCATAAAGGATTTAAACTATATCAAATGGATGTCAAAAGTGCCTTCCTAAATGGCTATATCCAAGAGGAAGTGTATGTTGAGCAACCTCCAGGTTTTGAAGACTTCAAACATCCAAATCATGTCTTCAGGCTTGATAAAGCTTTATATGGATTAAAGCAAGCTCCTAGAGCTTGGTATGAGAGGCTTTGCACTTTCTTAGTTGAAAAGGGATTCGAGATGGGAAAGGTGGATAAAACCTTATTTATCAAAAGAGAAAATCATGATATCCTCCTTGTCCAAATCTATGTGGATGATACCATCTGTGGCTCAACTAATCAAAAATTGTGTGATGAATTTGCAACCTTAATGAAAAATGAATTTGAAATGAGCATGATGGGAGAGTTAACCTACTTCTTAGGACTCCAAATTAAACAATACAAAAATGGAATATTTTTAAATCAAGAAAAATATACAAAGGAGTTATTAAAGAAGTATGGCATGGATAGCAGTAAGACATCAAGAATTCCCATGAGTACTACTGCTAAGCTAGAAAAAGATGAATTTGGCAAATCTGTGGATCAGAAATTGTATAGGGGTATGATAGGTAGTTTGCTCTATTTGACAGCCAGCAGACCAGACATTATGTTTACTGTCTGTCTCTGTGCTCGATTTCAATCGGATCCTAAAGAATCTCACCTATCGGCAGTTAAGAAGATCTTCAAGTACCTAAAAGGAACCCAAAGTCTAGGACTGTGGTATGAAAGATCATCTTCCTTCACTCTCATCGGATATTCAGATGCAGACTTTGCTGGATGTAGAGTAGATAGGAAAAGCACTAGTGGGACTTGCCAATTCTTGGGTAAATCACTTGTTTCATGGTTTAGCAAGAAGCAAAATTCAGTAGCTCTGTCCACAACAGAAGCAGAATATGTGGCAGCTGGAGCTTGCTGTGCTCAAGTCCTATGGATGAAAAGCACATTGATGGACTATGCAATCAAAATGGAAAATATTCTCATCCAATGTGACAATACTAGTGCTATAAGCTTAACAAAGAACCCCATACAACACTCAAGAACAAAACACATTGAGATTAGGCACCACTTCATCAGAGATCACTCACAAAAAGGGGATATTTACTTAAAATATATCAACACTGAAGAACAATTAGCGGATATCTTTACAAAACCCCTTAGTGATGATAGAATTTGCTATATCCGAAGTGCCTTAAACATATGGAGTGCGGATCAAATCAAAGAAATTGCCAAATAAATACTTTGTGCCTTTAACCAGCTTATCTATATAGTATTTATATATATAATCTTTGTTTGGTAGTATCTGCATGAATGAGATGTCAAATTTTTAATCTTAAAAATCACTCAATTGATATTCTTAGCCTTCTTAGTTTTTCTAAGTTGGAGAGGTATCTTCACTTTAATTAAAATACCTAACATCTTGACATATGTCAACATCTCGATCATGAACAGGTATATGTGCATTACTTGGTTATATAATTTTATACCATAAGCATTGATTCAGGGGGAGTTATCCACTCCTTTTTTTTTTTACACCCTTTCTGTCGATGACAAAAGGGGGAGAAGTTTGAAATTGATTATCTATTCAATTGACTATATGCACCACTTGCTTATAACTTGTATCATTTATATGTGTGCATATATTGAGGGGGAGTTCTAGTATTCACTTGCCTACTATGTCACTCCACACACACCTCATAATCAATTTTGTTTGTCATCATCAAAAAGGGGGAGATTGTAAGCCCAAGGGTCTACTCTCCTATCTTGTTTTGATGATTCTAAACATAATTGATTGTGTTTTTTAATACTAATCAATTTGCTTTGAAGTGTTGTGTTTGAGATAGGATTGATCATTGAAGAAACCAACACACAACATGGTCATGCTTGGAGATATCCCATACAAGAGTCAAAGGAGCTAAGTGAAGCTCACCTCATCTCTCAAGCAAGCATACACAAGATGGAAGATCAATTGAAGACCAAGACTAAAGAGAAGTTGAAAGCTACATAGGTATCATTGTACATCCTTTCTCTTTAGATTTCCAAGTCAAGGCAAAGTGTTTTCAAAATGTTTTTTCAAAGAACACTTAAGAACTTAAAATGGATTAGTGAATGGTTATGTGGTGGACCAACATGTTGGGACCCTCATAAACATTCCAAAATAACCATAGGAGTTGAGTTCCAAAAGCTAAAAATCAAATCAGCAATAAAAATCAAAATCTGTGGATTTTTAGGCTTCTCGGAACTCCGAGAGTTCCCTCGGAACTCCGAGAAAAGGTCCAGTAGCATCTGGACATTTTCTCGGAACTCCGAGAAAATTTCTCGGAACTCCGAGAAATGGTCCAGTAGAAATTTTATTTCTTTTGGCCGTTGTCTCGGAACTCCGAGAATATTTCTCGGAACTCCGAGAATGGTTCTCGGAACTCCGAGAACCTCGCGACAGACTAAAAAATAGCCGTTGGGATTCAAATTAATTTTTGGTTTTTGATATTTCCACCCCCAAACGGTCATATTCTTTGGTGTGGCTATATATACAACATGTAGAGAAGTTTTTTACTCTCTCTTGATCTTTGAAAAACATCCTTAAGCATCAAAAACATTTGCAATCCATTTTAGCTTGAGTTTTTGTTTTTCATCCCAAACTTGCCTTTCACTTGTGAATCTTTTGAGTTTGGATATAGTAGTGCTTTCACTTGCAAATCACCATCTTTGAAGAGCAATCAAGGGTCTACAAAGAGCATCAAGCTTTCAAGAAGAAGCCAAGCTATTCTCTTTCAAATCTTGTATAGGTGGCTAGGGCATTCCTTTTTAATTCCCTAGAGAGCAACCGCTTAGAACTCGGCGGAGAAGGAGAGTCTTTGTAAAGGTGTAAGGGCATCCTTGTTTAATATCCCTTGGAATTGTAACCGCCTCGGAGCCGGGCATCGTGGAGGTCTCCAATAGTGGAATCCCTCAAGTGCGACCTTGAGTAGAGTGGAGTAGGCCGTTGGCCGAACCACTATATATCGGTGTGTCATTTCTCACTCTTGCATTTCCATTATTGTTTTGGTTTGGCATTTCACTTTGTTCTTTCAATTATATTTGCACTAACCAAATATTTAATTAAGTGAAGAAAAATTCCAATTAGGGTTTATAGATAATTTTCAAAAGGCCTAATATTGAGTTAAATTCAATTCACCCCCCCTCTTGAGTATTTCAGTTTTGCATGCTAGATGGTGTATGCTTAAAATAGATTGATTTCCTTGCATTTAGCATTATGTGCTTCATGATCACATCTCTTTTGAAAAGAAATAAATTATAGATACACTAGATCTATCATGCTTGATTATTATGTATCTATATATATTTGGCTAAGTGTACACATTATGACTTGTATCACTTTGCACTTAGTACTCATCCACATGACAAGCCACAATAGATTACTTAATGTGAAAACCATGATTGATCTCACATGAATATCAACCTCTTCATTGCCCATGAGTTCAAGTTAAACCCATAAGTGTATATCTTTCATATTTGAACTCTAGTTTGAACAAAATTGGCTTTTGCTAGATTATTTAGAATTTAAAGTGATTTATATATCATTTCTACTAAAACTAAGAAATTAAATGCCATGTCTAGGAAAATGATCACCTCATTGACATCTTTTATGCTCTAGGTGAGTAAATATAGTTACATATTGCTTAGCACCTAGTTGGTCTTCCAATCCCTACATAAGACTTTCTTATTATGTGCTTAATAGTAATCATTAAAAGAAATAAGAAATCTTTGATAGGTTTAAAGCATTTTGAAATACTCAAGAGGGGGGGTGAATTGAATTTAACTCAATATTAGGCCTTTTGAAAATTATCTATAAACCCTAATTGGAATTTTTCTTCACTTAATTAAATATTTGGTTAGTGCAAATATAATTGAAAGAACAAAGTGAAATGCCAAACCAAAACAATAATGGAAATGCAAGAGTGAGAAATGACACACCGATATATAGTGGTTCGGCCAACGGCCTACTCCACTCTACTCAAGGTCGCACTTGAGGGATTCCACTATTGGAGACCTCCACGATGCCCGGCTCCGAGGCGGTTACAATTCCAAGGGATATTAAACAAGGATGCCCTTACACCTTTACAAGACTCTCCTTCTCCGCCGAGTTCTAAGCGGTTGCTCTCTAGGGAATTAAAAAAGGAATGCCCTAGCCACCTATACAAGATTTGAAAGAGAATAGCTTGGCTTCTTCTTGAAAGCTTGATGCTCTTTGTAGACCCTTGATTGCTCTTCAAAGATGGTGATTTGCAAGTGAAAGCACTACTATATCCAAACTCAAAAGATTCACAAGTGAAAGGCAAGTTTGGGATGAAAAACAAAAACTCAAGCTAAAATGGATTGCAAATGTTTTTGATGCTTAAGGATGTTTTTCAAAGATCAAGAGAGAGTAAAAAACTTCTCTACATGTTGTATATATAACCACACCAAAGAATATGACCGTTTGGGGGTGGACATATCAAAAACCAACAATTAATTTGAATCCCAACGGCTATTTTTTAGTCTGTCGCGAGGTTCTCGGAGTTCCGAGAACCATTCTCGGAGTTCCGAGAATTCTCGGAGTTCCGAGAAATATTCTCGGAGTTCCGAGACAACGGCCAGAAGAAATAAAATTTCTACTGGACCATTTCTCGGAGTTCCGAGAAATTGTCTCGGAGTTCCGAGAAAGTGTCCAGATGCTACTGGACCTTTTCTCGGAGTTCCGAGGGAACTCTCGGAGTTCCGAGCTCGGAGCTCCGAGAAAAATTCTCGGAGTTTCGAGAAGCCTAAAAATCCGCACTTTTTGATTTTTATTGCAAATTTGATTTTTAGCTTTTGGAACTCAACTCCTATGGTTATTTTGGAATGTTTGTGAGGGTCCCGACATGTTGGTCCACCACATAACCATTCACTAATGCATTTTAAGTTCTTAAGTGTTCTTTGAAAACCAAGTTGAAAACACTTTGCCTTGACTTGGAAATCTAAAGAGAAAGGATGTACAATGATACCTATGTAGCTTTCAACTTCTCTTTAGTCTTGGTCTTCAATTGATCTTCCATCTTGTGTATGCTTGCTTGAGAGATGAGGTGAGCTTCACTTAGCTCCTTTGACTCTTGTATGGGATATCTCCAAGCATGACCATGTTGTGTGTTGGTTTCTTCAATGATCAATCCTATCTCAAACACAACACTTCGAAGCAAATTGATTAGTATTCAAAAACACAATCAATTATGTTTAGAATCATCAAAACAAGATAGGAGAGTAGACCCTTGGGCTTACAATCTCCCCCTTTTTGATGATGACAAACAAAATTGATTATGAGGTGTGTGTGGAGTGACATAGTAGGCAAGTGAATACTAGAACTCCCCCTCAATATATGCACACATATAAATGATACAAGTTATAAGCAAGTGGTGCATATAGTCAATTGAATAGATAATCAATTTCAAACTTCTCCCCCTTTTGTCATCGACAGAAAGGGTGTAAAAAAAAATAGGAGTGGATAACTCCCCCTGAATCAATGCTTATGGTATAAAATTATATATCCAAGTAATGCACATATACCTGTTCATGATCGAGATGTTGACATATGTCAAGATGTTAGGTATTTTAATTAAAGTGAAGATACCTCTCCAACTTAGAAAAACTAAGAAGGCTAAGAATATCAATTGAGTGATTTTTAAGATTAAAAATTTGACATCTCATTCATGCAGATACTACCAAACAAAGATTATATATATAAATACTATATAGATAAGCTGGTTAAAGGCTGTGGACCCCGATCCTGAGGACGGTGCCGAGGGACGTGAGATCCCTCCTGCAATCCTCTAAGATCTCCACAACGTGAAGGAGAGCTCTGCCAAGGAACTCTCGAAACGGATGCCACCCTCACAGCATAGCATGAGTGGCGATATAAAAAGAAAGAGATACATCCTGATCCGGAGCCAGGGCTCGAAACCAAGATATATCCGAAAATAACTCAGAGTCGCCATCCATGGACAAGCCATGGAACCAAAACAAATGCTCTGTTTGCAATGGATAACCAGAGATACAAAAGGTCCGTGCCTGATGACGAATGGAGAAGGTCCGAAGAGCGCCCCCAATTCGCCCGAGTGCGAACACTTGGTCTCTTATGCCATTTATTATTAACCTCGAAGAGTTTTGGGCAAAAATCATGTGAAATGGGAACGATCCTCAGGAATCGTCTATCTAAGCATGCATTTCCTGAGAATAGAAATAATAATAAGCACACAAAAAATAAATGAAAGAGGTGTCACCTAAGCATAGCTAGGTTATGAGTGACATACCTAATGGGTGTCTAAATTCTGATGTGCAAACACATGCAAGCTATAGCTAAATGTATAAGATCAGTACAAGAAAGTAAGAAAACACATCAAAAGAAATACAATAACTACCCAACAAATCCTAAGACTCTAAATTATTAGCCCGAGTCCTCGGATGGTCTGGTATTCATCCAAAGAAGCCTACGTATCCCCGCCTCCACGAGAATCAAGGCAACGTAGTTCTTCGTACCTATTCTAAGCTAGGATGCCTAAGACACCTAGACCTCTATCCTAGACTCGATCTAAAAGACCGGACTAATTATTAAAGCTTCTTGAACGATTATTTAAATTCCAGTGAATTGTAGATTTTAGGACACCCTATATGTCCTAGCTAAATGCAGGTTAGCCCTAAGCTAATGCAGGTGGTTCCTACAACCTATGTGTAGCTAGGCTGTGTGTCCTAAGAAAAACCAAGGGATCGCTAACGTATCCAAGACCTAGTCATCAGTCGGCGATGTGAATCGCCAACTGACCGGACGGAGGCGTTCCTATAACTCTAGGACAGACCCCTAACTTTAAAACAAGCACACAGCAAACAAACAATCAAACAACCTATCAAAAGAAAAACCCTAACTCTAAAACTCTCTATCTAGGAGAAAATCCTAACTCTAGAGGAAGATCTTTTGAAAACAAGATTTTAAAGGTTTTTGAAGAAGGTTGAAAATATTTATTTACAAAAAAGTTTGGTTGGACTTGGGATGTAAATCCCAAGCTGCACTACGTACCTCGGAAGAGGATCAAGCCAACGTAGTTCGAAACGAACTCTCAAACTACGCTTATAAAAGAAACACTCAACATTTTAGATTTTTTTTAAAATTTTTTATGTTTTTCAAATGTTTTTGATATTTTTAAAGTTTTTAAATGTTTTTGAGTTTCAAATTTCTAATGTTTTTGGATTTTAAAGCTTTTCCAATGCTCTAAACCTTTAAATGTTTTCAATCTTCCAGGGAACACACAAGAACAACCACAAACTAGGGCAAAGCCCTAAATCCAAAGGGGAAACCCCGAACAAGAAACTAACGCCTCAAAGAGACGATCCACAACAAGAAACTGGCGTCTCAAAGAGACAAACCACAACAAGAAAGATAGTGCCCCAAGAACAGAGAAAATAATCTAAGATCCTAAGCAGGGAAGGCTCTATATGACTGAGTTAGTCTCTAATGGAAAAACTCCTAACTAATAACACTAGAGAGGAGGAACAAATGAGTCAGAGACTCTCTAATAACACTACCGAGTCAAAGACTCACTCTAAAAGAGGAGGCCACTCTAACATGAGGCTAGGTAAGCCTCCTAAAGGGGAAACTCTCTACATGAGACAAGGCTTGTCTCCGAGACACAAATGACGTAAAAAAGGAATAAAAGACCCTGTGCATATTTGGCAAAGGTAAAACACCCAGCCGGGCCGGACAGCTACCTAGCCCTAGGGTGCAACAAATGTGCAACCAGATACCCATATAGGATAGGGGTATGAAGCCAAGCCGAGTAGGGTGTTCTCCCAAAACCAAACGACGCACAAAGAGGAGGGTTAGCAAGAGAATGAGACTGGGCAAGTCTCCTATATACAAAGGAGGGGTATGCAACTTGGACTGAGCAAGTCCCCTAAGGATGGGCTTGGGCTAGCGCCTTCATCGCCCTTGCAAGGGGTAAGCAAGGCTAAGACAACTAACTGACCAAATTGGTCTCTAATGGTTCTTACGACGGAAACCATAATCCAATGGTTCCGAGAGACACGAGATGAATCGATTTCAGTTCTTGAAGTTAGCGAATTTAAGATTTCAGGGATTTTCAGTTTTTGGACATTCAAGGATTACCAATGGTTCTAGGGTTCACCAATTTCGGCCCAGGATAGCATCCAAGGAAGGGAATCGTGCACTCTTTCCTTGCGCAATTTAATACTTAGGTTATAGCGCCTTGTTGCCTGGCATATCTCAGGATTTCCGTGGACAGTGAACCTCGGAGCCAACAACATACTATAGCTTAGGTATTGAAATTGTCAAAGATCGGTTGTAATTGGGATACGATTATAGATGCACTGGCCATTTTTCCAGGAAAATCTAAAGATCCTAAAATTTCTGTTTCGATGGATTAAGGAATTAATATGAGACCGAATTTTAAGGTTCCTTAGGAGCTTTGTAAAGATTTTTAATTAATTTCGAATTTTCAATGAATTTTATCAATTTTAAGCATATGAGTGATTTTACAAGTGAAATTATTGCAAACGAATTCGAAATGAGTTGAAACTTTTACAGCAGCAAGATATGATGAAATGTAGCTTACTGAAAGACTTTTACAGATTTTTACATTAAGCTCATTTTTAATTTTGATTTAACAATTAATTGACCAGATTGCAAAAATAACACAGAAACTACTAGAGATAGAAATCTAAATTCCATGAAATTTCTACAGTAGTAAGATATACGTAAATGTAGCATGCTGTTCGGTTTCCATGAATTTAGAAAACTATTTACTATCAGTTTCAGATTTTTCAATTTTCAGACCAGATTATGAATTAACACTACATCCCATATGAAACAAGATCAAAATCACTTGAAAAATTTACAGAAGCAAGAAGTATGGAATGTAAGACTACTGTAAATATTTTGAGAATTTTATCTGTGATTTGATGTCAGTAATAATTCTCCCGAAATCTGATAATTTTCAAAGAAATCATAAAATAATATACCAAACCAATTCCAAATATTCTTAAAACTTCATGGTAGAATTTATCAGCATTATATTATTTTCCCACAAAATTTCATTAAGTTTGGAATTCGTTTAGCATATATTTTATTTTTCTTTGTCGAAAAGATATTTTTGAAGAGTTTTCTATTTTTAAAACACAATTTTCGAGAAAATTAAGACTCGGGAAAACGTCCTCCAACCTTGTTCTGATGTGATGAACACAAAAAAAATTTAAAATTCCAAAAAATAGATCATCCTGAGATGGCTATTTTTTCGAATTTCGTAATTACTCGACCCACATTTTAAATAAAATTCTACTCTTCACTCAAATTCTAGAAAACCTTTGATCTACTGTCCGATCCGATCCGATAGTCATTTTACTCTATTCAAGTAGAACATCGTATTAAATTTTGGGACGAAACGGAATTGAAACACTCATGCAGATCATGATTTTAAGCACACACATTTAATATTCAATTAAATTCAATTAATTGCTAAAAAACCATGCAAAATTCATAAAAAATACTGAATGATCTTGGAAAAATCTGAGAATCGTGTACATACCTGTAATCGAGATCCTCGCCGCATCCAAATGCCGAAAATTCTGAAAATCACACCAACGGGCAATCCGCTCGCCCTCTTTCTTCCTTTTCTTTCTCTCTTTTTGTTTTTTCTGTTTTTTTTTTTTTTTTTACTGTGGGGAGATGGAATGCGAGAGATGTGGAGAGGGTAACTGAGAGAGTGAGGGAGTGAGAGATGAGAGACAGAGATGAACAAAACGATAGGGAGTGTGAGGGTAAGAGAGAGAGAGAGATAAAGAGAGGAAAAAAAACAGAGTGAAGAGAAAAAAAAAATACGTGGAAGATGATGTTCTGTTTTTTTTGCTTTTTTTTATTTTTTTATTTTTTTATATGGGCTGCTGTTAAGAGGAGGTTGGAGGAGATGAGAGTGAGAATGGAACGCAAAGAGAAACAAGGAGAGTTTGAGAGACACGGAGAGTGTGGGCAGCGAGAGGATGACAAAGAGAAAAAAAGAACACAGATGCTCTGTTTTTTTTAAAACATACCTTGAGCTCAAAGATAGAGGGATGAGAGGGAGAGAACGAAACAGAGAATGAGAGAGGTGGGAGGGATATAGAGAGAGTGGGAGAGTGAGAAAGATAGGATGGCAGCACGATGGATTGAGACGGAATGAGGGATCGGGATTAATGAGGGGGAGAAAGAGAGAGAGGGAGAGAGAGAGAGAGAGAGAGAGAGAGAGAGAGAGAGAGTCTTCCCACCCTCTGTTTCTTTTTTTCCTTTTTTTATCACCCTCGTCCCTTGCCGTTGGGGAGAGGATATCGGAGAGATCAATATGGGCTGTGGGGAGTCCCGGGAGATACAGAGGGTGATGAGGAGTTGAGGGAGAAGAGTTAGAGGGATGGAGAGAGGGTAAGAGAGTGGGGTAGGCTGCTGTTTGGGTGAGATCTCGGTATGGGCTGTAGAGAGATCCCGCGATCGCGAGAGGGAAAGGCTCCCCCTTTTCTCTGGTCGAAAAACAGCGAGAGCTCAAGAGAGTGAAGGGGATTGGGCCCATGCAGGAGTGAGCCCGAGCCACCTCTCCTCGAGGGGCAGAGAAACAGAGATCTACAGAGAGCGATGAGGGAGATCCCAAAAACCCGACAGAGAGCCGTTCCCTCCCTTCTTTCCCTCAGAACTGCTATTCTTGAGAACCAAAAACAAAAACAAAACAAAAAAAACGAGCTTTCTCCTCCTCTCCCCGACAAGAGCTTTTTCTCAAAAAAAAAAAAAAAAACAAAAAAAGACAGAGCTACCATCCTCGAGCCACTCTCCATGTTTTTTTTTTTATTATTATTATATATTTTTTTTTTCTTAACTGCCATCATTCTTAATTCCCAAGCATATTTTTCTAATTCTCGTGGGAACCATGCCCAATATAGAGCAAGAAACGTGAGAATTCTTTTGTTTTTATACTTGGGTCCACTAATGTTACCATATCTTCATTTTTCATAAATTAAGAGAGGCCCACACAGTTTCTTTGACAACATAAAAACAAAACAACACCCACATGGGTCCCGCCTATAGTAATCCATTGCAAATCAATTGGATCATTCGGAAGAGCGATAGGCTTATTTCTAAATGAATTCTTATGGTCAGACCCCCTTAAATTATTGGCATTGGATGATCCGAATCGCTCGTTTGATGGGCGACAATTGATGATCTGGATCGCTCCCTTGATGGATATCTTTATGCATTAGATCGAGGTAGGCTTGAAAATTCATTTTTCATTAAGCAATATGCGGGCCCCCCTGTTGATCCAAATTACCAATGCTCAAGGTGGGCCCACCAAACGGTTCCTAATTTCAATAAATGTTCAATGCAGGCCCACCGAATGATTCCAAATTCTCCCCTGGCTTGGATTTTTCTGCATAACCATTCTCACCACTTAGCGAAAAGAAAAATACGGAACATTGCGGAAATGATCGGAAAGATCGAGAAAGCATAAGGGACGGACACGGGAGCGGAAAACACTGAAAAAGAGATAGCGAGACACTAACTTCTTTGTTGATTAAAAGCGGAGCAAAATGGGGTGTCTACAAAGGCACAAAGTATTTATTTGGCAATTTCTTTAATTTGATCCGCACTCCAAATGTTTAAGGCACTTCGGATATAACAAATTCTATCATCACTAAGGGGTTTTGTAAAGATATCCGCTAATTGTTCTTCAGTGTTGATATATTTTAAGCAAATATCCCCTTTTTGTGAGTGATCTCTGATGAAGTGGTGCCTAATTTCAATGTGTTTTGTTCTTGAGTGTTGTATGGGGTTCTTTGTTAAGCTTATAGCACTAGTATTGTCACATTGGATGAGAATATTTTCCATTTTGATTGCATAGTCCATCAATGTGCTTTTCATCCATAGGACTTGAGCACAGCAAGCTCCAGCTGCCACATATTCTGCTTCTGTTGTGGACAGAGCTACTGAATTTTGCTTCTTGCTAAACCATGAAACAAGTGATTTACCCAAGAATTGGCAAGTCCCACTAGTGCTTTTCCTATCTACTCTACATCCAGCAAAGTCTGCATCTGAATATCCGATGAGAGTGAAGGAAGATGATCTTTCATACCACAGTCCTAGACTTTGGGTTCCTTTTAAGTACTTGAAGATCTTCTTAACTGCCGATAGGTGAGATTCTTTAGGATCCGATTGAAATCGAGCACAGAGACAGACAGTAAACATAATGTCTGGTCTGCTGGCTGTCAAATAGAGCAAACTACCTATCATACCCCTATACAATTTCTGATCCACAGATTTGCCAAATTCATCTTTTTCTAGCTTAGCAGTAGTACTCATGGGAATTCTTGATGTCTTACTGCTATCCATGCCATACTTCTTTAATAACTCCTTTGTATATTTTTCTTGATTTAAAAATATTCCATTTTTGTATTGTTTAATTTGGAGTCCTAAGAAGTAGGTTAACTCTCCCATCATGCTCATTTCAAATTCATTTTTCATTAAGGTTGCAAATTCATCACACAATTTTTGATTAGTTGAGCCACAGATGGTATCATCCACATAGATTTGGACAAGGAGGATATCATGATTTTCTCTTTTGATAAATAAGGTTTTATCCACCTTTCCCATCTCGAATCCCTTTTCAACTAAGAAAGTGCAAAGCCTCTCATACCAAGCTCTAGGAGCTTGCTTTAATCCATATAAAGCTTTATCAAGCCTGAAGACATGATTTGGATGTTTGAAGTCTTCAAAACCTGGAGGTTGCTCAACATACACTTCCTCTTGGATATAGCCATTTAGGAAGGCACTTTTGACATCCATTTGATATAGTTTAAATCCTTTATGAGATGCATATGCCAAAAGTATCCTAATAGCCTCCATACGGGCAACAGGAGCAAATGTCTCATCATAATCTATCCCTTCCTCCTGATTGTACCCTTGGGCTACAAGCCTAGCTTTATTCCTAGTGATAATTCCATTTTCATCCAATTTATTTCTATACACCCATCTCGCGCCAATGACTGGATGATCACTAGGTCTAGGTACTAGCCTCCATACCTTGTTCCTTTCGAATTGACTCAACTCTTCTTGCATGGCCATCAACCAATATTCATCCTTTTCTGCTTCCTTGATGGATTTTGGTTCCAATTCGGATAGGAATGCCAAATTATTGCTCACACTACGATAGTATGATCTAGTTCTTACTGGCAATGTGGCATCACCTAAAATTTGGGATTCAGGATGATCTACCAATGTTCTCCTATCCCTAGGCAATGAGTCATCATTTTCATTTTCTACTTCCTCACTAGGTAATGTATGACTTGTTGATGCATGAGGAGGAGCACTCAATTTTGGAAAAAGATGTTCAATGGGTTCATCCTCATCATGTGGCATTTCTTGTGGTGTTGGCTCTCTTTCATCAAATGTCACATGCATGGATTCTTCTACTACTAGGGTTCTCCTATTAAATACTCTATATGCCTTGCTATGAGAAGAATACCCTAAGAATATTCCATCATCCGATTTCCTATCAAATTTGTGTAGATTATCTTTGATGTTTAAAATAAAGCATTTACATCCAAACACTCTAAAATAGCTTATATTTGGTTTCAAGTTTTTCCAAAGCTCATAAGGTGTTTTCTTAGAGATTGGCCTTAAGTATACCCTGTTTATGATATAGCAAGCGGTGCTAACCGCTTCCGCCCAAAAATATCTAGGGAGATCATTTTCATGCAACATTGTTCTAGCCATTTCTTGGAGAGTTCGATTCTTTCTTTCTACTACTCCATTTTGTTGAGGTGTTCTAGGTGCGGAAAAATTATGTTTAATGCCATGTTCATTACAGTAAGTGTCAAAGTGTACATTTTCAAATTTCGTTCCATGATCACTTCTAATGTGGGAGATGGCAACACCTTTTTCATTTTGAATTTGATTGCATAATGTTAGGAAGTTTTCATAAGTTTCATCTTTATGTCCTAGAAA
This sequence comes from Tasmannia lanceolata, assembly GCF_043159265.1. Taxonomy (NCBI): domain Eukaryota; kingdom Viridiplantae; phylum Streptophyta; class Magnoliopsida; order Canellales; family Winteraceae; genus Tasmannia; species Tasmannia lanceolata. The sequence continues at coordinate 31,444,800 of NW_027518714.1, read as the reverse complement.
TATGACCCATGTGAATCGTGAGTAGTCATCAACAACTACAAACACGTACCTCTTTCCACCTAGGCTACTAGTCTTCATTGGTCCAAAAAGATCCATATGAAGTAGCTCCAAGGGGTAGGAAGTTGAAATCATATTTTTAGGTGCAAAAGAGCTTTTCAATTGTTTTCCTAATTGACAAGTTCTACAAATGTGATCCTTGATGAATTTGAACTTAGGCAATCCTCTAACACTTTCTTTTGAGGAGAGGGTCGAAATGAGATCCATTCCGGCATGACCCAACCTCCTATGCCATAGCCAAGAATCCTCACTAATGGCATTTAGACAAGTCACTTTTTGGAGTCTGAGATCATCTAGTCCAATTGTATAAATGTTATTGTCTCTAGACCCTATGAATTTTACTTCTCCATTTATCTTATTTTTAACAATGCATTTGTCGGGATTGAAGACAACTTCAAAACCATTATCACATAATTGACTAATGCTAATAAGATTATGGGACAAGCCATCAACAAAGAGTACATCATGTATGGGAGAGGTAGAGTTACCTATGGTGCCTTCACCTTTGACTTTTCCTTTCTTGTCATCTCCAAAGGTAACTTCTCCACCATCCTTGAGTGATAGGGATGCGAATTGAGTGAGATCTCCGGTCATGTGTCTAGAGCATCCACTATCAAGGTACCATGTGTTCCTCTTGTTGTGGCTTTTAAGGCATACCTACATAGGAATAGGCAAGTGAGATCCCTTAGGTACCCAAATCTTCCTAATCTTGCTATGTTCATTTGTTTTCACTTTAGAGTTCAATTTGATCTTATCTTGTTTAGCATGCAAGCAAGCAACTTTATAATGACCTAACAATCCACAATAAAAGCAAATTTTGGTACTACTAGAGGAAGTCTTTTCAAGTTTGTTTTTATAGTTAGATATTGTGGTATTCCATCTATGTCCAAGTCCACTTTTGTCACTTGACATTCTTTGAAGATTTACAAGTTTATCCAATTTTAATGAACTATTTTCAAATTTTTCAAAGAGTTTCTTGAGTTCATCATATTCAAAAGATAGTTTACCGTTTTCATGCTTTAGTTTGTTATTTTCAATAGAAAGATTTTGTCGATTTTCATTCAAATTCTTAATGGTAGCATTTAGCTCATGAATCTCTACTTTGCTTTTTTCATTTTCATCATCTAAGAATTCATGATCCCTTTTTAACCAACCAAATTCTTTTGTCATGTTAGCAAGAGAATTTTCAAGTGATGCAATTTTATCAAATTGAATTTCAAGTTCATCATTTGCACTTTGTAAGGAATCTAAAACTTCTTGTAAGATAATGACATCATTTAAAGTGTTTACCTCATTGTTGTCGTTTGTTGAGGCCATGAAGCACACATTTCTTGCTAATAGGCAATCTTCCCCATCATTTTGTTCGCCTTCGCTTTCAATCTCCTCATCCCATGTGGCGGACATTCCTCTCTTGCCTTCTCTTCTCTTGAAGCGGTTGTTTGAAGTAGGTTCATTGTTGAGTGGACAATCCGGGCGAATGTGTCCAAGCTTCTTGCAACCGTAACATCGGGGTTGAGAAGATCCATCACCAACTTCTTCTTTCTTCTTGAATGGAGGATTGGTCCTTCTATTTCTCATGCCTCCCATGTTTCTTTGCAAGAATTTGATCCTTCTTGTTAGGAGAGCTACTTCATCCTCGATGTCTTCCTTTGCATCTTCACTTTCACCTACATTACAAGCAAAAGCAATTCCTTTTCCTTTTTCGATTTTAGTTTCGATTTCGGGTGCTTTTGTTTTGAAAATCATTTCATGTGTGATCAAGGACCCTATAAGTTCATCTAGGTTCAAAGTGTTCATGTCCTTGGCTTCGGTGATTGCGGAGGTTTTGGATTCCCAAGACAAAGGTAGGGACCTAAGAATTTTAGTTACTAAATCTCTATTGGAAAATTGTTTTCCAAGTCCCCTTAATCCATTTACAAGATTGGTGAATCTAGTGTACATGTCGGCAATTGTTTCATCGGGTGTCATTTGAAAGAGTTCGTATTGCCGAAAAAGATGGTTCATTTTAGATTCTTTAACTTGATTGGTTCCTTCATGGGTGACTTCTAGAGTGTCCCAAATTTCCTTAGCCGAATTCAAATTTGATACTCTATTGAATTCTCCGGGAGATAGAGCACAAATGAGAGAATTCATGGCTTTGGCATTATAATTCGAAGCTTGTTGTTCGGCTTCGGTCCAATCATTTAAATTTCTTGTGGGTAGGATATATTCATTATTAATTGCTCTCCACATTTGATAGTCTTGAGTCAAAAAGATTTTCATTTTAGTTTTCCAAAAACCATAATTTGTACCATCAAAATAGGGTGGCCTAGTGTTTGAATAACCTTCATGATGTTGAGGGTAGTTTGCCATTTTTGAATCTTTACTCTAAACCGGTTAGGGTTTTCAAAAAATAGAGACGAGGCTCTGATACCAATTGAAATACTCAAGAGGGGGGGTGAATTGAATTTAACTCAATATTAGGCCTTTTGAAAATTATCTATAAACCCTAATTGGAATTTTTCTTCACTTAATTAAATATTTGGTTAGTGCAAATATAATTGAAAGAACAAAGTGAAATGCCAAACCAAAACAATAATGGAAATGCAAGAGTGAGAAATGACACACCGATATATAGTGGTTCGGCCAACGGCCTACTCCACTCTACTCAAGGTCGCACTTGAGGGATTCCACTATTGGAGACCTCCACGATGCCCGGCTCCGAGGCGGTTACAATTCCAAGGGATATTAAACTAGGATGCCCTTACACCTTTACAAAGACTCTCCTTCTCCGCCGAGTTCTAAGCGGTTGCTCTCTAGGGAATTAAAAAAGGAATGCCCTAGCCACCTATACAAGATTTGAAAGAGAATAGCTTGGCTTCTTCTTGAAAGCTTGATGCTCTTTGTAGACCCTTGATTGCTCTTCAAAGATGGTGATTTGCAAGTGAAAGCACTACTATATCCAAACTCAAAAGATTCACAAGTGAAAGGCAAGTTTGGGATGAAAAACAAAAACTCAAGCTAAAATGGATTGCAAATGTTTTTGATGCTTAAGGATGTTTTTCAAAGATCAAGAGAGAGTAAAAAACTTCTCTACATGTTGTATATATAACCACACCAAAGAATATGACCGTTTGGGGGTGGACATATCAAAAACCAACAATTAATTTGAATCCCAACGGCTATTTTTTAGTCTGTCGCGAGGTTCTCGGAGTTCCGAGAACCATTCTCGGAGTTCCGAGAAATATTCTCGGAGTTCCGAGAAAACGGCCAGAAGAAATAAAATTTCTACTGGACCATTTCTCGGAGTTCCGAGAAATTGTCTCGGAGTTCCGAGAAAGTGTCCAGATGCTACTGGACCTTTTCTCGGAGTTCCGAGGGAACTCTCGGAGTTCCGAGCTCGGAGCTCCGAGAAAAATTCTCGGAGTTCCGAGAAGCCTAAAAATCCGCACTTTTTGATTTTTATTGCAAATTTGATTTTTAGCTTTTGGAACTCAACTCCTATGGTTATTTTGGAATGTTTGTGAGGGTCCCAACATGTTGGTCCACCACATAACCATTCACTAATGCATTTTAAGTTCTTAAGTGTTCTTTGAAAACCAAGTTGAAAACACTTTGCCTTGACTTGGAAATCTAAAGAGAAAGGATGTACAATGATACCTATGTAGCTTTCAACTTCTCTTTAGTCTTGGTCTTCAATTGATCTTCCATCTTGTGTATGCTTGCTTGAGAGATGAGGTGAGCTTCACTTAGCTCCTTTGACTCTTGTATGGGATATCTCCAAGCATGACCATGTTGTGTGTTGGTTTCTTCAATGATCAATCCTATCTCAAACACAACACTTCGAAGCAAATTGATTAGTATTCAAAAACACAATCAATTATGTTTAGAATCATCAAAACAAGATAGGAGAGTAGACCCTTGGGCTTACACATTTGTATTCCCGAAAGCTTTAATTGGATATACTCTCATGACTAGTATGAACCTTGAAAGTTAGATGATATCATATGTATTTAGTCATGGTAGTTCTCTTTGGAATACATGTGTCCAAGGTGTTATCACTTGATAGGTACATCCTTAGAGTTCTTGGATTCTTCCCTTAAAGTCATATAAGATTACATTATATAGGAAAAGTTGACAATGAGTCTAGATTCAACATGTAAAACTCACTTGAGTAAAACTGAAAATTTCATTTGAATCTAATACCTTATTTGGGCATCTACACACTATGGTGGTTGGTACACTATACTTTGTGATGGGAACACTTGTCTCCCACACACTTTGGTTTTCCATGGGATTATGCACTTTGTGCTGAATGCTTTGTCATTACATAGGTGGTTGTGGATGTAGGATGTAGATGTTTGGACCATGTACTTCATTTGTCATGTTCTTATGTCCAAACATGGTATACTATCCATGGATGTGTTTGATATGGATCATGTCTTTCTCATGAGGTATACTCTCACCTTCATGAGCCACGGATGTCTCTCTAAGACATGATACTTTATTGACCATTCTTACTATGTCTTAGTCCTATAGAATTGAGCTCAAATTGGTTTATATATATTCTATAGTTATCACCCCCTGTTTGATAGTATCTATATTTATGAGATGTCAAACCTTAAGTTGAAAATCATTCAATCGGTGCTTATGCCCTCTTAAGAGACGGTACCATCATCATAATTAAAATACTTAACCATGTGGCCTTGTGCGAACATCTCAAACATGAATAGGTATACATTTATATGTGATCTCCCTAGCTAATTATGTATGTTACATACTTAGGGATGTAAAGCTTGAATTGAAAAATATGATATCACATTTAGGGGGAGCATGAGCCAAAGATTGAAAATCTTTTTTGCTATGCTTGTTTATCATGTAGATCTAGATTATGGCTATAATTTTATTCATGATAAACCAAAACACAGGGAGTAGAGTGTCATTGTAGCCCAATGGTTGATCTAAAATTGTTCATTTAAAGATCATTTGGAGTCTATGTGAGGACAACCCTTTGGATTCATGCATTGCATGATCCTTTTTCGAAGGGGGCGCTTGAAAGTTAATCTTATCATTTATGTCTTATCATATGATTCTAAATGTGTATATCATTCCTCATATGATAAGTACACTCATTTGGAGCATGGTTGCTCCATGTGTGTTGTTTTGGGCTTCTCTTGTGTTCTTATTTTGGTATAATTTTCTTTTTGTATAGACAAAAAGCCCATAGCCTAGACCTTAGTGTTATATCCTTTAGGCCTTTGACTTATCTTGGATGATCATACATACTATCATATATTCCAAGCATAAGTATTTTCATTCTAGAGCTCTATGTTGCATAGTCTCTAGAATTTCTTTCATAGGACCTCTCTTATAGATGATTATCCCATTTCCTATGAAAATATCTCCTTATCGTGTGCTTATAATGTGAGTCACTCTATATATCCATGATAAGTTTTATTGGCCATGTATTCACTTTCACATCTTTGGCCTATTATGTCATGTCATGCCTTAAATCTTAGGTTTACCTAAGGCCAATGAAAAAATTCAAAGGAGAGAGCTAATTCTTGCTATTTCTATGTTTATATGGATCATTGTGAGATGCTCACATTGTCCATTATAATATTTCCCCACCAATTGTGCTTTATGTTGCATATCTTAGCAAAAAAAAAACTTAAATGATCTATCTTTTTAATATTTTCTAACAAGAGCTAAAACTTGCACATCCTTCTAGATACACATTCATAGAAATAAATCAAACTTGCTTATCTCAATTTCTATGAATTTTAGTGCTTATCATGTGTATTCTCACTTGGCTATCCATATATCCATGATAGAGCTTACTCTCATGCCATATTAGGATCAAATGTTCATTTCTATGCATGATAATTTAAGAGAAAATTTTTAACTTGAAAAATATCTATTCTTGCTTATCATGATGAGTCTATAACTACACATCACGTCATAATAAGATTCTAATAGGAATTCAAAAAAATTGGGGGCTTATCATGCTAAACTTCAAACTTGCGTGTTTTCTTTCATAATAAGTAAAATATAAGCTTTAACTTGCTAATCTATTATTGTATTATGGGTCATCGGGTAGATTTATATTGGTTTTATTCATATACTATGATATACCCTAAAAAATTGTGCTAAAATGATAATGTCTCTTAATTTTTCCAACATAGGCTTGATTTGTTTTGTAATTATTCATTTCCTATGTTGATTGTCTCTTATCATGCCATATATACATTGATTTCATTGGCTAATCATGATAAGAAGCTAGGGGAGCATTATATTCTCATTGTATATCTTTGTTGCTTTATGTATGTGCTTAAATGCTTAATCCTTCATTTTTACCAATGCCAAAAGGGGGAGAATTTGTGTAATTGATTAGAACCATAATCATATGCATTATTGTACTATAACTTGTGAATATAACTCATGCATATGTTGAGGGGGAGTAGTATCTATTAACTTGTTTATATAATCCTCATAAGAGGTTCCCCCCACCTGTCTAATCAATTTGGTTTGTCATCATAAAAAAGGTGGAGATTGTTAGCCCAAGGGTTACCCATGGGTTCATCCAATCACCTTGTTTTGATGATTAAAAAATACAAATTGATTAGTCATTTATGGACTAATTATTTGCCTTGAGTGTTGTGCTATGGACAGAAAATTCACAAGTTAATCCATGATAGCACCAACACACCATTGATGGCCTATGCTTGAAGATGGACCAAACACAATGCAAATGAGCTAAAACATACTTGGATCAATCATACCTTGGAGGATCAACCAAGGAGAAGCTCAATATTAGTCATCTCAAAGCATTGAACAAACAAATGAAGATCAATGAAGGCGAAAGCTTGTGGATCAATAACTTGCAAATGAGCTTGAACCAACTGGTGGCATCATCCTTGGAAGGTGTCAAGCAAAGAAGCTCAACCTTGAAGATCCCAGAGCAAGCCATACACTCAAAGAGAAGATCAATCAATGGCTACCTTAAGAGTTCATTCAAGAGAGTGGTAAAAAGGGTAGATTGTATCACCTATCTCTCTTATGTTTTCTCTTATCAAGACACATCTTAAAACCCCTTAAAAAGATATTTTCCAAAGAGACTAACATACCCTTTAAGGACTTAAATGGATAAGTGAACGGCCATAGTGGTGTACCAACATGTTGGGACCCATATGACATTCAACACAACATTGAACAAAACAGAGTTCCGAAGAAACAACCTGGGCCAGCAACTAAATCCTATAAAAAAATTATTTAAAATATTTTCAAATATGTTTAAAAATATTTTTAACAGATATCTCTCATTTTTCTCATATCCTTAGAGTATAAAAACGTTGAAATCCGACAAGAAACGAAGGAGATATGAATTTTTCAAGTGGGAAGCAGATTGTTGGAAATCCAGTCTCGGAATTCCGAGAATTATTCTCGGAACTCCGAGACATTTCTCGGAGCTCCGAGAAAACAATGAGGGACGAAAAAAAATATAGCCGTTGTGGCCCAACTGCTAGTTGACTATTTGACCTAGTTTTGACTGTTTTGCCCTCCAAACGGTCATATTGAGTTAGGACTTCATATATACCCATTCAAAGGGTCTAAAAGAGATAATGAACATGGTCCAACTCTAACAAACCCTTGAAAATTATTTGGCCATCATTTTTGGATTTTTCTCTCCCACTTCTCTTTGTGCCTTGATTTTGAGAAATCATTTGAAAGTGGATTAGGCTATACTTTGTACATCTATTTGAAAGATTTGTAGTGAACTTCAACTTGTATTGTAGCCTACATAGAGGCAAAGCTTTTAACTTCTTCATCGTTGTAAATTTGGTGAAATGAACGCCGTGTAAATTCCTTAGAGAGTTTGGAATCGGTGGCAAGGGCATCCTTATTTAATTTCCTTGGGTGAAGCGCTTAGAACTCGGCGAAGTAGGAGAGTCGGTGTAAAGGTGGCAAGGGCATCCTCATTTAATTCCCTTGGGTTGTAAAAGCCTTGGAGTCGGGCGTGGTGGAGACTTCAATAGTGGAAATCCTTAAGTGCGACCTTAAGTAGAGTGGAATAGGCCGTTGGCCGAACCACTATAAATCTTTGTGTCACTTGTGATGGTATTTCTTGGGGACACACCCTCTTACAATGTCTTCATCTTTCTTAACAGGCCAAAGAGTAGACCCTCAAAATATCTTTGCCTTTGTTAACGGGCTGAAGAGAAAACCCTCAAATACAATGAAGAAAATGAAAATAAAAGAACTCTCAATGCTTCTAGATAGGCAGATTACAAACTTTTATAGCTTACAAACTGAAATATGGGTCTATGGAACCAAGAGGAGGGTCAATTGGTTTTATCAATAATTTATACCATTTTAAAATTCAAATATTAAACCTAATTTGATTTTTTCTTCTCTTGCTTAGTTTTTGGTTAGTTCAAATAATATCAAATCAAAAGGAAATGCCAAACCAAAATAAAAATGAAAGTGCAAAGACAAGGAAGGAACACACCGATGTATAGTGGTTCGGGCAAAGCCCTACTCCACTCTTCTTGAGATCGTCCTCAAGGATTTCCACTATGTGAGACCTCCACGATGCCTGGCTCTGAGGCGATTAGACTCCCAAGGGGTATTAAATGAGGATGCCCTTGACACCTTTACACCAACTCTCCTTCTTCGCCGAGTTCTAAGCGCTACTCCTTAGGGTATTAAAAATAGGATGCCCTAGCCACCTTTACAATGAATAGTAGATGAAGATTGCTTGGCTTCTCTTGAAAGCTTGATGCACAATGAAGTCCCCTTGAGTACTCTCCACAATAGGTTGCAAATGAAAGCCCTAAATCCAAACTCTAATGATTTGCAAGTACAAGGCAAGTTTGGTAGAGAAGAAAAATAAAGGCTCAAGCTAAAAGGGTTTGCAAGTGCTTTGAATGCTTAGGGTTGTTTTTCAAATCATTCAAGAGAGGTAGATGAACCTCTTGAATGTGTATTTATAGCCATTTGAGAAGATATGACCGTTTAGGGGTGTGAGTATCAAAAGACACCAAAAATTAATTTTCTATTTGAAACCCAACGGCTATTTTTCTGATGTCGCGACGTTCTCGGAGTTCCGAGAAATTCTTGGAGTTCCGAGAGAATGACCAGATGTTGGAAAATACTTCCTGGACCATTTCTCAGAGTTCCGAGAAATTGTCCAGAGTATAAAATATACTCCCTAGACTATTTCTCGAAGTTCCGAACTAGGAGCTCCGAGAAAAATCTCGGAGTTCCGAGAAGCCTAAAATCAGCAGATTTTCCCTGATTTTGGTACTGATTTATTTTAGGTTTTTGAAACTCAAATCTTATGATAATTTGGAATGTTATGAGGGTCCCAACATGTTGGTCCACCACATAACCATTCACTTAACCAATTAATTTTAATACGGGGAGTGTGGTTAGTTTTGAAAAATACATTTGAAAGATTTTGCCTTGACTTAGAAATCAAAGAGAGATGATGTACAATAAGTCTAAATATGATTACACTCCTCTTTGGTCTTGGTCTTCATAGATCTTCTATTGTGTGCTTGGTTTGCTTGAATGTGTTGAGGTGAGCTCTACATTGATTGTTCTTCCAAGGGAAGTTGTCCCATGTGGTCTCTAACTCCTTTGACTCTTGTGTGGTACATCTTCAAGCACGATCAAGTGATGTGATGGTTCCTTCTATGATTAACCTATCTTATCACAACACTTCAAAGGCAAATTGATTAGTATTCAAGAACATAATCAATTGTGTTTAGAATCATCAAAATAAGATAGGAGAGTAGACCCTTGGGCTTACACAAACACTCCAAGGAAGAATAAAAGGTAAAGCCTATGGAGTACCTCTTGATAGAATGTGCAAATACAAGATCAAAGAGGTTTAGCTTTTGATAAGAAGGTTTTGGCTCAAAGAAATGGGATTTTATCTTTCTCAAATGTTTAAAAGCTTGTTTAGATAGGTTTTAATGGTGTATATATAGTGTATTTGAAAATATGACCTTGGGGGCAAGACTATAAAAAACTGGGTTAAAAAAGTCAATCTGTGAAAGCCCCAACGGCTAGTTTGCCTGACTGTCGCGGTCGACCTGGCCACAGCGGTCTCCCGCCCCTATCGGGCCCCCTTTTTTATTTTCAAATTTTTTACCATCGCGGTCGACCTGCCCATGGCGGTCGCCCGGCGAGGGCTACCTGTCCGCTCAACATTTAAGCGCAAAAACCTATCGAGGTTGACCGACCCACAGCGGTCGCCCGCCCAAACCCATGACAAAATGGTTCTGATTCCACAGAACCATTTCCCCGATCACTTGGCTCACCCCGGTCAACTGGCCCGCTATTTACTTACAACTGCTGGATTTTCAGCTACCTTGCCGCGTTCGCCAGGGACACCCATGTCGACTGGCCCTGTGTAAAATTCTATTTTAATTTTGAAAGATTAGGGGCTTTTGGGCCATGGTCTTTGGGCTTAAGTCCTAGGTTTTCAAACACATTTTTGGGTGTGTTGATGATTTCCAAAGATGTAAAAATTTAGGTATGAGAATCATTTGAAAACCTATTGAAAGTGCAATTTTACATAAAATCAAGAGGACTCTAAATACATTCTAAAAGAGTATACCATGAGTCTTCTTGGAATGTATTAGCTCCTTGCACTTCCTTGGACTTCTTCGGCTTGAGTGAACATCTTTAACTTGATATGGCTCACGTGACTTCTCCTCCAATCTTCAATGCATGTTGAATGGTATATGAGGTGTCACCATGGCATGTTCAACTCCAAGCTCCTTCTTGACACTTGCTAGGAACTTGTGGAATCTTCATCTTCGAGCTTCTTGTCTTGAACATCTTCAAATGATGATGTCTCAAATGTAGGTGCAAGCTATTGGTTCCTTTGATAATTGATCCACAAGCCATGTGTTGAGAAGAGTTGTGTAATGGCGATTATGACATAAAATTCCTGTATATAACACAACACCTCAAAGCAACACATTAGTCCAAAAATGCTAATCAATTTGGTTTGCTAGCATCAAAACAAGAAGGTAAGGTGAATGATTAACCCATGGGAACCCTTGCGCTTACAAAATGATTGAAGAAAAAGATCGACTCTTATCGATTTCACTGATGGATCAATCATCTCTTACCGAGGATAACTAGAAGTGCATGATCTATGCTGAGGACCGGACTCGAGTAAATTGATGAAATTTTTGGGTATTGACTTCTATAACGAGTGAAAAACATTCTACTGAGATTTGAAGATTGCAGGAGTAGATTCTAGACTCCGCCGGGGATAAGATTTTCTTACAATTTGACTCTGAAAATAATTTGACTGAGGAGTTTGACTAAAAAAGCATTCAAACTTCTCTTATCTCTATTTGATGAGAATAACCATCTCAATTATCATTGTGTTTAAGATATTTTATCATGCAAGTCATAAAAGATTCCCCTAGTATAATGTACTTCCATGATAGGATTCGTAGCAGAGTGGAACCAGGATAAGGAAGAAAATTTAAGTTTGCATGAGGTTCTTTCTTTGGCATAAGAGTAAAAGGATATCCACAATGGCGGAGTCTGGAAATTCTTTCTTTCACTGCTCACTACTTGAAGCTTTGATGTCTTTCGTAAGTCTGAACAAGATGTCTCTCGCCTTTCTTTGATTCCTAAACCAGGATTTACTTTTAATTTTCTTCGGACTACAGAAGGTGTACTACCGTTCTTTCCAGTGCCAGACAACTTTTGACCTTGAAAGAAACGAATAAAAATGAGGAACAAACTTCCAAGGACTCGATTAAAGAAGATTTACGTTACTCAAGGGACTCAACTCAATTTTGATTTACCCTTAGATCAAATGTGTTATTTTTTATAGTAAGGCCATGGTTTTAAATTTCGGAATTCGGTGTGGATCAAAACCGAAATTTCTCGAAATTCAAAATTTCGGTCAGAAATTTCGAGGAAATGCCATTTTTAAAAAAAATGTTACAAAATTTCGGCCAAAATTTTGAGATAAAATACGAAATTTCGGATATCGCCGAAATTTCGGATTTCGGTGGGATCCGAAATGGGTACCGAAACTGAAATTTAAAACCTTGGGTAAGGCTAGCCGCTCTCAGAGTAATTTTAAAAACCATGTCAAGAGGCTCTAATTTCCTCTATCATGATTTTCGTCATAGTTATTACCCCCTTCGGATTGCTCAGTTTCAATGCCCATAGTTTAGAAGGGTATCAAAGCAAGTGTCGCCGACACTACTTGGATTTTGGGATCCTACCCTGCTCGAAGACTACTTCTCTATCTCCTTGATTTTTCTCTTCACAGGAAGTCACAACTATTGCTCTTTCGAGTTTTTGGTCTAGCAAACCACTTGTCTTAACTTTCGCCTGGAAAAATCGCAACTCAAACTTTGGAATTCTTCATAACAGAGGAACTCATTCTGTATCTCATCAGCTCACTCTTTGTGGGGAAGTCTTTGTCCTTGACTGGATTCCTTTCTCAGTTTTTTTAATCCCGTAAACCGCTACCCTTGCTTTTGCTTAAGCTAACTCCTTTGGTTGTTGACTTAGCAAATACACGACTGTACGCCGCCCTTTTGGGTTTTCAACCTAGTGGGTCTTCAGACTCTCGTTCTTCTATTTTCTTTCTGTTTTTGCTTTCATTCGCCTCGAACCTTTGCTTGTTTCACCATAAGGACTTTCTAGGTGGGCTTGGGTTCTAAAAGGTTAGATATCTAAAGTTATAAGGATTTGGACCGAATCTGGTCTTACCAGATTGCCTGTGTACCCTAAAAATGGAGGATCATGTCATCGTAGTTCACCCTTTTGAGGTTTAGCAAAGAATGTTTTAGCTTTTAGCTTCAAAACGATTGGAAGGGAATAATTTTTCTTTTATCCCAAAGGTTGGCCGAACCTGAATAAATCAGGCTGCCTACGTACCCTTGAAGAGTTGGGGATCCGGCCCGACGTAGTTCGGGTACAAAAATGCCCCTAGTTTTTTATGTGTTAGAAAGAAATGTTTAATTTAACTTTTCGGCTCAAAAGTTTTGAAATGAATTTTCAAACGTTAGGATTTTGGCTATAAAACGTTCAAGGATGGCCTCCTGGTGTTTTGATCTGCAAGCTCTTTTGAATAGTTAAGGTTCAATGGCTTTGAATATTCTTGTCGATGTGTCTGGCGGTATTTTCAGGCAAGACTTCAACCACGGTGCTCTACTCAAATTTATACTCGTCTCAGAGATCTTGACATTATGCTCAAGACTCTATAACTCTCATTAGTCTCCAAATGTTGAAGACGATTTCCATATTCAATCTATCTCGTTGACTCCATCATCTGGGTCTTTGATATTCCTAAGGAATTATTTTTGGGACTCTTTCCCTTCTCTTTGTCTTTCTCTCGTACTTTATTCATTTTTAGACATTAAGAATGTCCTTACTCTTGAAATGTTCCACCTCGGAATCACATTGAGAATATACGTCCAAGTGTTCTTTTAGGGTTCAAATCTATGACTTAATTTTCTGAAAGTCTTCTCTCAACTTCTCATCAGCTCCACTGGATGTATGATGTTCATATCTCTCTCAAATTTTTCGCTTTTGACTAGATGTCTAAAGCCGATGGAGTCTTGCTTTGCATCACGACACAGCATTCCCCCTGTTTATCCTTATAGGATAAAGCAAGACTATCTCAAACCCCTCGCAATAGGTTTATTAATTCTTCGCGCTCGTCGGGAGATAAAGTTTTGCCAATCCATCTTTTTCGAGTTTCGGATTTCGATACCACTATCGATAGCTTTGATTTTCTCTTTAAGTGGCTATGCTAGATGTTCTTCCTCTCGTTTGACCTTTTTCAGATCTCGAGGGGAATTTCGTCTGCATTCTCATCCGAGAAGGGTGTCTTTAATTATTTAAACATTAAATCCAAGAGTGAATAAAAGAATATCAAAGATAGGGAACTATCAACTTTATTGAATTGAAAACTCTAAAGTACATCAGTAATTTCATTGACGCGCCTCAGCAGGCTCTACATTGACTTTTGATAAAGGACTGAAACATGGACTCATATTGAAAAGAACTAACTGACCCAACACACTAAGACTGACACTGAACTTTTCAACTTTGAAACAAGAGTTGGCATAGACTCAACAAAAGGACAGACTCTAAAAACTGGACATTTCTTCATGAGCAAATGACTGGCACTGAAAATTCCCAGGTGATACACCTTCCTCAATGATATCTACTGAGTTTGATCCCAGAGTAGGAATCTCGTAAAGGGTAACCCTACAAAGTCTGGATGACCTGGCTTGCATTAATTTTCATTCTCTATCATCAGAGAAGTCTTCTTGGTCATGCATTTCTCTTCCTGATTCTCAATCATCGGCTCTGAAATAAACAAGAGGGGGGGTGAATTGATTATAACAATAACATTATGCCTTTTTAAAATCTAAGTAATGAACCTAGTTTGAATTTTCTTCTCTTGATTAGATTTTGGTTAGTTCAAATGAGATAAAAAATAAAATGAAATGCCAAACCAAAATCAAGAATGAAAGTGCAAGAAAAAGAAAGAACACACCGATATATAGTGGTTCGGGCAAAGCCCTACTCCACTCTTCTTAAGATCGTCCTTAAGGTTTTCCACTATGCGAGACCTCCACGATGCCCGGCTCCGAGGCGATTACACTTCCAAGGGATATTAAATGAGGATGCTCTTACACCTTTACACCGACTCTCCTTCTTCGCCGAGTTCTAAGTGATTGCTCTCTAGGGTATTAAGATAGGATGCCCTAGCCACCTTTACAAGAAATAGAAGATGAATAGCTTGGCTTCTCTTGAAAGCTTGATGCACTTTGTAGTCCCTTGATTGCTCTTTAATAGTGGTTGCAAGTGAAAGCTCTAAATCCAGACTCAATAGATTTGCAAGTGCAAGGCAAGTTTGGGGAGAAAAATAAAATCTTAAGCTCAAATGGGTTGCAAGTTTACTTGAATGCTTAAGGAGGTTTTTCAAATGTTCAAGAGGAGAAAAATAATCCTCTTGAATGTGTTTTTATAGCACTTGAGAAAATATGACCGTTTGAGGGAGTTAATAACAAAAATCAGATTTTAATTCAACTCCCAACGGCTCTTTTCTGTGCTGTTGTGAGGTTCTCGGAACTCCGAGAACCATTCTCGGAGCTCCGAGAAATTCTTGGAGTTCCGAGACAAATTCTCGGAGTTCTGAGAGAACGACCAGAAGTTGGAAAAATTCTACTGGACCATTTCTCGAAGTTCCGAGAAAATGACCAGAAGTGAAAAATACTACTGGACCATTTCTCGGAGTTCCAAGCTCGGAGCTCCGAGAAAAATCCCGGAGTTCCGAGAAACCTAAAATAAGCAGATTTTGTAATTTTATTGCTTATTTGATTTTGGGCTTTTGGAACTCAATCCCTATGATAATTTTGGAATGTTTATGAGGGTCCTAACATGTTGGTCCACCACATAACCATTCACTAAACCTTTTAAGTTCTTAAGTGATTTTGAAAAACTATTTAAAAACACTTTGCCTTGACTTAGAAATCTAAGGAGAAAAGATGTACATTGAATTCTAGGTAAACCTCAGCTTCTCTTTTAGTCTTGGTCTTCAATTGGTCTTCCATCTTGTGTATGCTTGCTTGAGAGATGATGTGAGCTCCACTTAGCTCCTTTGACTCTTGTGTGGTACATCTTCAAGCATGACCATGTAATGTGTTGGTTTCTTCAATGATCAATCATATCTTAAACACAACACTTCAAGGCAAATTAATTAGTATTCAATAACAAAATCAATTATGTTTAGAATCATCAAAACAAGATAGGAGAGTAGACCCTTGGGCTTACAATCTCCCCCTTTTTGATGATGACAAATAAAATTGATTATGAGGAGTGTGTGGAGTGACATAATAGGCAAGTGAATGCAGGAACTCTCCCTCAATATATGCACACTGATAAATGATAAAAAGTAAAAGCATATAGTGCATATAGGCAATTGAATAAATAATCAATTTCAAACTTCTCCCCCTTTTGTCATCGACAGAAAGGGTGAACTAAAATGTATAGCAATTAAGAGTGAATAAAGATTGAGTTAGGTACTCCCCCTAAATCAATGCTTATGGTATAAAATATGTAGCCAAGTAATGCACATATACTTGTTCATGATCGAGATGTTGACATATTGTCAAATTGTTAGGTATTTTAATTAAGGTTAAGGTACCTCTCCATCTTAGAGAACTAAGAAGGCTAAGTGTACCAATTGAGTAATTTTTAAGATTAATGTTTGACATCTCATTCATGCAGATACTACCAAACAAGGATGATATATATGTATACTTTATAGATAAGTTGTTGAAAGGCACAAAGTATTTATTTGGCAATTTCTTTGACTTGATCTGCACTCCAAATGTTCAAGGCACTTCGGATATAACAAATTCTATCATCACTAAGGGGTTTTGTAAAGATATCCGCCAATTGATCCTCAGTGTTGATATATTTTAAGCAAATATCCCATTTTTGTGAGTGATTTCTAATGAAGTGGTGCCTAATCTCAAGATATTTTGTTCTTGAGTGTTGTATGGGGTTCTTTGTTAAGCTTATAGCACTAGTATTGTCATATTGGATGAGAATATTTTTCATTTTAATTCCATAGTCCATCAATGTGCTTTTCATTCATAGGACTTGTGCACAGCAAGCTCCAGCTGCCACATATTCTGCTCCTGTTGTGGAGAGAGCTACTGAATTTTGTTTCTTGCTAAACCATGAAACAAGTGATTTGCCCAAGAATTGACAAGTCCCACTGATGCTTTTCCTATCCACTCTACATCCAGCGAAGTCTGCATCTGAATATCCAATGAGAGTGAAGGCAGTAGATCTTTCATACCATAGTCCCAGACTTTGGGTTCCTCTTAAGTACTTGAAGATCTTCTTGACTACCGATAGGTGAGACTCCTTTGGATCCGATTGAAATCGAGCACAGAGACAGACAGTAAACATAATGTCTGGTCTGCTGGCTGTCAAATAGAGTAGGCTCCCTATCATACCCCTATACATCTTTTGGTCCACTGATTTGCCAAATTCATCATTTTCTAACTTAGCAGTTGTACTCATGGGAATTCTTGATGTCTTACTGCTATCCATGCCATACTTCTTTAATAACTCCTTTGTATATTTTTCTTGATTTATAAATATCCCGTATTGGTATTGTTTAATTTGGAGTCCTAAGAAGTAGGTTAACTCACCCATCATGCTCATTTCAAATTTATTTTTCATTAGAGTTGCAAATTCATCACATATTTTTTTTTGTTGAGCCACAGATAGTGTCATCCACATAAATCTGGACAAGGAGGATATCCTGATTTTCTCTTTTGATAAATAATGTTTTATCCACCCTTTCAATCTCAAAATCTTTTTCCACTAGGAATGTGCAAAGCCTCTCATACCAAGCTCTAGGAGCTTGCTTTAATCCATATAAAGCTTTATCAAGCCTGAAGACATGATTTGGATGTTTGTAGTCTTCAAAACCTGGAGGTTGCTCAGCATACACTTCCTCTTGGATATAGCCATTTAGGAAGGCACTTTTGACATCCATTTGATATAGTTTAAATCCTTTATGAGATGCATATGCCAAGAGTATCCTAATAGCTTCCATACGGGCAACATGAGCAAATGTCTCATCATAGTCTATTCCCTCCTCCTGATTGTACCCTTGGGCTACAAGCCTAGCTTTATTTCAAGTGATAATTCCATTTTCATCCAATTTGTTTCTATACACCCATCTCGTGCCAATGACTGGATGATCACTAGGCATATGCACTAGCCTCCACACCTTGTTCCTTTCGAATTGACTCAACTCTTCTTGCATAGCCATTAACCAATATTCATCTTTTTCAGCTTCCTTGATGGACTTAGGCTCTAATTCGGATAGGAATGCCAAGTTGTTACTCACACTTCAATAATGTGATCTAGTTCTTACTGGCGATGTGGCATCACCAAAGATTTGGGATTCAAGATGATCTACCAATATTCTCCTATCCCTAGGTAATGAGTCATCATCTTAATTTTCTACTTCCTCACTAGGTAATGTATTACTTGTAGATGCATGGGGATGAGCATTTGTCTTAGGTGAGAGGTATTCAATAGGTTCATCCTCATCATGTGGCATTTCTTGAGGTGTTGGCTCTCTCTCATCAAATGTAACATGCATGGATTCTTCTACAACTAGGGTTCTTCTATTAAACACTCTATATGCCTTGCTATGTGTAGAATACCCTAAGAATATGCCATCATCCGACTTCTTATCAAATTTGTGTAGGTTATCTTTAATGTTCAAGATATAGCATTTACAACCAAGCACTCTAAAATAGCTTATATTTGGTTTCAAGTTTTTCCAAAGCTCATAAGGTATTTTCTTAGAAATTGGCCTTATATATACCCTGTTTATGATATAGCAAGCGGTGCTAACCGCCTCCGCCCAAAAGTATCTAGGGAGATCATTTTCATACAACATTGTTCTAGCCATTTCTTGGAGGGTTCGGTTCTTTCTTTCTACAACCCCATTTTGTTGAGGTGTCCTAGGTGCCGAAAAATTGTGTTTGATGCCATGTTCATTACAGTATGTGTCAAAGTGAACATTTTCAAATTCTGTTCCATGGTCACTCCTAATGTAAGATATGGCAATACCTTTTTCATTTTGCATTTGATTACACAACTTAAGAAAATTTTCATAGGTTTCATCTTTATGTGCTAAGAATATGACTCATGTAAATCGTGAGTAGTCATCCACAACTACAAACACGTACCTCTTTCCGCCTAGGCTACTTGTCTTCATTGGTCCAAAAAGATCCATATGAAGTAGTTGTAATGGGTAGGTGGTTGAAATCATATTTTTAGGGGAAAATGAGCTCTTCAATTGTTTCCCTAATTGACAAGTTCTACAAATGTGATCTTTGGTGTATTTGAACTTATGCAATCCTCTAACAATTTCTTTTGAGGAGAGGGTCAAAATGAGATCCATTTCGGCATGACCCAACCTCTTATGCCACAACCAAGAATCTTCACTAATGGCATTAAGACAAGTCACATTTTGGAGTCTAAGATCATCTAGTCCAATAGTGTAAATGTTATTGTCTCTAGAACCCATGAATTTTACTTTTCCATCTATCTTATTTTTAACAATGCATTTGTCAGGGTTGAAGACTACTTCAAAACTATTGTCACACAATTGACTAATGCTAATAAGATTATGGGATAAGCCATCAACATAAAGTACATCATGTATGGGAGAGGTAGAGTTACCTATGGTGCCTTCTCCTTTGACTTTTTCTTTTTTATCATCTCCAAAGGTAACGTCTCCACCATCCTTGAGTGATAGGGATGCAAATTGAGTGAGGTCTCCTGTCAAGTGAGATCCTTTAGGTACCCAAATTGAGTGAGGTCTCCTGTCAAGTGAGATCCTTTAGGTACCCAAATCTTTCTAATCTTGCTAAGTTCATTTGTTTTCACTTTGGAGTTCAATTTGATTTTATCTTGTTTGGCATATATGCAAGCAACTTTATAATGTCCTTCTAGACTACAATAAAAACAAGTTTTAGTACCACTAGAAGAAGCCTTTACAAATTTGTTTTTATACTTTGATATTGTAGTATTCCATTTATGTCCAAGTCCACTTTTATCATGTGACATTCTTTGAATATTAACAAGCCTATCCAATATTAATGAACTATGCTCAAATTTTTCAAAAAGTTTCTTTAGTTCATCATATTCATAAGACAGTTTACTATTTTCATGCTTTAGCTTGTTGTTTTCAATAGATAGTTCTTGTCGATTTTCATTTAAGATTTTGATGGTAGCATTTAAATCATGAATTTCAACTTTATATTTTTCATTTTCATCATCTAAAAATTCATGGTTTTTCTTTAACCAACCAAATTCTTTTGTCATATTAGAAAGAGAATTTTCAAGTGATGCATTTTTATCAAATTCAATTTCAAGTTCATCATGTGCATTTTGTAAGGAATCTAGAACTTCTTTTAAAATAATGACATCATTCAAAGTATTTACCTCTTGATTGTCGTTTGTTGAGGCCATGAAGCAAACATTTTTTGCTATTAAGCAATCTTCTCCATCATTTGGTTCGCCTTCACTTTCATTTTCCTCATCCCATGTGGCGGTCATTCCTTTCTTGCCTTCTCTTCTCTTGAAATGATTATTTGAGGTAGGCTCATTGTTGAGTGGACAATCCGGGCGAATGTGTCCAAGCTTCTTGCATCCATAGCATTGGGGTTGAGAAGATCCGTCAACGAGCTCTTCTTTCTTCTTGAATGGAGGATTGGTTCTTCTATTTTTCATGCCTCCCATATTCCTTTGCAAGAACTTGATCCTTCTTGTTAGGAGGGCAACTTCATCTTCCATGTCTTCCTTTGCCTCTTCATTATCACCTACATTACAAGCAAAAGCAACACCTTTTCCTTTTTCAATTTTATTTTCAATTTCGGGTGCTTTTGTTTTGAAAATCATCTCATGGGTTATCAATGACCCTATTAGTTCATCTAGGTTCAATGTATTCATGTCCTTGGCTTCGGTGATTGCGGAGGTTTTAGATTCCCATGACAAAGGTAGGGATCTAAGGATTTTGGTCACTAAATCTCTATTTGAAAATTATTTTCCAAGTCCCCTTAGTCCATTTACAAGGTTAGTGAATCTAGTGTACATGTCGGCAATAGTTTCATCGGGTGTCATTTGAAAGAGTTCATATTGCCTAAATAGATGATTCATTTTAGATTCTTTAACTTGGTTGGTTCCCTCATGGGTGACTTCTAAGGTGTCCTAAATTTCCTTAGCCGAATTCAAATTTGACACTCTATTGAATTCTCCGGGTGACAAAGCACAAATTAGGGAATTCATGGCTTTGGAATTGTAGTTTGAAGCTTGTTGTTCGGCTTCGGTCCAATCGTTTAGATTTCTAGTGGGTAATTTATATTCATTATTAATGGCTCTCCACATTTGGTAGTCTTGGGTTAAAAAGATTTTCATTTTGGTTTTCCAAAATCCATAATTTGTTCCATCGAAATAGGGTGGCCTAGTGTTTGAGTAACCTTCATGGTGTTGAGGATAGTCTGCCATTTTTAGAATCTTTTCTCTAGACTTGTTAGGGTTTTTAAATAAAGTAGAGACGAGGCTCTGATACCAATTGAAATAAACAAGAGGGGGGTGAATTGATTATAACAATAAAATTATGCCTTTTTAAAATCTAAGTAATGAACCTAGTTTGAATTTTCTTCTCTTGATTAGATTTTGGTTAGTTCAAATGAGATCAAAAATAAAATGAAATGCCAAACCAAAATCAAGAATGAAAGTGCAAGAAAAAGAAAGAACACACCGATATATAGTGGTTTGGGCAAAGCCCTACTCCACTCTTCTTAAGATCGTCCTTAAGGTTTTCCACTATGCGAGACCTCCACGATGCCCGGCTCCGAGGCGATTACATTTCCAAGGGATATTAAATGAGGATGCCCTTACACCTTTACACCGACTCTCCTGCTTCGCCGAGTTCTAAGTTATTGCTCTCTAGGGTATTAAGATAGGATGCCCTAGCCACCTTTACAAGAAATAGAAGATGAATAGCTTAGCTTCTCTTGAAAGCTTGATGCACTTTGTAGTCCCTTGATTTCTCTTCAATAGTGGTTGCAAGTGAAAGCTCTAAATCCAGACTCAATAGATTTGCAAGTGCAAGGCAAGTTTGGGGAGAAAAATAAAATCTTAAGCTCAAGTGGGTTGCAAGTTTACTTGAATGCTTAAGGAGGTTTTTCAAATGTTCAAGAGGGGAAAAATAATCCTCTTGAATGTGTTATAGCACTTGAGAAAATATGACCGTTTGAGGGTGTTAATAACAAAAATCAAATTTTAATTCAAATCCCAACGGCTCTTTTTTGTGCTGTCGCGAGGTTCTCGGAGTTCCGAGAGAACGGCCAGAACTTAGGAAAATTCTACTGGACCATTTCTCGGAGTTCAGAGAAAATGACCAGAAGTGAAAAATACTACTGGACCATTTCTTGGAGTTCCGAGCTCGGAGCTCCGAGAAAAATCTCGGAGTTCCGAGAAGCCTAAAATAAGCAGATTTTGTAATTTTATTGCTTATTTGATTTTGGGCTTTTGGAACTCAATCCCTATGATAATTTTGGAATGTTTATGAGGGTCCCAACATGTTGGTCCACCACATAACCATTCACTAAACCTTTTAAGTTCTTAAGTGATTTTGAAAAACTATTTAAAAACACTTTGCCTTGACTTAGAAATCCAAGGAGAAAATATGCTCATTGAATTCTAGGTAAACCTCGACTACTCTTTTAGTCTTGGTCTTCAATTGGTCTTCCATCTTGTGTATGCTTGCTTGAGAGATGATGTGAGCTCCACTTAGTTCATTTGACTCTTGTGTGGTACATCTTCAAGCATGACCATGTAGTGTGTTGGTTTCTTCAATGATCAATCCTATCTTAAACACAACACTTCAAGGCAAATTGATTAGTATTCAATAACATAATCAATTATGTTTAGAATCATCAAAACAAGATAGGAGAGTAGACCCTTGGGCTTACAGGCTCTTTTCCTTTTAAAGTCCTTTTATCTGCCAGCACTGAGGTATGAGCAAGAACAGTTGGTTTTGCAGACCACTGAATGAGTTCAATGGCTTCGATTCTTAGAATATATGGAACACGCTTCAGTCCATTGGGCCCCAGAGTAATAGAGGTAGAAATATCTGGCTTTGTGAAGGACTGGATAAATCCATCGTCCTCATCCAACCTCAAAACAAATGTATCATGCTTCGGTGGAGGTCTCTGATAAGTACTGAGCTCGCAAAGAATATGAGGGTCCTCATCTATTAAGTTTTGGATTCCATGTCTTAACTCTGCACAATGAATAGTCCAATGGCCATGACATTGATGATACAAACAATATTTTTTGCCATTCTTTGTATCTTTCAGATTGTTAGGAGAGTTTGGAGGTTGAGGCAAGATTAATTTTCCCTCTCCGGATAACTTTTTTAATGCACTTTCAATTTAACATGGTAATGAAGAGAATTTTCTTTCATATTTCTGAGCAGGTTTTGGCATAAGATTTGGCACATATTTCTGAGTAGTACCGAGTTCACGAAGAATACTGGAGTCCTTATCAATTAAGCTCTGGATCCTGTGCTTCAGTGCTATACAATAATTGGTACTATGGCCAAAATATTGGTGGTACAAACAATAGTACTCACCATGACCCTACTTCTCTGAGTTTTTCAAAGGATTTGAGCATGGAGGCAAGGTTAATCTTTCCATTATGACCAACTTCTTTAAAGCTGCTACATGGGTACATGGTAACCTGGAAAATTCTTTTATGTGTCTCTTGGTTGGTTTTTCTTCTGGAACAAAAGGTCTCTTTAAAGATTGATGGGAGGTTCCGCTATGGTTCATTTCCTTTAAAGCAGTAGAGGGCTTCCTTCCATCCCGTTTCACTTGGATGACATCTGCTCATAATGGATATTTTTCTCTATATTTTCATAAGAAAACTGATCAAGAAACCTTTCAACTAGTTCTTTCAAACTTGTAATATCTCTCGGGTTCAGAGTAAAGAACCATTTCCTAGCTGGACCGTTTAAAGAGAATCGAAACAACTTTGACATATGTTCTGGGGATAGGCCTTTCATTTCTAGTAAAGGAATATATGACCTCAAATGACTCCTTGGACATCCCATCCCATCATATATGTCAAACTCTGGAATCTCAAATTCAGGAGGGAAAGTAACATCTGGAAAAATGACGTAGTCATTAAGGTCAAATTTCTTTTGGCCCTGAAACCCCTTATCTTCACCATCAAAATCCAATATCCCAAGCTCTTCTAGTAATGATTTTCCCTTATCTACCTTGGTCATATTCCCACTACACTTCCTCTTGGCATGTAATCTATCATCAACATCATGTACTAATGACTTCTCAAAGCGGACTGAACTTGTAATCATGGGAGAGCTCAGAATAGACGGATTCTCAGAAATCATGGGTGACTTCCCCTTCCAACGGGTCAACTCTTCTTTCATGTTTGTTACTTCCAAGGAGAGAGGGTCTTCATCATATCTATTATCTCCATTTGCATATCCTCCGTTTCAGATATTTGGTAAAAGTGGATGGAATGGGAGAAGGTTGTATCAGCAAAGTAAATGAAGCAAAGGCTACCTGAATCAAATGAGTTTTGAAATGATTAGTCCTCTGGAAGGGTGGTCATTTGCTAAACTCAGACTTTTGATTTAGAAGTACACATACTAGATCAATAGTCATGGGATAAAAAAATCTAAACAAAAAGATATAAGAGCAATCTTGAGCATATCTACTGGTATTTTGAGTTTGAATGAAAGTAGACAAGAGCTATCCATTGAAAACAACAAGCGAAAGCATGAAAATAGTGAATTATCTCACGAATATGATGAATTAAATAAACTATTTGAAATATTTGAGAATGATTAACTAAAATTGGATAGACTTGTTAACATTCAAAGATGGTCACATGATAAGAGTGGACTTGGACATAAATGGGATACTACAATGTCAAACTATAAAAATAAATTTATGAAAGCTTCTTCTAGTGGTACTAAAACTTATTTTTATTGTGGACTAGAATGACATTATAGGGTTGCTTGCATGTATGCTAAACAAGATAAAATCAAATTAAATATAAAAGTAAAAACAAATGGACATAGCAAGATTAGGAAGATTTGGGTACCTAAAGGATCTCACTTGTCTATTCATATGTAGGTATGTCTTAGAAGCCACAAGAAGAAGAACACATGGTACCATGATAGTGGATGCTCTAGGCACATGACCGGAGACCTCACTCAATTTGCATCCCTTTCACTCAAGGATGGTGGAGAAGTTACCTTTGGAGATGACAAGAAGGCAAAGGTTAAAAGAGAAGGCACTATAGGTAACTCTACCTCTCCCATTCATGATGTACTTCATGTTGATGGCTTATCTCATAATCTTATTAGCATTAGTCAACTATGTGATAATGGGTTTGAAGTAGTCTTCAACCCTGACAAACGTATTGTTAAAAATAAGGTAGATGGAAAGTTTCAATTCATAGGTTCTAGAGACAATAATATTTACACAATTGGGCTAGATGATCTTAGACTCCAAAATATAACGTGTCTCAATGCCATTAGTGAAGATTCTTGGTTATGGCATAGGAGGTTGGGTCATGCCGGAATGGAACTCATTTCAACCCTCTCCTCAAAAGACATACTTAAAGATTTGCCTAAGCTTAAGTAATTCAAAGATCACATTTGTAGAACTTGTCAATTAGGCAAACAATTAAAAAGTTCATTTGCCCCTAAAAACATGATCTATACCACTTTCCCCTTACAACTACTTCATATAGATGTTTTTGGACCAATGAAGACAAGTAGCTTAGGTGGAAAGAGGTATGTGCTTGTTGTTGTAGATGACTATTCACGATTTACATGGGTCATATTTTTAGCACATAAAGATGAAACCTATGAAAATTTCTCTAAGTTGTGTAATCAAGTCCAAAATGAAAATGATATATCCATATCTTACATTAGAAGTGACCATGGAACGGAATTTGAAAATATACATTTTAACACTTATTGTAATGATCATGGTATAAAACACAACTTCTCGGCACCTAGGACACCTCAACAAAATGGGGTTGTAGAAAGAAAGAACTGAACCCTCCAAGAAATGGCTAGAACAATGTTACATGAGAATAAATCTCCCAAGATATTTTTGGGCAGAGGCGGTTAGCACCGCTTTCTATATCATAAATATGGTGTATATGAGGCCAATTTCTAAGAAAACACCTTATGAGCTTTGAAAAAAATTGAAACCCAATATAAGCTACTTTAGGATGTTTGGTTGTAAATGCTATATCTTGAATATCAAAGACAATTTGCATAAATTTGATAAGAAATCGGATGATGGCATATTCTTAGGGTATTCTACACATAGCAAAGCATATAGAGTGTTTAATAGAAGAACCATAATTGTAGAAGAATCTATGCATGTTACATTTGATGAGAGAGAGCCAACACTTTAAGACATGCCACATGATGAGGATGAACACATTGAAAACCCTTTGCCTAAGAAAATATTCCTCCCCAAGAGTCTACAAGTGATACTTACCTATTGTGGAAATTGAAAGTGTAGAGGACAATTCATTACCTAGAGATAGGAGAATATTGGTAGATCATCCGGAATCCCAAATCTTAGGTGATGCCACATCGCTGGTGAGAACTAGATCATACTATAGAAATGTGAGTAACAATTTGACCTTCCTATCCAAATTGGAGCCTAAGTCCATCAAGGAAGCTGAAAATGATGAATATTGGTTGATGGTTATGCAAGAAGAGTTGAGCCAATTCGAAACGAACAAGGTGTGGATGTTAGTGCCCAGGCCTAGTGATCACCCAGTCATTGGCACAAGATGGGTGTATAGAAATAAAATGGATAAAAATAGAATAATCACTAGGAATAAGGCTAGGCTTGTAGCCCAAGGGTACAATCAGGATGAAGGAATAGATTATGATGAGACATTTGCTCATGTTGCCCGTATGGAGGCCATTATGATACTTTTGGCATATGCATATCATAGAGGATTTAAATTGTATCAAATGGATGTCAAAAGTGCCTTCCTAAATGGGTATATCCAAGAGGAAGTGTATGTTGAGCAACATATAGGCTTTGAAGACTACAAACACCCAAATAATGTCTTCAAGCTTGATAAGGCTTTATATGGATTGAAGCAAGCACCTAAAGCTTGGTATGAGAGGCTCTGCTCCTTCCTTTTAGGAAAGGGCTTTAAGATGGGCAGAGTGGATAAGACTTTGTTCATAAAAAAAAAAAATCATGATATCCTCCTTGTCCAAATCTATGTAGATTATACCAATTGTGGCTCAACAAATCAAAGGATGTGTGATGAATTTGCAAATTTAATGAAAAACGAATTTGAAATGAGCATGATGGGTGAGTTGAACTACTTCCTAGGACTCCAAATAAAACAATACCAAAAGGGGATATTCATTAATCAAGAAAAGTATACAAAGGAATTACTAAAGAAGTATGGGATAGATAGCAGCAAGACTGTAAGAATTCTAATGAGTACAAATGCTAAAATTGAAAAAGATGAGTTTGGCAAGTCAGTGGACCAAAAAATGTATAGGGGTATGATAGGTAGTCTCCTTTATTTGACAGCCAGCAGGCCAGACATTATGTTCAGTGTCTATCTCTGTGCTCGATTTCAATCCGATCCTAAGGAGTCTCATCTATCTGCAGTTATGAAGATTTTAAGGTACTTAAGAGGCACCCAAAGTCTGGGATTATGGTATGAGAGATCCAGTGACTTCACACTCACCGGATATTCAGATGCAGACTTTGCAGGGTGTAGAGTATATAGAAAGAGCACTACTGGGACTTGTCAATTATTGGGTAAATCTATTGTGTCATGGTTTAGTAAGAAACAGAATTCAGTAGCCCTATCCACAACAGAAGCAGAATATGTGGAAGCCAGGGCTTGCTGTGCACAAGTCCTATGGATGAAAAGCACATTGATGGATTATGGAGTTAAACTGAAAAATATTTACATCCAATGTGACAACACTAGTGCTATAAACCTTACAAAGAACCCTATA
This sequence comes from Tasmannia lanceolata, assembly GCF_043159265.1. Taxonomy (NCBI): domain Eukaryota; kingdom Viridiplantae; phylum Streptophyta; class Magnoliopsida; order Canellales; family Winteraceae; genus Tasmannia; species Tasmannia lanceolata. The sequence goes on along the minus strand of NW_027518714.1, from coordinate 31,417,091 downwards.
CAGCACTCAAGAACAAAACATATCGAGATTCGGCACCATTTCTTTCGAGATCATCAACAAAAGGGGGATATATACTTAAAATACATCAATACTGAGGAACAATTGGCTGACATATTTACAAAGCCCCTTAGTAATGAGAAAATCTGTTATATAAGAAGTGCCTTAAACATATGGAGTGCAGAACAAGTCAAAGATCTTTCCAAATGAATACTTTGTGCTTTCACCTGCTTATCTATATAGTATATATATGTATCATCCCTGTTTTGTAGTATCTGCAAGGATGAGATGTCAAACCCTAATCTTAAAAGCCACTCAATTGGTACCCTTAGCCTTCTTAGTTTCTAAGAGGGAGACGATACTTTCACCTTAATTAAAATATATAATAATTTGGCCTTGTGCCAGCATCTCAATCATGAATAGGTATATGTGCATTACTTGGCTATATACTTATATCATATGCATTTACTCAGGGGGAGTTTCAATTTGAAAATCACTTATTCTTGCTTGTCATGATGTGTTTACACTTATACTTTTTTTCTCATGATATGATTCTTTAAGGAAACCAAAAAAAATAATAAAAAAAAGGGGGGAGCTTGAGGCTTAGTCTACTAACACTTGCTATATATCTTCGTTTGCCTCATTCGAAAGCTTGAGGGGGAGATTTTATGGATAATCAACATGAATCACTCATTGGTTTGTACTTTTGTTCGTGTATGTGCTTAAACTTATGCAATCTTTTTTTTGTTAATGCCAAAAGGGGGAGAATTTTGAAAATTGATTATTTATTCATGTTCCATATGCACTATATGCTTTCACTTGTCATTTTATATTTGTGCATATGATGAGGGGGAGTTTTTGCATTCACTTGCCTATCATGTCACTCCACACACACCTGATAATCAATTTTGTTTGTCATCATAAAAAAGGGGGAGATTGTAAGCCCAAGTGTCCATTTTCCTACCTTGTTTTGATGATTATCAAACTAAATTGATTATGTTTTTGGGTACTAATAAATCTCCCTTGAAGTGTTGTGTTAAGATAGGTTAATCATGGAAGGAACCAACACACCACTTGGTCATACTTGAAGATGTACCACACAAGAGTCAAAGGAGTTATAACTCACATGAACTATCTTACCTTGAAGCAAAGTCTAGGTGGATCTCACATTCACTTTCAAGCAAGCATGCACACAATGAAAGATCAATTGACGACCAAGGCTAAAGAGAAGTTGAGCTTTACCTAGAATTCATTGTACATCATTTCTCTTAAGATTTCTAAGTCAAGGCAAGGTTTTCAAAATGGTTAGCAAAATTCCTTTAAAATATGCTCTTCAAAGAGACTAACACACCCTTTAAGGACTTAAATGGATAAGTGAATGGGCATGGTGGTGTACCAACATGTTGGGACCCATATGGCATTTAACACAATATTGAACAAAATAGAGTTCCAAGTGGACAACTTGGATCAGCAACTAAATCCTATCAAAACTAATTTAAAACTTTGTCAAATATTTTTGAAAATATTTATATTAGAAAGATCTCATTGTTTCTATTCAAATCGAGTATAAGAACGTCGAAATCCGACGAGAAACGAAGGAGATATGAATTTTACAAGATAGGTGTTGAATCATGAAAATCCAGTACGGAACTCGGTCCACGGAACTCCTTGGATCCTCACGGAGCTCCGTGGCATAACCTGTCCGAAAATAAAAAGACCCAACGGCTATGACGGAGCTCCGTATAGTGCCTCCGTACTAGCCGTTAGAGACCCCCCAAACAGTCATATCTTGATGTAGGCTTATAAATACACATTTGAGAGGTTCATTTACTGATCTTGAATAATTTACCAACCATCCTTAGCATTCACAAACACTTGCAAACTCATTTGGCTTAAGCATTTACTTTCTCCACCAAACTTGCCTTGCACTTGCAAATCTTTTGAGTTTGAATTTAGGATTTAAACTTGTATTATCTTGGAGAGCATTCAAGGGGACTTTATTGTGCATCAAGCCTTAAAGGAAAGCATATCAATCTTCTCTTTCTTCATTGTAAAGGTGACTTGGGCATCCTATTCTTAATACCCTAGGGAGGAGCGCTTAGAACTCGGCGGAGTAGGAGAGTTGGTGGCAAGGTGGCAAAGGCATCCTCATTTAATTCCCTTGAGATTGTAATCGCCTCGGAGCCGGGCATCGTGGAGGTCTCAAATAGTGAAAATCCTTGAGGACGATCTCAAGAAGAGTGGAGTAGGGCTTTGCCCGAACCACTATACATCAGTGTGTTCTTTACTTATTTTTTCACTTTCATTTTTGTGTTCGGTTGGGCATTTCTTTTTTTTGATATTATTTGAACTAACTAAAAACTAAGCAAGAAAAGATAATTTGAATTAGGTTTAAAATTTGATTTTAAAAAGGCTAAATTTTTTAGAAAACTAATTCACTCCCCTCTTGGTTCCCTAGACCTTTATTTCATAATGTCTACTTTATCACCCTTGAAACAAGAGGAGATATCAAGAAAAGGGTTGTTCAACAACTTACGAAACATAGAATATTGAGATTTCACATTAGAAAGTCGAATCAAGGGACCAGTACGGGGAAACTCTAGTAAGGCACACCACTCCCCAAAAGTTGGACAAACTTCATATGGTTCAAAACGGAAAACATGTAGCGTGGAATTACAAATTTAGCAGCCGCATGGAGGAGTTCCCATTCTACCTTGTAGAAGTCCAGGTAATGAAACATGTCAATGATTTGATCAATAGGGTTATCTAGAGGTAAGGGTCCATCATTCAACGGGTTTTGATTAATCCAACGCTTCAATCAGTTGTTCGACATGATTATCTTCCTGACATTCAAATAAAACAGAATGATGAGAAAAAGGGTCAACCCTAAATAGGTAAAAACAGTGATAATCTAAACAGAATTATGAGAAAAATGGGCAAACCTAAATAGGTAAATACAGGGATAATCTCGGCAATAAATCATGTAATGATGGTAAGGATACATTCGGCAAGATCAACTTTTCCATCAATGACCTCAATCATGATCCAAAAGGTAAATCGACCATGGACATAATGATAGCAAGTAAGGGCTAGTGACCAGATCTAATATCTAAAGAATGGAAGGATATATTTGATTGGGATAAATAAGGAAACCTTACTAAAGAGTAAGTCCTCATCTAATAATCAATATGTAGGGTATAAATCAATGATACAGGATATAAGTCAGATGTATAATCAAAGGACCAGAGGATAGACCGTGGCCATGATGATGACAAGTAGAAGCCACAGACCAGATCTTCATCTAAATGATATGTGGATATATTTGATTGGTATAGATAAGAAAACCTTACAAAAGAGTGGGCCCTAATCTAATAATCAATATATATATATATATGTATATATACGCATATATATCCTAACCAGGGGCACCAACCCTAAATCTAATCTAACGGAGTCAAGAATGTCTTGACTCATAACTAACTGGTGAGTACTAAAAGACGAAGCGAGTACCCTCATAAGGTAAACTCCTCTTCTACACTACATGCGTCAAGGCCAGGCCATAACTAGGCTCACATGTGCTAGTCGCACATGTACGTCCTATATACATATATAGTATAATTGTGTCAAAGTAGGGCATCAATATGTACTAAATGGGTAACTATGCTGATCCATGCTCTATTGTACATCACAAATACCTAAGCAATGTACAGAGTTAATGGATCATTGCTCATTGGCTGCATAGCTTGGGTATAGATCTCAACCAGTGCTCCGTACAGGTCACTCCCTCCTGCTAGAAATGATCGTATCTACCCCGAGGCTGACTCATATATATATATATATATATATATAATAAAAGTGAATAAAGTGAAGTGTGTGAGCCCTTGTTTTATTACGCACCTACTTGGTGCCCCTGGATTCTAACGATAATGTTCCCATTTTATATGATTTTAACCCAAATTTCTTCAAAATTAGTAAAAATGTCATTTTTACAGAGTTAGGCAATATTTCGAAAGATCCCCAGCAGAGTCGCCAGCCTTTGGACCCCGATCCAAAGAACAGCGAGAGACGGATCCCCCTCACATCCTTTGGATCTTCACATGTGAATGAGAGCTCTACCAAGGAACTCTCAAAATGGTGCCCTTACAGCATGAGTGGCAATATATGAGATACCTCTCGATTCGGAGACAGAACCCGGAATCAAGACGTACCTAAAAATATGAAGAGTCGTCATCTATGGATTAAGTCCATGGAACCCATAAAAATATACTCTGTTTACAATGGATAATCAGAAATAATTGGATTCGTGCTTGGTTACGAGTAGGGAAGGTGTTAGGCACCCCACTCGCCCGAGTGCATTCGGTCTCTTATGCCATTTTATTATTTTCGAAGAATTTTGGGCAAAAATCATATGAAATGGGAAAAGGGCATTGTAGACACCCCATTTTGACCGGACCCAAGTTCGCTATGCTTGAGCGAAACCCCATCCAATCATTTCCGCCATGTTTCGCATTTTTCCGTTAAGTATTGAGAGGTTGAGAGAGATTATTCATAAGAATCCGAGCGAAAGAGAATTTAGACCCATTTGCTGGGCCCGCATCGAGCATGTCCTATTAAAATAAGATCAAACGGGTGTGCCCTGCATTTTTTTTTTTATGAAGAATATGGTTTTGTTTATTTATTTATATGGACTCTTTGAATAAGATCAATTTCTATGGTGGGCATCGTGTATTTTTACCAATCCGGTGGGGACTCATTATTGTGAAAAATTAAAATTTAAACTTATGGCTTGTCGGCTTGTCAAATTGGACAACATGGATCATCCTATGGAATAGATTTAATGAGTGCGACCGATTTACATTATGGCCCACTATGATATACGATTTAGATCACTAAATGAGGTGGGCATATTGTATTTTTTTTTATGCAACCCAAATTATAGCATGATCCGAGCCATTTAATTTATGGTCCAACTTCTAACTCGTCGGAATTATTGAGCAAGGTGGGCTCCAATTTGAGTTGGTAGGCATTTTTTTTTTTTTTTTTTTTTTTTTTTAATATATTGTGCAAACCATTAGATCAACCTCTCTCTCTTTTATTTTTGGAAGAGCCATGTGTATAGATATTGGTGGGAAAAGTTACACGTGAAACTCTGGCTTCTCATTGTTTCATATGAAAGATAAATGGACAGGGAAGGCCTCATTCATAAAAGCAAGTCGGCATGTTTCCATTGCATTGCAAGTATCCCTCACCTCAATCATTATTTTGCTGAGCACAACCAATTTTTTTAAAAAGGAAAATGTCTAAATATATAATTGTTTACAATGGCCAAAGGTAAGTACAGTTGAGAATAAAGGAAATTTTCTAAAGCAAGGCAATAGTTAATTTGGGTAGTGGAGGAAACCTTGGGTAGTGGAGGAAACCAAGCGTGAGAGGGTTACTTATTTTATTGAGATTCTACTTTTGAGGGGGTAATGAGAAGGAAATTGGGTCTTTCTAAAAAACAAGGAAAATATTATTTAATAGGGAGAAAGAGAATCACATTAGAGAGTTTTTTGGTTTTTTCTCTTTTCTTATTCTTGGACGGTGGAGGTGAGTAATTTTTTCTATTCCAGATGCTTTTTGATTTTTCTCTCCTTGCTCTTATTTATTCTGATTTTCTCGATCTCCCTAGGGGACAGATCTGAGATACCTCGAAGAGAAAACTCTCTCTCTCGGTCATTAAGGTCGCATCCCATCCTCTCAACTAAAACCCCTTTTAGACCAACATCCTCTCTCTTGATCTATCTAAATTTTCAACAGGCAGTCCTCTTGCTCTTGCATTTCTGATTTTTTTTAGAAAGAAGCTAAGTCCCCATTCTTCATTCCTTGGTAGAAAGCATACTGCTGAAATTGGTTTTCTTGGATTCTCATCTCCAAAGTGGGCGAATTTTCATTTTTTTAATTCATGTTTCATCCCAAAGCATATAAAGAGGGATCACTTGGCTGCTCATGGATCAAGATCGATTCTCACTCTACTCGTTGTTGAATTTTGACCCTGTGATCACTCTCTCTAAGATTTTGATAACCCTTCTTTTCAAAGAATAATAGAATTGAACCTTTTATTCCTATTTGGGTTCTGTTACCTCGTCCTCCAAATCTCCTCTCATTCAGCTGGGCGTTTCTTCTATCCACTTTCTTGGTTCTTGATCGACCAAACTCTTTTGGATTTTCTATTCTATTCCATATTCCTGGATAAGCAACATATCGGACAATAAAGAGTGAGAAAAACAAATAAGAAGGAAAGAGAAAGCGGAGCGGATCAAGCGTCGGCGGGGTTTTCGGATTCTTTCGGCGGCGGGGATCTCCATTTCAGGTAAGTACAAATTTAATAAATTTCGTTGTATGATTAGGCTTTTTTTTTTAAGTTTTCATATGCTTCAATTCAATTTATGTCCCTTACTTGCATATTCTAGTGTTAATCATTGATTAAAAGATTGTTTAATCAATACCCAAATTGAAAAACCATTAGGATTCCCCAATTTAATTAGGATTTTTGGATTTATTAGCTCTAGGGATTTTTCGAATCTTTTGGACAAAGCCATCAAAAATAAAATAAATAATGATTTTTTTTTAACCTAAAAGATCATAAACAGACAGCCCATTCCATATTGATAGAACTAGCCCCCACTCCAAATTGATAATTACAGCCCCTATTCCATATTGATAGAACCAGCCCCCACTCCACATTGATAATTACAGCCCCTATTCCATGTTGATAGAACCAGCCCCCACTCCACATTGATAATTACAGCCCCCATTCCATGTTGATAACAATAGCTCTAATTCCAAGTTGATAACAACAGCCCCCACTCAATCTCAAGAACCCAATAATAATAGCCAATTCCATATTGATAGAAATAACCCATTTTTTATTTGATATTCACAGCCACTCCATAAAGCCATGTATCCCATGTAATGTCCAAGAGCATCTATAGACCTCTTTTGTCTAAAGTTTACACAAGCCCACCTTATTCCCATAATCATATTACCCATACCATCAACCCATCTCATCCGAATCTCAATTGTAATATAAAAAACTAATCAAGATAAAATAACAGCACATACAAAAATGTAAAAAAAAAAAATATATAATAATATAGCATTCAAACAAAATTAACAATTAAGAAAGATAGCATAATGAGACAAAAATCCATAGGTACAGTATAACAAGACAAGATGACAATCATGGCATAATAAATAAATAAAAAAGAGGAAGCCACAAGGTGAGTTTGTACAATTATCAAAACGTGGTAGTGCCAATATTCTTCCCGCCATAGTGCTGGCTGCCCATTTTGTGACCCGATTTCGAACCTCTAAACCATAGATTCACAGAAAATAGTAAACTACAAAGTTGTAGCCTTTTAAAAGATCTTTACAACGCATATCTGTACATTAAATTTGGCCAAGCGGTTAAAGAATTATGATAGTTTTAGTGGGCTGTCTTCGTTAGACATTTTAATGGTCAATGTTTTATCAAATTTGTGCAATTATCAAAACATGGTCGTGTTAACATCATTTTGCAAACAAAAATCAAAAGACACTAATCTAAAATACGCCCAACCTAAAAGACACAAATCCAAAATTCACCTATTAAAAATTACCGATTTAAATCTGTTAAAAGCCATTAACCAAAAGACCACTAAAAGTCACAAGTGAAACTAAAAACTTCTATTCAAACAACTTAAAAGACACCACACACACTAAAGGCCTCAAGATAATTAAAAGCTCCAAGAAAATTCTAAAAGTTTCTACAAACCCGAAAGAATTCGAGCTTCCTAAGAGCCTGTAGATTCAAAATTCCTTTAGGAACCTTTAGAGCCCAATTTAGGAATACTGGTGTCGTGCCGTGTCCTAGGTTTTAGGGAGTCCTAGAGTTAGGAGTCCAGCCTCATCACGGACGCTTGCTATGAATAGCAACCGTACCATAGGTCTAGTTACACTAGTCACCCAATCTTTCCTTAAGACAATCCTAGTCTAGAAGGCCTGCTGGCCTCATTTGTAGAATCCCCTCTCATTGCGAGGGCGATGAAGGCGCTAGCCCAAGCCCACCCTTAGGGGGCGTGCTCAATCCAAGTAGCATACCCCTCATTTATATATAGGATACTTGCCTAGTCTTGCTAGCATTTTTCTCTATCCTACCTCTGTGTCTAGGAGACTTGCCCAGTCTCTTTCTCTTGCTAAACCTCCTCTTTGTGCGTCGTTTGGTTTTGGGAGAACACCCTACTCGGCTTGGCTTCATACCCCTATCCTATATGGGTATCTGGTTGCACATTTGTTGCACCCTAGGGCTAGGTAGCTGTCCGGCTCGGCTGGGTGTTTTACCTTTGCCAAATATGCGCAGGGTCTCTTATTCCTTTTACGTCATTTGTGTCTCGGAGACAAGCATTGTCTCATGTAGAGAGTTTCCCCTTTAGGAGGCTTACCTAGCCTCATGTTAGAGTGGCCTCCTCTTTTAGAGTGAGTCTTTGACTCGATAGTGTTATTAGAGAGTCTCTGACTCATTTATTCCCCCTCTTTAGTGTAGTTAGTTCGGAGTTTCTCCTTTAGAGTTGTTGATTACTTCGCTTTGACTAGAGGCTAACTCAGTCTTATTAGAGCTTTGCTTGCTTGGGATCTTGGATCGTTTTCTCTCTTCTTGGGTCGCTATCTTTCTTGTTGTGGTTTGTCTCTTTGAGACGCCAGTTTCTTATTGTGGTTCGTCTCTTTGAGGCGTTAGTTGCGTATTCGGGGTTTCCCCTTTGGATTTAGGGCTTTGCCCTAGTTTATGGTGTTACTTGCGTGTTCCCTTTAAGATTGAAAGCGTTTTAAGGTTTAGAGCATTGGAAAAGCTTTAAAATCCAAAAAAAATTAGAAATTTAAAACTCAAAAACATTTGAAAACTTTAAAAATATCAAAAACATTTGAAAATATAAAAAACCTTAAAAAATCTGAAGTGTGAGTGTTTCTTTTAGAAGCGTAGTTTGAGAGTTCGTTTCGAACTACGTTGGCTTGATCCTCTTTCACGAGGTACGTAGTGCAGCTTGGGATTTATATCCCAAGTCCAGCCAAACTTTGTAAATAAAAAATGCTTTAACCCTTCAACTTTAAAACCTTGTTTTAACAAAAATCTTCCTCTAGAGTTAGGAGTTTGTCCTAGATAAAGAGTTTTAGAGTTAGGATTTCGTCTTTGATCTGTTGTGTGCTTGTTTGTGTTTTAGAGTTAGGGGTTTGTCCTAGCTAGGAGTGCCTCCGTCCGGTTAGTTGGCGATTCACATCGCCGACTGATGACTAGGTCTTGGATACGTTAGCAATCCTATTGTTTTCCTTAGGGCACACAGCCTAGTTACACATAGGTTATAGGAACCACCTGCATTAGCCTAGGGCTAGTCTGCATTTAGCTAGGACATATAGGGTGTCCTAAAATTCACAATTCACTGGAATTTAAATAATCGTACAATAAACTTTAATAACTAGTCCGGTCTTTTAGATCGAGTCTAGGATAGAGGTCTAGGTGTCTTAGGCATCCTAGGTTAGAATAGGTGCGAAGAACTACGTTGCCTTGATTCTCGTGGAGGCGGGGATACGTAGGCTTCTTTGGATGAATACCAGACCATCCGAGGACTCGGGCTAATAATTTAGAGTCTTAGGATTTGTTGGGTAGTTATTGTATTTCTTTTGATGTGCTTTCTTACTTTCTTGTACTGATCTTATACATTTAGCTATAGCTTGCATGTGTTTGCACATCAAAATTTAGACACCCATTAGGTATGTCACTCATAACCTAGCTATGCTTAGGTGACACCTCTTTCATTTATTTTTTGTGTGCTTATTATTTCTATTCTCAGGAAATGCATGCTTAGATAGACGATTCCTGAGGATCGTTCCCATTTCACATGATTTTTGCCCAAAACTCTTCGAGGTTAATAATAAATGGCATAAGAGACCAAGTGTTCGCACTCGGGCGAATTGGGGGCGCTCTTCGGACCTTCTCCATTCGTCATCAGGCACGGACCTTTTGTATCTCTGGTTATCCATTGCAAACAGAGCATTTGTTTTGGTTCCATGGCTTGTCCATGGATGGCGACTCTGAGTTTATTTTAGGTATGTCTCGGTTTCGAGCCCTGGCTCCGGATCAAGACATATCTCTTTCTTTTTATATCGCCACTCGAGCTATGCTATGAGGATGGCATCAGTTTCGAGAGTTCCTTGGCAGAGCTCTCCTTCACTTTGTGGAGATCTTAGAGGATTGCAGGAGGGATCTCGCGTCCCTCGGCATCGTCCTCAGGATCGGGGTCCACAGATTGGCGACTCTGCTGGGGAGTTCTTGAAACATTGCCTAACTCTATAAAAATGCCATTTTTACAAACTTCGGAGAAATTTGAGCTAAAATCATTTTAAATGGGAATTCTATCGTTAGAATCCAGGGGCACCAGATAGGTGCGTAATTAAAACAAGGGATTCACACACTGCACATCATATGTTATCATATTGTTTATTCTTTACTTATTTCATTGTTTTTCATTATTATTGGCTCCACGGGATAGATTGAATGCGTGCCCGACTGGGATGTCATTACACCCTGATGGTACTGTTGAATCTATTTCCAAGCTATGCGCCGGTGCTGCAGCCGTAAACACTGGGCGTACTTGTGTTTACAGCAGCCGATGAGCAATGAAGCATACTATGTATAACATTGGGCGTACTTTTGTTATACATATTAAGTATGTTTCATACGCATAGTACCCATTAGATTGAGTCCGGAGCCCTATTTTGTTTGATATATTATGTATATGCTTACTGACTTAGTGAAACCTAACTAGGAAGTACCCGTGTTTATATAAGTATATTACATTCATATAAGGTCGAACATGTGTTGCTCACACATGTGGAGCCTAGAGTTAGGAGCTTTGTCCCATTTGTAGACTAGGGTAGCTCATTTTACATGGCTACAACACGGTCCTAGTTCACTCATCAGTCTGTCTTGAGTCGAGACTTCCTTGACTCCGCTAGATTAGAATTAGGGCTGGTGCCCCTGGTTAGGATTTGTGTGTATGTATATATGCCTATATATACTGATTATGTATATTAGGGTTCTCCTCTTAAGTTAGAGTTCCTTATTCATTTCAATTGGTTATATCCATTCGTTATTCGGATTTAGATCTAGTCAATGGCTTTTGCTTGCCATATCCTTGACCTGGTTTTGTCCTTTGATCTGTTGATTATAGGATTTGACCCGTTGTCATATATGCTCTCACCTTTGGTCGGTCCTTCATTTGGTCACCTTTCTCTGGTAACCATATTCCGAATTTATCCTACCACCGTTGTTCATATACCTTTAGTTGAGTTGTGGGAATCCTTTGTCTAGCCGTTATGCTGCCGGATTTTATCCAGAATATTTTGAGCATGATCGCTATCTCTTTGAATTAGGAAAACCATGAGTTTGCCTTACCTTGACTTCCTTGTATAGCCGTTGTGCTGCCGAATTTTTCGCAACACATGTTGAGCATGATTGCTATCCTTTGGAGTCAGTCTACTTTGTCTTGATTCCCATATATACATTGTTCAGTAGGATTAGATCCTTACCTGTTTTGTCTTGAGATCTGGCCGATAGCTCGTTCGCTGTCCTTATGACCATGGTCTAGCATGATTGATCCTCTTGATCGTACAGTTAATGGTATTCATCACCAGATTTAGATCCGGTTTATGACCTACTTCTGTCATCTTATGGCCGTGGTTTATTTTTCTGATCTATTGGCTACCTCTCATCTTTGATGAAAAATTCATTATCACAGAGTTCATCTTTTTAATGAAATTGATTTTCAGATTACCCTGGTCATTTGTCTATGCAAAGTTATCCCCATTCTCTCCTGATCTTTGTCCTATCTGAATTTTAGGTCTGATCATGGCGAATAATTTGTTAGACAAGTGGATAGCTGAGACTGTTAAATCTTTTCCGTTGAGATGTGAAGAAAGGAGTGTGGCCGAGCGTTTCATCAGTTCTTTTACCCATCTGAATAGTCGTGGTATAAATTGGAAGTTTCTTCAAGCAGCTGCTGGATTTTGGGACCCTGTCTTCCATGTCTTTCGATTTGGATCTTTTGAACTTTGTCCTGTATTTGAAGATTGGTGTGCCTTGCTAGAGCTTCCTCCTGAGGGACTTTGGATCCGACCTTCGAGCATAGACTCTCCTCATGATCTCTTTCGCAGATTATTCGAAAATAAGGTTGTGAAAACTCTGCATTGCTTAACAGAGAGAAATGTGCAATTTCAGACCCTCATTGAGTTGTTTTCCAAAAACGTCGATCCTACTGACTCCCGTTTTCAGGAGTGTCGACGTAATGTGTTAGTCTTTGTTGTCTTTGCACGCCATGTCCTTCGCAGAGACTCTAGTGCCGCCCCTTTCACTTTGTTGGCGATAGTAGATCAGATAAATGAGGGGAGAAATCCTGTCCCTACAATGCTAGCCGAAACCTTTTATGGCTTAGACCTCATTGCTAGTAAAAAGGTGCAGGATAATTTTTTCGGATGTGCTAAGCTGTTATATGTGTGGCTATGTGAGAAACTCACTATCCTTCAGCCACAAAACAGCATTGAGTACACTCTTAAGAGTTTTCATTCTTGGAAGACAAAGGTTAAGCAATCTCAGCTTAATGAATGGCGCCATTGGCTGCAGAATGTAAGGGAAAACCAATTTCATTGGGTGAGTCAATCATGTCCACAAATTATCACCAGCACCTACCCATACTCATTTGTTTATCTTATGGGTTTAGAGAAATCATCTTTCTATGCACCTTTGTGCTTCCCTTGTCAGATTACCGCACACTCTTGTACTCCTAAGGTTATCACACCACCTAGCTGTGAAAACCTTACTCCTGATCTCATTGCATCCATAGTAGCTGCTTGGAGAGACAAAATCGCGGAGAGGAGATCTGCTTTCGCATCTAAACTTCGGAAGGGAGAAATACTGGAGGAGCCTGCAAACAAGAGAGCTCGGATCGAAGAGCTTTGAAGATTCCTTTTCACGAAATTGTCATTTTAATTTCTTCAAATTTCATTGTAAATGGTTACTTTCATCCAATTGTTAACAAAGACTAATGTTTTGATTGTAACTACATTTTGACTATTGATCAATGGAATAGCATTTATGTCTTTCTCTTATCTTATTTGGTACAGAATACTTTATCTCAATGCTTATCGTTTTAATTTAGTATGTTAATTTCCAATACAGGATTCTAAAATCGAGCAAACATCGCTCCCTCAGGTGTCAGTCAACCTGCATGGTCTAGACAGTCAACCACGTCTAGACTCATTCGTCAATTTGAACCGTTAACCTTACCTGAACAATCTGCATCCTCTTTATCTGAATCATCTGAATCCCTAGAGTCTGTCCAAATGGCTGAACCCAATGATGCGCTAACTAAAATTCAAGAGATGATGGTGAATCTTACCCGGGATATGGCCTTTATGAAAGAGGAGATGGCCCAAATGAAAGCCCAGTCTAATGAAAAGGTCTCTACTTCTAGAGCACCTACGGTTCAACCCCCTCCCGCTATACCGGCAAATCCGAGCCCTGCAAATTTGAACCACCCTTTCATTTCACCAGTAGACGTCGACCTAGAGGAAGGGCAGTATGCTGAAGAATATTGCATTCCAGATGTGGCCCGATATAATAAAGAAAAACAGGTAGCTGATCAATTGGAGAAGCTGACAAAAGAAATGGAAGGCTTGAAGCATCAAGGCCCAAAGCAGTTCGATATATCTGAGCTGATAATGTCTCCGGGAGTCACCTTGCCCCCTAAATTCAAAACCCCCGATTACGACAAATATGATGGGACTGGATGTCCCCGGAATCATATGAGGTGGTTTATTGAGATGTCGCAGCAGTGTGGGCTATCTCCTGAGCAAATGGCCAGGGTCTTTCCAATGTCTCTTACTGGGATGGCGAAGAAGTGGTTTCTACGTCGAAAGCCCGAAGAGGTGAAGACCTTACAAAGCATCTCCAACAAATTTGTAGAGCAGTTTTCTATGGAAGAGGGGATAGAGGTTACCAAAAGGGATCTCAAGCAGTTAAAGCAAGGTCCTCTGGAGACCTTTACTTTTTTCATCCGTCGTTGGCGTCGAAAGTCTGCCCAGCTAAGCGAGAGGCTATCAGAAGAAGATCAGATCAAGCTGGTGATCAAGGGTTTGTCGCCGCAGTATTTCCATTTTTTGTCCCCTCAGCATTACACCGATTTTGACCATCTAATTAAGACTGGGACGAGGACTGAGGATGCAATAGCTAAGGGTCTGAGGGCCAGGCTCCCATCAGAGATCAGGGAAGGAAAGAGACCCGTGGTCGCACAGAAAGAAGTTGACCACGTAAACTATGTTCGCCCGGAGGCCAGGACTGTAACAGAGGTGGCGAGACCAGCCCCAGCCCCAGTAGAACAAAAACCTCTGAGACACTTTGATCCGCTCCCATACCCTTTACCTCTGATTCTGAAAAAGTTGATAAGGGATAAGAAAATCAGGCTACCTGAAATTAGGCCAGTACCTAACCCGTTACCCCCATATTGGAGAGCAGACCAGTATTGTGAATACCACAGAAATTCGGGTCACCTCACTGAAAGATGTCTGGCCTTAAAGCATGCGCTCCAGACTATGTTAGAGAACGGAAAGCTTGAGGTGGAAAGGCCCAATGTAACTCGGAATCCCCTTCCCAATCATCGTGCAATTCCTCCTCCTGCGACGAATGCCATTTTTGTCGAGGAGCCAGTTCTTGATCCATCCATTCTCATTTGTGCAATCACTCCTGATGAACCTTATATTCTAAGATTTGATCCTGAAGAGATCGAGGAGATGGAAAGAGAAAGGTCTTATGCCCTCTGGAGGGGGAGCACCAGCTTGGCAGAGGCGTCCTCTCCATATGTCCTTCGATGTGAAGATGTCGAGGCAGAAAAGGAAACGCCTTATGTTCTAAGGATGGGTGATTTTGAAGAAGAGGAGGTAATTGAAACTCCGTATGTTCTGAGAATGGATGCAGATGATTTGCTTCTGTTAGAAGATCAGTGTGACGAGCTTCGTCATGTTACCAGGGGTGGCCGTGTGTTCAAGCCCGCGGAATTGAGAGCAGAAAACCCTGCAGAAGCAGTAAGAGCAGCTGAGAATCAGGGGCAGAGTAGGCCGAGTGCAGATGAGGAAGAAGATAATCTGTTGAAGCAGCTGAAGAAGACCCAAGCAAACGTTTCCATTTGGGGCCTACTTATGTCTTCGTCTAAGCACAGGAAGGTTGTACTCAAGGAGTTGAATGCTGCTCAGGTGTCAACTGAGATCACTCCCGATGAGTTAGTAAGCCTAGTCGCGGTAACTAGGACTTCCAAGGTAATATCTTTCACGGACGATGATTTACCTCCTGAAGGGAGTGACCATGCCCGTTCACTCAAAATTACTGTGATCTGCAACAAGAAAAGGGTACCCGAAGTGCTAGTCGACAATGGGTCCGCTCTGAATATTTGTCCTCTAAGTACTGCAGCAACTTTGGGCTTCGGGCCCGGGGATTTCATTCCTTCTGAGCAGGGTATATTAGCGTATGATGGCACCCGGCGAGATGTCATCGGAACCCTGGCCACTGAAATCCAGATTGGAGGAGAAGACTTCGACATCGAATTTCAAGTATTGGACATTAAGGCTTCTTTCTTGCTGTTATTGGGTCGACCTTGGTTGCATAAGGTCGGAGTTATCCCTTCTACCCTTCATCAAAAGTTGAAGTTTGTTCATAACGGCAGGGTAGTGACTGTAAAGGGTGACCCGGACTTAGAGATTGGGCAGATTTCACAAGAGCTAGTAGTTGGGAAGGAAGCCGATGTCAGCTTGACAGGTTTTTCACTGGAGGTGTCGGTCATATCCATGAAAGAAGCCATGGGCGAGGAAGTTTTCTTCTTGACTAGCACCAACTCGAATGTAGTCAGGATGATCCGTAAACAAGGTTATATTCCGGGCGCAGGGCTGGGCAAATATCATCAAGGCCCTACTGAGTGGCCTGTGATCAGAACTTTCAATGGTCTCTTTGGCCTGGGATATGAGCCGACCGAGCAGGAGGTCAAGGAAATGAAAAGATACATGCTGAAATGGGCCGAGTGCCGCCGCCGGGGACTAGAATTGCCTATGGGATCAATCAGTCTGGTCAGAAACGGCATTTTCAGAAAAGAGGGGGCAGATTTTCCATTTTGCGGGTTTGCTGAGCCATGGACCGATGATGTGACAGGGCAGAGGTTTCCGGGTTTCGAAATATTCTTTAACCTGGAGTTATCAGAAGCGCCAATGAGTGTTCGGATTACTGAGGAAGCATCGGAAACTGATTGGGCCGATGTTTTAGAGCCGAGCTGTCTGAATGTCATGTTTCAGATTGAATATCCAGTGGTTGGCGGTGAGACCGAAGCGTCAGAGGTGGCAGTGATAGGCAGAGATGCATTCATTCTGAACCCCGCAGAGTTAATCACCCCAGCCAAGGGACCCTTGACCAACTGGACCTCCCAGGTTTTACCTCGAGTAGTCTTTCAGTATAGTCCCGTTTCCTCAAAAGAGTCAGTAGTCTCTAAGTATACGTCTACTTCCCAGTCTGATATTGAGTTTGTTTATTCTAACGATTCTTTTGATGCAGGTACCGTAGAAGTTGGATCTGGTTCCGGAGTCGGTGACAAGTCTCTTTCTAATAAGGTCGAGTCCAAGAGTACTTTAGATGATGAGTTTATTTCTTCAACTGCACATATGCCAGCGTTGGTTGAGTTCAATGTTGAGTTGTCTGTTGAGTCTTTGAATACATCGTTAAAGTCCAATGCAATGCCTGCTGTGGGCTATTCCATTCTTGATGTAACCAATTCTATGAATGAAATGAAAGACTCTTTTACATACATTCCTGTTTCTGTTTCTCCTGTTTCCATTTCAAGTACTGAATCTGCTCTTAAAACTGATAATATTAATAATGATAATCAAGATTCCTTCTCTGATGAGGATGCCGACGAAACTCCCCTTGAAATCAAACATATGATTCAACAAGAGGAGAGTCGCCGAGCAAGACCGCTCGAAGAGGAAATTGAAACTGTAAATATTGGTGACGAAACCTTAATTCGGGAAATACGAATTGGCAAAACTTTATCTCCCGAAGAGCGTGAGGAATTAATCACTTTACTTAAGGAGTTCAAGGAGGTTTTTGCTTGGTCTTATGATGACATGCCGGGATTGAGCGAAGACATTGTCCAGCATCGATTGCCTCTAATCCCTGACGCAAAGCCAAAGAAGCAAAAACTTCGAAAACTTAAAACAGAATGGGAGTTAAAAGTTCATGATGAAGTTAAAAAGCTATTGGAAGTAAAATTCATTCAAGTTGTTGAATATCCAGAATGGCTAGCGAATATAGTGCCGGTGCCCAAAAAGGACGGAAAGGTCAGGATGTGTGTGGACTTCAGGGACCTCAACAAAGCAAGCCCGAAGGACGATTTTCCGCTTCCGAACATTGATCTTCTGGTGGACAATACAGCTGGTCATGCTCTGTTATCTTTTATGGATGGGTTTTCAGGATATAATCAGATTAAGATGGCGCCAGAAGATATGATCAAGACAGCGTTTACTACTCAGTGGGGAACTTACTGTTACAGAGTAATGCCTTTTGGGTTGAAGAATGCAGGTGCTACTTATCAGAGAGCTGCAACTACTCTTCTTCATGATATGATCCACAAAGAAGTCGAGGTCTATGTAGATGATATGATCGTCAAGGGAAAGACTCGACCAGAGCATACTGTCGCTTTAAGAAAATTCTTTGAAAGAATCAGAAAGTATCAGCTTCGTCTAAACCCCAGCAAGTGTGTATTCGGGGTTACTTCAGGAAAGCTACTTGGATTCATGGTGAGTGAAAGGGGAATCGAAGTAGATCCTCAGAAAATCAAAGCGATTCAGGAGATGGAACCGCCGAGGACCGAAAAGCAGATCCGAGGTTTTCTCGGGAAAGTTCAGTATCTGAGACGGTTTATAGCTCACCTGACCATGACCTGTGAGCCTATTTTCAAGCTTCTGAAGAAGAATTCATCGAAGAAATGGACCGAAGAGTGCCAGGTGGCTTTTGAAAAGATTAAGCAGTGTTTATCCTTACCTCCTGTTTTATCCCCAGTCATTCTGGGTCAGCCATTATTGTTGTATTTGTCCATCACAGATACGGCGATGGGTTGTATGCTTGCTCAGCAAGATTCAGGGTCAAAGAAGGAAAGGCCAGTATACTACATCAGCAAGAAGATGCTAGAATACGAAGTGAAATATACAATCTTGGAGAAGACCTGTCTAGCATTAGTTTGGGCAACTCAGAGGCTCCGGCATTACTTGTTATCAAGTAAAGTACTTCTGCTTTCACGAATGGATCCGTTGAAGTATCTGTTTGAGAAGCCTGCTCTTACTGGAAGAACCGCAAGGTGGCTGTTATTGTTATCTGAGTTCGACATTACTTATGTCACTCAGAAGTCTGTTAAAGGGCGGGTCATTGCAGAACAGTTAGCTGATTCCCCTGTGGAAGAGAATGCATTCCTAAAGGTTGAATTTCCCGATGAAGAGATTATGGATGTTGAAGAAGATACTCCAAATACCAGATGGACAATGTATTTTGATGGTGCAGTCAATAACCAAGGTCAGGGAATAGGAGCAGTACTCGTATCCCCTCAGAAGGAGTATATTCCTATATCTATCAAGTTGCAGTTTGAGTGCACCAACAACATGGCCGAGTATGAAGCTTGTATTGCCGGACTGGAGGCAGCCTTAGCTTTGCAGATTCAAGACATTGATGTGTTTGGAGATTCCATTTTGATCATTTGCCAGACTAATGGAAAATGGAAGACTCGGGAAGATAAATTGATCCCGTATAATGCATATCTCGAATCTTTGGTCCAGAAGTTCAGGAGCATTACGTTCACTCACTTGTACAGAACAAAGAATCATTTTGCTGATGCTTTGGCTACACTGGCTTCTATGTTAGACATTTCAGCAACAATGGAGGTCCAACCGCTTACAGTGCGATTGCAATGGGAGCCAGCGCATGTGAACGTTATCGAAATAGCGGCCAGGTGCCCAGATGGAAAGCCCTGGTATACAGACATCGGGAATCTCATATCTGGTGAAGGGCATCCACCTGAGGCTTCTGGAAAAGAGCGAAGAACCCTTCAGAAATTAGCTGCCAATTTTGTTATTTGTGGTGATCAGTTATATCGCAGATCCTTTGACGGAATCCAGCTTTTGTGTGTTGATGAAGACAAAGCAGTTGAGCTTATCGAGCAGACCCATGAGGGAGTTTGTGGACCTCATATGAATGGGAAAATGTTGTCAAGAAAGATTTTGAGACTTGGATTCTATTGGCCCACAATGGAAGCAGACTGCTTCGCATTTGTGAAGAAATGCCATAAGTGTCAAGTCTATGCAAATCTTATTCATGTACCTCCTTCGGAGTTGCACTCTATGACTTCTCCATGGCCGTTTTCAGTATGGGGAATTGACATAATTGGGAAGGTTCATCCGAAGTCTTCGAGCGGGCATGAATACATTCTGGTCGCAATTGATTACTTTACGAAATGGATTGAAGCCGCTTCGTATGCTTCCATTACTTCGAATACAGTTGCAAAGTTCATCCGTGCCAACATTATTTGCAGATATGGAGTACCTCATGAGTTAATCTCAGATAATGGTTCTCACTTCAAGAAGGAAGTAGCGCACTTGTGTGAAGAGTTTAAAATAAAGCATCACAAGTCGTCTCCCTATAGGCCGCAGACGAATGGAGCCGTTGAAGCAGCAAATAAGAACATCAAGGTAATCATCAGCAAGATGACAGAAACTTATAAAGACTGGTCAAACAAGCTTCCTTATGCTTTGTGGGCTTACAGGACGTCGATAAGATCTTCTACAGGTGTCACTCCGTATTCTTTAGTGTATGGAATGGAAGCAGTTTTGCCTGTTGAACTCAGAATCTCATCTCTAAGAGTGATGATAGAGGCAAGCTTGCCAGAATCTGAATGGGCGAAGGCCAGACATCAAGAACTGCAGATGATAGATGAGAAGAGGTTACGAGCTCTGTACCATATCCAGGGGTATCAAAGGCGGATTGAAAGGGCGTTCAATAAGAAGGTTCGTGTCCGAGATTTGAAGCCAGGGGATCTTGTCTTGAAGTCCTATAGGGCACCAGTATTTGATCCGAGAGGGAAGTTTCGTCCAAATTGGTCTGGTCCTTATATTGTCGATGAAGTCCTGCCGGGAAAAGCCGTAAGACTCCTCAATGAAAATGGAGAAAAATTAACAGAACCCACAAACCTGGATCAGTTAAAGAAATATTACGCCTAAAACACTGGAAGGCCATCTTTGGACGACTTGAGCTTTTTAAGCCAATAGCCCAGATTTCAAAAATGAAAACCCTTTTTGCTAAACTCCTTTGAGCAAAAACAAAACCTCTTTGTCAAACTTAAACCAGGGGCATCTTTTATGTCTTTCGTCATAAAAGATATTAACCTCGAACTACGCGGGACCTGATTCTCAATTTCTTTGGGGATACGTAGGCAGTCTGGATGGTCCAGATTCGGTCTAATTGCTCAACTTACCAAATGTTATCCTGTTTGAACCCGAGCCTACCTAAAAGTCCTTCTGGTGTTATTGGCCCAGGTTTGTAAAAAAAAAAGAGAAAAGAAAAATGATGGAGTCTTGGACCCGCTAGACTGAAAACCCGCAAGGGCGTTCTAGGCAAAAGTTAGGGTCATTCACCCGCTAAGTTGAAAACCCGAAAGGGCGGCTTAGGCAAAAATCAGGGTGCTAAGCCTGCTGGATGGAAAAGCTGCAAGGGCAGACAGTCCAGGCAAAAATTAAGGCGTGCGGTCCGCTGAATCGAAACCCTAAAAAGGGCAATTCAGTATGGCAGTGATTTCACAAAGGACCAAGCTTTTGAAAGCCGATTGTGCTTCCGTTTTTGGCATTACTTCATAGTCTGAATAAGCACCAGCATAATCTCTTTCGATACTTCTTCAAGTTAAAATGGTTAAAACTAAGTAATCCAAAGGAGGTAATAACCATGACTGAAATACCGAAAAGATGAATGAAACACTTTTAGATGCAGTATTCAAAAGATCCTCAGAGCGGTAGACTGTTACCACCTTAAACATTTATCAAATTAAGAAGCAGATTCAGTCTCTTTTAGAGTCTATGTAGTGCATTTGTCAAAGTTTTCGTCTGTCATTTGTCAAAGTCTAGTTTATCGTGTGTCAAAATCTTTCATTGTCAGGTCAAAGTCAGGTCTTTAAGGTCAACTTTAGCCTTTACTTCTCTTGAGGCTGGGGTGATAAGCTTTAAAAGTAAGAAGTTGCATCTCCTGCGGACAGAGCCGAACAGAGCAGAGTTCAGAAGGGGCAACTTTTCAAGTTTATTCGGAATGTTATCACGAAGTGCAGGAGGAAGAATGCTTTGAGCAGAACCCATTTTCCTATATTTGTAAAAGCTTTGTAACCTCAAGCATTTCTTTGAAATGAAAGCCTTTCAGTTGAACCCTTGCGTTTGGCTCTCTTATGAATCTTGTAATGGAAATAAAATCATACTAGGGGCATCTTTTATGACTTGGTTTCCCAAGTCATAAAAGACGTCGAACAAAACTTTAGAGTTGAGATGGCTATTCTTGTCAAATAAAGATAAGAGAAGCTCAAACATCCCTTTTCGAGCTAGGCTCCTTGATCAGTTTCTTCAGAAAAATCCAATCCTCGTTGGAATTTAAAATTGAGTTTTGCATTTTTCAAAATATAGGCTGAGTTTTGGTTTATTTGTTTAAAGGGGCCAATGCCCGCGAGATTTCGTCAAATACCTTTGAGTTATACCTGTGGTAAAGGTTATGATTTCCAGATCTATTCCAGCTATGCTATGTTTTAGCTATCTTTCCTCCCCTCTGATCTCTGGGAGGTTATGATAGGAGCGACCTGACCATCATTTTTTAGAATAAAAAGCTTGAGATAGCATCCTCTCCGGTCTTGAAAATTTGAGTCTTCTCAAATATTCTCTACCCGTCCTGTAATCCGGTATTGAAAGTTTGAGTCTTCTCAAACATTCTTTACCCGTTTTGAAATCCGGTATTGAAAATTTGAGTCTTCTCAAATATTCTCTACCCGTCTTGTAATCCGGTATCGAAAATTTGAGTCTTCTCAAATATTCTCTACCCGTCTTGTAATCCGGTATTGAAAGTTTGAGTCTTCTCAAACATTCTTTATCCGTTTTGAAATCCGGTATCGAAAATTTGAGTCTTCTCAAATATTCTCTACCCGTCTTGTAATCCGGTATTGAAAGTTTGAGTCTTCTCAAACATTCTTTACCCGTTTGAAATCCGGTATTGAAAATTTGAGTCTTCTCAAATATTCTCTACCCGTCTTGTAATCCGGTATTGAAAGTTTGAGTCTTCTCAAACATTCTTTACCCGTTTTGAAATCCGGTATTGAAAATTTGAGTCTTCTCAAATATTCTCTACCCGTCTTGTAATCCGGTATTGAAAGTTTGAGTCTTCTCAAACATTCTTTACCCGTTTTGAAATCCGGTATTGAAAATTTGAGTCTTCTCAAATATTCTCTACCCGTCTTGTAATCCGGTATTGAAAGTTTGAGTCTTCTCAAACATTCTTTACCCGTTTTGAAATCCGGTATTGAAAATTTGAGTCTTCTCAAATATTCTCTACCCGTCTTGTAATCCGGTATCGAAAGTTTGAGTCTTCTCAAACATTCTTTACCCGTTTTGAAATCCGGTATTGAAACTTTGAGTCTTCTCAAACAATTCTTTACCCGTTTTGAATGATCTGGCTCTCGATTCCAGGATAAAAACTCGATATATCTCCTTGGCTCCTAGCTTTGCTAAGTTATAGCCATTGTTTCTTCCTTCGACCTCTAACTTTGTTATGTCAGGTGTTTTCTGGCTATCGACTCCAGGATAAAAACTCGATGTATCTCTTTCGTCCTAGCTTTGCTATATTATAGACTTTGTTTCTTCCTTCGACCTCTAACTTTGTTATGTCAGGTATTTTCTGGCTGTCGATTCCAGGATAAAAACTAGGTGGTAAAATGAAAACTCTTTGAGTGATTGGAATGATTTGTTTGTTTGTTTGGTTGGTGCTCTTTGAGCAATTGTTATGTTTACTTTGGCTTAGCCTGAAAAAAAAAAATAGTGTGTGTGTTTGTGTTTTTATAATCGTTCCTTCATCTTTGTTAAATAGTTTAGATAGTTGAGTCATGAGTATTAGAGAGAGACTATCTCATTGAGATGTCATGTTTGCCGAGTTAAGAGTCAATGAGAGGCCATTGCCTTATTTGCTTCTAAATTTTGATTTTTGTTGTCATGTATTTTACTGTTTTGCTTTTGCAAATATCGTTCTTAGAACCAAAAAAAAAAAAAAAACAAAACAAAAAAACAAAAAAATTGGTTTGCTTTGTTTTCGGGTCGATCAAAATGCGTTGTCTGTTCAGCTTTGCCATTCGCGTGTTACACACGCTCTGCCAAAGAGGGGCATCTGTAGACACCCCATTTTGACCGGACCCAAGTTCGCTATGCTTGAGCGAAACCCCATCCAATCATTTCCGCCATGTTTCGCATTTTTCCGTTAAGTATTGAGAGGTTGAGAGAGATTATTCATAAGAATCCGAGCGAAAGAGAATTTAGACCCATTTGCTGGGCCCGCATCGAGCATGTCCTATTAAAATAAGATCAAACGGGTGTGCCCTGCATTTTTTTTTTTATGAAGAATATGGTTTTGTTTATTTATTTATATGGACTCTTTGAATAAGATCAATTTCTATGGTGGGCATCGTGTATTTTTACCAATCCGGTGGGGGCTCATTATTGTGAAAAATTAAAATTTAAACTTATGGCTTGTCGGCTTGTCAAATTGGACAACATGGATCATCCTATGGAATAGATTTAATGAGTGCGACCGATTTACATTATGGCCCACTATGATATACGATTTAGATCACTAAATGAGGTGGGCATATTGTATTTTTTTTTATGCAACCCAAATTATAGCATGATCCGAGCCATTTAATTTATGGTCCAACTTCTAACTCGTCGGAATTATTGAGCAAGGTGGGCTCCAATTTGAGTTGGTAGGCATTTTTTTTTTATTTTTTTTTTTTTTAATATATTGTGCAAACCATTAGATCAACCTCTCTCTCTTTTATTTTTGGAAGAGCCATGTGTATAGATATTGGTGGGAAAAGTTACACGTGAAACTCTGGCTTCTCATTGTTTCATATGAAAGATAAATGGACAGGGAAGGCCTCATTCATAAAAGCAAGTCGGCATGTTTCCATTGCATTGCAAGTATCCCTCACCTCAATCATTATTTTGCTGAGCACAACCAATTTTTTTAAAAAGGAAAATGTCTAAATATATAATTGTTTACAATGGCCAAAGGTAAGTACAGTTGAGAATAAAGGAAATTTTCTAAAGCAAGGCAATAGTTAATTTGGGTAGTGGAGGAAACCTTGGGTAGTGGAGGAAACCAAGCGTGAGAGGGTTACTTATTTTATTGAGATTCTACTTTTGAGGGGGTAATGAGAAGGAAATTGGGTCTTTCTAAAAAACAAGGAAAATATTATTTAATAGGGAGAAAGAGAATCACATTAGAGAGTTTTTTGGTTTTTTCTCTTTTCTTATTCTTGGACGGTGGAGGTGAGTAATTTTTTCTATTCCAGATGCTTTTTGATTTTTCTCTCCTTGCTCTTATTTATTCTGATTTTCTCGATCTCCCTAGGGGACAGATCTGAGATACCTCGAAGAGAAAACTCTCTCTCTCGGTCATTAAGGTCGCATCCCATCCTCTCAACTAAAACCCCTTTTAGACCAACATCCTCTCTCTTGATCTATCTAAATTTTCAACAGGCAGTCCTCTTGCTCTTGCATTTCTGATTTTTTTTAGAAAGAAGCTAAGTCCCCATTCTTCATTCCTTGGTAGAAAGCATACTGCTGAAATTGGTTTTCTTGGATTCTCATCTCCAAAGTGGGCGAATTTTCATTTTTTTAATTCATGTTTCATCCCAAAGCATATAAAGAGGGATCACTTGGCTGCTCATGGATCAAGATCGATTCTCACTCTACTCGTTGTTGAATTTTGACCCTGTGATCACTCTCTCTAAGATTTTGATAACCCTTCTTTTCAAAGAATAATAGAATTGAACCTTTTATTCCTATTTGGGTTCTGTTACCTCGTCCTCCAAATCTCCTCTCATTCAGCTGGGCGTTTCTTCTATCCACTTTCTTGGTTCTTGATCGACCAAACTCTTTTGGATTTTCTATTCTATTCCATATTCCTGGATAAGCAACATATCGGACAATAAAGAGTGAGAAAAACAAATAAGAAGGAAAGAGAAAGCGGAGCGGATCAAGCGTCGGCGGGGTTTTCGGATTCTTTCGGCGGCGGGGATCTCCATTTCAGGTAAGTACAAATTTAATAAATTTCGTTGTATGATTAGGCTTTTTTTTTTAAGTTTTCATATGCTTCAATTCAATTTATGTCCCTTACTTGCATATTCTAGTGTTAATCATTGATTAAAAGATTGTTTAATCAATACCCAAATTGAAAAACCATTAGGATTCCCCAATTTAATTAGGATTTTTGGATTTATTAGCTCTAGGGATTTTTCGAATCTTTTGGACAAAGCCATCAAAAATAAAATAAATAATGATTTTTTTTTAACCTAAAAGATCATAAACAGACAGCCCATTCCATATTGATAGAACTAGCCCCCACTCCAAATTGATAATTACAGCCCCTATTCCATATTGATAGAACCAGCCCCCACTCCACATTGATAATTACAGCCCCTATTCCATGTTGATAGAACCAGCCCCCACTCCACATTGATAATTACAGCCCCCATTCCATGTTGATAACAATAGCTCTAATTCCAAGTTGATAACAACAGCCCCCACTCAATCTCAAGAACCCAATAATAATAGCCAATTCCATATTGATAGAAATAACCCATTTTTTATTTGATATTCACAGCCACTCCATAAAGCCATGTATCCCATGTAATGTCCAAGAGCATCTATAGACCTCTTTTGTCTAAAGTTTACACAAGCCCACCTTATTCCCATAATCATATTACCCATACCATCAACCCATCTCATCCGAATCTCAATTGTAATATAAAAAACTAATCAAGATAAAATAACAGCACATACAAAAATGTAAAAAAAAAAAATATATAATAATATAGCATTCAAACAAAATTAACAATTAAGAAAGATAGCATAATGAGACAAAAATCCATAGGTACAGTATAACAAGACAAGATGACAATCATGGCATAATAAATAAATAAAAAAGAGGAAGCCACAAGGTGAGTTTGTACAATTATCAAAACGTGGTAGTGCCAATATTCTTCCCGCCATAGTGCTGGCTGCCCATTTTGTGACCCGATTTCGAACCTCTAAACCATAGATTCACAGAAAATAGTAAACTACAAAGTTGTAGCCTTTTAAAAGATCTTTACAACGCATATCTGTACATTAAATTTGGCCAAGCGGTTAAAGAATTATGATAGTTTTAGTGGGCTGTCTTCGTTAGACATTTTAATGGTCAATGTTTTATCAAATTTGTGCAATTATCAAAACATGGTCGTGTTAACATCATTTTGCAAACAAAAATCAAAAGACACTAAT
Organism: Tasmannia lanceolata; assembly: GCF_043159265.1. NCBI lineage: Eukaryota > Viridiplantae > Streptophyta > Magnoliopsida > Canellales > Winteraceae > Tasmannia > Tasmannia lanceolata. Next base: position 31,390,394 of record NW_027518714.1, on the reverse strand, counting down.
CTAAAATACGCCCAACCTAAAAGACACAAATCCAAAATTCACCTATTAAAAATTACCGATTTAAATCTGTTAAAAGCCATTAACCAAAAGACCACTAAAAGTCACAAGTGAAACTAAAAACTTCTATTCAAACAACTTAAAAGACACCACACACACTAAAGGCCTCAAGATAATTAAAAGCTCCAAGAAAATTCTAAAAGTTTCTACAAACCCGAAAGAATTCGAGCTTCCTAAGAGCCTGTAGATTCAAAATTCCTTTAGGAACCTTTAGAGCCCAATTTAGGAATACTGGTGTCGTGCCGTGTCCTAGGTTTTAGGGAGTCCTAGAGTTAGGAGTCCAGCCTCATCACGGACGCTTGCTATGAATAGCAACCGTACCATAGGTCTAGTTACACTAGTCACCCAATCTTTCCTTAAGACAATCCTAGTCTAGAAGGCCTGCTGGCCTCATTTGTAGAATCCCCTCTCATTGCGAGGGCGATGAAGGCGCTAGCCCAAGCCCACCCTTAGGGGGCGTGCTCAATCCAAGTAGCATACCCCTCATTTATATATAGGATACTTGCCTAGTCTTGCTAGCATTTTTCTCTATCCTACCTCTGTGTCTAGGAGACTTGCCCAGTCTCTTTCTCTTGCTAAACCTCCTCTTTGTGCGTCGTTTGGTTTTGGGAGAACACCCTACTCGGCTTGGCTTCATACCCCTATCCTATATGGGTATCTGGTTGCACATTTGTTGCACCCTAGGGCTAGGTAGCTGTCCGGCTCGGCTGGGTGTTTTACCTTTGCCAAATATGCGCAGGGTCTCTTATTCCTTTTACGTCATTTGTGTCTCGGAGACAAGCCTTGTCTCATGTAGAGAGTTTCCCCTTTAGGAGGCTTACCTAGCCTCATGTTAGAGTGGCCTCCTCTTTTAGAGTGAGTCTTTGACTCGATAGTGTTATTAGAGAGTCTCTGACTCATTTATTCCCCCTCTTTAGTGTAGTTAGTTCGGAGTTTCTCCTTTAGAGTTGTTGATTACTTCGCTTTGACTAGAGGCTAACTCAGTCTTATTAGAGCTTTGCTTGCTTGGGATCTTGGATCGTTTTCTCTCTTCTTGGGTCGCTATCTTTCTTGTTGTGGTTTGTCTCTTTGAGACGCCAGTTTCTTATTGTGGTTCGTCTCTTTGAGGCGTTAGTTGCGTATTCGGGGTTTCCCCTTTGGATTTAGGGCTTTGCCCTAGTTTATGGTGTTACTTGCGTGTTCCCTTTAAGATTGAAAGCGTTTTAAGGTTTAGAGCATTGGAAAAGCTTTAAAATCCAAAAAAAATTAGAAATTTAAAACTCAAAAACATTTGAAAACTTTAAAAATATCAAAAACATTTGAAAATATAAAAAACCTTAAAAAATCTGAAGTGTGAGTGTTTCTTTTAGAAGCGTAGTTTGAGAGTTCGTTTCGAACTACGTTGGCTTGATCCTCTTTCACGAGGTACGTAGTGCAGCTTGGGATTTATATCCCAAGTCCAGCCAAACTTTGTAAATAAAAAATGCTTTAACCCTTCAACTTTAAAACCTTGTTTTAACAAAAATCTTCTTCTAGAGTTAGGAGTTTGTCCTAGATAAAGAGTTTTAGAGTTAGGATTTCGTCTTTGATCTGTTGTGTGCTTGTTTGTGTTTTAGAGTTAGGGGTTTGTCCTAGCTAGGAGTGCCTCCGTCCGGTTAGTTGGCGATTCACATCGCCGACTGATGACTAGGTCTTGGATACGTTAGCAATCCTATTGTTTTCCTTAGGGCACACAGCCTAGTTACACATAGGTTATAGGAACCACCTGCATTAGCCTAGGGCTAGTCTGCATTTAGCTAGGACATATAGGGTGTCCTAAAATTCACAATTCACTGGAATTTAAATAATCGTACAATAAACTTTAATAACTAGTCCGGTCTTTTAGATCGAGTCTAGGATAGAGGTCTAGGTGTCTTAGGCATCCTAGGTTAGAATAGGTGCGAAGAACTACGTTGCCTTGATTCTCGTGGAGGCGGGGATACGTAGGCTTCTTTGGATGAATACCAGACCATCCGAGGACTCGGGCTAATAATTTAGAGTCTTAGGATTTGTTGGGTAGTTATTGTATTTCTTTTGATGTGCTTTCTTACTTTCTTGTACTGATCTTATACATTTAGCTATAGCTTGCATGTGTTTGCACATCAAAATTTAGACACCCATTAGGTATGTCACTCATAACCTAGCTATGCTTAGGTGACACCTCTTTCATTTATTTTTTGTGTGCTTATTATTTCTATTCTCAGGAAATGCATGCTTAGATAGACGATTCCTGAGGATCGTTCCCATTTCACATGATTTTTGCCCAAAACTCTTCGAGGTTAATAATAAATGGCATAAGAGACCAAGTGTTCGCACTCGGGCGAATTGGGGGCGCTCTTCGAACCTTCTCCATTCGTCATCAGGCACGGACCTTTTGTATCTCTGGTTATCCATTGCAAACAGAGCATTTGTTTTGGTTCCATGGCTTGTCCATGGATGGCGACTCTGAGTTTATTTTAGGTATGTCTCGGTTTCGAGCCCTGGCTCCGGATCAAGACATATCTCTTTCTTTTTATATCGCCACTCGAGCTATGCTATGAGGATGGCATCAGTTTCGAGAGTTCCTTGGCAGAGCTCTCCTTCACTTTGTGGAGATCTTAGAGGATTGCAGGAGGGATCTCGCGTCCCTCGGCATCGTCCTCAGGATCGGGGTCCACAGGCATCCCCAAGAAAACGTCTACCTAAGCATGCATGACCCGAGGATGGGCAAAAGAAAAGCAAACATCCATGTCCTATGGAGGGTTAGTATCAGTATCATCTAACATTGGAATAAACACTAGAATCCGCCGTCTCTCAAAGAGGCAAAGAAGACTAGAGCCAATCCAATATTTGATGACCCTGATACCTATCTCCACTATATCATCACATTTAAACAATCACACGCATCGCTACAGCTAAGCAGATAAATGAGCAGATATAACAAAATAAGATAAACAGGAGAGCAGTAAAATGCTATAGCCAAGCATGTGATAAAAAAATAATAAACGAGTAAGCAATAAAGAACTGCAGCTAAACATGTGAGTAAGCAATAACAAAAAAAGTAAAGGAATAAGAACACTACATCTAAACATGTAAATAAGCAATAAGGAAAGCAATAAAACACTATAGCTAAGTGTATGTAAACATGCGAGGCTATGTAAGAAATAAGGATAATCAAAGGAAAGAAGTAAACACACTAGCATGTCTGTATGTAGAAGATAGTAACAAGCAATAAAACACACAAAACAAAACTACACAAGGGATGTATCAAAAGAGAATAAACACTCAAAATAAGGTAAGAAAACACACTAAAATGTCCCTATATAAGGAATCATAACAAACAACAGACCACAAACTCCTAAAACTCTAAAAAAATGTGCAACTATATGATCTGGACCTGGACGACCAGCCATCCAAGCTGCCTACGTATCCAAGCCTCTTTTTGGAATCAAGTTCAACGTAGTTCTGTGGCCAATTCTAAGCTACGATGCCTAGACTACTAAACTAGACTCTACCTAAAAAACTTGACTGATTTTTAAAGTTTGTTAAATGCAATTAGTTAAGTTGAAGTGAATTGTAAATTTTAGGACACCCTATATGCCCTAACTAAATCTAATTTATCCTTAAACTAATGCAGGTGGTTCTTATATCCTATGTACAACTAGGTTGTATCCTAAGGAAAACAATGTGCTAACTAAGTGAATCCTATTCTAACCATCAACTGACTATGCGACAAGCTATATAGTCAAACTGACCGCATAGAGGCTCCTAACTCGAGGACTCTCCAAATATCTAGGACAAACCCCTAACTCTAAAACACTCTATACATCTAGGACAAACTCCTAACTCTAGAGGAAGATTTTTAAAAAAAGATTTGCAAAGCTTTGTTAGAATTGTTTTTGGTTTAAATGGTTTTTTGAAAGGTTTGACTGGACTTGGGATGAGAATCCCAAGCTGCCTATGTACCTCGTGGAAGAGGATCAAGCTAACGTAAATCGAAAACAAACTTTCCTAATACGCTCCTAAAATTTTTGACTTTTTGAATGTTTTTGAATTTTTGAAATATTTTTAGTGTTTTTTTGAATTTTTAAAATGTTTTAGTGTTTTTGAGTTTTGAATTTCTGATGTTTTTGAATTTTTAAAGATTTTTTCACCCTTTTGGCCAAAGGGAACATACAAAGCAACATATTAGGGCAAAATCCCTAGGGATAAAAGGAAAATCCTAAAAGTAAGTTGTAAGCCCAATGGTTCCTACCTTGGCATTCTCATCTTCTTTTGATGATTTCAAACTCAAGTGATTTTATATCACTAATGTGTTTGATTGTCTTAAAGTTGTAGATCATGATAGTTTATCATCAAAGTTGCTCGGATCAAGTCCAAGAAGCGCCCTTATTGAACCACATTCGGAAGTCATTGGAGATCAAAGAAGCAAGAAGACTTGAAGCAATGCAAGAGAAGATCATTCTCCTTGAAGTCTTTTAGTTTGTAAAGATCCAATCCTAGTTTAGGTTTTGAGAAGCATAAATGAAGAAATCACACACCCCTAAATGGACTAAAATATTTTAGTGATTGTCCTTGTGGTGTTCCAACATTTTGGAACCGTCATAATAATCCCATCTTTGTATTGGATTGAAAGCCCATGAAACCCAAAACAAATCAGCAATTCAAACTTGAAAACCTGCTGGAAATAGGCTTCTCGAAACTCCGAGAGAATTCTTCAGATCTCCGAGCTCGGAACTCCTAGAAAGTTCTCGGAGCTTCGAGAAATGGTCCAAGAACTAAAATCCAATCTCTGTTTGTATTCTCAGAACTCTGAGAACTCTATATCGAGAAAAAAAAATATCCGTTGGGGTTTTCCACAGAATTATGACTATGCCCTCAAACGGTCATATTTGGGTTTTTCTATATATATATGTGTGTTCTAAACTTCATCATGACCAATTCTAACACTCCAAAACCATATTGGAACATCCTAAGAGTGAATCAAGCTTGTTCATGCCTCTCATCCTCTAGATTTAGGATTTGGATCATAGGCTCTAATTTGTACATCCTCTTCAAGATTGTTACCCTTGTGAAGGGATTTCTTTGTTCTTTCTTTCTTGACAAACCATTGTATTTGGTCGAGTGTTCGGAGAAGCAAAGCCCTCTCTCCGTGGTGAGGATTGCCACCAAGGTTAAAGCATTTGGACATTGTAATTGGCACCGGTCTTCGCCAAGGTTAAGAAGATCAACATAATGAAGCCATCAATGCGTTTGGTTTGTGGAGTGGAGTAGGCCTCGTGTTTTGAGGACCGAACCACTTTAAATCTCGGGTGCACTCTTTCTTGTCTCAAGCTCTTTATATTTGCATTGCACTTTAGATTTAACTTTCTTGCTAAATTGTTTTTTATCTTTTAATCTTTATTTGGGTTAAAGTTTTCAAAAGGATAAATCTTGTTTTTATATTTAACCTAATCTCCCTCCTCCTTAGTTGCCAATCATAATACTCGGGCCTATCTTGGAATTTCACTTGGTACAAAGCCTTGGCTCTTAAATTGGATTTTTTGAACTTTGGTAAGGTTTCTCAAAATCTAAAAGGGAAAGATTGTTGGCAACTTTTCTAATTGTGAAATGGCAAACATGATTGGAACCGGACTTCCAGAAGGCCATTCCACAACTAGACCTCCTTTCTTTGATGGGTCCAACTATGGACATTGGAAGACAAGGATGCGCATCTATCTTCTTTCGATAGATGTGGAGCTTTGGCATCTTGTTAACAATGGATACACTTTGCCTTCCAAGCCATTTGAAGAATGGAATGTTGTTGAGAAAAGGCAACCAAACTTGAATTACAAAGCTATTAATTCTTTATTTTGTGCCTTATGTACGGAGGAGTTTAATAGGGTAGCTCTTTTTTATTCCGCCAAGGTTATTTGGGATACCCTTGCCATTACCCATGAGGGAACATCTCAAGTCAAGGATTCCAAAGTACACTTGTTAAAGAGCAAATATGAAATGTTTACAATGAATTTAAATGAAAGCATTTTTGAAATGTTTACTCGATTTTTAAAAATCACAAATGAGTTAGCTAATCTTGGTAAATCTTATCTGAATGACGAGCTTGTGGGTAAGTTGCTTAGGTCACTTCCTCCACATTGGGATCCAAAGGTTACCGCTGTACAAGAATTGAAGGATCTCTCTAAGCTCACTATGGAGGAACTTTAGGATCTCCTATTACTCATGAGATGCTCCTCACTAGCCGACAAGAGGAGAAGAAGCCAAAAGAAAAAAAGAGTAGGTCCCTAGCACTCAAAGCCTCCAAGGCGGACTCTTCTTCCTCAAGTGAAGCAAATAGTGATGAAGAAGAAGCATTGAGTAAATTCAAAAGCTTATGGAGAAAGAAGCACAAGAAAGATAAAAAGAAGAAGAAAGGAGAAAAAGAAAGTGACTTAGAGGGCGGAATTAGATTCTACAATTGTAAGAAGATGGGACATAAAAGACCGGAGTGTCCACTTCTCAAGTCATCATCCTCGAAGTACAAAGGAAAGAAGAACGATTGGAAGAAGAACAAAGGTCTTTTAGCCGCTTAGGATGCTTCAAGCGCTTCAAGCAAGACCTCAAGTAAAAAGGAAACAAATAAAGATGATTTAAGCTTCATGGCACTCACCCATGAAGATGAGGTAAATTCAAACCCTTCTCATAGTTTATCTAGTAGTGATAGTGGAAACATTCCCAAATTTCAAAAAATAAAGTTCTTAAAAAATCTATTTCCAAATTAGAAAATGAACTTGATATGTTGAAAAATGAATCATCTTCTTCCAAATCTCTAGCTCAAGTGCAAATTGAAAATCTTAAACTTGAGATTGAAACCCTTAAGGGTAGTTTGGATGAGAAATCTTGCCAATTAGTTAAATTTCAAAATGTGGCAAGCTCTTCCAAATGTTATGAAGATGACAATAGTGATTTCTTGAATCAAATAACCCATATTCATAATGAAAATGAAAGATTAAGATTATGTCTTCATGGATTTTTAAATGGTGATAAAATCATTGACATAATCTTGAAGAGAGCTAGTCATAGACATAAACATGAGTTTTATGATAAGACTAGTCTATCTAACCCTCACGTTAGATGCCATTATTGTTGAATTATGGTCACTATCAATTCCAATGTGCATCTAAGATTAGGGATTGTGGTGGGACCAAGAAAGCTTGGGTTCCCAAAGGCCCCACATGATTCTATTCATATTAGTTTTTAAATTAGGGGCTAGCACTTAAATTTGAATATCATCCTATTATGTTTTTTTTAATTCCCTCTTGTGTTGTATTAGTATTCCAAAGAGGGGGAGTTCAATGTTTGAATTTTTCTTTGAAAAATGGGGACATTGAAATTGAAAATTTTATCTCTTGAATTTTTTTACCCATCTTTTTGTTGATGACAAAGGGGGAGAAATATCTAGAGTAAGAAAAATATGCTTGCTTTTATTGGAAAATATCTTGTGCTTGTCATCATAAAAAAGTGGGAGACTGTAAGCCCAATGGTTCCCACCTTGGCATTCCCATCTTCTTTTGATGATTCCAACCTTAAGTAATTTTATATCACTAATGTGTTTGATTGTCTTAAAGTTGTAGATCATGATAGTTTATCATCAAGGTTGCTCGGATCAAGTCCAAGAAGCGCTCTTATTGAACCACATTCGGAAGTCATTGGAGATCCAAGAAGTAAGAAGACTTGAAGCAATGCAAGAGAAGATCATTCTCCTTGAAGTCTTTTAGTTTGTACAGATCCAATCCTAGTTTAGGTTTTGAGAAGCATAAATTAAGAAATCACACACCTCTAAATGGACTAAAATATTTTAGTGATTTTCCTTGTGATGTTCCAACACTTTGGAACCCTCATAACAATCCATTGAAAGCCCATGAAGCCCAAAACAAATCAGCAATTCAAATTTGAAAACCTGCTGAAAATAGGCTTCTCGAAACTCCGAGAGAATTCTCGGAGGTCCAAGCTCGGAACTCCGAGAAATGGTCCAGGAACTAAAATCCAATCTCTATTTGTATTCGGGGAACTCTAAGAGAAATTCTCAGAACTCCGAGAACACTATATTGAGAAAAATATATATATCCGTTGAGGTTTTCCACAGAATTACGACTATGCCCTGAAACGGTCATATTTCGGTTTTTCTATATATATATATATGTGTTCTAAACTTCACCATGACCAATTCTAACACTCCAAAATCATATTGGAACATCCTAAGAGTGAATCAAGCTTGCTTATGCCTCTCATCCTCTAGATTTAGGATTTGGATCATAGGCTCTAATTTGTACATCATCTTCAAGATTGTAACCCTTGTAAAGAGATTTCTTTGTTCTTCCTTTCTTGACAAACCATTGTATTTGGGCGAGTGTTCGGAGAAGCGAAGCCTTCTCTCCGTGGTGAGGATTGCCACCAAGGTTAACGCATTTGGACATTGTAATTGGCACCGGTCTTCGCCAAGGTTAAGAAGATCAACATAGTGAAGCCATCAACGTGTTTGGTTGGTGGAGTGGGGTAGGCCTCGTGTTTTGAGGACCGAACCACTTTAAATCTCGGGTGCACTCTTTCTTGTCTCGAGCTCTTTATATTTGCATTGCACCTTAGATTTAACTTTCTTACTAAATTGTTTTTTATCTCTTAATCTTTATTTGGGTTAAAGTTTTCAAAAGGATTAATCTTATTTTTATATTTAACCTAATCTCCCTCCTCCTAAGTTGCCAATCATAATACTCGGGCCTATCTTGGAATTTCACAAGTAAACTAGTGTCCCAAGAAAAATAAAATAATCCACAACAAGTAAACTAGTGTCCCAAGGTAAAAATAAAAATGGATAAGATCCCAAGTATGTAGGCTCTAACAAGACTAAACAAGTCTCTATAACGAAGGAAAACGATGTCCAAAAGATAAACTCCTAAACTATGACCCCAAATAGAGGTACAAAATAAGACATGGCATGTCTCACCACTCTATAAAGGGGTGCAAATAAGACAAGAATGTCTAATACTCTATAAAGGGGTGCAAATAAGTCAAAACATGTCTAATAAAAGGAGGAGAAACAACTAAAGCATGTGAGACAGAGCATGTCTCTTATAAGGAAAAACAACTAACACTAATGAGACAAAGCATGTCTCCTTTAGGGGCTCCAAGTAACCTTATCATTGCCCTTGCAATGATAAATAAGGTCTGGACAACTAAAAAACCAAGTTAGTCTTTAACTTAATTGGGGGTGCAACTTCTTATGAGACTTGAAAAGTCTTCTAGGGGTGACTCTACTAATGAGACCAAAATGGTCTTCTAAAGGGGTACATTCTAATGAGATAAAGCTTGTCTCCTGAGGCTCCGGCTAGCGCATCGCTATGATGGGGAGATAATAACTAAGAATATGTCTAGGGACTAAGCAAATCCCCTAAATGAAAAAGGAAAGAGAGGGGGATGCTACTTGGATCGAGCAAGTCCCCTAAAAGATGGGCTTGGGATGACTCCTTCATCGCCCTTGCAATGATAGATGTGGGACTCGATCCCGCGAGAGGGGTGGGGCGCGAGCCGCCACGCTCCCTCTCTTGGTCTCTCGTACCCACGCGATTGGCATGTGCATTTTATTATTGGTTTTAATTCATCTTTTATGTGAACTTGGGATCACTAAGGCAATCCGAATTCCACACAAAAGAAACTGACAGAGTCGCCACCTAGATGTGGGATCTAGGACCCAAAATTAACCAGAAATCTAGACTCGCTACCTGGTTACAAGAATGGAAGGTATGGGAATTTATCCACCACATGCACCATTCCTGCCCGATAATCGGTCTTCCATTCCAAAAGCTAACTCTTTTAAATTCATTTTAAATGGCTCATTCAACTCTCTGTTAACGTGCGAACTAGGTGACATGCATCCTAATATCTAATTTCAATGTGAATCCTAAATGTGTATCTTGATTTCTTAATTTGTATGGATTCAATCTAAGTGAAAGTTCTCCTAAAATTCTAATTTCAAGGAAATCCTACATATTTTAATTACGAATTCATAATAAAATAAATATACAAAACCCCACATTTGTTGTGGAGCCGACTCGCGGTTGGTATGCCATCAGACATCCAAGCTGCCTACGTACCCAAGCCTCACTGGGATCAGAGTCGACGTAGTTCGGTGCACCTAAACTAAGCTATATGCCTAAACATCTAGGACACCAATCTAAACTGGATTGACTGTTTCAACAGTTTTCAAAAGATTATTTAGTTCAAGTTGAGTAGATTTTATTATTCTAGGACTTCATCTAAGATTCTATATGGTCCTAACTAAGTGCAAAACATCCCTTAGACTAATGCAGGTGAACCTACATCATAGGTAACTAGGCCTGTCCTGTGGAAAAAAAGGGTAACTAGTGCAACTAGATCTATGACTCGATTGCTATCCGTAGCAAACGGCCGTGATGAGGCTGAACTCCTAACTCTAGGACTCCCTAAAACCTAGAACACAACGTGACGTGAGTGTTCCTAAGGGGCTCTAAAGGATCCTACGATGGGAGACCGCAATCCAACGATTCCAAAGACATGGATTAAATCAATTCAGTTTGTTGAAATGAAAGATTTTTTGTTCTTTAAAAGGTTTCTGATTCCTAACATCTAAGGAATACCAAAGGCTCTAAGACTTGATAAAATTCATGCTTAGATCGCATTCATGAAAGGGAATCGTGCGCTCTCACCTCGCACAATTTAACATCTAAGTTATAGTACGTTATTGCCTGGCATGTTTCTCAGGATTTTCGTGGATAGTAGACCTCGGAGCCAATATCGTACTATAATTTACATGCTCAAATTGTCAAGGATTGATCACAATTAGTATACGATTATGAATGCGATTTCAGCCATTAAACTATCACAGCATCAAAATTTTACAAAGGAAATCAGTGATTCCTAAGGTTTCTATTTTGATAATTTAATAATTGAATATGTGATGGAATATTATGATCATCTGGAAATTTTTAAAACAATTTGATTTTAATTCGATTTACTTAAGGATTTTAAAAGGTTTCAATTCAGATTGTAGATTTAGACATCAACATATAGCAAATCTTTTCAGAACAAGATGAAATTTCTACAGTAACTTCTCCTTAATTAGATAAGTTTACTATAAAAATTTCATAGATTTTAAATGTCTTTTGCTATTAGTTTTTCAATGTTGAAAGTTTCTGTCCATATTGTAAATTAACACAGTAACGTATAGCAAATAAATTCAAAACAATATGAAAGTTCTACAGTAACTTTATTACAATCCGAAAGGATTACTGTAAAATTTTCATAAATTTTAAGAATGATTTACTATTAATTTACGATTTTACAAATATCTATCCAGATTATGAATTAACAAAGAAACACATAGTAAATCAAATCCAAATCAGTTTAAACTTTAGGAAAACATGTAATTCCAGTAATATTTATTAAACAAATATTTTCAGAAGTTTTCATTGCAATTTACTATTTTTCTCAGATTTAATACAGCATGCATGATTTGACATAAAAAATCATAAACAAATATCCAACAGCAACCAAAAATCTTGAAAAATTCACAGGAGATTATATTAGACTTAATTTGCTTCTCATCCAAATTTCACTTTTGAAAACCTTATAGATTTTTCGAAAATTGGTTTTTTCCAAAAATACCCCTAGAGTTAAATGAATTTTTTAAACCCTTTAAATCAAATCAAGAATTCATCAAAAAATTCGTAATAATTCAAAATCTTAAAATTATGTTATGTTTAAAGTTTCATTGATTTTGGATCTGTTTTAACATCTTTTTAAATTCAATCTTTAGAATTTTACCCCTTTGAGGGTAAAGTTCACAAGGTCAAATCGCGGTCAAAACGAAGTCAAAATTCTTCGAAATTCCAGATTTCTACACTTTTTAATGTGCAAAACACTCAGAGATTGAAAAATTCAAAAATTTGTAAAGGTTTGTTATAATTGCTTTGTAAATTGGATTTTAAACCATTTTTTTTCTGAAAATTCAATTTTAATATAAAAAATAGATTTTCCAAGAAAAATTTCAGATTATGAAATAACTTAAACTTGATCTAATCTCCTTAAAATTTCACATTCAAATTCTTTAATATTCATGACTTTAAAAAAAAATCACAAATTCAATCCTAGCATGCTTCTAGTTTAAGATATATGAAAGAGGGTTTTGGAATACCAACCTTGCTAGCTCTCCTTGTCTCTAGGGTAAGTAATCCTCGGATATACGCTCTGTCTTACCCTTTCAATTAGCAAAGAAAACCCCAAAGAATATCTCCAATATGCTGATTATGTCGAAGAAATATGAGAATTCTTTTTTGAAGAACCAAGTAGAAGAGATGAACACCAAAAGAATGGAACAAAATTCCAAGAAATGAGCAAGAGAGATGGATGAATTTTCAGATCTTCCCCTAGGGTTGGATGAAGTTTCAAGAAGAAAGGCCAAAGGTTGTGTGTGCTTGCTTTTATAGAAAAGATTAGGGTTGAGAGAAAATTAGTAGTTTCCAATGTGAGAGCTTCTTTCTTTAGCATGTTTCCAATTTGTGCTTCTTGCTTCATTTCTTTCTTGTTTCCAAATTTAATTAGATTCTAATCTTAATTTCTTGTCAAATAAGACATGCTAAATTACACAATATAGATCCTTCAAGATTAATCTAGAAGCCCTCTCACATAGGAAACTAGCTTTTATGAATGATTTTTGTCCAAAGAGGATTGTCCACATTTGAGCTCATTTTCGACTTATTTAGGGGCTGATTCAGAAAAAGTGATAAACTAGAAAGTTGTAGATCTTTTCGAGACGTTCGAAACAAGTATAATTACGAATTTTTTGAATGAGAAAGTAAAACGTTATGGCAATTTTACTAACCTGACTTTACTAGCCCTTTCTAATTATAACTCTTCTTTTCTTTATTATTTTTTTTAAAGCAAATATGATGTCACCAACCACCTCATCCCATGTTGGACGTTTTTGCATGTGGCCTCCCCATGTGGGGCACCCACTTATGTGGCCAACCCACATGGGTGGGCCCACATGGACCCCCACCTCATGGGCTTTAGCCCAATGGGCCATATGACATGTATTTCGGGTTTTTTTTCAATGAAAATTCAATAAAATCCTTTAAATTCAATTTTTTTCATTGATGAACTCAACCCATATGACATTCATGGTGTACCCTCGACATATGGTACAAAATATTTTTTCGGACCAAAATACCCTTATTCGATCAAAACACCCAAAAGCGACCAAAATGACCTTAAATTGGATTGCCCCCAAAGGGGAAAGTTAAAAATAGAAAGTCTTCATGGTCAAACCTAAAAAATAGAAAGTTTTTAAGTTTGCTTCTTTTGGTGGGCAATATCAAACATGATCATTTGGTACCCCCTGAAAATATCTAAAATGCCCTTCGCACATAAAATTTCCAAGTTAAGTAAAACCCCTGAGAAATTCTAAATTTAGCAGGTTTTCCAAAATTCATGAAATCATCTATAATCTCTCAGACACATTTCGAGAATCAAAAGAATAACAAAGGAAAAGACCAAAATACCCCTGAAGTGCAAAAATGGGCAAAAATGAGGGAAACCCTGAAAATTCTAAAAATAGCAGGTTTTTTCACTTGCTTGAAAACTTGAACTTTTATTTTTCAGATACCATTGGAACACCCTAGAAACCTTTAGGATTGCGAATCAACTTCCAAACACCTAAAATGAGATGAAATCTACCCTAAAATGCATTGATGCCTAATCTATTGCGGAATATAGACTCGAGACTTGACAAACTACAAAATCTTTTGCTTTTTAAAGCGTAGCAAAATGGGGGTGTCTACAATAGATAGGAACCAAAAACCTTGCTAATCTTTATTAAAGATGGAAGACATGCACATATGGGACTAGGCTAATTTCAAAACAAAGAAGATGTAAGCCCAATGGTTCTCACCTTGGCATTCCAATCTTCTTTTGATGATTCCAAACTCAAGTGATTTTATATCACCAATGTGTTTGATTGTCTTAAGTTGTAGATCATGATAGTTTAACATCAAAGTTGCTTGGATTGAGGCCAAGAAGCTCTCATTGGACCACATCCGAAAGGCCAAAGCCATTGGCGATCCAAGACGCAAGAAGACTTGAAGCATTGCAAAGTGAAGACCATTTTAAGTCTTTTTTAGATTGTATTGATCTAATCCTAGTTTAGGTTTTGAGAAGCATAAATGAAGTAATCACACTCCCCTAAAATGGACTAACATTATTAAGTAATTGTCCTTGTCGTGTTCCAACACTTTGGAACCCTCATAACAATCCCAGCTTTGTATTGGATTGAAAGCTCTTTGTAAGCCCAAGGGTCTACTCTCCTATCTTGTTTTGATGATTCTAAACATAATTGATTATTTTATTGAATACTAATCAATTTGCCTTGAAGTGTTGTGTTTAAGATATGATTGATCATTGAAACCAACGCACTACATGTTCATGCTTGAAGATGTACCACACAAGAGTCAAAGGAGCTAAATGGAGCTCACATCATCTCTCAAGCAAGCATACACAAGATGGAAGACCAATTGAAGACCAAGGCTAAAGAGAAGTTGAGGTTTACCTAGAACTCAATGTACATCTTTTCTCTTTAGATTTCTAAGTCAAGGCAAAGTGTTTTAAAATGGTTTTTCAAAAACACTTAAGAACTTAAAATGTTTAGTGAATGGTTATGTGGACCAACATGTTGGGACCCTCATAAACATTCCAAAATTATCATAGGGATTGAGTTCCAAAAGCCCAAAATCAAATAAGCAATAAAATTACAAAATCTGCTTATTTTAGGCTTCTCGGAGCTCCGAGCTCAGAACTCCGAGAGTTCCCTCGGAACTCCGAGAAATGGTCCAGTAGTATTTTTCACTTCTGGTCATTTTCTCAGAACTCCGAGAAATAGTCCAGTAAAATTTTTCCAACTTCTGGCCGTTCTTTCGGAACTCCGAGAATGGTTCTCGGAGCTCCGAGAACCTCGTGACAGCACAGAAAAGAGCCGTTAGGATTTGAATTAAAATTTGGTTTTTGATATTACCACCCCCAAACGGTCATATTTTGATGAGAAGCTATATATACTCATTCAAGATGATTATTTTCCTCTCTTGAATATTTGGAAAATCATCCTTAAGCTTTCAAACACTTGCAAACCCATTTGAGCTTAAGAATTTGTCTTTCTCCCCAAACTTGCCTTGCAGTTGCAAAACTATTGAGTTTGGATTTAGGCTTCGACTTGCAACCTACTTTGGAGAAGCATTCAAGGGACTACAACGTGCATCAAGCTTTCAAGAGAAACCAAGCTATTCATCTTCTTTAATTGTAAAGGTGGCTAGGGCATCCTTTCTTAATACCTTAGAGAGCAATCGCTTAGAACTCGGCGAAGAAGGAGAGTCGGTGTAAAGGTGTAAGGGCATCCTCATTTAATATCCCTTGGAAGTGTAATCGCCTCGGAGCCGGGCATCGTGAAGGTCTCCCATAGTGGAAAACCTTAAGGACGATCTTAAGAAGAGTAGAGTAGGGCTTTGCCCGAACCACTATATATCGCTGTGTTCTTTCTTTTTCTTGCACTTTCATTCTTGATTTTGGTTTGGCATTTCATTTTATTTTTTATCTCATTTGAACTAACCAAAATCTAATCAAGAGAAGAAAATTCAAACTAGGTTCATTACTTAGATTTTAAAAATGCATAATTTTAGTGTTATAATCAATTCACCCCCCCTCTTGTCTATTTCAACTGGTATCAGAGCCTCGTCTCTACTTTATTTAAAAACCCTAACCGGTCTAGAGAAAAGATTCTAAAAATGGCAAACTATCCTCAACACCATGAAGGTTACTCAAACACTAGGCCACCCTATTTTGATGGAACCAATTATGGATTTTGGAAAACCAAAATGAAAATCTTTTTAACCCAATATTACCAAATGTGGAGAGCCATTAATAATGAATATACATTACCCACTAGAAATCTAAACGATTGGACCGAAGTCGAATAACAAGCCTCAAACTACAATGCCAAAGCCATGAATTCCCTAATTTGTGCTTTGTCACCCGGTGAATTCAATAGAGTGTCAAATTTGAATTCGGCTAAGGAAATTTGGGACACCTTAGAAGTCACCCATGAGAGAACCTACCAAGTTAAAGAATCTAAAATGAATCATCTATTTAGGCAATATGAACTCTTTCAAATGACACCCGATGAAACTATTGCCGACATGTACACTAGATTCACTAAACTTGTAAATGGACTAAGGGGACTTGGAAAACAATTTTCAAATAGAGATTTAGTGATCAAAATCCTTAGATCCCTACCTTTGTCATGGGAATCCAAAACCTCCGCAATCACCGAAGCCAAGAACATGAATACATTGAACCTAGATGAACTAATAGGGTCCTTGATAACCCATGAGATGATCTTCAAAACAAAAGCACCCGAAATTGAAAATAAAATTGAAAAAGGAAAAGATATTGCTTTTGCTTGTAATGTAGGTGATAACGAAGAGGCAAAGGAAGACATGGAAGATGAAGTTGCCCTCGTAACAAGAAGGATCAAGTTTTTGCAAAGGAATATGGGAGGCATGAAAAATAGAAGAACCAATCCTCCATTCAAGAAGAAAGAAGTGCTCGGTGACGGATCTTCTCAACCCCGATGCTACGGTTGCAAGAAGCTTGGACACATTCGCCCGGATTGTCCACTCAACATTGAGCCTACCTCAAATAATCGCTTCAAGAGAAGAGAAGGCAAGAAAGGAATGACCGCCACATGGGATGAGAAAATTAAAAGTGAAGGCGAACAAAATGATGGAGAAGATTGCTTGATAGCAAAAAATGTTTGCTTCATGGTCTCAACAAACGACAATCAAGAGCTAAATACTTTAAATGATGTTATTGTTTTAAAAGAAGTTTTAGATTCCTTGCAAAATGCACATGATGAACTTGAAATTGAATTTGATAAAAATGTATCACTTGAAAATTCTCTTTCTAACATGACAAAAGAATTTGGTTGGTTAAAGAAAGACCATGAATTTTTAGATGATAAAAATAAAAAATATAAAGTTGAAATTCATGATTTAAATGCTACCATCAAAATCTTAAATGAAAATCGACAAGAACTATCTATTGAAAACAACAAGCTAAAGCATGAAAATAGTAAATTGTCTATTGAAAAAAGGTATTGCCATATGTTACATTAGGAGTGACCATGGAACGGAATTTAAAAATGTTCACTTTGACACATACTGTAATGAACATGGCATCAAACACAATTTTTCGGCACCTAGGACACCTCAACAAAATGGGGTTGTAGAAAGAAAGAACCGAACCCTCCAAGAAATGGCTAGAACAATGTTGCATGAAAATGATCTCCCTAGATACTTTTGGGCGGAGGCGGTTAGCACCGCTTGCTATATCATAAATAGGGTATATATAAGGCCAATTTCTAAGAAAACACCTTATGAGCTTTGAAAAAACTTGAAACCAAATATAAGTTATTTTAGAGTGTTTGGTTGTAAATGCTATATCTTGAATATTAAAGATAACCTACACAAATTTGATAAGAAGTCGGATGATGGCATATTCTTAGAGTATTCTACACATAGCAAGGCATATAGAGTGTTTAATAGAAGAACCGTAGTTGTAGAAGAATCCATGCATGTTACATTTGATGAGAGAGAGCCAACACCTCAAGAAATGCCACATGATGAGGATGAACCTATTGAATACCTCTCACCTAAGACAAATGCTCCCCCCCATGCATCTACAAGTAATACATTACCTAGTGAGGAAGTAGAAAATGAAGATGATGACTCATTACCTAGGGATAGGAGAATATTGGTAGATCATCCTGAATCCCAAATCTTAGGTGATGCCACATTGCTAGTAAGAACTAGATCATACTATCGAAGTGTGAGTAACAACTTGGCGTTCCTATCCGAATTAGAACCTAAGTCCATCAAGGAAGCCGAAAAGGATGAATATTGGTTGATGGCTATGCAAGAAGAGTTGAGTCAATTCGAAAGGAACAAGGTGTGGAGGCTAGTGCCTAGGCCTAGTGATCATCCAGTCATTGGCACGAGATGGGTGTATAGAAACAAATTGGATGATAATGGAATTATCACTAGAAATAAAGCTAGGCTTGTAGCCCAAGGGTACAATCAAGAGGAGAGAATAGACTATGATGAGACATTTGCTCCTGTTGCCCGTATGGAAGCTATTAGGATACTCTTGGCATATGCATCTCATAAAGGATTTAAACTATATCAAATGGATGTCAAAAGTGCCTTCCTAAATGGCTATATCCAAGACGAAGTGTATGTTGAGCAACCTCTAAGTTTTGAAGACTACAAACATCCAAATCATGTCTTCAGGCTTGATAAAGCTTTATATGGATTAAAGCAAGCTCCTAGAGCTTGGTATGAGAGGCTTTGCACATTCCTAGTGGAAAAAGATTTTGAGATGGGAAAGGTGAATAAAACATTATTTATCAAAAGAGAAAATCAGGATATCCTCCTTGTCCAGATTTATGTGAATGACACCATCTGTGGCTCAACAAATCAAAAAATATGTGATGAATTTGCAACTCTAATGAAAAATGAATTTGAAATGAGCATGATGGGTGAGTTAACCTACTTCTTAGGACTCCAAATTAAATAATACCAAAACGGGATATTTATAAATCAAGAAAAATATACAAAGGAGTTATTAAAGAAGTATGGCATGGATAGCAGCAAGACATTAAGAATTTCCATGAGTACAACTGCTAAGTTAGAAAATGATGAATTTGGCAAATCTGTGGACCAAAGGATGTATAAGGGTATGATAGGGAGCCTACTCTATTTGACAGCCAGCAGACCAGACATTATGTTTATTGTCTGTCTCTGTGCTCGATTTCAATCGGATCCAAAGGAATCTCACCTATCGGCAATCAAGAAGATCTTCAAGTACTTAAGAGGAACCCAAAGTCTGGGACTATGGTATGAAAGATCTACTGCCTTCACTCTCATTGGATATTCAGATGCAGACTTCGCTGGATGTAGAGTGGATAGGAAAAGCACTAGTGGGACTTGTCAATTCTTGGGCAAATCACTTGTTTCATGGTTTAGCAAGAAACAAAATTCAGTAACTCTCTCCACAACAGAAGCAGAATATGTGGCAGCTAGAGCTTGCTGTGACAAGTCCTATGGATGAAAAGCACATTGATGGACTATGTAATTAAAATGGAAAATATTCTCATCCAATGTGACAATACTAATGCTATAAGCTTAACAAAGAACTCCATACAACACTCAAGAACAAAACATATTGAGATTAGGCACCACTTCATTAGAGATCACTCACAAAAAGGGGATATTTGCTTAAAATATATCAACACTAATGATCAATTGGCGGATATCTTTACAATACCCCTTAGTGATGATAAAATTTGTTATATCCGAAGTGCCTTGAACATTTGGAGTGCGGATCAAGTCAAAGAAATTGCCAAATAAATACTTTGTGCCTTTCACCAGCTTATCTATATAGTATATATATATATATATCATCCGTATTTGGTAGTATATGCATGAATGAGTGTAGACACCCCATTTTGCTCTACCTTAATCGATAAAGAAATTAGGGTTTGTTTTCCGTCGGTTTTCCAATGTCTTTCTTTCCCGCATCCGTTTGTTACATTTCTAAATATTTTTGGTCATTTCCGTCGTGTTTCGCATTTTCCCGCTAAATGTTGAGAAGGATTATTCAGAAAAATCTAAACTAGGGAGAATTTGTACCTGCTAGTGTGGGACCTGCTAGTGTGGGACCTGCTAGTGTGGGACCCGTTTGTGTGGGACCCGCTGGTGTGGGACCTGCTAGTGTGGGACCTGCTAGTGTGGGACCCGTTTGTGTGGGACCCGCTGATGTGGGACCCGCTTGTGTAGGGCCCGCTGATGTGGGACCCGCTTGTGCGGAACCCCCAAAGTGGGACTCACCATTAGCATGACTTAACTTTCTCTACCATTTCCACTAACTTTATTTTTCCCTTTTAAAATAACACCATTATCTCCATTACCATTATATATTCCATGATTCCCACCACCATTCCCACCATTCCATTATATATTCCATTATTCCCACCACCATTCCCACCATCCCATTATATATTCCATTATTTCCATCACCATTCCCACCATTCTCATTATCTATTCCATTATTCCCACCACCATTCCCACTATTCCATTATCTATTCCATTATTCCCACCACCATTCCCACTATTCCATTATATATTCCATTATTCCCACCACCATTCCCACCATTACCATTATATATTCTCCACCATACCCACCATTCTCATTTTTTATTTTCCACCTCTCCATCTTCTCCCACTAAGTTTTTCACTATATAAAGAGAGGAGAGGAAGAGGGGATGAGAGGAAGAAAAGAGGACCAAGGTGGCTCATCTCATAAAAATCCTTCTTCCAATCACTTCCTCTATCAACAGTGAGGGAAACAAAAAAATAAAAAAAATAAAAAAGAAGAAAGAGAAAGCGAAAGACGGCGGAGCGGATCGGCGGCGGCGATTGTTCTTAACTCTTGGATTGGGCGGAGATCTTCACCACAGGTAGGTACATTGTTTTTCGATTTTTTCCGAATTTTTCCGCAAATCGTGTTTTAAAAATAGAAAACTCTTCAAAAAAAAAACATCTTTTGACAAAGAAACATAAATTATATACTAAACAGACTCCAAAATTAATGCAATTTCGTGGAAAAATACTATGATACTGACACATTCTACCATGAATTTGTAACGATTTTTGGAGTTTATTTGGTATATTATTTAATACTTTCTTTGAAAATTATCAGATTTTGTGAGAATTGTTACTGACACTAGATCACCATTAAAATTCTTCCAATTTTTACAGTAGTCATATATTCCATATTCCTTGTTTCTGTAAAAGTTTCAAGTTCTTTGGATCTGTTTTCATATGGGATGTAGTGTTAATTCACAATCTGGTCTGAAACTTGTAAAATCCGAAATTGGTAGTAAATAGCCTTTAAAATTTATGAAATTCTCACAGCATGCTATGTCTATTCATATCTTATATCTGTAGAAATTTCATAGAATTTAAATTTCTATTTCTTGTAGTTTCTGTGTTAATTTGCAATCTGGTCATTGAATTGATAAATCAAGATTAAATATGAATTTAACATAAAAATCTATAAAACTCATCCAGTAAGCTACATACATTCCCATCTTGCTGCTGTTGAAATTTCAAATCATTTCGAATTTATTTGCAACAATTTCACTTGTAAAACCACTCATAGGCTTAAAATTGTTAAAATCCATTGAAAATTCGAAATTAATTAAAAATTATTGTAAAAATTCCTAAAGAACTTTTAAATTCTGTCACATGTTCACTCCTTAATCCATTGAAACAGAAATTTTAGGATCTTTAGATTTTCCTGGAAAAATGGCCAGTGCATCCATAATCGTATCCCAATTGCAACCGATCTTTGACAATTTGAATATTTAAGCTATAGCATGTTGTTGGCTCCGAGGTTACTGTCCACGGAAATCCTGAGATTTGCCAGGCAATAAGATGCCATAACCTAAGTACTAAATTGCACAAAGAAAGAACGCACGATTCCCTTCCTTGGATGCTATTCTGGGCCGAAATTGGTGAACCCTAGAACCATTGGTAATCCTCAAGTGTCCATAAATCGAAAATCCATGAAATCTGAAATTAATTAACTTCAAGAATTTGAATTGATTTGTCTCGAGTCTTCCGGAACCATTGGATTATGGTTTCCAATCTAAGAACCATTAGAGCCCAATTTAGGAACACTAGTGTTGTGTCGTGTCCTAAGTTTTAGGGAGTCCTAGAGTTAGGAGTCCAGCCTCATCACGGACGCTTGCTATGTATAGCAACCGTACCATAGGTCTAGTTACACTAGTCACCTCATCTTTCCCTAAGACATGCCTAGTAGACTAGGATGTAGGCTAACCTGCATTAGTCTAAGGGACAACTTGCATTTAGATAAGAATCATATAGCATCTTCGATGAAATCCTAAGATAATAAAATCCTCAACTTGAATTAAACAACTTCTCTTAAAACTGTTGAAACAGTCAATCCCGTCTAGGTCGGTGTCTTAGTTGAGTTAGGCATATGTAGCTTAGCTTAGGTGCACCGAACTACGTCGACTCTGATCCCAGTGAGGCTTGGGTACGTAGGCAGCTTGGATGTCTGACGGCATACCACCCGCGAGTCGGCACCACAACAAATTGTGGTGTTTTGTATATTAATTTTCTTGTAAATACTTAATCAAATCAGTTAGGGTTTTCCATGAAATTAGAATTCTAGGAGAACTTTCACTTAGAATGAATCCAGACAAATTAATAAATCAAGATACACATCTAGGATTCACATTGAAATTAAATTCTAGGATGCATGTCACTTAGTTCGCACATTAACATAGAGTTGAATGAGCCATTTAAAATAAATTTAAAAGAGTTAACTTTTGGAATCGAAGACCGATTATCGGGCAGGAATGGTGCATGTGGCGGATAACTCCCCATACCTTCCATTCTCGTAACCAGGTAGCGAGTCTAGATTTCTGGTTAATTACGGGTCCTAGATCCCACATCTAGGTGGCGACTCTGTCAGTCTCTTTCGTGTGGAATTCGGATTGCCTTAGTGATCCCAAGTCCACAGGAAAGACGAATTCAAATCAACAAATAAAATGCACACGCCAATCGCGTGGGAACGAGAGACCAAGAGAGAGCGCGCGGCGGCTCGCCCCACGCCCCTCTCGCGGGATCATGTCCCACAGTCTGGCGACTCTGCTGGGGACCACCTAACTTCATTAAAATTTCAAAAGATAATTCATTTGAATTTAATTTAACTGGCTCATAAAAACTCTATACTTGTTAGATTAGTTTGTCTCGTTTTATTTTCTCATCATATTTTACTCGAACTTAATTTAACAAAACCTGAAGGCATCATAGATTGCGCGAACTTATTGCACACACTTACATCACTTGCATCTAAACCCTTGCATTTCACATGCACACACGTCCTATTTTAGGAACCCGGAGTGTTATCTAGCATGGTTGACTGGGATTTCATCACCTGGTGCCTCTGTGCTAGAGAAGCATTCCACCCTTAGCCTAGTACCTTTATGGTGCGTAAACGGATCTCTTGTTCACGTACTGATACGCCGGACACTGGTACAGTATATCGAACATGGATTCGCGCTAAGGGGACTCTTGGCCTTACCCCTAGATTAACCCACACATGCATGCAGTATACGAACACATGTGCACCACATGTGTGAGCCTAGTTTAGGATATCTTACCCATTTGTGTCTAGATTAGGCCGTAGTCCATCTTCCAATGGCTACGATCGGTCCTAGGTACACAAACAAAGTCATGAGTCGAGATCCTCTCTCCACTCCGCTAGATTAGGATTAGGGTTGATGCCTTCAGGTAACACTGTTAAAATGTGCGAAGACTAAAAACTTTTCCTTTGGGGTTAGGATATAAATCCCATCATTTCCAAAGATCTCATAGGATTAGTTATTCTTGATCTACCCGTTGAAAGTAATCCTATGCAATCTCACATTTTGATCATGTGTCTATCATTCGTCTCTTGTGGGATTCGATTGTGTCTTCATTGGCGGAAATTGTGTCTCAATCATTTGATCGTGCAATCTTGATGATCCAATCTTGCCTGTACCCTTGATCTCTTCCTCCTCTAGGGGCTACCTTTTTCAAGAATATTTCTGCTAAATCCTTCAGAGTTTACTCTCATAATCCTTGAACTAAGGGCATTCCCCTCATCATTTGGATTCATTCTATTGTCCCAATTACTTGCTTAAATGTGTAATATTTTTCAGTCATTGAGAAGAAACGCTCCATGAATGTCAAGCTCATATACCTCGTGTTCATTATTTCCATGACAGGGCACTAAACACCATAGCTAACCCTACTATTCCTTGGGTTCGGATCTCTTCTCGATTGCAGAGGAAATCTGTCTCCCCGCCACCTTCTCTGAGGACCCCAGCATCTCCTTCTTTCCCATCCTCATCCTCCCCAATGGCAGAAAACCAGAACAGTAGTCTTCCACCCGCTGCTATTACCGATACTCTCACCTTGATTCTCCGGCAGCTTCAAGAACTCAAAGAAGAGAACCAAGTTATCAAGGCCCAGCTTTCTGAAAAGTTGGGGCCATCGTTGTCCAAAGATAAAGGGTCCATGCACCATACAGTTACTTCAGCCGCACCTGCCCAGCCAGTGTTCATTCCTATCCCTGACAAAACTGAAGAAGTTTTTGAAAAAGAGCAGTACAGCGAAGATCGCAGTAGGCCTTCTCAGTCCATGGTTGATAAAGTAGTTATGGAGAAATTAGAAAGTCTTACCAGGAAGGTTCAGGACATTCAGTTTCAGGACCAGGGTGGTTTCAATCCAAGTGACCTCACACTGTTCCCAGAAATCCGTCTCCCAGCCAATTTTCAAATGCCGGACTTTGATAAATATGATGGTGTGGGTTGTCCAATCACACATTTGCAAATGTTCACCATCATGTGTCAACCTCAAGGCTTATCTTCTGAGCAAATGGCTCAATTGTTCCCGGTTTCCCTAACCAAGGTTGCCAGGAGGTGGTTCATGGTCTTGGACAAGACTCGTTACAGGACATGGAAGGATATCGGCGAGCAGTTCATCAGGCAATTCAAATATGATGACGGGACAGAAATCACCAGAAAGGATTTGGAAAGGACAAAGCAAGACTTGAGGGAATCCTTTCTGACCTTTGTGAAAAGATGGAGGAGAATAGCAGCTCAGATGATGGAGCGCCCTTCTGAGGAAGAGCAGGTCCAAATAATCATGAAAAATATTTCCCCCCAGCTCCAGTATCACATGTCGTTGCAGTATTATCCGGACTTCAAACACTTTATCGTGGCAGGCACCCAAATAGAGGAGGCTATGGCTCAAGGTGTGTTCAACCGAAGTAACCCGAATACCAAAGAATTCAGGAAGCCTCCATCAGCTGAAATTAATAACCTTTCCCGCTCCAAGCCTCAGCCTTCAAAACCTCAGAACCCCATGGTGATGGATTATACCCAACCTGCTGTCGCACCTCGGCCACAGGCCCAGACAGAATTTACCCCTCTCCCTCTTCCACCATCTGTGATACTCAAGGAGTGTCTAGCCTCAGGTCGCATAATCCTGCCCGACATTAGGGCTCTTCCTAATCCTTTACCAGCAAATTGGCGAACAGATCAACACTGCGAATACCATAGAAATTCTGGCCATCTCACTGATAATTGCATTGCCCTAAAATTCAGAATCCAGAGGTTGCTCGACAATAAAAGCCTTGTGTTTGAGCCAAGTCCCGTTGCTACCAATAACCCATTATCAAATCATGCAGTACTGCCGCCAGCCGTTCGCAATGCTTAAATAACTGAAGGCTCAAAGGGGCACAGGTCCGGTTGCAATGAAAAGAATCAGAAGTTGAAAGTACCATTTATGAGCCAGCTTTCGCCGAGCCTCCAAAGCTAGACAGTTGCAGCAGTTAAAGTTTTAGTCATTTACTATTTTATGTTGAGTCAGTCACCATGGTCAGTACAATTGTTGAGTCCGGTTTTACAGTTCAAGGTTAATGCCTAGTCCAGGCAAGTTATCGTTTGCTTTTCTCTTTATTCAGAGTTGTGAATCCTGAGCATGTTCAGGATAGGTCGTCAGATGTAATAGCCTTTCCTTTAAATAAAATTTCAAGTTTCAATAGTTCACTTGTGTCTGTTTCTTAAGTATGCTTCTGATCTTAAAGTAAGACTCCCTCCTCAAATGAGGACAAAATTGGCGAAACTCCACTTGAGTCACAACAATTACTTGAACAAGAGGAGGAGCGCCAATCTCAGCCTTTCAAAGATGAAATTAAAGTGGTAAACACTGGCACTGAAACCTTGATCCAGTAAATGCCGATTGAAAATACATTACCCTCTGAAAAGTGTGAAGAATTGGTAAACCCATTTTGAGGATAAAAAGATGGTCCGGTAAGTGTTACCATTAATGCCAAGAGAAAGACCCAGATAGAAGGTTCAAGAAAGAATGAAGTGAATATCATATGCTATGCAAGGGGCATGGAGTGGAAACAACTTTCATATTTCCAATCAATGACCTTGGTTCTCAAATTTATAACATGAAGCCATCAAATTCGAGATAAGAAGTTCAAGAGCAAGCATTGAAAAGTGATCATCAGATATCAAGAGTTACAAATCCATAGATGGAGGATGTCGAAGAACAAGTTTCGCTCTATGAAAGTCGAAGGCACGTATTAGAATCTTGAAAGAAGAAGATTTATTATCTCTTACCTGGAAATGCCGTCAAACTCCGTAAAAAAAAGAAAAAGAAAATAAAAAAATAAATAATCAGTACCAGAGGGACTCTAGTAAACTAGATCGACTCCCAATCTGAACATCGAAAGGCCTCCTTTGGCCGAATAAATCCCAAAATCAGAACCCAACGTCAAAAGAATACTGGTTTGCAAACCCTTCGAGCCTAAATGAAATTTTCTTGAAAACCCATCAAACTAGGGGCATTCGCCCCGAACTACGCGAGACCTGATCCCTACACTGGGGTACGTAGGCAGCTCGGTTAAACTGAGTTCGGTCAATTCAAAAAAGAAAAGCAATTCAATCAATCCAAAAAAAAAAAAAGAAATTCAATCCTTTCAGAAAAAAAAAGGGGACAAGTTCCTAAAGAAGAGAAGTCAATTATTCCAGAAAGAAGAAAAAAAAAGAAAAATCAATAAACCTTCGAACAATTTATCTTCAAACTAGGGGCATTCGCCCTGAACTACACACGACCTGATTCCTACCTTGGGATATGTAGGCAACCTGTTCACAGGTTCGGTCGAAATCTTTGTTGAACCTTAAGCCATTCTTTGAAAAGCCCTATCCTACCTATAAAGTCCTTCCGATGTTCAGAACTAATGATCTAGGTCCCGAAAAAAAAAAATGATGATGAATAAAAAAAAATGGAGTTTGAAGATCTGCTAGACTGAAAACCTGAAAGGGCGGTTTAGGCAAAATTTAAGATCATTCCCTGCTAAGTTGAAAACGCGAAAGGGCGGCTTAGGCAAAAGCTAAGGGGATAGCCTGCTGAATCGAAAACCTAGAAGGGCGGTTCAGGCAAAAGCTAAGGGGATAGCCTGCTGAATCGAAAACCTAGAAGGGCGGTTCAGGCAAAAGTTAAGGCTACCACGGTCCGCCAAGTTAAAAACCCTGAAGAGGTGACTTGGTCATGGTAAGAGAATCATTGTAAGAAGGCTACAGCCGGTATCAGGACTGAAGATCAACTGAAGTTCAAGCAAATTCAAGTGACATCCTCAAAACTGGGGGGCATTGGAGCTAAGCAATCCTAGGAGTTGTAATTAAATCATTGAGGCATTACTGTTTTAAGGAAAAAGTCCAGTGTTTACCAATTGAAAAAAATATTCCTTGAAAGGATAGACTTACCAAATAAAACGTTAACTAAGTCAGAAGCATTACTGTGTCTGTCAGTATAGTTAATCAATCGTTGTTATTCTATGTTCATTCCTTCAGAGCTCCTCAATCCTTTGAGTAGTGTCTTTTATCTAAGTTTTCTCTTTAAAAAGAGTCAATCGTCGTCCTTGTGTCCAAAATGATGCAACTGTCTCGGTGAAGGAGGCCCGGCTTCGTCAGCTCCCTGCGATTGTACCTGAAAGAGCTTGAGAATCCAGTCAAACAGCTTCATTTCAAAGATGATCAACCCAGAAGAATTCAGAAGTAGAAACATCAGAAAGCCCAGCTTCCGTAAAAAGATCATACTCCAGGAAGACATCTTAAGCTTGGAAGAGCCTCAGATGCAATGATGGTCGAGCCAATTTCTCAGAAAGATGAACCGTTAAAATTCAGAATTTCCTTCCAGTTAGTTAAATACTATCTTGGTCAAGAAATGTTTATCTAAACACCTATCAAGAGGCAAGTCCCACTTTTCCATGATTATATCCAAGAGAGCCGTTGTTCTAGATTACCAATTTCAAGTGTCTTGTTCAAGGTTTCAGTCATCCAAATCCCCAAAGACAAGACCAGCAGTCTCTTTGAGAAAAATCTTGTTGAAGTTTCATAAAAGTGTTTCTAATCCATTCTTGTTAGTAATGGTTCTTTGGTTTGCCGTTTCATCATTCGTCACGGTTTGCCGTTTCATCATTCGTCAAAGTCCTAGTTTCCGATATCTTTGTCAAGCACGATCTGTAACATCCCCGATTTCATTAAGTTCGAAAAATCAAAAATTCATCAAATCCAATCCTATGTCAAATTCAAGTTCATGAAAAAACTCTAAATTCTTCATTGTTGAATTCATCAATCAAAGCTATCTTGTTTCTTTGAGCCCGTTTGTGAACGGTGCCTCTTTTCTCGAGTCCATTTGTAAATGGTCTCGTCTTCTCCTTGAACCCGTTTGTGAACGGTGTCTCATTTTTCTGAGTCCATTTGTGAATGATCTCATGTTCTCCTTGAGCCCGTTTGTGGACGGTGCCTTATTTCTGAAAAATCAAAAATTCATCAAATCCAATCCTACGTCAAATTCAAGTTTATGAAAAATCTCTAAATTCTTCGTTGTTGAAGCTATCTTGTTTCTTTGAGCCCGTTTGTGAACGGTGCCTCATTTCTCGAGTCCATTTATGAATGGTCTCATGTTCTCCTTGAGCCCGTTTGTGAACGGTGCCTCGTTTCTCGAGTCCATTTGTGAATGGTCTCGTCTTCTCCTTAAGCCCGTTTGTGAACGGTGCCTCGTTTCTCGAGTCCATTTGTGAATGGTCTCGTCTTCTCCTTAAGCCCGTTTGTGAACGGTGCCTCGTTTCTCGAGTCCATTTGTGAATGGTCTCGTCTTCTCCTTGAGCCCGTTTGTGAACGGTACCTCATTTTCTGAGTCCATTTGTGAATGGTCTCTTATTCTCCTTGAGCCCGTTTGTGAACGGTGCCTCGTTTCTCGAGTCCATTTGTGAATGGTCTCGTCTTCTCCTTAAACCCGTTTGTGAACGGTGCCTCGTTTCTCGAGTCCATTTGTGAATGGTCTCGTCTTCTCTTTGAGCCCGTTTGTGAACGGTACCTCATTTTCTGAGTCTATTTGTGAATGGTCTCATGTTCTCCTTGAGCACGTTTGTGAACAGTGCCTCGTTTCTCGAGTCCATTTGTGAATGGTCTCGTCTTCTCCTTAAGCCCGTTTGTGAAGGGTACCTCATTTTCTGAGTCTATTTGTGAATGGTCTTATGTCCTCCTTGAGCCCGTTTGTGGACGGTGCCTTATTTCTGAAAAATCAAAAATTCATCAAATCCAATCCTACGTCAAATTCAAGTTCATGAAAAATCTCTAAATTCTTCGTTGTTGAAGCTATCTTGTTTCTTTGAGCCCGTTTGTGAACGTTGCCTCATTTCTCGAGTCCATTTATGAATGGTCTCATGTTTTCCTTGAGCCCGTTTGTGAACGGTGCCTCGTTTCTCGAGTCCATTTGTGAATGGTCTCGTCTTCTCATTGAGCCCGTTTGTGAACGGTGCCTCATTTCTCGAGTCTATTTATGAATGGTCTCATGTTCTCCTTGAGCCCGTTTGTGAACGGTGCCTCATTTTCTGAGTCCATTTGTGAATGGTCTCTTATTCTCCTTGAGCCCGTTTGTGAACGGTGCCTCATTTCTCGAGTCCATTTGTGAATGGTCTCGTCTTCTCCTTAAGCCCGTTTGTGAACAGTACCTCATTTTCTGAGTCTATTTGTGAATGGTCTCATGTTCTCCTTGAGCACGTTTGTGAACGGTGCCTCGTTTCTCGAGTCCATTTGAGAATGGTCTCATCTTCTCCTTGAGCCCGTTTGTGAACGGTACCTCATTTTCTGAGTCCATTTGTGAATGGTCTCGTCCTCTCCTTAAGCCCGTTTGTGAACGGTACCTCATTTTCTGAGTCCATTTGTGAATGGTCTCATCTTCTTCTTAAGCCCGTTTGTGAACGGTACCTCATTTTCTGAGTCCATTTGTGAATGGTCTCATATCCTCCTTGAGTCCGTTTGTGAATGGTACCTCATTTTCTGAGTCCATTTGTGAATGGTCTCTTATCCTCCTTGAGCCCGCTTGTGAAAGATGTCTCATTTTCTTTAAAAAAAAAAAAAAAAAAAAAAAAAAAAAAAAACCGCTTGAGAACGATCTTTGTTCTTTCTCTTCGGAATCCATTCGAAAGTGGTATCTCATTCTCTCGTTGCTCGTTTGTAAACGGCACCGCATCAGGATTTCTTATTATGTTCTAATTCTAGGATTTCATTTAGGGCCTTGCATTAGGTAGTAAATGTTTGCGTCTAAGTTCCGTTTTGTGTAGAGTCTTTTGTCGATTAAAGCTACGCAAAATGGCTCTGTCATTTTGACTTTGGTATTCGATGACTACGTCATCTCTACCAAAGAGGGGCATCTGTAGACACCCCATTTTGCTCTACCTTAATCGATAAAGAAATTAGGGTTTGTTTTCCGTCGGTTTTCCAATGTCTTTCTTTCCCGCATCCGTTTGTTACATTTCTAAATATTTTTGGTCATTTCCGTCGTGTTTCGCATTTTCCCGCTAAATGTTGAGAAGGATTATTCAGAAAAATCTAAACTAGGGAGAATTTGTACCTGCTAGTGTGGGACCTGCTAGTGTGGGACCTGCTAGTGTGGGACCCGTTTGTGTGGGACCCGCTGGTGTGGGACCTGCTAGTGTGGGACCTGCTAGTGTGGGACCCGTTTGTGTGGGACCCGCTGATGTGGGACCCGCTTGTGTAGGGCCCGCTGATGTGGGACCCGCTTGTGCGGAACCCCCAAAGTGGGACTCACCATTAGCATGACTTAACTTTCTCTACCATTTCCACTAACTTTATTTTTCCCTTTTAAAATAACACCATTATCTCCATTACCATTATATATTCCATGATTCCCACCACCATTCCCACCATTCCATTATATATTCCATTATTCCCACCACCATTCCCACCATCCCATTATATATTCCATTATTTCCATCACCATTCCCACCATTCTCATTATCTATTCCATTATTCCCACCACCATTCCCACTATTCCATTATCTATTCCATTATTCCCACCACCATTCCCACTATTCCATTATATATTCCATTATTCCCACCACCATTCCCACCATTACCATTATATATTCTCCACCATACCCACCATTCTCATTTTTTATTTTCCACCTCTCCATCTTCTCCCACTAAGTTTTTCACTATATAAAGAGAGGAGAGGAAGAGGGGATGAGAGGAAGAAAAGAGGACCAAGGTGGCTCATCTCATAAAAATCCTTCTTCCAATCACTTCCTCTATCAACAGTGAGGGAAACAAAAAAATAAAAAAAATAAAAAAGAAGAAAGAGAAAGCGAAAGACGGCGGAGCGGATCGGCGGCGGCGATTGTTCTTAACTCTTGGATTGGGCGGAGATCTTCACCACAGGTAGGTACATTGTTTTTCGATTTTTTCCGAATTTTTCCGCAAATCGTGTTTTAAAAATAGAAAACTCTTCAAAAAAAAAACATCTTTTGACAAAGAAACATAAATTATATACTAAACAGACTCCAAAATTAATGCAATTTCGTGGAAAAATACTATGATACTGACACATTCTACCATGAATTTGTAACGATTTTTGGAGTTTATTTGGTATATTATTTAATACTTTCTTTGAAAATTATCAGATTTTGTGAGAATTGTTACTGACACTAGATCACCATTAAAATTCTTCCAATTTTTACAGTAGTCATATATTCCATATTCCTTGTTTCTGTAAAAGTTTCAAGTTCTTTGGATCTGTTTTCATATGGGATGTAGTGTTAATTCACAATCTGGTCTGAAACTTGTAAAATCCAAAATTGGTAGTAAATAGCCTTTAAAATTTATGAAATTCTCACAGCATGCTATGTCTATTCATATCTTATATCTGTAGAAATTTCATAGAATTTAAATTTCTATTTCTTGTAGTTTCTGTGTTAATTTGCAATCTGGTCATTGAATTGATAAATCAAGATTAAATATGAATTTAACATAAAAATCTATAAAACTCATCCAGTAAGCTACATACATTCCCATCTTGCTGCTGTTGAAATTTCAAATCATTTCGAATTTATTTGCAACAATTTCACTTGTAAAACCACTCATAGGCTTAAAATTGTTAAAATCCATTGAAAATTCGAAATTAATTAAAAATTATTGTAAAAATTCCTAAAGAACTTTTAAATTCTGTCACATGTTCACTCCTTAATCCATTGAAACAGAAATTTTAGGATCTTTAGATTTTCCTGGAAAAATGGCCAGTGCATCCATAATCGTATCCCAATTGCAACCGATCTTTGACAATTTGAATATTTAAGCTATAGCATGTTGTTGGCTCCGAGGTTACTGTCCACGGAAATCCTGAGATTTGCCAGGCAATAAGATGCCATAACCTAAGTACTAAATTGCACAAAGAAAGAACGCACGATTCCCTTCCTTGGATGCTATTCTGGGCCGAAATTGGTGAACCCTAGAACCATTGGTAATCCTCAAGTGTCCATAAATCGAAAATCCATGAAATCTGAAATTAATTAACTTCAAGAATTTGAATTGATTTGTCTCGAGTCTTCCGGAACCATTGGATTATGGTTTCCAATCTAAGAACCATTAGAGCCCAATTTAGGAACACTAGTGTTGTGTCGTGTCCTAAGTTTTAGGGAGTCCTAGAGTTAGGAGTCCAGCCTCATCACGGACGCTTGCTATGTATAGCAACCGTACCATAGGTCTAGTTACACTAGTCACCTCATCTTTCCCTAAGACATGCCTAGTAGACTAGGATGTAGGCTAACCTGCATTAGTCTAAGGGACAACTTGCATTTAGATAAGAATCATATAGCATCTTCGATGAAATCCTAAGATAATAAAATCCTCAACTTGAATTAAACAACTTCTCTTAAAACTGTTGAAACAGTCAATCCCGTCTAGGTCGGTGTCTTAGTTGAGTTAGGCATATGTAGCTTAGCTTAGGTGCACCGAACTACGTCGACTCTGATCCCAGTGAGGCTTGGGTACGTAGGCAGCTTGGATGTCTGACGGCATACCACCCGCGAGTCGGCACCACAACAAATTGTGGTGTTTTGTATATTAATTTTCTTGTAAATACTTAATCAAATCAGTTAGGGTTTTCCATGAAATTAGAATTCTAGGAGAACTTTCACTTAGAATGAATCCAGACAAATTAATAAATCAAGATACACATCTAGGATTCACATTGAAATTAAATTCTAGGATGCATGTCACTTAGTTCGCACATTAACATAGAGTTGAATGAGCCATTTAAAATAAATTTAAAAGAGTTAACTTTTGGAATCGAAGACCGATTATCGGGCAGGAATGGTGCATGTGGCGGATAACTCCCCATACCTTCCATTCTCGTAACCAGGTAGCGAGTCTAGATTTCTGGTTAATTACGGGTCCTAGATCCCACATCTAGGTGGCGACTCTGTCAGTCTCTTTCGTGTGGAATTCGGATTGCCTTAGTGATCCCAAGTCCACAGGAAAGACGAATTCAAATCAACAAATAAAATGCACACGCCAATCGCGTGGGAACGAGAGACCAAGAGAGAGCGCGCGGCGGCTCGCCCCACGCCCCTCTCGCGGGATCATGTCCCACAATGAGATGTCAAATATTAATCTTAAAAATCACTCAATCGGTACTCTTAGCCTTCTTAGTTCTCTGAGATGGAGAGGTGCCTTCACCTTAATTAAAAATACCTAACAATTTGACATATGTCAACATCTCGATCATGAACAGGTATATGTGCATTACTTGGCTATATATTTTTATACCATAAGCATTGATTTAGGGGGACTACCTAACTCAATCTTTATTTTCTCCTAAATTGCTTTACATTTTAGTTCACCCTTTCTGTCGATGACAAAAGGGAGAGAAGTTTGAAATTGATTATCTATTCAATTGCCTATATGCACCACATGCTTTTAATTTGTATCATTTATTAGTGTGCATATATTGAGGGGGAGTTCCTGCATTCACTTGCCTACTATGTCACTCCACACACACCTCATAATCAATTTTATTTGTCATCATAAAAAAGGGGGAGATTGTAGGCCCAAGGGTCTACTCTCCTATCTTGTTTTGATGATTCTAAACATAATTGATTATGTTATTGAATACTAATCAATTTGCCTTGAAGTGTTGTGTTTAAGATAGGATTGATCATTGAAACCAACACACTACATGGTCATCCTTGAAGATGTACCACATAAGAGTCAAAGGAGCTAAGTGGAGCTCACATCATTTCTCAAGCAAGCATACACAAGATGGAAGACCAATTGAAGACCAAGGCTAAAGAGAAGTTGAGGTTTACCTAGAACTCAATGTAGATCTTTTCTCTTTAGATTTCTAAGTCAAGGCAAAGCGTTTTAAAATAGTTTTTCAAAAACACTTAAGAACTTAAAATGTTTAGTGAATAGTTATGTGGTGGACCAACATGTTGGGACCCTCATAAACATTCCAAAATTATCATAGGGATTGAGTTCCAAAAGCCCAAAATCAAATAAGCAGTAAAATTACAAAATCTGCTTATTTTAGGCTTCTCGGAACTCCGAGATTTTTCTCGGAGCTCCGAGCTCGGAACTCCAAGAAATGGTCCAGTAGTATTTTTCACTTCTGGTCATTTTCTCGGAACTCCGAGAAATGGTCCAGTAGAATTTTTCCAACTTCTGGCCGTTCTCTCGGAACTACGAGAATTTGTCTCGGAACTCCGAGAATTTCTCGGAGCTGGTTCTCGGAACTACGAGAACCTCGCGACAGCACAGAAAAGAGCCATTAGGATTTGAATTAAAATTTAGTTTTTGATATTACCACCCCCAAACGGTCATATTTTGATGAGAAGCTATATATACTCATTCAAGAGGATTATTTTCCTCTCTTGAATATTTGGAAAATCATCCTTAAGCTTTCAAACACTTGCAAACCCATTTGAGCTTAAGAATTTGTCTTTCTCCCCAAACTTGCCTTGCACTTGCAAATCTATTGAGTTTGGATTTAGGCTTTCAACTTGCAACCTACTTTGGAGAAGCATTCAAGGGACTACAACGTGCATCAAGCTTTCAAGAGAAGCCAAGCTATTCATCTTCTTTAATTGTAAAGGTGGCTAGGGCATCCTATCTTAATACCCTAGAGAGCAATCGCTTAGAACTCGGCGAAGAAGGAGAGTCGGTGTAAAGGTGTAAGGGCATCCTCATTTAATATCCCTTGGAAGTGTAATCGCCTCAGAGCCGGCATCGTGGAGGTCTCGCATAGTGGAAAACCTTAAGGAGGATCTTAAGAAAAGTGGAGTAGGGCTTTGTCCGAACCACTATATATCAGTGTGTTCTTTCTTTTTCTTGCACTTTCATTCTTGATTTTGGTTTGGCATTTCATTTTATTTTTTATCTCATTTGAACTAACCAAAATCTAATCAACAGAAGAAAATTCAAACTAGGTTCATTACTTAGATTTTAAAAAGGCATAATTTTAGTGTTATAATCAATTCACCCCCCTCTTGTCTAATTCACCCTTGAAGCCCAAAAATAATCAGCAAAATAAAAATGGAAAACCTGCTGGAATTAGGCTTCTCGGAACTCCGAGGAAATTCTCGGAGGTCCAAGAAATGGTCCAGAGACTAAAATCCATCTTCTGTTTGTATTCCCGGAACTCCGAGAAAATCTCTCGGAACTCCGAGACCACTATAACGGGAAAAAATATAATCGTTGGGAACTTTCCCAGAATTACCACTATGCACCTCAAACGGTCATATTTGGGTTTTCTATATATATGTGAGTTCTAAGCTTCCCAATTATCAATCCTAACATTCTAAAACCCTATTGGAACATCCTAAGAGTGAATCAAGCTTGTTTATGCCTCTCATTATCTAGACTTTGGATTTGGATCATAGGCTTGAATTTGTACATCTTCTCCGAACTTTGCAACCCTTTGATAGGGATTTTTTGTTCATTCTCTCATTGACAAATTGTTGTATTTGGGCGAGTGTTCGGAGAAGCGAAGCCCTCTCTCCGTGGTGTGGATTGCCACCAAGGTTAAAGCGATTGGACATTGTAAATTGGCACCGGTTTTCGCCAAGGTTAAGAAGATCATTATAGTGAAGCCATCAACGGGTTTGGTTGGTGGAGTGGAGTAGGCCTCGCGTTTGAGGACCGAACCATTTTAAATCTCGGGTGCATTCTTTCTTGTCTCTTGCTTTATTTAATTTGCATTACACTTAGGATTTAACTTGTGTGTTTAATTTTTGTTTTTGATCTCTTAATCTCTAAATTGGGTTTAAGTTTTTTAAAAGGTTAAAACTTGATTTTTCAAACCTAATTTCCCTCCTCATAAGTTGCCATCTTACTACTTGGGCATAACATTGGAATTTCAGAAGATATCATACAACATTAAACATCTAAAGAAAGAAATTTATTAATTGGTATTATAATAAGGGGTATATGGATAGAGTTTAACCTAAAGGTATTCTAAGAAAAATAAACATGATACATTCAACAGTAGACGATGTACTAAAAAAAATTCAAACTTTTAACCCTTTTTGAATAAATTTTATCACAACCAAGCAATGTTATGAACCCTGTTATTCAAAAAGTCCATCTAAACACTCTTGCAATTTCTAAAAAAAAAAAAAAAAAAAAAACTCTGTCAAGTATATATGAATGCCCATCAAATCTGTATAATATATACAAAATCTTTCATTTTCTCTACTTTACTAGATTACTTCCATGCTGATAAAATGAAAGCAATCTGAACACTCAAAATTGGTATGATAAACATATATATATATATATATATATATATATATATATATATATATATATATATATATTATTTTATTTTTTTTGTTATTCACCTG
Source organism: Tasmannia lanceolata (assembly GCF_043159265.1). NCBI lineage: Eukaryota > Viridiplantae > Streptophyta > Magnoliopsida > Canellales > Winteraceae > Tasmannia > Tasmannia lanceolata. Next base: position 31,353,374 of record NW_027518714.1, on the reverse strand, counting down.
CATACTCATAATAAAGACATTATTATGGACATAGGAACCTAGGGTGCAAGATAAGAATATAAGGAATTAGGTAATAATTCACTGTATAAGCAGGCCTTCATATAACCATAAATGAAATCAAAAGCTGAAACAACCTAAAGATAAATAATCTGAGTGAAACATGACTCACAAGCAAAAGTCAGACCCAAACTTTATAAAGAACAGAGTATGGATAATTATCTTCATTCGAAGCTTAAGGTTAAAAGCTAACCTCTTAAACTACAAGTTACATAACAAAGCCTGAAGAAAAGAGTACCACTAAAAATAACATCCAATGCTCCGACACTATCTCAATTAAAAGTCACTTTTGTTTACTGACACTGAGTGAAATAGTTTCAATTTTCTATACAAGCTTGCTTTACCATTATATCAACAGACCACAAACACTATGGTTCACCAAATAAACCCAAAAAAATAACACTATAAAGGGCCAAATAAAGTTTATGTAGCAGTCAAACATAATTATGCTAATATCATTTTCCAAAGCAAATGAACAACGAATCAGAATTAAAACCAAAGTTGTAGCCAGCTATTTAGGCATTTTTCTAAAAAAAATTGAGACACTATAGTATACAGTTTAAAGTGTAAGTAAATCGATTAAAAAATATGGGCTTAGAGAGTGTCATTACCAAAAGTGGCAAGATAAGTGTAACGTCATAGTAAAGTGCTTATGGACAAGGGTAATTTTCTAAGTGAATAAAGTGCATCAGAATGAATTTTAGATATTGTCATTTCAATAACAGTACTGGCACATACACTTATATTGCATTACATTTATTCAAACTATCTAAGCTAAAGGATTTAGAATTTAAATATGTGCTATCATCCATATATCTTAGAAACATATTGGTCAAGCTATTAAAAGGTGCACTCTAACTCAGGATCCATTTTATAGTAAACTGGACACAACGAAGAAAAAAGATAAATTTTAACAAGAGTGAATTAAGTCCGGCTACTAATGTTTACGATTTTTTTTACCTAAGTGGCCTCAAATAACACAATTTCTTCAAACCAGAAATGAAGACAAATTACAAACTACATGTTACCATATCAATCATTGTTTCCTTTAAGAGCAGCCCATTGTTTTTTATTCATTCAATAATAAGATTTAGGGAATTCTATTATCTGACTCTCATCATAAACTTGTGCATTAGCTAAAGATTATGACTAACAGTACATAAGAGACTAATTCAAGAAAATAAAACATTTGCTGATTTTCATATCCATTTGATAAATTTGGATGACATAATATCTATAAAGCTAGAATATGCTATACTTTAAGTTATTTAAATATGAAATCAGTAAAAATTAACATTGATGCTCTTGTATTTGAGTAATTTTCTCATCTCAAATTTATTTCTCAATACATTCAAAATTAGCATAACCCATCTAAACATAATGGGATTCAAATATGCAGCACCATCACATTTCAAAGATGTCGTTATCAACTTTAATAAATCCTTCACTGATCTAAAATGAATCCCTCTTTTCCTTCAACTATCAATTTTAACCCTACTTGGTTTAAACTGCTATCTCCAGCCTACTCAAATGAGGTCACTCAATCACAACAGTAAGCTTAGTAAAGACAATACACTGAATGGATTATAATGCAATTGTCATGCCCCAACACTAATGGAATACCTCAGCCAAAATTTTATATACATTCCATGAGATACCTAATCATTTATTCCCTCATAAGTTAAACGAATCACCTGACATAAATAGGGTATACAAGATAGAACTTCTAAAAAAAAGTGTGTCTTAGTGCTATTGCAAGCAGCCAAAACCCCCTAACCCCCATGTTTCTACTTAGTCTAACTGATGAGAAAAACAAATACACTTCCTAATGGCTGAACATATGTCAACGACTCATCATGTAAGCAAAATTCATCATGTCTAAAAATTCTGCAGATTTATGAAAAACAACTAAAGAATATACTCCCCCAATACTAAATAAAGAAGATGATTAAGATCATTATGATGTTTGCAATTACAGCTTTTGAATCTCATATTTTAATTTTAACTCAAATAAATAATAAAAACAAACACTAACAACTCAATGCATGAGTACATACAATTATTCCTCAACTCATTCTACTTTTAATAGTAAATTTACAAAATGAATTAAAACTTTCACAAGCTATTGAACATGGAGGGTACCTCATAAAACTCAATGAAAAGGAAAATTTACTCAACTCAAAGCCTGAACATTTAAGAAAATCTTATTTGCCTAATCAAATCAAGATAAACATTACCCCCTTGCTATGACCTCTGTTCCTGTTACTTGACTTTATTTGCTCATATAAACATCCACCAAATATATGTCACAAAAGATTATAAGACTTCAACAAAATAAGCTTTCTATGATATAATTTGTCAGTTTACAGAAATCCTAAATTTATGATAACATATTCCTCTTTATAACATATCTACTCTTATCTGCATTGACCAAAATATAACCAATAAAACTCGACATCATGCAGGCACCATAAAAAAATCATATTATGATTGAAGCTTGGAACTCTGCTTCTACATAAAACAACTTTACACAGGATACTTCCCAAAAACGCATACCTTCTCAAAAAATGGAAAAATAGCACTATGTAGAAAACAAAACATTCAGTTTTTTTTTAACTCTTTAAAACTAAAGTGAAAACACTTACTACAAATCTTTAAACTAAAATGTCAATAAAGATTCTCATAAAAAATTCAAGGATCATAGAGAAATAAAAAAAATAAAAAAAATAAGTTAAAATTCTAATAGAAAACAACTAAGGTGAAAAGAATGAGGAGTTCCTGAACAAATCCAACACACAATGCTATATCTTCTAATAGACTCAATTTAATATGATTTTTAAAAAAAATCAAGTAACAGAAACTACATTCTTGCAATAATTCAAAACAAACCTCAATTGATATACACAGACGTTCAAGAGAAGCAAATTTTCGAAAGAATTCTGTCAAATTAAAAGAACAAACATACAGCGATTCTCTTTTCTCTTTTTTTTCTCAAACAATTCCTCTTAATGAAAAGAAATTTGAACTAGCATTCTTTACAAGATTTCTCAAACACACATTCATAAAAGGATCATCTAAAGAAGAACAATATAAATACACCTCTAAGGAACAAGCATAAACTATAGATCAGGTAATACACTGAAATTTGATGATGAATAAGATTCAAAACAACAAAATATATAACTTAAGAATAAAATGCCTGTTGAAGACGCGCGTTCCTTTTTCGTATCAATGAAGACAACTTTCCTCAAATAGAACTTAAATTGAGACTTGAATAAACTCTCCAAAGAAGCAATCGTGCATATGAAGACCACAACTCTCCACAATCAATTGATATTCCACAAACTAATAGAGGAAATAGGTTGATGAAGATCAGATCTGAGATTTAAAGCAAGAAAATCACAGCTCTAGTGTTTTGGAGTATGAATCTAGGGTTAAAGAGCAGGAACTAGGGTTTTAATGGTGTAAAGATGAAAAGGATGATGATAACAAGGTTTCTACAAAGATCAACAAGAGGAGAAGAAGCTAGCACAACAGATCAAATGAGGATTCGTAGCTGGAACTAGGCCGGAACTCCGGTGAGGTTGATCGGAGAAGGAGAAATAGAAAGAAGTTAGGGTTTGGGAAAGTGCCACTGAATAGCAACGTCTCCAAGACAGAAAGTGCCACTGAATGAAAGTCCCATTGAGGGACAGAAACTCTGTAGAAAAGTCACCCTCCTAGGATAGAAACAAGTTCCATTAAGGAAACTTGGTACTTATCTCCTTATAAGGAAATCGCCTAATAAGGAAAGACCCCTATTGAGGCAAGTTCCCCAAACAGTTGTGGAATCCTTCTCTATAAATAAAGACCCCCACACTCAAAGTTGCACACTCTTCAACCTCGATTAAGAGTTATTTTTGTCTTCCACCTCTAACCACGTTCTCCTGTTATGCCGATTTCTGACTTGAGCGTCGGAGTGGTCCCCCGAAACCACAACTCCAGGGCCCCTCTAACACTCTCTCTGTGAGCGCAAATTGATCACAGATTGGAGCTCTATCCGCTGTCGATCCTAATCAGATTTCAGAATCATCAGGCTTCTCAAAAGTTCAAGCTTCACTATACTTCCATTGTATCAAAATAGATGAGATTAAATTCTGCCAAAGCACGAATCAAAGAAAATGGTGACTAAAATTCAAGGCGACGTACTTATTAGACTTACTAGACGCAACTGAGGTGAAATCCACTCAAGTTACATATACTTCAATCCTGTTTTTGGGGGATTTATCATGCTCTATTCATTTCTTTCCACTTGTACCCTCCTAAGTCTCTTCCCCACCCAGCTTCTCAATTTCTCTTTCACATTGGGCCCACGAATATTCCATGGCATAATTTTCCATGGTTGTCAAACATGCCCTAAATCTATGGGTGCCAGTACTAATTCAATTCCCAACTTAATGGTATCATGATTATGACTTGTTCTTTAATTTTTGTTTACATTACTATAACAAATTCGCCAAAAATTTCCCCTTAAGTTCTGATTGGATTGCAAGAAATTTTTGGAAAAGTTTGAAAAGGAAAACTATTTCTAATTTATCTTACTTTTTTAACACTTAAAAAAGATAGCTTGAACCAAAAATATTCAATTTTTACTTGGAGGAACCTTCAATTTAGAATAATATTCCTCTAAATTATTGATAATCATATCATTATCTGTAAACTGTGGAAAAGGAAAATCTTCTTGATAAATTTTTTCCTTCAGAGATGTTTTTTTTGGAATCCAAACTTCCTTCTCCATTGCAAAATTGAAGAGAATTCGAGTCCTTGACTATCAAAAAGTCATTATAACTTGTGTGAAAGAGCCTTTACCGAATCAATCAACGGTCCCACAGGTTACATGCGTCACCCATGAGCTCATCTTAGCCACCATAATCAACTTAAATAGATGAAGAATTAGGGTTCTTGTATGATGGATGTGTGCCAAAGCGACTAGAAGTACCAGTAGGCCCCACTTGTCCAATGATCCAAACCATATAGACGTTTTTACCGACAGGTCCCATGCATCAAAATCCACTATCAACGGCTACATTTACAGCCAGAAATTAGATGATTAGAATCGTCCGATAAGTGTAGATTTTAATGCGTGGCCCATCCCTACAATATAAATGCTTTGGATCATTTAATAAGTGGCCTTAACTTGTACTTCTAGCCGTTCATATTTTTTATATGGGCATACATTCGTATATGAAGACTGGAAAAATAAAAATAAAAACAATGTTATATTATTAAATAAAATCGCGTGTTGTGCATATGTAGCCAGAGGTGTGCTTCTACAGTCCATGTGACCAATGTTTCTAGAAGCGCAGTGTCATCCGCACTCACATAGGAGAATTTCAAAAATTTTAAAGAAATAGTTTCCAATATGGTGCTATTAGTTAATGTAAGGTATCATTATTCTCTAGAAGCGTAATTTAAGTAAAATAAGTATGGAACAAAGATTTCTTGTAGTCATAAAATATATCTTCCATAATCAGCAATATCTAATTCTATAATCTTATCTTAATACTTAATACATCCCTACTATTGTATAGATAGTTATGGTAATTTTTTTTTACGGTCTGACCTCCGTCTTTTAAATTTAGCCCTTTTGCAGTAGCTGCTATTTCTACTACTAAATACATATTGTTTTGTCTCGGCCATTAATACCACTTAAGGTCCTCTTTGGATAACGATAAAAATTATTTGCATATAATCTTAGAGGCATAAGTTCTTCTTTGCACATAACTATATAGTTTATAAGAAACTGTAACACAAGAACAGAAGAAAAATAGCATAATATTTCAAAATACCCAAAAGTTTTCCCTTTTCATTCTCCAACGGTGCTTATTACACAAGAGAAAAGATTCGTTCTTCATAAAAAGACTACTAAATAGTAATAACTACTAAAAGACTTCTTTATTTAACTCCTAATAAAAGTAAAAGTCCTAAAAGAGTTCCTAAAATCTCTATCAAAAATTATCAAGACTTCTTTATTTAACTCCTACTAAACGTAAAAGTCCTGAAAGAGTTCCTAAAATTTCTAACTACTATATCTAGCTAAAGATAAAGATACATTTTAAGAAACAAAATCCCTAGATAATCAAGTTTCCTAACACTTCTATTAAACTTGCTTTTCGGTTCCATATTGCTGACTATGGGTAGACCTGGCAAACGCGTGGGCCGGGCCGGGTCAAAATGACCCGGAATTTTACGGGCCACAATTTGGTGAACCCGGACTCCCACCCATACGGGCCGGGTGGACCCGCAGGTCACCCATGTTTTTTTTGTTTTTTTTCGCTGTTTTTATTCCCACACTATAATAGGATGATCCAAGCCGTCCATGAGAAGCACCATAACATAAATAGGTTGTGTCCAAAAAATCATTTCCATATGATGATCCTACCCCTCTGATGTATGGAGGAATTGCACATGGACGATTTAGATCATCATATGATGTGGTCAGTACAGTACTCTCTCAAAATTATGGTACTATAATTAAGGGCTTACACCATGTAAAATCTCGAACATTTTGGGTTTTTACGAGCACCAGCGGGTTCACCATACCCGGCCCTGTTTTTACGGGTTGGGCCGGGCTGGGTGGACCCACAGGTCAGGGTCACTTTTTGCGAGGTCTAACTATACGGCTGCACATGGATCGAGTACTAGATCATACATCTTATAATTACTAAATTTAATTAAAGACCTATTATCAACTTTAATAGACTTATTCTACTCTAGTCAACAGGTAGATCTAATAATCAAAACCATATAGGGTATTAGAATACAAAACAAAGTTTAGATCTTAACTCGGTTTGTCATTTATCAAGCTCCTAATCATGAAATGGGATCATAGACCGTCCACTACCTCTCCTAGTAAAATCCGATCTTACAATGGGATTTGATCACCTATTTATAAACATAGATTTTATATGGTGGACGGCCGTGCATGTAATGCAGCCCAAAAGTACATTGGGCCCCACCTTGTTTGGGTGATCCAAACCATTCATTTGTTGGGCCTTGAAGTAGATAGGGTTTGCCCAGACAATCTTTTCCATGGGATGATCCTAACACTACGATCCAAGGAGGTTTTTTTTGCCGCCCATTTTAAATCTCTACAAATCAGAGGGTTAGGATCATCCTACGGAGAAGATTTTCTTGGCACAGGCTATCTATGTTAGGGCCCAAGAAATGAATGGTTTGGATCACCCAAATAATGTGGGCCTCACTATTTTTGGGCTGCAAGTGCATGCACCGCAGTCCACTAGTTCTAACATGTAATAGAATTTGAACTACACAAATCGAATTGGTATAATTAACCAGCTTATCTTACTGTGGCTGGGCTACAATATCCATATCCAATTATAACCACTTATCTAATTAACCTTATAATCGTACACTGTTTATAGATATTTTCTATAACTTTACTTTTAACCATCATCAATCAAGATAGTCAGCCGAATTAGAACTCCCACCGGATCAAATGGGCAGTTTGGCACACCCTTAGAGCTATTTTTTCCAAGGTGCCTTTCAATTTAGCATTCTTTTTTTGGGTATCAAAAGTTCTTAGAGCATTAACCGTAAGGCTTTACAGATTCAGTAAGTCTAGTGGCCACTGTTTCTTATCCCAGAATGAGTGGATAGCTGACTAACTGAAGAGCTGCGAAAGTCCCAATTCCCAAAGTATGATTCTGCAAATGCCGCTCCACGTTTCTCATGCTTGCTCTCGGTTGCTTTTGAGGCTGAGATTATTACCCAAAATATCCCTTGCTCAATATTTATCAGTATTGGACACAGATTCGGCTACGTAAAACTAGCATATAGATACTGCTAAAAACACCGTAAAAGAATGCATGTATTAGAGTCGTGTGACATTATGTCACAAGAAAATTAAATTAGAATATAATAATGATAAAAAATTTCATTTTTTTCTATTTTTTTCTATTTGGAAATTTGGGACTAGGGTTCCCATAGAAAAAAAATCTAAAAATTAAAAAACCAAAAAATCTGCATCCTTAGAAGGGTGTCTAAAACTATCCACCCATTCATTATTATCATTTTTATTCCCCAACGATTTCTCCTTACCCTCGTCACCATGGAAAACCTTTTCCACGAATTCCTCTACGTCAATAATTCCCATATTGCCCTCCTCTCCTTTCTCCACCGGAATAAATGGAGGCCTCGATATTCTCAAAATCGATTCCCAATCTAACCCTACAAAAAATTCATGTCCCTTTATACCCTCAACGGAGATCCGCTTCTTTGGGTCTTTCTCCAGCAACCTCTCAATCAAATCCCGTAACGACGTCGGCTCTCCGACGAGCTCCGGCCGTTTCGTCAGAATCCGGTAAAACGTTTCTTTTCTATTAGTTCCTCGAAACGGCGTGAAACCGTACAACATCTCGTAAAGCACCACGCCTAAACTCCACCAATCCACCGCGAAATCGTGACCGTTGCCTTGGATGATCTCTGGCGCCACGTAATCTTCCGTTCCAACGAACGAGTTAGATTTTTCTGAAACCGAGTCGGATTTCTCGCGGACCGAGTCCTCGTTATTTTCGGGTGGAGAGACCGTATGTGGCAGTGAAATCCCGGTACCACATAGGAGGAAGGCCGGTAAACGCTTTTTCTTGAGGAAGATTGTGTTTTTCTCGAGATTTTTTTCCGATTTCGCAGAGGAAGAGCGTACAGTTTGGGGAGATTTGAGTGAGAGTTTTGCGGAGAGATCGAAATCTACGAGCATCAGATGTCCATTTTCTTGGATTAAAACATTTTCCGGCTTCAAATCTCTGTAAACAATTCCTAATCCGTGTAAATACTCCAATGCAAGAACTAATTCCGCCGCATAAAACCTGAAAATCACAAAGAAAAAAAAGACAAAACAAGAAAAAACTTTTCAGAAACACATCAAAAGATTTCAAGAAATCTTAACCATCATAGTAAGATTTTTCAAGAATTTTACCTGATAATGTCATCGGAGAACATTTTTTCAGTTTGTTTCTTTCTCAAAGCTTTCAGATCCCCTCCAGAGCAGTGTTCTATTACGAATCCGACTATCTTTTCGGTGACAACAAATCCACGGAGTTTTGGAAGCAAAGGATGTTGAAACATCTTCAAAACGTCTCTCTCGAACCAGATCCTTCTATATCCGTCTTCACTATTCTTCCTCTCGATCAAATCCTTCGAGATGGCCTTTAAAGCGAGTGTTTCGCTGTCTGTGTCTTCATTCTGGATGAGAAAGGCGACGCCTTTCGCTCCTCTCCCGAGTACAGAGAGAGCTTTAAGATTTCTGAGATCCAAAAGGGGAAACTGTTCGTCCATGCCGGAAAATTACCTGAAACCTACACTAATCTCCGGTATAAAGATGGGTTGTGGCTTATAGAAAAGATTTTTAGACGATTACTTGGAGACGAAGCATTCGAGAGAGAGGGTGGTTTGAAGAATACGTAGAGGGATTTAGTCTTGGGAGACGGCATGGTGTGGAAATTTCTGGGTTATTCAAAAGGTGTGTTTGGAATATTCGCTCCTCTAAGAAAAAAAGGGGCGCATTTTAGGGGCGCATTTTAGTCGATTGGCGCACGACTCCCGTACCGTTCTGGTTAATATGCGCTGTTCGTATCCAACGTTAACTGGCACCACCCACAATAGTAATGACAACAAGTCCACAGCGCCGCGCAATTAGAAGATTCTACTGAGTCACTGACCCACGTTTTGTTGTTGTGCTAGGGGATGATATCCGCACTACCTCCTTTTGATATTGGAACGCTTTCTTTATTGAGGAATGAGAGATGCAAGGGCCCTTCTTTAGCCCCTGCATAAAGAGGGCCTTGCATCGATCATACCTCCTTACACTTTTTACACTTTTTAGGCTCGTAGAGAATTAGACCCGGCAAACGGGTAACCCGTGCCGGTACGGTACGACCCGTGCGGGTACGGGTAAAAAATACCTGTGATTCTACCGGTAAGTTTTTCATGTATCCGGACCTAACCCGCACGGGTTGAGTAAACCCGTGAGTAACCCAATAAATTTATATATATATATATATATATATATATATATATATATATATATATATATATATATATCTTTTCAAAAAGCTTTGCGGCAATGATGATTTCATTCATTTAGTAGCCTACATTGTTGTTAATTGTTGTAAGTTTACCAACAATCCGTTGCAAATTTCAGCACCCAATTAAAGTTAATGAGATGGTTCAATCCCAACCATTGAAATTTGGGTCCCACACACATAGACATGTAAGTGCAATCAAGACTGTTGGCCACCCACATAGTTTGATTGCTTTGATTTGTTTTGTTGGCGACTCACATGGTCTATTTTTTACTGTTTAGTGTTTAGGCCTTAAGAATAAAAAGTTGAAAACCAAATGACGGGTAACCCATAGGCACCAATGCCTGACCCAGACCCACCCGCAGGTCACAGGTACTAGTTTTTTTTTTGTGCAGGTAATGAAATTGGTACCCGTACCCTACGGGCTAGGTGTACCTGCGGGTACGGATCCCATTTTGCCAGGTCTATAGAGAATTGGAGTAGGTATTGATTTCAATCTTTTCAATGTAGTGTACATGCTAAACATTAAATTGTCCACCTTTGCTGGTCTCACGACCCTCTTGTTGTCCACCACGAATTCGGATTTTAGTGGATGGAAGTCCATGATGGGACCCACTAAATGAACGGTCAAGAACATTTTATGATCACATCAATGGGTCCAACTATGAGTAGTCTAAAGGATGAGGTGCGGAATTTATTATCTATTTCCATTTGATGACTTATAGGGCTTCTAATATAATTATTATCTTATGATGATTTGATAACTTTCATTGCTTTAGATGACATAACAATTTTGCTTTAGATGACATAATAATAATTGTTAATCTCTTTCCTACAAGACACATATTGGGTCCCACTTCCGACGTCGTGTCCTTAATCAGATCCGTTGATATGGATGGCAACCATAACTTCAGCAAAATGACAATGAGAACACCTTGATCAGATGAACATTGGCCCTTGATCCATTAAGCCAGCCACCTTTAAAGATTCTACCAAAAAGGCCTAAATCATTGATTTTTGTATAATTTAGATTACAAATGGGTTGTCCAGTTGGGATTGGGACCAAGATCATGCGGATGATCAAGGGTCTTGATTTCACATGCATGCCCTTGTGTGCCGCCCTATGGGACCCAAAAATTCCCATCACCATTGGGATTGCTTGGTTAGGACTTCTTTTTATCCAACTATAGTGATCGTGGAAGGGAAGGAGAGAGAATGAACGGAGATTGTAATATTCGATATTGGCGGAAATTTCAGTATCTTCTGGGCCCTCTTTGGCATCGGCCTTCAAGAGCCCTTTCAATCAGTGTTTAGCCCTTCTGAGATAGTTTCACTCAGATGAAAGGAACCACATATCTAACAGCCCCATTCCTCGTGAAACCGACTCTGTGTTGTCCTTCTCTTGCGACCTTGCTCTGTTTGGTTGCCGGGTTTTTTTTGTGCCTGGGAGTTTTGTGGGAGAGTAAGTTAAATTTTGGTCCCATCCCATGTTTGGTTGCCTTTTAGCACTAGGTTTATTTTAATCCCCCTCTTGTAATGATTACTTGTGGGGTGAATTTTTTAATCCCACTTTTGTAATGATTGCCTTTTCATCCCATCCCAAGATAACCCCAGGAACCAAAATAAACTCAGGAACCAAAAATAAGCTTGAGAAGAATTTTTTTCTACCTAACAGTTCAAGCAACCAAACAAAGGTTTTTTTTTCTCCCACCATATCTCCAAGGGTATTTTTTTCTCCCACATAACCAAACATGGGATTTTTATTTTACCAGGATACTTCCAGGACTCTTTTTTTCCCACCTATCTCCCAGGGTATTTTTTTCTCCCACATAACTCCCGGGAACAAAAAAAACCCGGCAACCAAACAGAGGGATTTTTGTACATATGAACAGTCACGTTCAAAAGGGCCCGCCTAAGCCATTGGTGCGCACATGCATCTACTCATAAACTGTGTTTGGGTTGTTGGAATTATTATTAGGATTTGGAATTGGAATTGGAATTGGAATTGGAATCGGAACTAAGATTCTTATTCTGATTCCCTTGGAAGGATAATGGAAAAAAATTAAAATAAAGAGTATAATTCAAGTAATTTCAAACGAAAATGTCATTCCCTCATGGCAGAATCAGATTACCAGCTCTTGGGGCGAGAAACAGCTTTTGGCATTTTCTCCTTTTAATTCAGCCCCAGTGTCATTTCTGCCCCGTTATTGCGTTCATTTTTTAAACCTTCCGGAATGGAATAAGGCAGATTCAAAATAAGATGCCCATTCTGGTATCTGATTCCAGAAATTGAAACACACCCATAATGTTTAAGAAATGCAAGGAAGGCGTACAACGATCAACACACATCTTTAAGACCACCATTCATTTCTTGGCTATCCAGGAAAGTATTAATTTCAGATTTTGAGAGTTGATTTTTTTCTAAATGATTCATTTAGCCGACCCCAACTAGTTTGGGACAAAGGCTTTGTTGAGTTGAGTTGAGTTGAGTTGAAGTCGAAAACTGATTATTTGACTCAAAACTGAAAGCAATTTTGAGTTCAATAATCAGTTTTGTACTCAAAGCCAAAACGAGGAGAACTTGGGGGGAACATCACTCTGATAGTGATAGCTGATACCATATTTTGATAATGACGCTATTTACTTACTATGTTTTAGAATTTAATGATTCTACATTGACATAAAGGAGCTCGAGTATTGTAACAGGCTTGAAAACATAATTAAAAAAGTGTAAAACAATGTGAACAGTGCCATAATCAAAATATAATAGTTAGGATATGAGTGCAATTGTCAAATTATGATAGGGGGATATTTAGTACCCCAGAAATTAATGGCTAATGGAAAAAAAAGGAGAAAAAAAGAAAAGAAAATTTGAAAGCCTAAATTAGACCTATCAAACCAGCGGGTCATGAGGGTGCAGGTCAAACGGGTTGGGTCAAAAATGACCCACATCCCTACGGGTCAGCAGTTAGGTGACCTGCTCCCATTGCAGGTGGGTTGGGTCAACCCGCAGGAAACCAGCAATTTTTTGCCAAAGAAATTTTTTTTTAGTGAATAAGGAAATTATAACAACAAAAACAGAAGAAGAGACTTAGAAAACGAACCCTTGTCCCTTTTATACTAGCTTGCATTTCCTCTTACTCTAGACCGTCCATTTCTCTTTTTCTTTTATCTCATGGTCCGTATAGATTGCTTCTCAATGAAGTAACACAAAATGCCTGGAGTACCCTCCAAAGGAGAGAAATCCCCTCTTTTATTTGAAAGCTGCCCTTTGTTGCGAGTTAGGAAATGAGGCCGGTATCTACTCGAATAAAAAAAAGTAGAAAAAACGAAATGCGGGTACCCGTGGATCCCGCGAGTTCACCCGACCCAACCCATGTTTTGGTGAGTTGGGTGACCCGCGGTCAATTTTGACGGGTCACTCAATTGCCAACCCATACCTACAAATTTGCGGGTGGGTTGGGTCGACCCGTGGGCACGGGTCGATTGTAGGAATTTTATGAAAAGTTGGGAAAAGAGAAACTTTTCCAAAAGTTCGTGCTTTTTTCCAATTTTTGATGGGTTTTGCTAACTTAAGGCACTCTTTAATGTGCTATAAACCTGTTTTGATAATGTTTTGAGAATTTTGCAAATATGAAATTACACCTGTTTTGAAAAAAACATGTCTAAAATTACCTTTTATAATAGCTTAACGAATGCCCTCAGCAAATCCCTTGTCATTACACATATGGATAATATTTGAGGATTTTTGTTATTTATTTTTAGGGTTTGATATTACTGGAATGTCGTAATTAAAAATCCGCAATGTAATACTTAAAGGTTTTATTGGTTTATGTACTCCCTCTGGGCAGTTGTGCGGACAACTGGTTTCCCATAGAGAATTTTTTTTTATGTACATATTTTTTCGACTAGTGTAGGATACAGGGTAGTTTATTTTCATATTACGTCATAAGTATTGAAGACAGAAAATCACTCTTGAGGTGGTCAATCGAAGAATCGAAGAAAAGTTGGACACAACGATGATTCAAGAAGGCTACATATGTTGACGGACTTCGATTCTATCGATTCAATGGAGGGCAGACGCATTCTTCATGATTTTTTCAGATCTAAAATACTTCTTATGATGAAGTATATCAGTACCAATACATTTAAAAAATCACCTTGAGGTCGGTGAATTTTTCCTATTTTGAATAACGAATAGTTGCCTAAATTTCACCCTTAATTTTGATAGGGTGATGATATTTTCACCCCCTGCAGTACTTGCACACCCCCCTTATAACGTGATTTGACATAAAGTTGCCCACTTTTCACATCAAATTATGTTATAAGGGGGTGTGCACGTAATGCAGGGGGTGAAAATATCATCTCCCTTTTGGTAATATGGAATTATGAGGATTAACTAACACTAAAATGGTTAGATAATTCTTAAATGGTTAGTGGGAGAATCCCTATAAATCCAAGATGCTAAAATTAAGCTTATGGATGCAGTTGTTTTATTTTTCATGGTTTGGATGTGTGATGGTTGATTGCATTTTCCTTTCCTTATGTATATATTTTCATTGGATGATTTGGTTTGTACACATGCATAGAAATCAGATTTTTCCACTTAAAAGACACCCTCTTCATAAAATATTAAGTTGTAAACGGGGAATTAAATCTAAAGGATTGATCTCCATGGCCTTCCATAGCCATCTATTGGTTGGCTAGTTTAGAGAAAAAAGATAGTCATATGCCAAAGTAGAAGCCGGTCTTGATTTTTTATCTAGAGTAACTAATAGATTCTTATAAGGATATAGGATATTTACGAAATACATTAGTCATATGCCAAAGCAGAAGCTAGTATATTTTGTAAAATGATTATTAAGCAGTGGGTGTTAGCTTAACCAATCAAAGAGTGTTGATGCCCAAAGGATAGATACATGGAAATGTTTGAAGGCCAAAATCAAATCGAAAATCATAATTATGATATGATGGATTAGATGAATCCAATCATACTCAAGAAATTTGTTGTTGATGAGCATCCGATGCCCAGTAGAGAAATCATGTTATTTCTCTTCGTTTATGTATTTGAGAGGCACATAAATGAGAAATAATGGGAAGTACCATTATAGATCAAAAACCCAGATCTAATGGTTATATGTCATGATAAAATCTAAAATGGTTAATTTTACTTATTTTATGCCTTCTTTCCTTTGCATTAGATATGGCATTATTCAATCCATTATCAAGGATTCTTGAAGACAATAAACTTACTGGTCCAAACTATGTGGACTCGAAGAGGAACTTAATTTTAGTGCTCACAGCAACGAAAGTTTATTGGGTCTTGACTACTGAGGTACCTTAGTTGCTTGGTCCCGATGCTCCCCTGGATGTCAGGGACAGAGCCAGAAAATGGCATGAGGATGACGGAATGGTTGTGTTATATCCTTTGGTCGATGTCGAACGTGTTGCAACGGCAACATATCGGAATGGCTTCGTCCATGGATATTATGTAGAATCTAAGGAAAATGTTCGGAGAACAAAATCGCAGTGCTGGACAAATAGCAATTAAGGGCCTGGTTTCCACTAAAATAGTGGAAGGATCTCCAGTTAAAGATCACATGTTGAAGATGATGGGCTATCTAAATGAGCTCGAAGTTTTAGGAGCCATTTTAGATGGAAAGTCGCAAATCAACATGGTGTTAGCATCCTTACTATCATCATTCAATGACTTCGTCATGAATTACCACATGAACAAATTATCAATAACATTAACAGAGTTGATGAATCATCTTCAATCTACTGACGACCTTCAGAAAAAGAATAAGAAATCATCTTTCTTAGTTGAAGCTAATTTAGTTTCAACTCCCAAACTAAAAGGCAAGGGAAAAAGAAAGGGATAAGGCTAGGGTTTTAAGAAAAATATTTCCAAGGTCAAGAACAAGGAAACTTTCAAGAAGAAGTCAGCCAAGTCCAATGATGCATGCATGCATTGTGAAAAAGTTGTTCATTGCAAGCGTAATTGCAGAACATACTTAGCAACACAACAGAGCAATAATACTTCTCAAGGTATGTTGTAAATTTTTGTTGCAGAAACTAATTTGATTGGTCATGCTTATTTCTGGTGTGTGGATACTGGTGCAACCTCACATGTATGCAACTTTTTGCAGGGGTTCAGGAAAGGCAGAAGGTTGACTGAGGGCGAACTCTACCTACATGTTGGAACGAATGCAACGTTTGCAGTCCAAGCTATGGGTGATCTACCAATAGCATTTTTAGGAGGTTATTTACGTTTAAATAATTGCTATATGTACCTTCCTTTAGAAGGAATTTAATTTCAGTTTCCAAACTTTTGATTGATTGTTATTCTACAAGTTTCAATAAAAGTAGTATTTTTATCAAACGTGAAAATACCTTAATTATAGAAGGTACATTAGTTGACGGATTATTTATAGTAAATGCCTTAGAAAATGTAAGTAACATTGAGGATATTCTTGTTCAAAATATTTCTAACCTCAAAAGGGCAAGAAATACCACTAATCTCACACATCTATGGCATCTTCGATTAGGCCATATTAACCTAAATAGGATTACAAGATTGGTAAAAGACGGTCCATTGGATTTGTTCAAGTGGAACCTTTTACAACTTGTGAATCATGTCTTCAAGGTAAAATGACCAAAATTCCCTTCAAGGGCTAGAGTGGAAGATCCCAAGATTTGTTGGAGATTATACATACTGATGTATGTGGACCCATTTCTCATCCAACAAGAGGCGGGCCGATATACTGCGTAACTTTTACGGATGACCATTCAAAGTACGGATATTTTTACCTTATGCGATGTAAGTCTGAGACCTTTGAAAAGTTCAAAGAGTTCAAAAATGAAGTAGAGATTCAGTTAAACAAAAGAATAAAAACTCTTCGCTCTGATAGAGGTGGAGAGTATCTCTCGGATGAGTTTAGGGATTACTTAAAAGAAAATTGAATCATCTCTAAATGGACTTCGCCTGCAACACCAAAATTGAATGGTATTTCAGAACATAGAAATATGACTTTGTTAGACATGGTCCGTTCTATGATGAGTTTCACAGAAGAACCTCTGTTTATAAGGGGATATGTTGTAACGCCCCGGATTTTTGGAAATACCAACTCGGTGCGTAGAAGAATATTACATCATCTTTCTCAAAAACTTTCATTATTTCCAAGATCTCAAATACAACAACTACGTTTAGAGGGTTTACAGAAATTATGTCTAACTTATTACATCTTAATTCAAGACATAGTTGATACATATTTAAAACATATTTGTCCTTTAGAACAGTTCTGCATTCAACTCTAGCATTCCTCATCTTTCATCTATACTTCACCTGGGGGTTGGAACAATAAAACAAGGAAAAAGGGGTGAGCTCAAATAGCCCAGTAGGGTATAAACAACAAGTGATGTAGAATTGTCAAGCTCATAAGAACATGATATTTTGCAGATAGGACATCTCACATTATAAACATGGAAAGAACGAATAAGCACAACATACTTTCCAAACGTATGGAGAAAACTTACAGAACTTGATATCAAGAATTATATATATATAATTTATATATATAGACTTCATTAAGCATAGATGCTTTCATTCATAGCCATATCTCGGCCCATTCATAGCCATACCTCGGCTCATAATCCTCTAGATTTACACTCTCTAGAGTCGTCTTTACCCACGTTCACATGGAGGACTATAATGCGTCCACCCGTCATCATATCATAACTCAGTCCATATCCAGAATTAGGGTATCACAAGATAAACCCTAAACATAAACATATCTCATGGAAACAAGTTTCGAGGATACAAAATAGAATTATAGCTTTATCAGTAAAATTATTTATCTGAAAGGAATGGGGTCTGAAAGAAAGGATCCCCCTTGGATTCTCATCAGTTGTGGATCTTAGAAGGATAGAAACTCTTATAGCAATTGCGTATAAAGAGAATCAAAGAATATGAAATATTCACATCCAGTATATCAAAAGAGAATCAATGGAGAAAGCTCTTACATATAGCAAAAGAGAATCAATGGAAGAAAACCCTTACATATAGCAAAAGAGAATCAATGGAAGAAAACCCTTACATATAGCTTTCTGATCACATGTTTGTTTGAGCTTACACCTTGGAGTGGATAACCTATAAATATATTCTAATTTTATCAAATTCATGTTTTAAGGCAGTGTCCTTTCTGTCCAGGTAATGTCCATCTATGTCCAAAATAATGTTCCCTGTGTTCAGTGTTCTTTCTATTAAAATTTTAAAATCATGGGGCCCAGCATGCACTATTCATATGGACCCCACATGTTACTATTCATGTGGACCCCATATGTTACTATTCATGTGGACCCCACATGTTACTATGCTCAGCAGTTCACCATTCTTTGATTTAGTTTATTTCTTGGCTACTATGCTCAGCAGTTCGCCTTTCTTTGATTAAAGTTTACTTTACGGTTATTATGCTAGCATTTCACCGTTCAAATAAGATGGGCTACTATGCTCAGCAGTTCGCCTTTCTTTGATTAAAGTTTACTTTACGGTTACTATGCTAGCATTTCACCGTTCAAATAAGATGATAAAACTTGCATAATCTATAGTGAGTTATCGCCTCTTATGCATGCTTTATCCTAATATTTACATAGGTGGTAGAACCAACCATATTACCCATAATAAATACTTTAACTATCTATATGAAAGACTTACCTTGGTAGTGATGAAGTGGATTTTCTTTTCCTTCTCCTCTCTCTCTTACTCTTTCTTCTCTGAATTTTTTTAGTTCTACTAGGGTTTGTCGAAATAACAAAATGAGAGCCTCTATTTATAGATACTACATTCTTAAATTCACAACTACTCTCTTAAATGCTTCTCTTAAATGCTTTTACAAAAATATAGGAATAGTAAAGGTATAAATAAATGAATAGTAAAGGCTGCTTGAATAGTAACAGGATGATTAATATTATTTAATTATTATTTTCGTCGGTGAAGCACAACTACTCATTAATGATAGTGGTTGTGGAGTGACCCGCTTAACCAATGAGTTAATGAAAGTGGTTGCGATGTGTCCTTCTGGTAGTGGTTCCCACTAGTGATGGGTCCCGCTGGCGTTGGGTCCCGCTATTTGTGGGTCCTGCTTGTTGTGGTTCCCACTGGTGGTAGGACCCGCTTGTGTGGGGCCCGCTGATGTGGGACCCACTGTTGGTGGGACCCGCTTGTGAATAGTACTCGGTGGGTCCTACTGTGAATAGTAATTTTGAATAGTTTATCTCAATAGTGAACTTGCATAGTATTTCTGCATAGTAATCTTACGTAGTATTTCTGCATAGTAATCTTGCATAGTGACTATTGTGAATAGTAATTATGAATAGTGACTATTGGTAATTTTTAATATGTGTAAGTATCTACTCATTTTTAGTTGACATCGGGGATGGTGGTTTAGTGGTAGGAAGCCGTTCAATCCTCGCTCAGCGTTGGGTTTGAATCGCGTACGCCCCATTATGCCAGATGTCCTCATGCCCGATTAACTCGGGGAAAAATGAGTAATGGCCGATGATTACCCACCTATGAGGCCATTTTTATTTATTTGTATATATATATATATATATATATTTTTTTTTTTTTTACCGGTTATTACATTCTACCCCCCTTAAAAAAAATTTCGAGGACCTTAAGAAGTAAATAGATAAGGATACTTTTGTTTCATCTCCTCCTCCGGTTCCCATGTTGCTTCCTCGGTGGCTTGGCTCCTCCACAGAATCTTCACCAGTGATATTCTTTTTGTCCGAAGAATTTGTTCCTTTCGATCAAGGATTTGTACTGGTTGCTCTTCATAAGACAAATCTTGTTCCAACTGCATTGGTTCTGTTTGCAGTACATGTGATGGGTCCGCCAAGTATTTCCTTAAAAGTGAGACGTGAAACACATTGTGAACATGTGACAAGGCTGGTGGCAAAGCTACACGGTATGCTACTGGTCCAATTCGTTCAAGTATTTCGTATGGTCCAATATATCTGGGACTGAGCTTTCCTTTCTTTCCGAACCTTATCACACCCTTCCAAGGTGATACTTTTAAGAATACACGGTCACCCACTGCAAACTCCAGGTCTCGACGTCGATGATCGGCGTAGCTCTTCTGTCTATTTTGAGCCATCCTCATATGTTGTTGGATCATACGTACTTTGTCAGTAGTTTCTTGTACTAACTCTGGTGCAAAAATCCAAGAAAAACAATCAAAACATTTCCCAAATGGAAGAAAAATTCAAAACTAAAAGCAATCCTAAAATCTAGGAATAAGAAAAGAAGTCCAAAGGGCATACCTCTCCGTCGCGGAAGTGTCGCGAAATGTGTACCGCGGTACGTAGAAGAAGCGTCCCTTGATACCAATGGGCGCTATCCTGTCTCTCATCCCCAAAGGACTCCCGCCCAGCATCCCTCCTCCATCGTGGATGGGGTCGTACCATACTGACTAAGAGCAGAAGAAAAATCGAAAGAAAGAAAAGGCGCGAATGAGAACTCAAAATCTCAGAGCAAGACAGACGAAAACAAGCGAGAAATGAATAAAAAGAACGTCGTACGGATATATATATATATATATATATATATATATATAGAGAGAGAGAGAGAGAGAGAGAGAGAGAGGAAAATGATTGTACACTCGAGCGTACTAAGCTTATGGTACGCTCGAGTGCCCCAATCACATGGCTCCCACATTTTTTGTGGTGATCCAAAGCATTCATTTGCAAGGCTCTATCATAGATAGGGTGTGTACCAAAAATCAGCTCCATTGAATCATCCTAACCCCTCCAAAAGTGGAGGGCAAAAATGTGCAGATTTGTGGTCTGTCCATTTTGCCCTCCACAAATGGATGGGTTAGGATGATCCTATGAAGCTGATTTTTGGTACACACCCCATCTATGTAAGGGCCTTTCAAATGAATGCTTTGGATCATCCTAACAAAGTGGGCCCACATGTGATTGGGCACTCAAGCCTACCATAAGCTTGGTACGCTCGAGCGTACAATCCTTTTCCTCATATATATATATATATATATATATATATATATATATATATATATATATATATATATATATATATATATATATATATATATCGGCTCAAAATTTTGCGAAAAGCAAAATATTTTCGCGGTCTTGGGTTTTCATCCCCATTTTCATCATTTTCTTGTCGTTTTTGGCCCGTTTCACCATCATTTCTTCCCACGTATTCTCAAAATCTTCTAACATTTGGATCAAGTAGCTCTTTGGGCACTCCTCAAAGCTTCCCAGCGCAACTCTTTGGTCCCCTCCCTGCAAAGTCAAAACTCTTCAAAGTCATGGATTATCAAGGCTTGCTTATCCTTACCAACATAATCCACAACCATATCCAAGGCAGCCAATGCCTTTCAAGGAAGCTTTTCAAATAGGATCTTTGAGGCAACACAAGGCCTTTTCTGTCATCCCCAGCGAAGCCCAACTACTCCAAAAGAGTCTCCTATCATGCCAAAGTTAATTCGAGGCACACAGTCGCCCTGATTTCTCTCCAACTGAGTGTATAAGCATCCACTCACCAGTGGGTCTACTCTAATGCAACCCAATACCGCCCTGAGCCTCTCCAGTAGAGCCCAAGCTTTTCTAAATACACTTTTTGTCATGACAAGGTCACTTCGAGGCCTTCGAAGAAGCCCTCTCTTCATGACATACATCCAAAAGATTGGTAAACCCTGGTTTATCTTTCACAAAATCGAATGATTGATTCCTTCCCCCCCAGAAGAGTCAAAGAGTACAAATGTCTTTCAGGCATTCCCTGATAAGGACCCTTGCTTGTACAATCCAGCTATCGACAGACTTATCAAAGCTCGGTCAATCCCAACCAATTTTGATGCGATTGGCAGATGTTCACCATCCGCTTCATAGTCAATTCTTCACACCGTCGATAGAACATCGACTCCTAGCCATCATCAGACCTCCTCCAACAATGCCAACCCTGGTTGGATTTCAGCCAAATTAAGGCAACCTAGGGATCATGTCGCCTATGTCAACCTCTACGGTTACCCTCATTGAGGCAATACACTGTCTCCAAAAGGTTGCCAGACAACCGAGCATCTCTCAAAAATAAGTCAAAGGGGGCCCGCCCCCACTTCCCGAAGCCTTTGTTGCTAGCCTGGTCATCAAGACCAGGTCTCCAGCAAAGCTACCTTGTCAATCAAATCAGGAAATCCTTCGGGTCCCGTGTCAAGGATCCATCTTCCATCAACAAATCAGGAGGTGTCATCACAGATCCCATCATTTCAAATAATCATGTCTTGAGAGACTCGTCTGCGTCTAGTTCTCAACAGAGAACACGCGCTCCCAAATTCTCTGACATAGTGTAGTCAATCTCCGACGGAATCATCCAGAAATTGCTTTCAGAATACCCATCTAATCGGTGTAAGTCTCCTGAGGCATCCAACCCATATGAGTCCCCTCGAGGTCTCATCCAAAAATCAAAGTCTTCGTGAGAGCACTCGCTCTAAGCAAACGACCAAAGTCTTCCTGAGAGCATCAGGGTAAATTGTTACCACACGGTAACCCTCCAAATCAGATAAAACTGTTACCACACGGTAGCTCTCCAGAGCAAACCCGTTACCACATGGTAGCTCTTCCAGGCTAAATCCATTACCACACGGTAACCCTCCAAATCAGAGTAAAACCGTTACCACACGATAACTCTCCAGAGTAAACCCGTTACCACACGGTAGCTCTTCCAGGGTATATCCGTTACCACACGGTAACCCTCCAAATCAGAGTAAAATTGTTACATCACAGTAACTCTCCAGAGCAAACCTGTTACCACAAGGTAGCTCTTCCAGGGTAAATCTGTTACCACACGGTAACCCTCCAAATCAGAGTAAAATCGTTACCACACGGTAGCACTTCAGAGTAAGCTTGTTATCACATGGAAGATCTTCCAGGGTAAAGTCATTGCCACACGGTAACCCTCCAAATCAGAGTAAAATCATTACCACACGGTAACTCTCTAGAGCAAACGCGTTATCACACGCTAGCTCTTCCAGGGTAAATCCGTTACCACACGGTAACCCTCCAAATCAGAGCAAAACCATTACCACACGGTAACTTTTCAGAGTAAGCCCGTTACCACACGGAAGCTCTTCCAGGGTTAAACCATTACCACACGGTAACCCTCCAAATCAGAGTAAAACCGTTACCACACGGTAACTCTTCAGAGTAAACCCATTACCGCACGAAAGCTCTTCCAGGGTAAATCCATCACCACACGGTAACCCTCCAAATTAGGGCAAAATCGTTACCACACGGTAGCTCTCCAGAGTGAACCCGCTACCACATGGTAGCTCTTTCAGGATAAGCCCGTTACCACACGGTAACCTTCCCCTAAATAAGAGTAAGTCCATTTCTACGCGGTAGCTCCCTAAAATCAATAACCCTTAAAAACCCATAAACAAGATGTTATAAAGACATCTCACCCTTGTAAGTGTTCGTATCCATACAAGCACTAGTCTTTTGGCCAACCCTTAGGACAAATCGACTCTAGATGTCAAAGAAACATCTTCGTAAGATCAAGACTATTAAAATACAGTACTACATCCAATTAGATTACTTACTCAAACCAAAGAGCAAATGACAGTCATGCATCTGCTCTACTCAAATCAAATCTTGCATACGATCCGTCGTACCAGATGCCACTTCTGCATCTCCTTTACCAGTGTCAGCACTGGTTGTCAGAACGACATCCCTCAAGGTCCCTCCCCAAGTCAGGTGTCAGACCTAACTTCAGATGACCCTCCCGACTGTTGAAAACTATGTTCACACAAGACTCGTTCTAACAGTCGTATTTTCAAAAACTCAAAAATCGTCAGCGAGAGGTTTCCACTCAAGGACCTGACAGCAAGATTCCTCGGCGAAGGCTTACACTTGAGGACCCAATGTGAATCTTGCAAACCTATCATTAGTCCCCGGTGACAAAATTTTGTTGTCTCCTTACTTTGGCATTTAGGTGCCTTGCACCCTCTACCAAAGAGGGGCATCTGTAGACACCCAATGTTGTCAAGGTGGAACTAATGATAGGCTGTCGCGAGGAAGAGTCTCATAACGAGTCCTAGAGCACATGTTCACAATCTCTCTCTAGGTTATGAAACTAGGAGAATTTCTAAAGATTGAATTTTACCCCAGAGGTGTAACAAAATCCCGTCTTTACACGGCCTCCCGCCTTTTACAGCATAGCTAAAAAGCCCGTTTTCACACGGCATTTCAGCCAAGAAGTTAACTTTAGATCAAAGACATCCGTTTTTACTAGAAACACTTCACGTCCCGAAAGCTAGCGATATTAGACTCGTTGGAATCTCCTCGTAACGAGGAATCCAACGGATCTGACTTCGCACGATTTGGAATCCAAACGGAGGAGTTATGGTCCACTGAAACTCCCCGAAAGCCTATCAAAAGAGACGAAAAATCATATTTTTCGAGATAAAAAAAGATGAAAAATCACATTTTCAGAAATGTTGCCGACCTGACACTAACATGTCAATGTCAGGTCCAATTTCACACTCTGCGCAATTGGAAAAGGAAAATTTTGCAGAGTGCGAAAATTTTTGCACTCAACGAGATTTTGGCTCGAACCCCTACAAATAGGATTTTTAACTATTCCAGATCTGATTTTAACTTCCAAAAGTTATTTTCAGAGGTTTTCATTCTGGTTTTTAGTTCAAAAATTCCTTATGACTTTCAGAATAGTTTCTTTACTTTAGAAGAGAGAAAGTAGAGAAATTCTTAGGTAGCTCACACTGGGCGTCGGCACTCTGTCGAATTTCTGAAGACTCGGAGCGACATTCTCCAAATAGCGTCGTTGTTGTGCCGAATTTCGGAGAACTATTGGGCTATTTTTCAATAATAGCGTCGTTGTTCTACTGAAATCTCAACAAACCCGAAGCCCCTTGTAAGCCCAAGGGTTCCCATGGGTTCAACTAATCACCTTGTTTTGATGATCAACAAACTCAAATTGATTAGTCTTTTATCGACTAATATGTTGCCTTGAGTGTTGTGCTATAGACAGGTAATTCACTAGTCAATCCATGCTAGCACACACCATTGATGGCTTATGCTTGAAGATGAACCAAACACATGTCAAAGAAGCTAGAGCATACTTGGATCAATCATGCCTTGGAGGGTCAACCAAGGAGAAGCTCAACATAAAAAATCTCAAAGCATTAACAAACAAAGGAAGATCAATGAAGGCCAAAGCTTGTGGATCAACAACTTGCAAAGGAGCTTGAACCAAATGGAGGCATCATCCTTGGAAGGTGTCAAATAAAGAAGCTCAACCTTGAAGATCCCAAAGCAAGCAATGCACTCAAAGAGAAGATCAAGCAATGGCTACCTCAAGAGTTCATTCAAGAGAGTGGTCAAAATGGTAGAATGTATTCCTCTCTCTCTCTCTCTTGTGTTTTTCTCTTGATCAAGGCACACTTAAAAATCCCTTAAAAAGATGTTTTTCAAAGAGGCCAACAAGCTTAAAAATGACTTAAATGGATAAGTGAATGGCCATGGTGGTGTACCAACATGTTGGGACCCATATGGCATTCCATTACATAGTATAAAAACAAGTTCTAAGGGGCAAACCTGGATCAGCAACTAAATCCTATCATAACTGGTCCAAAATATTTTCAAATATTTTTCTAAATAATTTTTAACAGAAAGATCTTATTTTTTTATTCAAATCGAGTATAAGAACGTCGAAATCCGATGAGATTCCATGGGATTCCACGGAGCTCCATGCAAGGAACTCCATGGGATTCCATGGAGCTCCGTGCAAGGAACTCCATGGATCCTCACAGAACTCCATGGCATAACCTGTTCGAAAATAAAAAAAAGCCCCAATGGCTATGACGGAGCTCCGTGCAGTGCCTCCGTACTAGCCGTTAGAGACCCCCCAAACGGTCATATTGAGTTGGAACTCTATATATACCCATTGTATGAGTCTAAAACATGATGATGAACATGTTCCAACCTTAAGAAATCCTAGAAATTCACGTGCAACTATTTTTGGGTAAAAATCTCTCACCAACCTCATTGTGCCTTGATTAGGGAAAATCTTTTGAGATTGGTTTAGACTTTATTTGTATTCATCTTTGAGAGTATGTTAGGAGCTTCAACTTGCATTCTAGCCTACTTTGAGACAAAGCTATTTTCTTCTTCTTCCTTTGTATCGGTGGCAAGGTCATCCGTTTTTAATTCCCTTCTGTTGATCGGTGGCAAGGGCATCTATATTTAATTCCCTTCGGATTGTAAAGGTGGCAAGGGCATCCTACATTAATTTCCTTCTGATGTAGTAAAGAGCCTTGGAGTCGGGCGTGGTGTGGTCTTCATTAGTGGAAATCCTCAAGTGCGACCTTGAGAAGAGTGGAGTAGGGCTTTCGACTCAAATCCCGAACCGCTTAAAAATCCCTGTGTCACTTGTGTTGGTACATATCTCTCACTCGCTCTCTCTCTCTCTCTCACTTATTTGTGCTTGCATTTTCATATCTTATCTTGTGAGAGTAATTAGCATTGGCATTAAACCTAAATATCTTAATCGTGCTAATTAGGCCATCTTTCATCTTAATTAAGTTTGTTAATCAAATTGAGATTTGAGCTCATAATAGTGGGGTTTAGCTCAACAAATTGAACTTGATTAAGAAAGATAAAACTTGGGTGATTTTGGTAAAAGTTTTTAAAAGGCAAAAGTTTTCTAAACAACCTCTAGGTTGCCAAACCAAGACTCACATCGCATTTCACTTGGTATCAGAGCTAAAGGCTCTTATATACATTTTTGAACTTTCAAATTTCTTCAGGAGAAAAGATCTATATTGGCAACCTAATGGCTTCTAGACTTCCTTATTTTGATGAAACCGACTATGGATCTTGGTCGATCCGTATGAGGTCTCATCTCAAGAGTCTAGATAGTGAGTTATTAAAAGTAATTGAAAATGGCTTTGCACTAAACTCAAAATCTAAAAAAATTAGTGATCATGTTAAGAAGTTGTTTTCATTAAATTCAAAAGCTATGATTGCACTTTCTTGCTCTTTACCATATGACATGTTTGAAAATATTTCATCTTGCAAAAATGCCAAAGAAATTTGGACTACACTTCAAAAGAACTATAAAGAAAACATTTGTCGTATGGCATTAGAAAATGATTTTGATGATGATTTACATGAATTTCCTAATGATGAATTGTTAATTGCATGTGAAAAACTTCATGAAAACTTGGATCTTCAAATATCAAAAAATAAAACTATGAAAAATTCTTTACAATGCAAAATAAGAGACTTTGATATTTTAAAGAAAGGATATGATTCACTTGCCTCCACTAATGAAAGTTTAATCTTGAAAAATAAATCTCTTAGTGATATAGTAGAAAAACTTTTGTTGGAACATAAGAAATGTACACAAGAATAAGAAAGACTTAAAGTTTCCTCATCTCTTGAATTAAATAACCTTAAAATGGAAATTAATGATTTACAAATCAAGAATGAGTAACTTATTTCGAAAAATCACAATATACAAGAAAATTCAAAACATATTTGTCATCATATGCATTCTTGTAGATCATCATGTTCATCCGGTCCATCTACTTACTCATCTATATCTTGTAATTATTGTAGTAGATATGGACATTACAAATCTAGATGTAGATTTAGATTTGTAAAAAGTAGTAAGTTTGTTTGGGTTAAAAAGAACATAACATATGTAACAAACTTGCTTGGACCCAAGATGATTTGGGTTCCAAAACCCCCAACATGAGTATATCTTGCTTATCTTAGATTTAGGGGTATGTTCTTTATGTGGGACCCGATCCCGCGAGAGAGGCGGCGCGGCCAGCCCCCTCTCTTGGTCTCTCATACCCACGCGATTGGCGTGTGCCATTATTATTGATTTAATTCATCCTTTCCGTGAACTTGGGATCATTAAAGCAATTCGAATTTCACGCAAAAGAGAATGACAGAGTCGCCACCTAGATGAAAGATCTAGGACCCATAAGTGACCAGAAATCTAGATTTGTTACTTGATTACAAGAATGGAATGTATGGAGAATTACCACCACATGCATCATTCTTGCCCGATAATCTGGTCTTCAATTTTAAAAGTTAACTCTCTTGAATTTCTTTTAAATGGCTCATTTAACTCTATATTAATGTGCGAACTATGTGACATGCACCCTAAAATCTAATTCCCATGTAATCCCTAATGTGTATCTTAATTTTCTTAACTTGTTTGGATTCAATCTAAGTGGATGTTCTCCTGAAATTCTAATTTGTGAAAAATTCTATATATTTTAATTAATTAAATTAGTTAAAATTAACCTACAAAACCCCACCATTTGTGGTGGGTCGACTCGTGCTCGGTATGCCATTCAAAGCATCCAAAGCTGCCTACGTATCCAAGCCTCACGGGAATTAGAGTCGATCATAGTTTGGTGCCTAAGCTAAGCTATATGCCTAGACTTCTAAGGCACCAATCTAAATTAGACTGACTGTTTCAACAGTTTAAGGAAATTCACTTAATTCAAGTTGAGTAGCTTTTATTATCCTAGGACTTCATCTAAGATGCTATATGATCCTATCTAAGTGCAAGACGTCCCCTTAGACTAATGCAGGTGGTCCTACATCCTAACTTAACTAGGCTTGTCCTATAGAAAAATGGGTTAACTAGTGTAACTAGATCTATGGCACGGTTGCTATCCATAGCAAACGGCTGTGATGAGGTTGGACTTCTAACTAAAACCTAGAACACAACGTGACGCAAGTATTCCTAATCAGCTCTAAAGGTTCCTACGATGAGAGACCACAATCCAACGGTTCAAAAGACATGGATTAAATTAATTCAGTTTGTTGAAGTTAATAATTTTCAGTTCTTTAAAGGTTTCCGACTCCTAAAATCTAAGGAATACCAATGGCTCTGATACTAGCAAGTTTCAGCCTTGAGTTGCATCCATGGAAGGGAATCGTGCTTTCCACCATTGCATAATCTAGCACGTAAATTATAATATGTTATTGCCTGGCATGTTTCTCAGGATTTTTGTGGACAGTAGACCTCGGAGCCAATAACGTACTATAATTTAAATGCTCAAATTATCAAGGATTAATCACAATTAGGATACGATTATGAACGCGATCTTGGCGGTTAAACTATCATAGTATAGCAAATTTACAAAGGAAATCTATGATTCCTAAGGTTTCTGTTTCTATGGTTTAAAGATTGAATACATGATGAAAAATTAGAATTTTCTGAAAATTTTCATGACACTTTGAATTAATTTCAATTTTCTTAAGGATTTTAAAGGTTTCAGTCCAGATTGTAGATTTTCAAAGCAACCTATAACACTTCTAATCCAATTAAGCTTATATTTTTACAGTAGCTTTATCTTGACCATAAAAAGTTACTATAACATTTTCATGAATTTTCAAGCTTGTTTACTATCAAGTTTTTAATTTTGAAGATATCAATCCAGATTATAGATTTACACTACAATAACTTATAGTAAATCTAATCTAACTTCTCTCAATGTTTTAAAGTGGTGTCCTCTTGACCAGAGAAGATTACTGTAAAATTGTCATGAATTTCTAAGGTGATTTACTATTAATTTTTTATCTCACCAAATCAGACTATTTTGAAAGAAAAATCACAAACACATGATTGCTAACCTTCTAAAATAATGAAAAAAATCACATATGATATAAAATGAATTATAAGATTTTCTATCAAAATTTCAGAATCTAAAAATTAAAATTCCTCCACAAAATCGATTTTAAAATGAAAAAAGATCAATATGCTTTCTTGAAATAAAAAACCCGTTTATTATGAATAAATCAAAAACTATATCAAAACTTTGTAAAAACCTTTGAATTTTTTTTTCTAATGTTTCAGTAACCTATGTTACTAACCTGTAAAGAAAAAATTTGAATATCATTTAATTTAATATAAAAAAGAATTATGGCACGCAAAACGGAACATCGATTAGAAAACAGTAAATAAAATATTTGTTTCAAAATTTTCTTTTATAAAAAATTCAATTTATAATTAAACTTAAATTCTGAAAGATTTCATTAATTTTCAAAATCATTTGATATTCATTAAAAATAGGCCAAATTTAAAATAATTTAAATTCGGACTAAATAAATTCAAAAAAATATGAAAATTTTTGGGTGATCTAAAAATCATACAAAACCATTGTAAATAAAATTTCATGAAGTTTGGACTTAATTTGATATACTTTTGGTTTCATTCATCGAGAAATAACCATTTTCGGGGTTATTTTTCGAAAAATAGAATGAAAAATGAAACGATCGAACCGTGGCAGAAAATTAAGTTTCCTGTAGATATTTTTATTTTATATTAAACTCAAAAAATTTCAGCTTTTTAAAAAACCCATGTTTTCAAACACTTGCTTTGAAAACCCGATTCAAATCCATATTGAATAAAGAATGAAAGAAAATCATTATTAAATGGAGAAAAATTAATTTTCCAATAAAATTCTGGATTTTGAAAACTTATTATTTATTTTAGAGCATACTGAAATTTCATTTAAAAATTCATTGATTTAAACCATATATAAAAATAAAAACCCTAGGATGCTTTTCTACTTTTGATATTACAAAGAAGAATGAACCTACCATTAATCGCGCTCCTTGTCTCTAGGGTGCGTATATCCGAGGTATATGCTTTGTCGCACAAAAAACCCGAAATCGCCAAAAGGATAAGCCGCTATAAAGAAGATCGGAAGAAGATAAAGTGATCAAGTGATCCTCAATGAGGATCCACCAAAGGGATGATCGAATCTCACTCAAAAAGTGTTGGACGAGATTGTAAGAGTTGAAGAGAGAGAGAGAGAGAGAGAGAGAGAGAGAGAGAGAGAGAGAGAGAGAGAGAGAAAGTTCGGTTGAAAATCCGAGAGATGAGAGACAGAGAGAGGGTTGCTATATGTTCTGTCAGGTCGGAGACAGAATTGGTAATATAAATAAAGAAAAAGTCTTTTATTCAACTCCAAATTGCCGAATATATGAGGGAGAATAAATTGCTTTCTAAAATGTTGCACAATATTTTCACTAAAAATATTACCAAATCTGCTAGTATCCGACATTACCAAAATCCGACAAATCCTAGCCAAGTCAATTGGCCCAAAAAAAATCAAGATTGTTTTTTAGAGAGCAATGGTAGCATAGATGAAAGAGAGCAACTTGTCTTTCTTACACACGTTTTCCAATATTGAAAAACCGTGTGAGGCTCCCAAATAAAGAAATAAAGGATTACTAAATTGAGTCTCCTTATTCTTAGAAAAAACTACTAATTTCATGTCTCCTTCCTAAAATAAGTTCAACGTGGCTGCTTTAGTGCTTGAGCATTTGTTTGCTTTTAAAAGTATTGTACAAGTCACCATGAGATGATCTAAGCCACCTAATTGATGTACTATCATAAAAAAATGACCTCAATCATCCATTTTATGACCCACTAAGTGAATAGGCAGCGCCTCAAAATCATTTTCATAGGACGATCTAAACCGTTCATTTGATGGGCAACAATGTAGATTGGCCACATCCCTCAAATTATTTCCATGTGATGATCCGAACCTTCGATTTGATGAACCACGACATAAGTCAGCCGCGCCCCGCTGCCAAAGGATGATCTAAACTGTCCAGCTGATTGAGCCACAACATAAGTGGGTTGGGGCCCCCTAAATCATTTCCGCAAGATGATCCAAACCATCTAATTAGTGGGCTGATCCAAACCCTCCAAATAGTCGCTGTAACACGTGTGGACCCCACATGTAGAAATCGGTTTCACATCTTAGGCCCTTTGCATAGCAGGAACATATAGAATGTAGGGTATTTTTATCTTTAATAATAGAGGTCCAATTGGATGGCCCAAATGACAAGAAAAAAAAATGTAGTTATTTCACACAAGTTGGGCATATGGTAGGCCCCACACCATATGACCGAAAAGGGGGAGATTGTAAGCCCAAGGGTTCCCCATGGGTTTATTCAATCACCTTGTTTTGATGATTAACAAACGCAAATTGATTAGTCGTTTATGGACTAATCATTTGCCTTGAGTGTTGTGCTTTAGACAGGTCCTACACAAGTCAAATCATACTAGCACACACCTTGTTGGCCTATGCTTGAAGATGAACCAAACACAATGGCAAAAGAGCTGGGAACATACTTGGAACAATCACACCTTGGAAGTACCAAGGAGAACCTCATCATCAACCATCTCAAAGCATTGAACAAACAAAGAAAGTTCATGAAGGCCAAAGGTGGAGGATCAAGAACCTAATGCAAAGGACCAAGGAGCTTGTACCACAACTTGAAGATGTCAAGCATGGAAGCTCAACTATAGAAGATCCCAGCTCAAAAGAAGATTTCAAGAGAGTGATAGAAAGGGTAGAATGTATTTCTATCTCTCTTGCATATTCTCTTGTCAAGGCACATTGTTTAAACCCCTAAAAATATGTTTTTCAAAGAGACTAACACACCCTTTAAGGACTTAAATGGATAAGTGAATGGCCATGGTGGTGTACCAACATGTTAGGACCCATATGTCATTCAACACAAGAATGAACAAAACAGAGTTCCGAAGCAACAACCTGGACCAGCAACTAAATCCTATCAAAACTTATTTAAAACATTTTCAAATATTTTTGAAACTATTTTTAACAGATAGCTCTCATTTTTCTCATATCCGTAGAGTATAGGAACGTCAAAATCCGACGAGAAATGAGGGAGATATGAATTTTTCAAATGAAACAGTGTTTGCTGGAAATCCAGTCTCGGAACTCCGAGAATTATTCTCGGAGCTCCGAGCTCGGAACTCCGAGAACATTCTCGGAGCTCCGAGAAATGGTCCAGATTCTAAACTTAAAGGCTCTGTTTGAATTCTCGGAACTCCGAGAATTTGCTCGGAACTCCGAGAATTTCGCTCGGAACTCCGAGAATTTTTCTCGGAACTCCGAGAAATGTTTTTCTTCAAAAAAATATAGCCGTTGGGGTGCAACGGCTAGTTGATTTTTTGACCCAGTTTTGACTGTTTTACCCCCCAAACGGTCACATGGAGTTGGGACTTTATATATACCCATTCAAGGGTCCAAAACACTAGAGGAACATTGTCCAACTTCAAGAAACCATAGAAAAATATTTGTGAACTATTTTTGGGTTAAATTCTCTCACCAACCAAACTCTTTGTGCCTTGATTTGAGAAAATCTTTTGAGATTGGTTTAGGCTTAAACTTGTTTATTCTTGAGAGCATCCTTGGAGCTTCAACTTGCATTGTAGCCTACATAGAGGCAAAGCTTTTATCTTCTTCTTTATTCGATCGGTGGCAAGGGCATCCGTTGTTTTTAATTCCCTTGGGTGAACCGCTTAGAACTCGGCGGAGAAGGAGAGTCATTGTAAAGGTGGAAGGGCATCCTTATTTAATTCCCTTAGAGTGTAAAAGCCTCGGAGCCGGGCGTCGTGGAGGTCTCAATAGTGGAAATCCTCAAGTGCGACCTTGAGAAGAGTGGAGTAGGCCGTTTGCCGAACCACTATAAATTTTTGTGTCACTTGTGTGATTGGTATTTCTCTCACTCCCTCTCACTCTCTTATTTGATTATTTGTGCTTAGAATTGAGTGAGTAGTTAGCATTGATAATCAACCTAAATATCTTAACCTTGCTAACTAGGCTATATCAAAATTACCTAATTAAGTTTGCTAATCAACAAGGGTTTTGAACTTATATTAATTTGTAATATTGTTTAAGTTCAACTATTTCAAACTTAATTAAACAAGGGATAAGTCTTTGGTGAAATCTTAGGAAAAGTTTTTAAAAGGTAAAGATTTTATAAACATCCTATTCACCCCCCCTCTAGGTTGCCAAACCAAGTCACTACTTGGATTTCAATTGGTATCAGAGCTTGGGCTCTTGATTAAGACCCTAACCGGTTAAGAGTTAAAAGATCAAACTTTTTGGCAACTTAAAAGATGGGATCTAGACTACCTATTTTAGATGATTCGGATTATGGATCATGGTTGATCCATATGAAGACATACTTAAAAGGTCTAGATAAAGATATGGTAAAGATAATTGAAAATGGATTTATGTTAAATGCTAAATCTAAAGGATTAAATGAATATAATAAAAAATTATCTTTACTAAATACAAAAGCCCTAATTGCAACATGTTGTGCATTACCACCACACATTTATGAGAAAGTATCCTCTTGTAAAAATGCTAAAAATGTTTTGGACTCTATTGAAAATCTTCAAAATCAAAACATGTGCTTAATGGGATTATCTAATGTAGACCCCTTGGATAATGCCGAATTCACACTTGAAGAACTTGTTGAAAATGTCCAAGAATTACATAAGAAACTTGAGGATCAACTAGCTAAGAATTCAAACTTGAAAAACAATTTAGCTAGTATTCACAAGGAGTTTAGGTCACTAGAAATAGATCATGCACATCTTAGTGAAGAAAATGAAATTTTTGAAAAAGATTTTATTGAACTAAGTGATACCATTGCTTCACTAAGAGAGGAAAATCAACTCCTTAAAGAAGAAGAAGAGAAAATCAAAATGCTTTCATCTCTTGAATTAATAAATTTTAAAACGGAAATCAATGACTTAAACATCAAGAATGAAATATTAAGGTTGGAAAATCATAAGTTACAAGAGAATGTAAAATTCAATTACCATCATGATCACTCTTGTAATTCATCATGTTCATACCGTCCATCTACCTACTCTTATGCATCTTGTGACTATTGTGGTAGATTTGGACATTACAAGTTTAAATGTACTTTTAAACTTGTAAAAAGTAGTAAGTTTGTTTGGGTTAAAAAGAACTTATCACCTAGGACAAACTTGCTTGGAACCAAGATGGTTTGGGTTCCAAAACCCCTAACATGATCTATATTGTGTTTATTTTAGATTAGGGGATGTGCTTTAATTGAATATCATTTGAAAATATATTTGTTGATACAATGTGCTTGTTCTTGTTTAATTTTTTTTTTGTATCAATACATGTACTGCCTAAAATTGAAAATCCTTTCAAAACATGTGTATATAGATATCATATGCTCATATTTGCTTAACATATATCTATATATATCACCTTAAAATTCAAAGTCTATATGCTTGAATGTAATTAATTTGAGACTTTGATATGATGAGCCTAGTTGAATATCATTTTGAGTTTCCTAGTTTAAGTGCCCACATATACTTAAAAATCATCATGCACTTAAAATATGTCATTCATCCACATGACAACCACAATAGAGCATTTAATGTGAAAACCATAAATTGATCCTTATAGAGTATACAACAACATCTCTTGCCCATGTGTTCAAATTAAAAGCGTCAAGTACATCTTTAAAATTTGAACCCGTTTTGGTAGTTGCTAGGAGTTAGGCTAATTGATCACATCATTCTAGAAAAACCAAAAGAAAAGAAACCCATAGGTTTTAAGGCTTGAACTTAAATGAAATTATTTTTGGCAATCAAATAGTATTTGAGCAAAAATTGAGAAAATGCCAAAGTACTATTCTTTTAACTTTATTTTGGACAAACATGGCACTTGCTAGACAATTGAGTATTTAATTGTTTTAATATATCATTTCTAGCAAAAATAAGGTATTAGATGCTATGTCTAAGAAAACAACTCAAATCCCTTCTTAGATATCTTTTTGTGCCTTAGGTGAACAAACATGTTTATTACTTTGCACTTAATTGTCCTATCAAAACCCATTCTATTACATGCTTAATGATTTTCATCAAATCTAATAAGAATCATAGATGGGTTAAAAATTAGTGTATTTCCAAAGAGCTTTAATTGGATAATCTCATGACTAAGATGAACCTTAATATGTATAGATATGTTATATGTATTTTGTTCAAGTAGTCATGAAAGTTCATAAATGGAATACATGTGTCTAAGGTAGTTTGCATCATTTGATACATATATATTATAAAATCCTTGGATCTTTCCCTAAGTTCATAAAAGGATATATATTATATAGGAAAGTTAAATCATGAATCTAGATTCAATGTATGACTTCAAATGAAAATATCATAGAAATCTAGAATCATATTTGGGCATTTACTCACTTGAGTAAAATTAAAATTCACTAAGGTGGTTGTATACATTAGATTGTGATAGGAACATGTGCCTCCCACACATTTTTGGTTTTCAATGGGCTTATGCACTTTTGTGCCTAATGCCTTGTCATTTTACATGTGGTTGTGGATGTAGATGTAATGTTTGGACCTTGTACTTCATTTGTCATGTTCACTTTGTCCAAACATAGTAGACTATCCATGAAGGCCTTGATATGGATCATATCCTTCTTGTAAGGTATACTCTCACCTTCATGATTCATGGATGTCTCTCTAAGACATGGTACTTTATTGACCATTCTCATTATGTCTTAGTCCTATAGAATTGAACTCAAATTGGTTTATATATATTCTATAGGTATCACCCCTTGTTTGATAATATCTACACGTATGAGATGTTAAACTTTAATCTTAAAAGTCACTCAATTGGTGCCCTTAGCCTTCTTAGATTCTAAGAGGGAGATGGTACATTCACATTAATTAAAATATCTAACAAATTGGCCTTGTGCCAGCATCTCAAACATGAATAGGTATACATATATATGTGATCTCCCTAGCTAGTAATGTATGTTACATACTTAAGGAAGTAAAGCGTGAATTTGAAAATATGATATCACATTTAGGGGGAGCATGAGCCAAAGATTGAAAATCTTTTGTGCTATTCTTGTTTATCATGATGAGCTAAACTATGGCTATCATTTTATCATGATAAACCGACACTTGGAGAGTAAGTGTCATTGTAGCCCAAGGGTTGAGTCTAACATGTCATCTCTTGGAAAATATATCCAAAAACCTTTGGAGTCTATGCAAGGACATCCCTTTGGATTCATGCATTGCATGATTCATTTTCAAAGGGGGAGCTTAAAGGTAAATTTGTCCTTAGTTACTTATCATATGATTCCTAATGTGGTTATCACCTCACATATGATAAGTTCACTCATTTGGAGCATGATTGCTCCATATGGGGTGTTCGGGCTTGTCTTGTGCTTTTATTTGTGTTTTAGAATTTAAGACAAGAAGCCCATAGCCTAGGTCTTAGTGACATATTCTTCTAGGCTTTTTGACTTATCTTGGATAGTCTAATATGATATCATCTATTCCAATAATAAGTTTTGGTGGCCAAGTATTCCATTGTCATATCTTTGGCCTATTAGGTCATGTCATGCCTTAAATCTTAGGTTTATCTAAGGCCAATGACAAATACTAAGGGGGAGAGCTAATTATTGCTATCTTTATGTTTATATGGATCATTGTAAGATGCTTACACTATCCATTCAAGCATTTTCCCACTAATTATGCTAAAAATTGCATATCATTAAATTTTTAAAAAAAAGGGGGGCTTATTATGCTAAACTTTAAACTTGCTTGTTTTCTTTCATGATAAGTAAAATATAAGCTTTAACTTGCTAATCTATTATTATATTATGGGTCATAGGGTAGAATTATATTGGATTTACATATATACAAAGATACACCCTAAAAATTTTTTGCTAAAATTGAAATGTCTCTTTGTTTTGCCATCATAGGCTTGATTTGTTTTGTGAGTATTCATTTCCTATGTTGATTGTTTCTTATCATGCCATATATACTTTGGATTATACTTTCATTTTAATTGGTAACTCATGATAAGAAGTTAGGGGGAGCATCATATTCTCATTGAATATCTTTGATGCTTTATGTAATTGTGCTTAAATGCTTAATCCTTCCTTTTTGCTAATGCCAAAAGGGGGAGAATTTGTATAATTGATTAGATCCATTACCATATGCATTCTTGTATTATAACTTGTTAAATATAACTCATGCATATGTTGAGGGGGAGTAGTAATGATTAAATTGTCTATCTAATCCTCATAAGAGGTTCCTCCCACCTATCTAATCAATTTGGTTTGTCATCATAAAAAAGGGGGAGATTGTAAGCCCAAGGGTTCCCCATGGGTTTATTCAATCACCTTGTTTTGATGATTAACAAACGCAAATTGATTAGTCGTTTATGGACTAATCATTTGCCTTGAGTGTTGTGCTTTAGACAGGTCCTACACAAGTCAAATCATACTAGCACACACCTTGTTGGCCTATGCTTGAAGATGAACCAAACACAATGGCAAAAGAGCTGGGAACATACTTGGACCAATCACACCTTGGAAGTACCAAGGAGAACCTCATCATCAACCATCTCAAAGCATTGAACAAACAAAGAAAGTTCATGAAGGCCAAAGGTGGAGGATCAAGAACCTAATGCAAAGGACCAAGGAGCTTGTACCACAACTTGAAGATGTCAAGCATGGAAGCTCAACTATAGAAGATCCCAGCTCA
This sequence comes from Tasmannia lanceolata, assembly GCF_043159265.1. NCBI lineage: Eukaryota > Viridiplantae > Streptophyta > Magnoliopsida > Canellales > Winteraceae > Tasmannia > Tasmannia lanceolata. The sequence goes on along the minus strand of NW_027518714.1, from coordinate 31,314,773 downwards.
AAAGAAGATTTCAAGAGAGTGATAGAAAGGGTAGAATGTATTTCTATCTCTCTTGCATATTCTCTTGTCAAGGCACATTGTTTAAACCCCTAAAAATATGTTTTTCAAAGAGACTAACACACCCTTTAAGGACTTAAATGGATAAGTGAATGGCCATGGTGGTGTACCAACATGTTAGGACCCATATGTCATTCAACACAAGAATGAACAAAACAGAGTTCCGAAGCAACAACCTGGACCAGCAACTAAATCCTATCAAAACTTATTTAAAACATTTTCAAATATTTTTGAAACTATTTTTAACAGATAGCTCTCATTTTTCTCATATCCGTAGAGTATAGGAACGTCAAAATCCGACGAGAAATGAGGGAGATATGAATTTTTCAAATGAAACAGTGTTTGCTGGAAATCCAGTCTCGGAACTCCGAGAATTATTCTCGGAGCTCCGAGCTCGGAACTCCGAGAACATTCTCGGAGCTCCGAGAAATGGTCCAGATTCTAAACTTAAAGGCTCTGTTTGAATTCTCGGAACTCCGAGAATTTGCTCGGAACTCCGAGAATTTCGCTCGGAACTCCGAGAATTTTTCTCGGAACTCCGAGAAATGTTTTTCTTCAAAAAAATATAGCCGTTGGGGTGCAACGGCTAGTTGATTTTTTGACCCAGTTTTGACTGTTTTACCCCCCAAACGGTCACATGGAGTTGGGACTTTATATATACCCATTCAAGGGTCCAAAACACTAGAGGAACATTGTCCAACTTCAAGAAACCATAGAAAAACATTTGTGAACTATTTTTGGGTTAAATTCTCTCACCAACCAAACTCTTTGTGCCTTGATTTGAGAAAATCTTTTGAGATTGGTTTAGGCTTAAACTTGTTTATTCTTGAGAGCATCCTTGGAGCTTCAACTTGCATTGTAGCCTACATAGAGGCAAAGCTTTTATCTTCTTCTTTATTCGATCGGTGGCAAGGGCATCCGTTGTTTTTAATTCCCTTGGGTGAACCGCTTAGAACTCGGCGGAGAAGGAGAGTCATTGTAAAGGTGGAAGGGCATCCTTATTTAATTCCCTTAGAGTGTAAAAGCCTCGGAGCCGGGCGTCGTGGAGGTCTCAATAGTGGAAATCCTCAAGTGCGACCTTGAGAAGAGTGGAGTAGGCCGTTTGCCGAACCACTATAAATCTTTGTGTCACTTGTGTGATTGGTATTTCTCTCACTCCCTCTCACTCTCTTATTTGATTATTTGTGCTTAGAATTGAGTGAGTAGTTAGCATTGATAATCAACCTAAATATCTTAACCTTGCTAACTAGGCTATATCAAAATTACCTAATTAAGTTTGCTAATCAACAAGGGTTTTGAACTTATATTAATTTGTAATATTGTTTAAGTTCAACTATTTCAAACTTAATTAAACAAGGGATAAGTCTTTGGTGAAATCTTAGGAAAAGTTTTTAAAAGGTAAAGATTTTATAAACATCCTATTCACCCCCCCTCTAGGTTGCCAAACCAAGTCACTACTTGGATTTCAATCTTAAATTGTTTATTTGAAGATTATTGGAGTCTATGTATGGACAACCCTTGGGACTCATGCACTGCATAATTCCTTTTCAAATGGGGAGCTCAAAGTTAAATTTGTCCATTGTTGCTTATCATATGATTATCAATGTGTGTATCATTCCACATATGATAAGTACACTCATTTGGAGCATGGTTGGTCCATATGTGTTTTATTTCGGGCTTGTCTTATGGTTCTTATCTTGAGATCGTCTGTCATATTTGATATAAGACAAAAAGCCCATAGCCTAGACCCTAGTGTCATATCCTCTTAGGCTTTAGACTTATCTTGGATGGTTTAATATGTTATCATCTATTCCAAGGATAAGTTTTATTGGCCAAGCATTTATTTCCATATCTTTGGCTTATTATGCCTTGCTCCATAGGTTTTATCCAAAGCCAATGATAAATACTGAGAGCTAATTAGTCTTATCTTTTTGTTTATATGGATCATTGTAAGATACTTACATTGTCCATTCTAACATTTTCCCATCAATTGTGCTTTATGTTGCATATCTTTAAAAAAAATTAGGAGCTTAAATGATCTATCTTTTTAATATTTTCTAACAAAAGCTAGAACATGCATATCATTCTAGATCTACATTCATAAGAGTGAATTGAATTGCTAATCTTAATTCCTATTGATTTGAGTGATTATCATGTGCATCTCCACTTGTCTAGCTATATATTAATGATAGGACTCCAAGTCATGCCATGGTAGATCCAAAAGTTCATTTTATGCATGACAAATTTAGGGGGAGTTTATAACTTGAAAAACATCTATTCTTGCTTATCATGATGGGTTTAACATTGTATTTACTCATCAACTCATGATAAGATTCTAAAAAGAATTTTAAAAAAAATGGGGGCTTATCATGCTATATGTTAAGAACTTGCTTATTTTCTCTCATGATAAGTATATAATGAGTTTTAACTTGCAATATTACTCTAGTTTTATGGGTCATAGGGTTGCTTAACATTAGGTTCATTCATATACACCCGAAATTGTGCTAAAATAGAATGTCTATTTATTTTTCTCACCATAGGCTAGATTTGTCTTCGTTTATCTTTTTCCTATGCTGGTAGACTCTTATCATGTTATTAACAATTTGATTATCTAGTATTCATTATAAGTAGATAGGGGGTGCTTATTGAATATCTTTTATGATTTAAAATATGCTTAATTGTTTATCCTTCCTTTTTGCCGAAGCTAAAAAGAGGAGAATTTGTGAAATTGATTAGATGTCCATAATTCATATGGATTTTTACTATAATTCATTAAATCTAACTTATGCATATGTTGAGGAGGAGTGAAAATGATTAACTTGTCTATCTAATCCTCATAAGAGATTCCTCCCACCTATCTAATCAATTTGATTTGTCATCATAAAAAGGGGGAGATTGTAAGCCCAAGGGTTCCCATGGGTTCAACCAATCACCTTATTTTGATAATCAACAAACTCAAATTGATTAGTCTTTTATGGACTAATATGTTGCCTTGAGTGTTGTGCTATAGACAGGTAATTCACAGGTCAATCCATGCTAGCACACACCATTGATGGCCTATACTTGAAGATGAACCAAACACATGTCAAAGGAGCTGGAGTATACTTGGATCAATCATGCATTTGAGGATCAACCAAGAAGAAGCTCAACATCAACAATCTCAAAGTATTGAACAAACAAAGGAAGATCAATGAAGGTCAAAGCTTGTGGATCAACAACTTGCAAAGGAGCTTGAACCAAATGGTGGCATCATCCTTTGAAGGTGTCAAGCAAAGAAGCTCAACCTTGAAGATCCCAAAGCAAGCCATACACTCAAAGAGAAGAGCCAGGAATGGCTACCTGAAGAGTTCATTCAAGAGAGTGGTCAAAATGGTAGAATGTATTCCTCTCTCTCTCTTGTGCTTTCTCTTGATCAAGGCACACTTAAAAACTCCTTAAAAAGATATTTTTCAAAGAGACCAACAAGCTTAAAAAGGACTTAAATGGATAAGTGAATGGCTATGGTGGTGTACCAACATGTTGGACCCATATGGCATTCCATTACATAGTATAAAAACAAGTTCTAAGGGCAACCTGGATCAGCAAATAAATCCTATTATAAAGTTGGGGCTTTTTTATTTTCGGACTGGTTATGCCACGGAGCTCTATGGAATCCCACAGAGTTCCGTACTGGATTTTCATGATTCAGCACATATCTTGTAAAATTCATATCTCATTCGTTCCTCGTCGGATTTCGACATTCTTATACTCGATTTGAATGAAAACGATGAAATATTTCTGTTTAAAAATATTTTAAAAAATAGCTTCGTGCCTCCTTACTAGCCGTTAGAGACCCCCAAACGGTCATATTGAGTTGGAACTCTATATATACCCATTGTATGAGTCTTAAACATGATGATGAACATGTTCCAAACTTAAGAAACCCTAGAAATTCACTTGCAACTATTTTGGGTAAATATCTCTGACCAACCTCATTGTGCCTTGATTAGGGAAAATCTTTTGAGATTGGTTTTAGCTTTATTTGTATTCATCTTTGAGAGTATCTTAGGAGCTTCAACTTGCATTCTAGCCTACTTAGAGGCAAAGCTATTTTCTTCTTCTTCATTTGTATCGGTGGCAAGGGCATCCGTTTTTAATTCTCTTTCGTTGATCGATGGCAAGGGCATCCATATTTATTTCCCTTCGGATTGTAAAGGTGTGTAAGCCCAATGGTTCCCACCTTGGCATTCCCATCTTCTTTTGATGATTCCAATACACAAGTGATTTTATATCACTTGTGTGTTTGATTGTCTAAGTTGTAGATCATGATTATGTAAAGACAAGATTGCTTGGATTGAGGCCAAGAAACTCTCATTGGAACACATTCGGAAGGCCAAGACATCGGAGATCCAAGACGCATGAAGACTTGAAGCATCGCAATTGAAGATCGAAGTCGTTTTAGAATGTAAAGATCCAATCATAGTTTAGGTGTTTAGAGGCATAAATAAAGTAATCTCACACACCCTACATGTTTAAGAGATTGTCCTTGTGATGTTCCAACACTTTGGAACCCTCATAACAATCCCAACTTGGTGTAGAGTTGGAAGCCCAAATGAATAAGAAACATGAATTGAAAATCTGCTGGAAATAGGCTTCTCGGAACTCCGAGAGAATTCTCGGAGCTCCGAGCTCGGAACTCCGAGAGAATTCTCGGAGCTCCGAGCTCGGAACTCCGAGAGAATTCTCGGAGCTCCGAGCTCGGAACTCCGAGACATTCCTCGGAGCTCCGAGAAATGGTCCAGTAACATTTTCTTAACTTCTGTTTGTATTCCCGGAACTCCGAGACCACTACTTCGGGAAGAAAAAAGAGCCGTTGGTGTTTTTGCCAGATTTACAACTATGCCACCAAACGGTCATATTTGGATATTTCTATATATATGGGTATTCTATAGTTCCCAATTATCAATCCTAATACTCTAAAAACCTATTGGAATATCCTAAGAGTGAATCAAGCTTGTTTATGCCTCTCATCCTCTAGAATTAGGATTTGGATCATAGGCTCAAATTTGTACATCTTCTACAAACTTTGTAAACCCTTGTGACGGATTTTTTGTTTCTTTCTTTCTTTATCAAGACGGTTATATCAGGGCGAGTGTTCGGAGAAGCGGAGCCCACTCTCCGTGGTGAGGATTGCCACCAAGGTTAAAGGCAATTGGAATTGTAATCGGCACCGATCTTCGCCGAAGTTAAGAAGATCAAATAGTGAAGCCAACAACGGGTTTGGGTGGAGTGGAGTAGGCCTCGCGATGGAGGACTGAACCACTTTAAATCTCGGGTGCATTCTCTCTTATCTCTTGCTCTATATTTGCATTGCACTTAGGATTTAACTTGTGTGCTTAATTTTCATCTTTGATCTCTTAATCTTCAAAATTGGGTTAGAAGTTTTCAAAAGATTAAAACTTGTTAGTAACCTAATTTTTCCTCCTCATTAGTTGCCATTAGAGTAAGTACTCGGGCCTACCCTTGGAATTTCACTTGGTATCAGAGCCTTGGCTCTTAAAAGATTTTCGTTTCTTAAAATCTTTGGTAAATTTTTTTAAAAATTTTAACAAGGGAAAGATCATAAGATCATTGGCAACTTTCTAATTGTGAAATGGCAAACATAAATGGAACCGGACTTCCGGAGGGCCATTCCACAACTAGACCTCATTTTTTTGATGGGTCCAACTATGGACATTGGAAGACAAGGATGCGCATCTATCTTCTTTCAATAGATGTGGAGCTTTGGCATATTGTTAAAAATGGATACACTTTGCCTTCCAAGCCATTTGAAGAATGGAATGTTGTAGCGAAAAGGCATGCAAATTTAAATTACAAAGCTATAAACTCTTTGTTTTGCGCATTATCTACGGAGAAGTTTAATAGAGTAGCTCTTTTTTATTCCGCCAAGGTTATTTGGGATACTCTTACCGTTACCCATGAGGGAAATCACAAGTCAAGGATTCCAAAATAAACTTGTTAAAGAGCAAATATGAAATGTTTAGAATGGGTCAAAATGAAAGTATTTCTGAAATGTATACCCGATTTTCTAAAATATCAAATGAATTAACTAATCTTGGTAAATCTTATCCTACTGATGAGCTTGTGGGTAAGTTGCTTAGGTCACTTCCTCCACATTGGGATCCAAAGGTCACCGCCATCTAAGAATCAAAAGATCTCAAGACGCTAACTATGGAGGAGCTTGTACGATCTCTTATCACTCATGAGATGCTCCTCACTAGCCGTCAAGAAGAGAAGAAGTCAAAAGAGAAAGAAAAAGAAAGTCGATCTTTAGCTCTAAAGGCCTCCAAGACGGACTCATCATCCTCAAATGGAGCGGATAGTGATGAGGAAGAAGCGTTAAGAAAATTTAAAAGCTTATGGAGAAAGAAACACAAGAAGGATAAAAAGAAGAAGAAAGAAGAAAGTGAAGTAGAATGAGGAATAAGGTGTTACAATTGCAAGAAGACGGGACACAAAAGACCGGAGTGTCCACTTCTCAAGTCATCTTCCTCGAAGTACAAGGGAAAGAAGAAAGATTGGAAGAAGAATAAGGGTCTCGTCCCCGCTTGGGATGCTTCAAGCACGTCGGGCAAAAGCTCAAGTGAAGGGGAAGCTAATAAGGATGATCTTTGCTTCATGGCACTCACCCATGAAGATGAGGTAAATTCTAACCCCTCTTGTAATTCATCAAGTAGTGATAGTGAAAAAATATCTTATAATGAATTGTGCATAACCTTGCATTCTCAAATTTCAAAAAATAAAGTTCTTAAAAAATCTATTTCAAAATTAGAAAATGAACTTGATGTTTTGAAAAATGAGTCATCTTCTTCCATATCTATATCTCAAACACAAATTGAAAATTTTAAACTTGAGATTAAAACCCTTAAGGGTTGTTTGGATGAGAAATCTTGCTAAATTACTAAATTCCAAAATGTGGCGAGCTCTTCCAAATCTTATGAAGATGACACTAATGATTTTTTAAATCAAATAACCCATCTTCATAATGAAAATGAAAGGTTAAGATTATGTCTCCATGGATTCTTAAATGGTGATAAAATTATTGACATAATCTTGAAGAAGGCTGATCATAGACCTAATCATGTATTTTATGATAGGACTAGTCTATCTAACCCTCATGTTAGATGCCATTATTGTGGAATCAATGGTCACTACCAATTCCAATGTGCATCTAAGATTAGGGATTGTGGTGGAACCAAGAAATCTTGGGTTCCCAAAGCCCTCATATGATTATCTTCATATGTGTTTTTAGATTAGGGGCTTGCACTTAAAATTGAATATATTTTATGGTTGGTTAAATATCCCCTCCTGTTTGAATAAAAACTCTAAATAGGGGGAGTTCTATATTTGTCTTTTTCCTTGAAAAAGGGGGAGCTTAAAATTGTAAAATTCCATCCATTTGATTTTCTTTTACCCCATCTTTTTGATTGATGCCAAAGGGGGAGAGAAATCTAGTGTAAGGAAATATATGTGTGCTTTTATTGGAAAATCTCTTGTACTTGTCATCATAAAAAAGGGGGAGATTGTAAGCCCAATGGTTCCCACCTTGGCATTCCCATCTTCTTTTGATTATTCCAATACACAAGTGATTTTATATCACTAATGTGTTTGATTGTCTAAGTTATAGATCATGATTATCTAAAGACAAGATTGCTTGGATTGAGGCCAAGAAGCTCTCATTGGACCACATTCGGAAGGCCAAGACATCGGAGATCCAAGACGCATGAAGACTTGAAGCATCGCAATTGAAGATCGAAGTCGTTTTAGAATGTAAAGATCCAATCCTAGTTTAGGTATTTAGAGGCATAAATAAAGTAATCTCACACACCCTACATGTTTAAGAGATTGTCCTTGTGGTGTTCCAACACTTTGGAACCCTCATAACAATCCCAACTTGGTGTAGAGTTGGAAGCCCAAATGAATAAGAAACATGAATTGAAAATCTGCTGGAAATAGGCTTCTCAGAACTCTGAGACATTCCTCGGAGCTCTGAGAAATGGTCCAGTAACATTTTCTTAACTTCTGTTTGTATTCCCGGAACTCCGAGAGAAATTCTCGGAACTCCGAGAGAAATTCTCAGAACTCCGAGACCACTACTTCGGGAAGAAAAAAGAGCCGTTGGTGTTTTTGCCAGATTTACTTCTATGCCACCAAACGGTCATATTTGGGTTTTTCTATATATATGGGTATTCTATACTTCCTAATTATCAATCTTAACACTCTAAAAACCTATTGGAATATCCTAAGAGTGAATCAAGCTTGTTTATGCCTCTCATCCTCTAGAATTAGGATTTGGATCATAGGCTCAAATTTGTACATCTTCTACAAACTTTGTAAACCCTTGTGAGGGATTTTTTGTTTCTTTCTTTCTTTATCAAGACGGTTGTATCAGGGCGAGTGTTCGGAGAAGCGGAGCCCACTCTCCGTGGTGATGATTGCCACCAAGGTTAAAGGCAATTGGAATTGTAATCTGCACCGATCTTCGCCGAAGTTAAGAAGATCAAATAGTGAAGCCATCAACGGGTTTGGTTGGTGGAGTGGAGTAGGCCTCGCGTTGGAGGACCAAACTACTTTAAATCTCTGGTGCATTCTCTCTTATCTCTTGCTCTATATTTGCATTGCACTTAGGATTTAACTTGTGTGCTTAATTTTCATCTTTGATCTCTTAATCTTCAAAACTAGGTTAGAAGTTTTTAAAAGATTAAAACTTGTTAGTAACCTAATTTTCCCTCCTCATTAGTTGCCATTAGAGTAAGTACTCGGGCCTACCCTTGGAATTTCAAGGTGGCAAGGGCATCCTACATTAATTTCCTTTGGTTGTAAAGAGCCTTGGAGTCGGGCGTGGTGTGGTCTTCATTAGTGGAAATCCCTAAGTGCGACATTGGGAAGAGTGGAGTAGGGCTTTCGATTCAAAGCCCGGACCACTTAAAAATCCTTGTGTCACTTGTGTTGGTACATATCTCTCACTCCCTCTCTCTCTTACTTATTTGTGCTTGCATTTTCATATCTTGTCTTGTGAGAGTAATTGGCATTAAACCTAAATATCTTAACCGTGCTAATTAGGCCATCTTTCATCTTAATTAAGTTTGTTAAACAAGTTGAGATTTGAGCTCATAATAGTGGCAATTGGTTTAGCTCAACAAATTGAACTTGATTAAGAAAGATAAAACTAGGGTGATTTTGGTAAAAAAATTTAAACGGCGAAAGTTTTCTAAACAACCTATTCACCCCCCTCTAGGTTGCCAAACCGGGACTCACATCGGATTTTACCCCTTCATCCAAATAGCGTCGTTGTTCTGCTGAATTTTGAAAAACACAAGGCCCTATTGTCTAAATAGCGCCGTTGTTCTGGCAAAATCTCGGCAAACCCTAAGCTCCTTCGTCCAAATAACTCCCTTGTTCTGCCAAATTTCAAAGAACGGGAGGCCCTATTCTCCAAAGAGCGTCGTTGTTCTGCCGAAATCTCCGCTAAATCGGAAGCCGCTTCGTCGAAATAGGGCCATTGTTCTTCCGAATTTTAGGATAATCCAAGGCTCTATTGTTCAACAAGCGCTGTTACGCCGCCGGTTTCTCATCAAGCATCCTCGTTCCTCTGGTAAATTTACATTTATGTCCTAGCTTTCTGCACTTCTATTATAAAACTCGGTGCAGGGTAGTTATGGGATTTAGGGCTCCGTTTGTCCTAGATCCTGTAACGTAAACCTCTCTCCTCTCTTTAAATGGGGCTACGTTCCCTCTCTTTATCCCACCACTCTGTTCCGGTCCTACCATAGACAAAAGAGAAAGAGACGAGAGCCCTGGCGCTCTACGGTGTTGGACAAACGGAGGGAATCATAAACCTAAAGTTTCTTTTCTCTTCTGTATTGTCTTTTCCATTTGATTTAGTTAACCTGATTGTGGTTAGCTGCGAGATCTTTCAGGACTCATATTACAGCATACGACTTGAATCAGGATAACAACTGCTTCTTTTCTTTTCTTTGTAAATTCATTTAATTTACATTCAGGAATTAAGCCTAATCCAAATAAAGGATAAAAAGATGAGTTATTCTGATTAATTTCTTCACAAATGCCAAATCAAGTTAAGAGACCGGGTTTACCCGAGCATGAGGGGTGCCTAACACCTTCCCCGAATGTAACCATAACCCTTACCCAGATATCTGTAAGGACCATGCCTTAACAAACATAGAAAAATTATAGGTTCTAGGCCCAGAGCAAAAGAGCCCCTTTGGTTACTGTTCCTCCAATGAAACTCGGATATACATCCTTATTTCATCAGAAGAACATACATGGGTCCTAGGCCCTAACCTAGGTGGCGACTCTGAGTTACTCTTTCTTGTTAAATCCATACTACGATCCCGAGTTCACAAGAAACGCAGATCAATAAACACTCATAGAAAATCCGACGTAGTGATCCCCCGCCGCCTCGCGCGCTAGGGAAAAAACTGGCTCCCACACATTGAAAATTTTTGAAGGATTTTACAAATGCATTTGGAGGTCGAATACCGCTTGACCAAAATGGTATACCAAGAGTGGGCCGATGAGGTAAGATGTATCCACCCCCCCGTATGACTCAACTCAGTAGATGTAGTCAAGAAGAACGGACTTGCACATACAAGATGTAATTAGGGGTAAGATGATCTGACGATCATCTTCAAGGTTACGTCTCGATGGAGGCCACTGACCTAATGTGAGAGCAGTAAGACTACAGAGCGAGATCACAATGGGACCCACCATAGTGTTCTGCAAGATCGACCGTCGGATCCCTACGACGATCTCACTCATAACTCGAATGACCCGGTAACATCCAAACGGATTAGGGTTCCGCATTTTACTTAATTCCAAGAACATATAAGATCTGTTAGGTTAATGTGGATAATTATTAATTAGATATATATGTATATACATGTCTTTGTTAGTTAAGTATCAAGAGATAATAAGAGAATTTTTCGAGAACAAAATTGGAGTCATATAACTCCCATTTGATGCGAGTTATTAATTAATTAAGTAGATAATTAATTGTTCATTTATTATGTATTATTAATGTGATTAATAATAAGTATAATAATGGAAAATCCAAATGAGGATAGTTATTCCCAAACCAGTTTTGCAAGAGGAGCGAAATTGGAACGGAATAGGGAATTGGAATTATCCTACAATTTGGATATGTTTGGTGGGGCCCACCACACGCCCAAATAAGTTGGGAGGTCTGGGAAAATGTTTCCCAATGGTTCGAGGACTTCGAGTTGCACAAGAACTCCTCTTTGAACAGTAATTGTTCAATAGGAGCTTCTAGACTTTGAGCAATTCGTTTCCAACTCGAACACTTATTGGATAAGGACACAAAGGGCTGGAGAATGACTCAAATACACATCTCCCAATCAGTGTTGGGCACCCCATTCAGCCTTTGACGTTTTTGGGAGAGTCCCATTCATTCGAGGAGATTCAATGAGCTTGTCTTTCAATTGGATAGGAATTGGGAGAGAGAAATAAGGACAAATCAAACCAAACTCCTTAACAATAAAGGAGTGAAATGGCTGGACGAATTCCAGATCATAGAATGATCCAGAATTCGTCCCCCTCTTCATCCCCTTTGGAAAATCGTTTTCCAGTCCCTCTTTCTCTTCTTCAATTGTTAAAAGTTACACCAAAGTTCAAAAGGGAAAGGCTTCCAATTTGATTTTCTCATCTTTACAACAATGGTATTGATTAGATCAGACCTTATTTAAGTGAATAAGTGTTATTCACATCGACAATCAACTATGCAAAGAAAATAATCCATCGGTTCAACTTGCGGGGTTCGCGACGTTCGGAACGATCGCAACCGTTCGATGAGTAGATCAAACAGCGTGGTTTCTTGATTTCTTCTTCAAAGATGTATTTACTGATGTTTAATTAACAATAATAACTAATCTAGACTCTAGGATCTTGGGCAAAAGCAAGATCGAAAAGAAAATTTAAAGTTATATGCGATTTTTGTTTCTACTGCACATAGCGATCTTCTTGTCGGAAAGGGATAACCTTCCTTCAATTAGTTGAACCCTTGGGAACCCTTGGGCTTACAAGGTAATTGTAAGAACTTTTGGCCTTAGTTTAAATAATAAAAGACAAGATTGGGAAAACCAATCATTAGACTCATTTAAGAATTTTTGGCAGCATTTTAAGAACTTTTGGCAGCCGAATACACCTTGTAACATCACTCTACGGCATGTAGCCATATGATAGAGAGAGTGGCCCTGTTTGTTTTGGATTTTGAGAACCGATTGTGAGTGCAAAACTGATTATTGGACTCATTTTGGCACTCACATTCGGTTCTCAAAATAAATAAATAAAACAAATAGGGCCTCAGATAGATAGAGAGAGAGAGAGAGAGAGAGAGAGAGAGAGAGAGAGAGAGAGAGAGAGCACCTTACTATCTTAGGCAGGGCCGCAGGGGAAGGAAAAATTGCTGGGACAACATCTATGGAAGGGAGATCCGATAGAAAAGAGACCCAAAATCCATAGAGATCACACACATATATTGAGATATTGAGATGGAGAATGTATGACCGTTAAAATCGGCAATTTGGTGTAAGCATTTTGTTAAAGTTGCGATTTTGGAAAGGTTGCTTTGGTGTGTAGGAAAAATCCTTAAATATTTGGCTACTATAGAAATTTCCAAAAAAAGTTGGCGGTTTTTGAGTGAAAGAGAGATCACTAAAAATTTGGCGATTTTGAATTCCCAACTTGCGTTTTTGAGAGAAAAGGGTAAAATAATTAGAATATGACCATTTGCCCCCTTTATGAAAATTAGAAAACACATAGGGGGCAAAGGGTATTTTTGAAATTTTCAAATGCATTGGTAGATTTTTTTTTTTTTTTAAAGATTTTTCAGGGGCCAATTGCTCCCCGACCTCCCCACCTCCGTCCCTGTGCAAAAACTAGTTTCAAGGGCGCTCCCATTGGTCAGTTTCAGCAAAAGTCAAATAAGATTGCGCCAAAAAAGTGACTGGCACAGAAGAAACGGAACGACTTTGACTTTTGCTAAAACTGACCAATGGGAGTGCTCTTGAAATTTGTTTCTATAAGGTGGCCCTTTATTTTATCATTCCTCATATTATATGTAATCATTATTTGCAAATAATTATAATTAACTTCAAAAAACATTCGCATATAAGAGTAGGGTTGGCCACTCAAGATAAGACAAATGAAAGGGAATGAAAATGTTAGAAAATGGGTGAAAAAATAGATTTCCATAAGATATTGCAAATAATTTTTAGTGGTATCCAAAATCCAAAGAGGCCATTTCACCCGCAGGTCGACCCGGCTCGCCCGTAATTTACGAGTCCGGGTCACAAATTAGTCACCCCTTTGAAATTGACCCGTGGATCCACCCGGCCTGTTAAAACAGGGCCGGGCGGAGTAGACCCGCAGGTGCCCACGGGTGCCCGTAAGATCAAAACGCCTGTCAAAACAGGGCCGGGCGGAGTAGACCCACGGGTGCCCGTAAGATCAAAACAGAATTAGGGTTTCTCCCGTTTACTTGCCCACCGTTCTAGACTTTTAGTCATTTCTTGTCTCGACTCCATCTCTCTCTAATGAAAAGAAGTTGTGTTAGGGTTTCCCCTCTGTGCCATTCCCCACCCTCCATCGCCGTTTTCCGACGGCCTCGACGGCGTCGCCGTCACTCCAGGTCTATCTGTCCCTGTCTCTCTGTCTCTATCTCTGTCTCTCTCTCTGTTGAGAATATGGGTTAGGGATGATCAATATGGTTAGGGCTTTTAACCTTGGTATTATGTTGGACCTAGATATAGATCTAGGGATGATCCTAACCCTCTTAATTTTTTAAGCATTTTCTTTTCTGTTATTTTTTATTGGGCAAATGATGAAAAAATGCAATGTTTATTGGAAATTCTGAAAAAAGGGTAGTAATTTGTAAATTATAAAAAAAGGGTGTGAGGTGAGAGAAAAAATGTATACAGACAAAATTACCCTTAGTTTAGGTTTTTACCTTTTACACTGTTTAAAAAAAGGGTGTGAGGTGAGACGAAAATCTCCCTCCCTCCCTCTCTCTCTCGTCCTCACCCCATTGAACAAATTCCCCATCCAGGAACCATCGCATTGCAGATATCCCCTAGTATATAACCTCTTTTGTAAAATAAAGTTTCAGGAAACTCACTCTCACCAATTAATGACTCCCTAGCTACAGCTGATGGAAAACAAACAAATTTCTTTACAAGAAAAAACATTATGCGGGAGAATTCCTTCCTTTCGACTCCCTATTTGCTTTCTCTTGCCATAGAAACAGCACCTCTGCAACATCTTTAAAATACAAGGTGACAAAATCCCTTTCTCTTGACTAGGTTTGTTCCCTTCTTTTATCTCATAATGTTCCAATCATTGAATGGATTGTGGCCGCATATGGGTATCCTATATTCCTTGTAACATTCAGATTGTATCTAGGTTACCTATTGGTGTTTTTGTGGAGTTTATTTGAGATTGTGACCACTTCTTCACTATTTTTGGGTTGTAATGTTTTGAAGTTGAATATGTATGCTTGGGAACTTGATTTCGGACAATATAAGATCTAGTGTCAATCTTTTTTAGTCTTTTTTTTTTCTGCTTTGCAATGCTTTTATTTGCTATCAGTATCAGTTTCTTGAACTTCAATGGACATGGACAATTACATGTTCTACTTTGATAAAGAAAAGAAATGTATGTTTTTAGCAGCATGCTCTGTTTTTCTGTGCTCTTGTTCTTTAAAACCTTGCCATATTATGCCATACATACATGACAGACTCATAGAGTGATACAGATGAATTCATGCATGAATTTCATTCAAATAAACCCATAAAAATATCCATTAACCACATAATTCATGGTCTTGAAATTTTATTTTTCTAAAAAAATGCTACAAGCAGGTTGACATATGTCAATCATAGCACTGTCAAGGCATCCCACAGATAAGGGAAGCAATGACTCCAGTAGATACAAATACAATCCAAGAAAAGAGCATAACCACAACCAACATAACTTTCCAAATGTGAAGGATATCATGCTGAAAATACAAACCAAACAATAAGAAAGCCAAATAATGCTAGCATATTAAGTGAACATTGATTAAGTTTAAGTTTTAAATATAAAAGGTACAACAATGCAAAAGGCATTCCAAGTTCCGACTGCTGGTTAGTTGTTAAATGTTATTATATGAGTAGCTTTCTTTAATTTCATCACACAGACCAATAAAAAGAACCAACATATTTGGAAGAACTTTTTCAATCTATACAACATTCTCATTCGTAACAGTTAAGATATAGAGCATAAATCTGTAGTACGAGTGGAAATCACCATAAATTCATGTCAGATACCAATAAAAAAGAAACGAAACAGTTAGGAAGAACATTTTTTCAATCTATATAACACTCATTCCTAACAGATAAAGGTATAAAGCATAAATCAGTAATAAAAGCTGAAATCATCGTAAATTCATGTCAGTTAACCCTCATGCCACATCGTTCACTCAATTAAGGTGAGCATCTTAATTTGGTACACATTAATTTTACAGAAATAAATCCTGAGTACAAAACAAATGATACAGTACGAAGATGATAACTTACAAGCTAACCAAGAACTTTAGTTTGGTAATTGAAGGTGAGAATGTTCCTGAAAAACCATTTGATGCCAAACTCCTGCAAATATCAGTCACAAACTAAAAGTACTGCACCACAGATTGAGACCACAGGAAAAAAAAAGGGCAAATGATGAAAAAAATGCAAAGTTTATTTGAAATTGTGAATAGAGGGTAGTAATTTGAAAATTAGAAAAAACGTGTAGTGAGGTGAGAGAAGATGGGATGTAGGACAAATATACCCCTCTTCCTCTTTTTTCCCTCCACTATTTCCCCTATCCCTATACGTTCTCACCTACCGTCTTCTCCCTCAACCCATCTGTAACGTGGAAAACTCCATGGGAGGGTTTTTTCTTCGTCAAGGCATTTGTAACGTGCAAAACTCCATGAGAGGGTTTTGAAGGTTGCCATTTACCTACCACCTTCTTCTTCCTCAAGGCTTGATGGAAGGTTTTTGAAGCTTGCCATTGCCATTGAAGTTTTGGAAAAAAACTCCATTGCCAACGTTTCCAAGCTCCATTGCCAATGTTTCCAAGCTCCAGTAGCATTTTAGTGTTGAAAAAGAAACTCCATTTGGAACGTGATAAAGGTCCATTGCCATTGTAATTTTTGAAAGAAGGCCATTGCCAACGTGATATAGCTCCAATGGCGCCATTGTAGTTTGGGAAAAAAATCCCCATTGCTTATTTGGGTGGTCAACATAGCTTCGGTTAGGTTTAACATCTTCTGTTAATGTTTTCATGTTTTTTGTGGTTAGGTTTTTTCACCCTATTTATGAGACTCTTTGTTGGTTGCAATGTTTATCTTGACCTCTCTCTATCTCTCTCTATGCATACAATCATGTTTGGTTACATGTTAGAATGTAGTGGTTCCGGGGTATAAAATGTGGTTCGAAAGGGGTTCCGGAGTAGAAAAGCCCAATTGTTTTGTGTTGAAAAAAACAGAGATATTACCGAAGTTGTTGTAGGTTGTATAATTGTTGTCATTCTTTTCTTGGGTTTTAAAAGAAAGTCGAAACCACCATTTTCTCTGTTGGAAAAAGACCATTACTTGTTTCTACCCAATTTGGTCCGTACTGGTTCTGGGGTAGAAAATGTCGCTTTGTACTGGTTCCGGCATATAAATGTGGTTCCCAAGTGGTTCCGACGTATAAAATTTGGTTTCGTACTAGGTTCAAGGGTAAAAACTGTGGTTCCCTAGTGGTTCTGGGGTATGAAATGTGGTTCCCTAGTGGTTCCAGTATATAAAATGTGGTCCCGAAGTGGTTCCAGGGTTGAAAATGTGGTTCCCTAGTGGTTCGACGGTATAAAATGTCGTTCCCTAGTGGTTACGAGGTATAAAATGTGGTTCCGTAATGGTTCTGGAGTATAACATGTGGTTCCCTAGTGGTTCCGGGGTATAAAATATGGTTTCCTAGTGGTTCCGGGGTATAAAATGTGGTTACCTAGTGGTTCGGAGGTGTAAAATGTGGTTCCGTAGTGCTTCAGGGGTATAAAATATGGTTTCGTAGTGGTTCCGGGGTATGAAATATGGTTCCGTACTGGTTCCGGTGAATAAAATGTGGTTCCCAAGTGGTCCCGGAGTATAAAATGTTGTTCTATACTAGGTTCATGGGTATAAAATGTGGTTCCGTGGTGTTTCTAGGGTATGAAATGTGGTTCGCTACTGGGTCTGGCGTATAAAATGTGGTTCCCAAGTGGATCTGGGGTATAAAATGTGGTTCCGAGGTATAAAATGTGGTTCCGTAGTGGTTGTGGGGTATAAAATGTGGTTCCGTAGAGGTTACGTGGTATAAAATGTTGTTCCATAGTGGTTGTGGGGTATAAAATGTGGTTCCGTACTGGTTACGAGGTATAAAATGTGGTTCCCTAGTGGTTCCGGGGTAGAAAATGTGGTTCCGTAGTGGTTCCGAGGTATAAAATGTGGTTCCGTAGTGGTTCCGGGTAGAAAATGTGGTTCCGTAGTGGTTCCGAGGTATAAAATGTGGTTCCGTAGAGGTTACGTGGTATAAAATGTGGTTCCATAGTGGTTGTGGGGTATAAAATGTGGTTCCGTAGTGGTTCCGAGGTATAAAATGTGGTTCCCTAGTGCTTCCGGGGTAAGAAATGTGGTTCTGAAATGGTTCCGAGGTATAAAATGTGGTTCTGTAGTGGTTACGTGGTATAAAATGTGGTTCCATAGTGGTTGTGGGGTATAAAATGTGGTTCCGTAGTAGTTCCGGGGTAT
Source organism: Tasmannia lanceolata (assembly GCF_043159265.1). NCBI lineage: Eukaryota > Viridiplantae > Streptophyta > Magnoliopsida > Canellales > Winteraceae > Tasmannia > Tasmannia lanceolata. Next base: position 31,296,847 of record NW_027518714.1, on the reverse strand, counting down.
AAAATGTGGTTCCCTAGTGCTTCCGGGGTAGGAAATGTGGTTCCGTAGTGGTTCTGAGGTATAAAATGTGGTTCCGTAGTGGTTATGTGGTATAAAATGTGGTTCCGTAGTGGTTCCGGAGTATAAAATGTGGTTCCGTAGTGGTTCCGGGGTAGAAAATGTGGTTACGTAGTGGTTCCGAGGTATAAAATGTGGTTCCGTAGAGGTTACGTGGTATAAAATGTGGTTCCATAGTGGTTGTGGGGTATAAAATGTGGTTCCGTAGTGGTTCCGGGGTATAAAATGTGGTTCCCTAGTGGTTCCGGGGTAGAAAATGTGGTTCCGTAGTGGTTGAGGTATAAATTGTGGTTCCATAGTTGTTGTGGGCTATAAAATGTGGTTCCATAGTGGTTGTGGGGTATAAAATCAGGTTCCGTAGTGGTTCCGGGGTATAAAATGTGGTTCCGTAGTGGTTCCGGGGTATAAAATGTGGTTCCGTACTGCTTCCGGGGTAGGAAATGTGGTTCCGTAGTGGTTCCTGGGTATAAAATGTGGTTCCCTAGTGGTTCCGGGGTAGAAAATGTGGTTCCGTAGTGGTTCTGAGGTATAAATTGTGGTTCCATAGTTGTTGTGGGCTATAAAATGTGGTTCCATAGTGGTTGTGGGGTATAAAATCAGGTTCCGTAGTGGTTACGAGGTATAAAATGTGGTTCCGTAGTGGTTCCGGGGTATAAAATGTGGTTCCCTAATGCTTCCGGGGTAGGAAATGTGGTTCTGTAGTGGTTCCGAGGTATAAAATATGGTTCCGTAGTGGTTACGTGGTATAAAATGTGGTTCCATATAGGTTGTGGGGTATAAAATGTGGTTCCGTAGTGGTTCCGGGGTATAAAATGTGGTTCCCTAGTGCTTTCGGGGTAGGAAATGTGGTTCCGTAGTCGTTCTGAGGTATAAAATGTGGTTCCGTAGTGGTTATGTGGTATAAAATGTGGTTCCGTAGTAGTTCCGGGGTATAAAATGTGGTTCCGTAGTGGTTCTGGGGTATAAAATGTGGTTCCGGGGTAGAAAATGTGGTTCCGTAGTGGTTCTGAGATATAAATTGTGGTTCCGTAGAGGTTACGTGGTATAAAATGTGGTTCCATAGTGGTTGTGGGGTATAAAATGTGGTTCCGTAGTGGTTCCGAGGTAGAAAATGTGGTTCCGAGGTATAAAATGTGGTTCCATAGTGGTTGTGGGGTATAAAATGTGGTTCCGTAGTGGTTCTAGGGTAGAAAATGTGGTTTTGTAGTGGTTCCGAGGTATAAAATGTGGTTCCGTTGAGGTTACGTGGTATAAAATGTGGTTACATAGTGGTTGTGGGGTATAAAATGTGGTTCCGTAGAGGTTACGTGGTATAAAATATGGTTCCATAGTGGTTGTGCGGTATAAAATGTGGTTCCGTAGAGGTTACGTGGTATAAAATGTGGTTACATAGTGGTTGTGGGGTATAAAATGTGGTTCCGTACTGGTTCCGAGGTATAAAATGTGGTTCCCTAGTGGTTCCGGGGTAGAAAATGTGGTTCCGTAGTGGTTCCGAGGTATAAAATGTGGTTCCGTAGTGGTTCCGGGTAGAAAATGTGGTTCCGTAGTGGTTCCGAGGTATAAAATGTGGTTCCGTAGAGGTTACGTGGTATAAAATGTGGTTCCATAGTGGTTGTGGGGTATAAAATGTGGTTCCGTACTGGTTCCGGGATATAAAATGCGGTTCCCTAGTGGTTCCGGGGTAGAAAATGTGGTTCCGTAGTGGTTCCGAGGTATAAAATGTGGTTCCGTAGTGGTTCAGAGTAGAAAATGTGGTTCCGTAGTGGTTCCGAGGTATAAAATGTGGTTCCGTAGTGGTTCCGGGGTATAAAATGTGGTTCCCTAGTGCTTCCGGGGTAAGAAATGTGGTTCCGTAATGGTCTGAGGTATAAAATGTGGTTCCGTAGTGGTTTCTGGTATAAAATGTGGTTCCATAGTGGTTGTGGGGTATAAAATGTGGTTCCGGGGTATAAAATGTGGTTCCCTAGTGCTTCCGGGGTAGGAAATGTGGTTCCGTAGTGGTTCTGAGGTATAAAATGTGGTTCCGTAGTGGTTATGTGGTATAAAATGTGGTTCCGCAGTGGTTCCGGGGTATAAAATGTGGTTCCGTAGTGGTTCCGGGGTATAAAATGTGGTTTCGTAGTGGTTCCGGGGTATAAAATGTGGTTCCATAGTGGTTCCGGGGTAGAAAATGTGGTTCCGTAGTGGTTCCGAGGTATAAAATGTGGTTCCGTAGAGGTTACGTGGTATAAAATGTGGTTCCATAGTGGTTGTGGGGTATAAAATGTGGTTCCGTAGAAGTTCCGGGGTATAAAATGTGGTTCCCTAGTGGTTCCGGGGTAGAAAATGTGGTTCCGTAGTGGTTCTGAGGTATAAATTGTGGTTCCATAGTTGTTGTGGGCTATAAAATGTGGTTCCATAGTGGTTGTGGGGTATAAAATCAGGTTCCGTAGTGGTTCCGGGGTATAAAATGTGGTTCCGTAGTGGTTCCGAGGTATAAAATGTGGTTCCCTAGTGCTTACAGGGTAGGAAATGTTGTTTCGTAGTGGTTCCGGAGTATAAAATGTGGTTCCGTAGTGGTTCCAAGGTATAAAATGTGGTTCCGTAGTGGTTACGTGGTATAAAATGTGGTTCCCTAGAGGTTTCGGGGTAGAAAATGTGGTTCCGTAGTGGTTCTGAGGTATAAAATGTGGTTCCGTAGTGGTTCTGGGGTATAAAATGTGGTTCCGTAGTGGTTCCGAGTTATAAAATGTGGTTCCGTAGTGGTTCCAAGGTATAAAATGTGGTTCCTTAGTGGTTACGTGGTATAAAATGTGGTTCCCTAGAGGTTCCGGGGTAGAAAATGTGGTTCCGTAGTGGTTGTGGGGTATAATATGTGGTTCCGTAGTGGTTCGGAGGTATAGAATGTGAATCTGTAATGGTTCCCGAGGTATAAAATGTTGTTCCGAGGTATAAAATGTGGATCCGCTGTGGTTCGAAGGAATAAAAGTGTGCTTCCAAGAGTGTAACTTATTGTTCCAATTGTGGTTGTATCATTGTAAATGGTTGTTCATATATTACTTTGTATTCTAATTTTATGAGGGTTTAATATTGGTTCTTATCCTAATAGGGTTTGCGAAAATGGTGGAAAGAATGGCTTCTTTTATGTTACACGTTGATGGGTACTTGAAGGATAAAGTATCATTTGAGTATATTGGCGGGACGAAGATGTCTTTAATTGTGAATCGGAATATAAAATTTGCAGAATTTGAGTCTCTAGTTCACCAAAAAATCCATACCACAGCAACCGGTATCTCACAATCTATACAATTTCGATATGTCGTGGATCCATATCAAATCCTGTTGTACGACATTCGAAATGACGATGACCTAGCTATGGTGATGATGCTTTTTGAGAATAGCCTCTTCAATTGTATGAGCCTGTACGTAACCAAAGAGTACAGAGTAGGAGGAATTAGTTCTGCACCGATCCCCATCCGAAGGTAAAATATTCAGTAAGGTGGAAATTTTCATTCTTTGAACTCTCATTCCATTACACTATTAGTTGATGTGAAATTTGTCATTGCTCAGGAATATGAGGGATATAATTCAACATTATGAAGATCCTATTTTATATGGAAATATTTGTGAACCTTCTTCTCGTCCTCTTGAACCGCCATTGAACCTCATAAATAAATCCATCCGTGCAGCGTCAGCAACACCTAATCGAAATGACGTTGGTGCTCCGAAGAACATACAAATATTGGGCAGAAACCGAGAAGATACCAATATTCCTCGGAATCCGAAAAGATATTCAGTGGACTTGAACGAAGACTATGAGGACCCTATTTTTAATGTGACAGAGGAAAATACATGGTAACATATGAGCATTGCCATGTAATCTTGTAATTACTAATTACATTTACTTTGCCAGTTCTATGTTTCTCTCATACAATATTCATTCTAACGTACTCCCTACTGTGCAGGCACGATGCAGAGTTCAGCAGGGATTTCCATAGTGATATGCATGTTAGTGATAGCATTGAATGCAAGGATGGTAACAGTATAAAGGGTGATGATTCATTTAGTGATGATGACTTCGTTGAGGACAGTGTGCGCGAAGGTGACTTTGGTAAGGAAGATGAGTGCGAAGCTGTACGCCCCCTCGTTGGTCTACAAAACGTTGTGGGCGACCCGTTGTGTAATACATATAGAAGGGAGCGGTTGGAAGTAGATGAGATGGTTGTAGATGAATTAAATGAGGGACGTATAGGACTTGAGGAGATGAAGGTGGGGGGAACTTCCCGAATTTGAAAGTATTTAAGAACAAAGTGAAAGAGTACGCAATTGAACGGAAGTTTGTATTCGTCTCAGTAGATTCAAAGCCTACAAAGTATGCTGTTAGATGCAAGGATAAAAGTTGCCCCTTCAGAATCAGTGGGAGAATTTCTTTGGATCATGTTGTGGTAAAAAGGTTTGTGCCAGAGCATACATGCTCAGGTACTATGAGGGGTAATGACCATCCCCTTGTCACAGCAGCTTGGGCAGCAGACACCTGTCTTGGGTTATTTCCCTGCCCAGGAGACGTGAGGCCTACTTTGATAAGAGCATACATCAAGGATAAGTGGGGTATAACCATAAGCTATGTGAAGGCTTTCAATGCGAAGGTCATTATACACGAAAAAATGTGTGGAAATGCCGAAGCGTCTTACCGCATCCTTCCTGCATATGCTGAAGAGATGGAGAGATGCAATCCTGGCACCATTATGTGTGTATATCGAAGTCGTCAGCTATGGACGGGTGGAGATAATACATTTTGTCGTTTATTTTGGTCATTCGGCCCTAGCATTCGCGCCTTCTGTCGAACAATTAGACCATTGATACTAATTGATGGGACACATTTGGGAGGCAAGTATAAAGGAATTTTATTAGCTGCCACTGCAGTAGATGGTGACAGTGGATTATTTCCGTTAGCATATGCAGTGGTTGAGAATGAGATGTATGAGAGCTGGCTATGGTTTCTTCGTTTACTCCGCCAAAGGGTGATACCAGCCGAAAAAAACAACAACGAATTCACTATTTCCTCTGATAGGATGAAGGGTTTGCCTAGAGCTATAGACTAAGCATTGCCGGGATCATACCATAGCTACTGTATTCGTCACCTCAATGCCAATTTCCTGAAGACCTTTAAGAGCCAAATACTTTGCAAACTTTTTTCGAGAGCCGCATATGCTTTAAGGGAGAGAGACTATAAGGAGACGATAGAATGTATTAAAGCGAAGAACGCAAAAGCAGAGAAATGGATATCTGAGATTCCTAAAGAAAAGTGGGCTAATGTATACTTTAAAGGGTCTAGGTGGAATATGTTGACAACTAATGCAGCGGAGTCCTTCAACAACGTATTAAAGGGCGCACGGGAGTTACCCATCGCGGCTCTAGTCGATCACACTAGATGGAAAGTACAAGAGTACTTCCACCTTCGCCGCAAGGCTGCTTCTGAATGGAAAACGCATTTGACCCATAATGCAGAAAAATGGTTAGCCAGATCATGTCTGTATGGCAGTAAGTTCACACCCCGGCCGTGTAGTTGGAATGAATATGAAGTGATATCGTCAACTAATACGGATCGTGTGGACTTAGAGTAGAGAACGTGTACGTGTGGTCTGTTCCAAATTATGGGATTGCCGTGTGGGCATGCCATAGCAGCCATGGGAGTCAACAAGCTGGACAAATATAGGTACTGCCAGGATTGGTTTTTGGCTTCAACTTATCGGACTACATATGACGACGTGATTCACCCTACTTTAGATCGCACACAATGGTCGGAGCCATCCCATGTTTTAGAAGTGGTGTTGCCACCACGAGTAAGAAGACAGCCTGGACGACCCAAAAAAGTACGAATGGAAAGAGGGCTACAATTTGGACAACATCACAACTGCAAATCATGTGGGGAACCTGGACACAACAAAAGAACGTGCAAAAATCCCCCCCTTGTAAATCTTCAGTTAAATATGACGCCCATCGGTCCATCCACACCTACAGAAAATACGTATGTTCCATTATTACTCACTTGATATGATTTCTCTATCAAACCCATCATTTTATTGATTGTTGCATGTTTTTCTTGTAGGTCCGGTGTCTCATTCGCACCTCCTTTCTTTGCTTAGGGATGGAGTTGTTGGTTTGTTTGTACAAAGTGGCATTGATTTTGGGACTCTTCATACTGCACATAAATATTTACTCACACAGAATTTGTATAAATTAAACGTTATTATAGACTTATAGTATTACATTGGTTGTACAGCTGACCGTGACTGTTGTAAAACTTATCATTAATGTATCATTGGTGTTGGCAATATCATTGGTTTTTACTCACTACCGAAAAGTCAGTCGGCCCACATTGTTTGGATCATCTAAATCGTTCATTTGATACGCCGTCACATATATTGGGTGTGCTCAAATAATCAGGTCCATCGAATCGAGGTAATCCTTCCATCTGTGGACGAATAAAGTGTACATACGATTACTCGAAAGTCTGAACCTAGGTTGGACTTCCCAATGACGAGAGCGGAAGCGCAATATCACTTCTTTCCCGTCCGAAGTCCGGAAGTTGGTTCGGAATTCCAACTCGGATTGCCGAACCAACGTCCGGACTTCCGACTGAACTCCGGTATAGTTGCGAAGCTACTGGACTTCCTTCGGACAACCGAATATTGGTTCGGAATTCCGAGAACCTAGCGTTGGACTTCCCAATGACGAGAGCGGAAGCGCAATATCACTTCTTTCCCGTCCGAAGTCCGGAAGTTGGTTCGGAATTCCGACTCGGATTGCCGAACCAACGTCCGGACGTCCGACTGAACTCCGGTATAGTTGCGAAGCTACTGGACTTCCTTCGGACAACCGAATATTGGTTCGGAATTCCGCCTCGGAATTCCGAACCCAGATACGGACTTCCGATGGAACTCCAGTAGAGTTGGGAAGCTACTGGACATCATTCGGAAGTCCGGAAGTTGGTCCGGAATTCCGACTGGATTTCCAACTCGGAATTCCGATCCAGTACTCGGATTTCCGAAGGAAGTCCAGTAGGTTGGCAACTCTACTGGAGTCCCGTCGGAAGTCCGGAAGTTGGTTCGGATTTCCGACTCGGAATTCCGAACCAATACTCGGATTTCCGACGGAAGTCCAGTAGGTTCGCAACTCTACTGGAGTTCCGTCGGAAGTCCGGAAGTAGGTTCGGATTTCCGACTCAGAATTCCGATCCAATACTCGGATTTCCGAATTATGTCCAGTAGGTTGGCAACTCTACTGGAGTTCCGTCGGAAGTCCGGAAGTAGGTTCGGATTTCCGACTCGGAATTCCGATCCAATACTCGAATTTCCGAATGATGTCCAGTAGGTTGGCAACTCTACTGGACATCATTCGGAAGTCCGGAAGTTGGTTCGGAATTTCGACTCGGAATTTCGATCCAATACTCGGATTTCCGAACGAAGTCCGGTAGAGTTGCCAACTCTACTGGACATCATTCGGAAGTCCGCCCCTTCGATCGGAATTCCGAGTCGAAATTCCGAACCAACTTCCGACGGACATCATTCGGAAATCCACCTTCATCGCTGCAGGCCCGGTGATATTGCGAAGAGCATACATGCTTTTCCGGTTGCTTATGACATACGGTGAACTGACTGCTCTACTAGGTTGTAACTTCCTTCGACGTTGCTTCACATTTTTTTCAATGCTCCCAATAACTTTTTCATCTTCTTTCTTATTTGATTTCTTACTCTTACTGAGGTTCAAATCAGGACTGTCAAGCAAGATAACCATTTTAGCTGCAGCATCCTTGACATCCCCAGTAATTAGGCTATCAATAGAGATATGTTCTACGTTATCATCAACTATGTGTTTCCCCATATCATCTACAAAAACACCATCCCCTACTTCCCCCTTCGCAGTCACTATCTCGGCTTCCCCATCCATATTGTCGGCCTCTTGTTCCCTCTTTCTCGTTATCTTCGTTGGGATATTATTCCCTGACTCCAAACCTTCCCTCTTTCTGGAATCTCTCCCGAACAAATGAATTTTTACCTCCCTCATTTCACGTTCAACTCTGGTTAACCTCTCCAACAATGAACTATTTGTAATAGATTCATCTACTTCGGACTTCTCATGTGCCCCACTTCCTCTCCTACTTCTCGTCCTTCTTTCCATCCCCTGCTCTGCTGCAGTTGGCGCCATTGAATCCCCCACTACGCGCACAATTGGACCCATGCCATCCCCCAATGACCTCTTTGTAACGGAGTCATGTACCTCAGACTTCCCATGTTCCCCTCTTCCTCTCGTACTTCTCCTCCTTCATTCCCTCCTCTGATATGTCGCAATTGGCCTCATTGGATCCCTCAGTACAGGCAGAGTTTGACCCATGCAATCCCCCACTGGGACCACAATTGAACCGACTGAATCGCAAGGAATACTACCATCGTCGTGTTGATCATCGAGTCGAAGTAGAGATTCTTCCCTTGCCGTAGCTTCGACCCTCCTAACCGCCTGGAATACATTCCATATTACTAATTACAAATACGACTATAAAAATAACACGAAAGACATACAACGACCAACATGCATTATACTCTCACCTCTGCGGCTTTCACCGTCCCATGAATAATACAGTTAATCAACTATTGATGCTCCATCTTCTTCGTATTCATCTGAGCGGTCCACTTAAATAGACGCGGATACGCATCAGGAGAATTAGGTGCCCATAACGTGGTATGCTCAAATAGCCATACCTGATATCAAAGTAGATTAGATCCGCATAAGATAGAAAGAAAAAAACTATATGCAATGAATGGAAAATTACCTATAAAATGATAGAGCAACCCAATATATGTCCATTTCCACCGAGTGCAGCATGTGAATCTAATGATCTGACCAAGAACTCATGAACGGGATAAGCCCATGCAACATTTCCTATAGTCTGCAGATCAATATACGGGAAGAGGCAAGAACATGCCTTCTGGTCCCTCTGCGCAAACAAGACAGTGCTGCAGAATAACAATATCAAATGCTTCACAGTCGACTTCATGAAGTCTTCTTCGTCTGAATCCATATCGGCATGAATAACCTTGACCACCTCGTCAAAGGTGGCGGTTGGACCCCCAAACCTCCAACCATCCACAGTATCACTGCTAGACCAATCAAATTGCGGCATTTCCCCAATCATACTTAAACCTAATATTTTAGCTACATCACTAACTAGAAATGGGAGTACGTGCCGCCCAAACAAAAAGCTTTCCGTTTGGGATCCCATTTATTTACCATTGTCGTCAAAATCTTCTTCCGCAACTCGACATCTTCGAGGCCCTCATGCAGAATCAAATCTGTAAATGGGGTATCCTTTATGAAATCCCTATGCACATCCCGTAACCGAATATTTTGTAGGGACTCGTGAAAGCGTGATGGACAGCATCTTGATAAGACATATTTCGCCTGCAAAAATGGCACTATTAAACAGTTGAGCGAGAAACAGCAGGAGATGCAGACGGAAAATATAACAGTTACTCACCATCACGAAAATGGAAACAATTGTTGGGAAAGATCAACAATTTTGTTAACTTCGTCTGTATCTGTCGAAACCACCAACAATCACTTGAAACACAATATTAGTCTATTCAAACACAGTATTACTCCATTGAAACAACAAGGATAAAGAAACCATATGTAATCACTTTAAACAACACAGGGCTCCCCAAATAACTGGAAACAACCAGACGTAAAGATCATGAACACCATATATGACAACCGTAGCTAATCCCTTCAAATTTAAACAATCAAACATCGGTTCAAACAACATATGGCTCCCCAAATAATAGCAACCTGTGGGACATGATCCCGCGAGAGGGGCGGGGCGCGAGCCGCCGCGCGCTCTCCTTTGGTCTCTCGTTCCCACGCGATTGGCGTGTGCATTTTAATATTGATTTGAATTCGTCTTTCCTGTGGACTTGGGATCACTAAGGCAATCCGAATTCCACACGAAAGAGACTGACAGAGTCGCCACCTAGATGTGGGATCTAGGACCCGTAATTAACCAGAAATCTAGACTCGCTACCTGGTTACGAGAATGGAAGGTATGGGGAGTTATCCGCCACATGCACCATTCCTGCCCGATAATCGGTCTTCGATTCCAAAAGCTAACTCTTTTAAATTTATTTTAAATGGCTCATTCAACTCTATGTTAATGTGCGAACTAAGTGACATGCATCCTAGAATCTAATTTCAATGTGAATCCTAGATGTGTATCTTGATTTATTAATTTGTCTGGATTCATTCTACGTGAAAGTTCTCCTAGAATTCTAATTTCATGGAAAACCCTAACTGATTTGATTAAGTATTTACAAGAAAATTAATATACAAAACACCACAATTTGTTGTGGTGCCGACTCGCGGGTGGTATGCCGTCAGACATCCAAGCTGCCTACGTACCCAAGCCTCACTGGGATCAGAGTCGACGTAGTTCGGTGCACCTAAGCTAAGCTACATATGCCTAACTCAACTAGGACACCGACTTAGACGGATTTGACTGTTTCAACAGTTTTAAGAGGAATTATTTAATTCAAGTTGAGGATTTTATTATCTTAGGATTTCATCTAAGATGCTATATGATTCTTATCTGAATGCAAGTTGTCCCTTAGACTAATGCAGGTTTTGCCTACATCCTAGTTTACTAGGCTTGTCCTAGGGAAAGATCGGGTGACTAGTGTAACTAGACCTATGGTACGGTTGCTATTCATAGCAAGCGTCCGTGATGAGGCTGGACTCCTAACTCTAGGACTCCCTAAAACCTAAGACACGGCACGACACCAGTGTTCCTAAATTGGGCTCTAATGGTTCTTAGATTGGAAACCATAATCCAATGGTTCCGAAAGACACAAGATAAATCGATTTAAGTTCTCGAGGTTAATGAGTTTCAGATTTCGAAGATTTTTAGTTTCCAGACATTTAAGGATTACCAATGGTTCTAGGGTTCACCAATTTCGGCCTTGAATGGCATCCAAAGGAGGGAATCGTGCGCTCTTTCCTTGTGCAATTTAATACTTAGGTTATAGCATCTTATTGCCTGGCAGAATCTCAGGATTTCCGTGGACAATAACCTCGGAGCCAACAACATGCTATAACTTAAATATTCAAATTGTCAAAGATCAAGTTGCAATTGGGATACGATTATGGATGCACTGGCCATTTTTCCAGGAAAATCTAAAGATCCTAAAATTTCTGTTTCAATGGATTAAGGAGTGAACATGTGACAGAATTTTAAAGTTCTTTAGGAATTTTTATATGATTTTCAATTAATTTCGAATTTTCCATGGATTTTATCAATTTTAAGCATATGAGCGGTTTTACAAGTGAAATTGTTGCAAATAAATTCGAAATGATTTGAAATTTCTAAAGCAGCAAGATGAAAATGTATGTAGCTTACAGGATGAGTTTTGCATATTTTTACATTAAATTCACATTTAATCTTGATTAAACCATTAAATGTCCAGATTGCACAATTAACACATAAACTAGTAGAAATATAACTCTAAATTCTATGAAATTTCTACAGAAATACTATATGAATCAAAATAGAATGCAGTGAGATTTTCATGAATTTTAGAAATTATTTACTACCAATTTCGGATTTTACAATTTCCAGACCAGATTATAAATTAACACTACATCCCATATTAAAACAGATCCAAATAACACGAAACTTTTACAGTAACAAGTAATATGGAAGATAAGACTATTGTAAAAATTTTATGAATTTTAATGATGATCTGATGTTAGTAAAAATTCTCCTAAAATCTGATAAGTTTCAAAGAAAATATTAAATAATATACCAAATAAACTCCAAAACTCTTTATAAATTCATGGTAAAATGAATCAGTAACATATTATTTTCCCACGAAATTTCATTAATTTTAGAATCTGTTTGGTATATAATTTAATTTTTCTTCGTCAAAAGATGTTTTTTGAAGAGTTTTCCATTTTTAAAACACAATTTGCGGAAAAAATCAGAAAAATTCGGAAAAATACAGAAATATTTTGAGAACAATGCACCTACCTGTGGTGAAGATCTCCGCCCAATCCAAAAAAATATAAAAAATCCTGCCGCCGCCGATCCGCTCCGCCGTCTTTCGCTTTCTCTGGAGTGTTTAGAGGGAGTGATTGAGGGAGTGAAGAGATAATGGAAGAAGAATATTAGGGAGAGGGATGGAAGAATATATTGAGGAAAGGGATTGGAGGGAGTGATTAGAAGAGATAATGGAAGAGAAAGAGATAATGGAAGATAAATCTCTCTCTTCTCCTTTTTTATGGATGGGAAGGAAGATATATATAGGGAGAGAAAGAGAGAGAGAGAGAGATATGTTGGTGGAGAGCTCATCATGTTGTCCCTCTTAGTGGAGAATCCATCATTATTGTTCTTAGTGGAGGGCCCATCATGTTTCTTAGTGGAGAATCCATCATTATTGTTCTTAGTGGAGGGCCCATCATGTTTCTTAGTGGAGAATCCATCATTATTGTTCTTAGTGGAGGGCCCATGTTTCTTAGTGGAGAATCCATCATTATTGTTCTTAGTGGAGGGCCCATCATGTTTCTTAGTGGAGAATCCATCATTATTGTTCTTAGTGGAGGGCCCATCATGTTGTCTTAGTGGAGAGCTACCATCATTGCTCTTCATAAGAGGCCTCACAAGAGGCCCCATTGAGGCCCCACAACGCGGGCCCCACAACGCGGGCCCCACAACGCGGGCCCCACAACGCGGGCCCCACAACGTGGGCCCCACAATGTGGGCCCCCGGTTGATTCAATTTTAAACAAATGTTCAATGCGGGCCCACCAAACGGGTACAAATTCTCCCTTGCTCGGATTCTCACGAATAACCCTTCTCCGCACTTTAGCGGAAAAAATCAGAACAATGCAGAAATGACCAGAAAGATTTGAGAAAGCGTAAGGGACGAACACCGGAGTAGAAAACATTGAAAAATTGACAGCGAAACCCTAATTTCTTTTTTAATCAAAGCAGAGCAAAATGGGGTGTCTACAGATGCCCCTCTTTGGTAGAGATGACGTAGTCATCGAATACCAAAGTCAAAATGACAGAACCATTTTGCGTAGCTTTAATCGACAAAAGACTCTACGGAACCTAGACGCAAGCATTTACTACCTAATGTAAAACCCAAAACGAAGTCCTAGAATTGGAATGTAGTAAAAAAAATCCCGCTGCGGTGCCGCTCGACATCACATTTATATGATGTTCAAAGAGAAAAGACCATTTTTGAATGGACTCAGAATGAAATACCATATTTTTACGGCTTCCAAGGAAATGAGACATCACATTTGTATGATGCTCAAAGAGAGTAAGAGACCATAGTTGTATGGACCTGAAGAGAATGGAATACCGTATTTTTACGGAGTTCCAAAGAAATGAGGTATCATATTTGTATGATGCTCAAAGAGAATAAGAGAACGTAGTTGTATGGACTCGAAGAGAATGGAACACCGTATTTTTTACGGAGTTCCAAGGAAATGAGGTATCATATTTGTATGATGCTCAAAGAGAATAAGAGAACATTTTTGAATGGACTCAGAAGAGAATGGAATACCGTATTTTTACGGAGTTCCAAAGAAATGAGGTATCATATTTGTATGATGCTCAAAGAGAATAAGAGAACATTTTTGAATGGACTCAGAAGAGAATGGAATACCGTATTTTTTACGGAGTTCCAAGGAAATGAGGTATCATATTTGTATGATGCTCAAAGAGAATAAGAGAACATTTTTGAATGGACTCAGAAGAGAATGGAATACCGTATTTTTTACGGAGTTCCAAGGAAATGAGGTATCATATTCGTATGATGCTCAAAGAGAATAAGAGAACATTTTTGAATGGACTTAGAAGAGAATGGAATACCGTATTTTTACGGAGTTCCAAGGAAATGAGGTATCATATTTGTATGATGCTCAAAGGGAATAAGAGAACATTTTTTAATGGACTCAGAATGAAATACCGTATTTTTACGGCTTCAATCTTCGGTTGAGATTAATGAATTTGGAGGTTTTTTTATGAATTTGAATTTGACGTAGAATTGGATTTGATGAATTTGGGGAATTTGAATTTGACGTAGGATTGGAGTTGATGAATTTTGGGATTTTGAATTTTGACGTAGAATTGGACTTGATGAATTTTGGGAATTTGAATTTAACGTAGAATTGGATTTGATGAATTACGGAATTCCAAGGAAATGAGGTATCATATTTGTATGATGCTCAAAGAGAATAAGAGAACATTTTTGAATGGACTTAGAAGAAAATGGAATACCGTATTTTTACAGAGTTCCAAGGAAATGAGATATCATATTTGTATGATGTTCAAAGAAAGAAGACCACTTTCAAATGGACTCAGAGAGTATATGATAACAGAGATTATCAGGAAAGGGGGAACTGGAATCTCCAATTAACAATTTTGGAAGCAAATGATTCAATACCACCATGCAGCAAAGGTCTTTCAAGGCTTGAATATGAGATGCCACTTTATTAGCAACCTGCCCCAGTTTAAGGCCTTCTAACCTTCTTCTATTCATTGACCAGAGATCATCCTTGCAACGATTTTTCACTATTCGTGACAGTCGCACCTTTTCCAAGTTTCTTGGAATCCGTTAATGAACCTGCCTTCAGAGTGATTGCACCCTACAACAATTCTTTAAAATAGCATTTGTAAATTTTTCTAAAAATAGAACCACAGACATTGGTAATAAAAAGACAAAATAAGAAAGATTACTCAAGTGATCTCGTGATGCTTCTGACTTATCAGTATTTTCTTTTGGGTTAGGTTAGCCTCTTTTAAAGAATGTTTCTCCACTGATAAACATCTTCACTTATTTTTTAAGACAGTGATACTTCATATATCCTTCTATCAACTTTCGGATTGTTTTGAAATTAATGCCCTTAGTTTCGGGAATCATTGTTATTTTTGCCTGACCTACTGAGAGTTCAGAGGTCGATGTAATTCTTCTGGCGTGAACCCCATCTTACCACGACCAAGTATTCCTTTTTAGATTTTCAACTTGGCGGACCGTTCAACCTTAACTTTTGCCTGAATCGCCTTTTAGGTTTTCAACTCAGCAGGCTACCCCCTTAACTTTTGCCTAAGCTGCCTTTTCAGGTTTTCAACTTAGCAGAGGAATGATCCTGAATTTTGCCTAGATCGCCTTTTCAGGTTTTCAATCTAGCGGATTTTCAAGCTCCATTTTTTTTTTTTTTTTTTTTTTTTTTTTTGAACACCAAAAGGACTTTACAGGTGAGGTAGAGCTTTTCAAAGAATGGCTTAAGGTTTTGCAAGAGTTTCGACCGAACCTGTGAACAGGTTGCCTACGTATCCCAGTGTAGGAATCAGGTCATGCGTAGTTCAGGGGAATGCCCCTAGTACATTGGGTTTTGAAGGAAAATTTTATGTAGGCTCGAAAGGGTTTGCAAAAGGTTATATATTTTTTGATTTTGGGTTATGAATTTGGGTTTTATTCGGCCAAAAGACGGCCTTCTGGTGTTCAAGCATAGAACCTCTTGAGTTGATCAAGATTTGTTGGTTCCGGCAATATTTCTCCATTTAAATTACGGAGCTTGACGGCTTTTCCGGGTAAGATTTGGTCCACGATGTATGGCCCTGACCAATTAGGCTTGAATTTGCCTCTTGGGTCAAGCACTGGTGCTCGATTTTCTTTTAGAACAAGATTGCCTTCTTCGAGATCTCTGATTTTAACCTTTTTATTAAAAGCCCGGGCTATTCTGCGCTGATAACCCTGCACATGGTAAAGTGCTTTTAACCTCTTTTCATCTAGCATGTTCAGCTCTTTATATCTGGCGTCTGCCCATTCATTTTCTGGCAACTTGACTTCAGTCAATACTCGGAGCGAAGGTACACGGATCTCCACAGGTAGCACTGCTTCCATACCATAAACAAGAGAGTAAGGGGTTGCCCCAGTTGAAGCTCTAATTGATGTTCTGTAAGCCCACAATGCGTACGGCAACTTATTCGACCAATCCTTATAAGTTTCTGACATCTTGCTAATGATAGTCTTGACATTTTTGTTTGCAGCTTCCACCGCTCCATTTGTCTGCGGCCGATAAGGTGAAGATTTATGATGCTTAATCTTGAACTCTTCGCAAAGAGTGATAACTTCTTTCTTGAAATGAGATCCGTTATCTGAGATAAGTTCATGGGGAATTCCATATCTGCATATGATGTTGGTTCGTATGAATTTAGCAACTGATGCGGATGTAAGCTTTGCATAAGAAGCGGCCTCAACCCACTTAGTGAAGTAGTCAATTGCAACGAGTATGTACTCGTGACCACTAGATGACTTAGGGGAAATCTTGCCAATTATGTCAATTCCCCATACCGAAAATGGCCAAGGAGAAGTAAGAGAATGCAATTCGGTAGGTGGTACATGAATGAGATTCGCATGTATCTGACATTTATAGCATTTCTTCACAAATGTGTGACAATCTGCTTCCAATGTTGGCCAATAGTACCCCAGACGTAGGATCTTCTTTGACAACATCTTCCCATTCATATGAGGTCCACACACCCCTTCATGAACATCTGCGAGAATTTCTTCTGCCTGATCTTCAGTGACACATAAGAGTTGAATTCCATCGAAAGACCGTCGATATAACTCTCCTCCACAAATGACAAAATTAGTTGCCAATCTCTGCAAAGTCCTTATCTCTTTATTCGACGCCTCATTGGGATGCCCCTGGCCCGAGATGTAGTTCTTTATGTCCGTATACCATGGTTTACCATCGGGACATCTTGCAGCTATCTCTATAGCATCAACATATGCAGGAGCCCATTGCTCTTGAACCGTGATGGGCCTCATTTTCATATTGTGAGGTATGTCAATCATAGAAGCTAACGTCGCTAAGGCATCGGCGAATCTATTCTTCAACCTTGGCAAATAACTGAAAGTGATGTGCTGGAATTGCTTAGCGAGAATATCCAAGTATTCATGATATGGCAGCAACTTTTCTTCTTTGGTTCTCCATTCTCCTTGGGTTTGGCAAATGATTAACATTGAATCTCCATATACGTCAAGATTCTCTATGCCTAAGGCCAATGCTGCCTCAAGCCCAACAATGCATGCTTCATACTCTGCCATATTGTTGGTGCAATTGAATTGTAACTTAACTGCAAGGGGAACATGCTCATTTCGGGGTGACACAAGCAATGCCCCTACTCCTTGCCCTGTTTGGTTTGCTGCTCCATCAAAATAGAGGGTCCAACCAGTTTCTGGATATTCATCTTCTACCATCATGATCTCTTCATCTGGGAACATCGTCTTGAAAGGCTGATTTTCTTCTCGGGGTGCTTCTGCCAATTGTTCAGCAATGACTCGGCCCTTTACTGATTTTTGGGTTACATGGGTGATGTCAAACTCAGACAACAACAATAACCATCTGGCAGTCCTGCCTGTCAAGGCTGGTTTTTCAAAGAGATATTTCAGAGGATCCATCCTTGACAGGAGCAAGACCTTATGTGATAAAATGTAATGCCTGAGTCGCTGAGTAGCCCAAACCAAGGCTAAGCAGGTTTTTTCTAGGACAGTATACTTCTGTTCATACTCCAACATCTTCTTGCTAAGATAATACACAGCCTTTTCATGCTTGGTTTCTGGATCTTGCTGCGCTAACATACAACCCATTGTGGTTTCTGTTACTGACAAATAAAGCAGCAATGGATGTCCCGGTATCACTGGTGCTACTATCGGTGGTTCAGACAAACTTTGCTTTATCTTTTCAAAGGCCTGCTGACATTCCTCTGTCCATTCTTTGGAAGAGTTCTTCTTTAAGAGCTTAAAGATAGGTTCACAAGTTGATGTCAGATGAGCGATGAATCGCCTTAGGAACTGTATCCTTCCTAGGAATCCCCGAATTTCCTTCTCGGTTCTAGGCGGCGGCATCTCCTGGATAGCCTTAATTTTCTGAGGATCCACCTCTATGCCCCTTTGACTCACCATGAATCCAAGCAACTTACCAGAGGTAACCCCGAATACACACTTGCTAGGATTCAAGCGAAGCTGGTATTTGAGTATTCTTTCAAAGAACTTCTTGAGGTTCGGGATGTGATCTCTCCTTTCCTTGGCTTTTACAATCATATCATCGACATAAACTTCGACTTCTCGATGTATCATGTCATGGAGTAAAGCTGTAGCTGCTCTTTGATATGTTGCACCAGCATTCTTAAGACCAAATGGCATTACCCGATAGCAATATGTCCCCCATTGTGTAATGAACGAGGTTTTAGCCATGTCTTCGGGTGCCATCTTAATTTGATTGTAGCCCGAGAAACCATCCATGAAGGATAATAATTCATGCCCGGCCGTATTGTCTACCAGGATATCGATATGTGGTAGAGGGAAATCGTCTTTCGGACTTGCCTTGTTCAGATCTCTGAAATCTACACACATTCTCACCTTTCCATCTTTCTTCGGTACAGGTACTATATTTGCAAGCCATTCTGGATATTCCACCACTTGTAGGAACCCAGCATTCAACTGCTTAGTAACCTCTTCTTCTACTTTCAAGACCCACTCGGGCTTCATTCTCCTTAGCTTCTGCTTTTTAGGTTTAATTCCTGGCAACAAAGGTAGCTTGTGCTGAACAATGTCTTCGCTCAACCCGGGCATATCTTTGTAGGACCAGGCAAAAACTTCCTTATATTCCTTAAGTAGGTTTATTAATTCATCGCGCTCTTCAGAGGATAGAGTATTTCCAATTCGTATTTCCTGTATTAAATCTTCTGTTCCGATGTTTATAATTTTGATTTCATCTTTAAGAGGCTGGGCTCGGCGCTCCTCCTCTTGTTTGAGCATATGCTGCAATTCAAGGGGAGTTTCGTCGATCCCTTCTTCCTCGTCTGAGGAGGGAGTGTTATCATTATTAAAGTCAGAAGCAAACACAGAGACATACTGAGAATCGGATTTCATTGAATTGAAAGAAATTACATCATTATTCTTGGACTCATCCTGAACAGGCTCAGGATTCATATAGTAAATAAACTCAGAAAACGACTCGCCTGGACTAGGCACTGACACTGATTCAGTTGGCTTGACTAGACTTGACTTAGCCGTAAAATAAGATGGAAAAATATCAGAACTCCAGTTGGAAAGATTTTCTGTTGCAGGTGCAATCTGACTCTGAGGTTCAGTAAAGGTAGCATCGCCCTGAATAACCGCCACTAGCACATCTTCACAGTCAGTCTCTTCTTGCTTTTTAGAATGATCTAAAACGGGCAACTCCTGACAAACAACATCAGGCACATCTTCTTCGAACAAAGACCCCAACATATCTGGCTCAAGGCAGACTATCCAATCCTCAACAGTTTTTTCAACACAATATACCGGCGGTTCTGTTTCTGGGAGAGCAAGGCCACTGAATATTTCAAAACCCGGTATCATGATCCCTGTTACTGAGTCATACCATGGTTCAGAAAACCCATAGTATGGAGAAGTCTCACCTTCTTTGATAAAGTGACCATTCATTGATAAGGAATATGGAGTCATCGGGAGTATCCTTCCAGTGCGGCGGATTTCTTCCTTCAATTTCAACAATTCTTTCATGGATTCCTCCTCCTCCTCAGTAGGTATATACCCAAGACCGAAAGCTCCAGAGTTTGCTTTGATTGGGCGCCAGTGAGACGCTTTGCTTGGATCACGGCCTAAATTCATACCCGGAAAGTAGTTCATTTTTCTCATCATCTTGGCAACCACAGGACTGATGGCAAAAGGCAAATACAACTCCTCCCGAGAGGCATCTTCATAGGAAATAGCAGTAACATCGAATGCGAAACCATTCAAGTTGTAATCATCTGCTTTTGTAACTGGAAGAATCCGAGTTTCTCCTGTTATCTGCCCTATTTCTGGCTCTTCGTCGCCTCTGACAGTGATCAATTTTCCTTCTTTAATGAACTTCAGTTTTTGATGAAGGGTTGAGGCAACAACACCTTCCTTATGCAACCAGGGTCGTCCCAGAAGTATATTGAACGAGGCCTTGATATCAATAACTTGAAATTCCACCTCAAATTCTTGACCGCCTATAACGATCCTGGTGGTAAGGACTCCGACCACATTTCTGCGGGTATTGTCATATGCGAGGATACCAAGGGTTGATTCGGCAAAATCAGTGGGACCGAAACCCAAGGTAATGGCAGTTCTTAATGGACATACATTCAACGCGGATCCATTATCTACCAGCGCAGACGGTACTTTCTTGCCTTCGCAAACAACAGTGACATGAAGAGCTCTAGCATGATTCCGACCTTGAGGAGGCAGCTCCTGGTCTGAGAAACTAATGGCCCTGGTGGCGTGTGTCAGAGCGACAACTTCAGCTAGTTGCTCTGGAGATATTTCTGAGGACACCTGTGTGGTATTCAGTTCTTTCAACACAGCCTCTCTGTGTTTCTTCGATGCTATCAACAACCCCCAAACAGATATGACAGCCTGAGTTTTCTTCAACTGCTGAACAACTTCATCATCTGGGTCCTTCACGTATTGCGGCTCCTCTCCTCGAGCCAATGCCCCTGGATTTTCGACTCTTAATTCAGCAGGTTTGAAAATTCTTCCACCCCTTGTCACATGTCTGACTTCATCCAATTCTGGCTCACCATAGGTGATAATTTGAGGGACTTGTGGCTCATAGGTGATTACCAAGGGAGGTACAGACTCCCTCAGGTATGATTCATCACAGAAGATGATTTCGGGTTCAGAAATGGGTTCTAAAGCACATATGAGGGTGAGAGGGTCAAACTCAGGATCTCCTATGGTTATGGCATTAACGGCAGCGGGAGGATTAGCATGACCAGGTAGCGGGTTTTGGGTAACATTGGGTCTTGGTTGGAATGCAATGACTTTCTCATCAATAAGTTTCTGGATTCTGAATTTCAAGGCGATGCAATTGTCTGTAAGATGACCAGGACCCCTGTGATACTCACAGTGTAGGTCGGCTCGCCAATTGGCAGGTAAAGGATTGGGGGGAGGCCGGGTGGCAGGTAGGGTTATGCGACCTGAAGCCAGACACTGCTTAAGCACCTCCGAAGATGGAATGGGAAGAGGAGTAAATTCTACCCGGGCTTGTTGCCGAGGTGCGGTCGCAGGTTGAGCATAGTCCATTACTAGAGGTTCCTGGGATTTAGAGGATTGAGCATTGGAATGGGAGATACTACTGACTTGGGCTGGTGGGGATTTTTTGAAATCTCTAGGATTTGGGTTGCTACGGTTGAATACACCTTGAGCCATAGCCTCCTCTATCTGGGTGCCAGCCACAATGAAGTGTTTGAAGTCTGGATAGTATTGCAATGACATGTGATACTGGAGCTGGGGGGAAATATTTTTCATGATTATCTGGACTTGCTCCTCCTCAGACGGGCGCTCCATCATCTGAGCTGCTATTCTCCTCCATCTTTTCACAAAAATCAGAAAGGATTCTCTCGAGTCTTGTTTTGTTCTCTCTAAATCCTTTCTGGTGATTTCTGTCCCATCATCATATTTGAACTGCCTGATGAATTGCTCGCCGATATCCTTCCATGTCCTGTAACGAGTCTTGTCCAAGACCATGAACCATCTCCTAGCAACCTTGGTTAGGGAAACTGGGAACAATTGAGCCATTTGCTCAGGAGATAAGCCTTGAGGCTGACACATGATGGTGAACATTTGTAAATGTGTGATTGGACAACCCACACCATCATATTTGTCGAAATCGGGCATTTGAAAATTAGCAGGAAGGCGGATTTCGGGAAATAGAGTAAGATCACTGGGATTGAAACTACCCTGGTCTTGAAACTGAATGTCTTGAACTTTTCTGGTAAGAGTCTCTAATTTCTCCATAACAGACTTATCAACCATGGACTGAGAAGGTCTACTGCGATTCTCGCTATACTGCTCTTTTTCCAAATCTTCTTCGGTTTTATCATGGATATTGATGAACACTGGCTGGACAGGTGCTGCTGAAGTAGCTGCTTGGTGCACAGGCCCTTTATCCTTGGACAACGATTGTCCGAACTTCTCAGAAAGTTGAGCCTTGATAACTTGGTTCTCTTCCTTGAGTTCTTGAAGCTGCCGGAGAATCAAGGTAAGAGTATCGGTGATAGCAGCGAGTGGAGGACTGTCCTGGTTTTCTGCCATTGGTGTGGATGAGGACGGGAAAGAATGAGATGCTGGGGTTCTCAGAGAAGGTGGCGGGGATACAGATTTCCTCTGTAATCGAGAAGAGACCCGAACCCAAGGAGTATTAGGGTTAGCTATGGTGTCTACGGCCCTGTAATATTTGAAAGACATATTTAAAATCAGAAAGAAGTAGACACTGATGTATGCATAGACGAAGATACTGAAAGAAAAAGGTGAACTTTTATTGATAGATCATTAAAGCTTGAGTACATGGTTCGATCTTTCAAAGATAGACTGATAAGAGAAAACATGACATTAAGCACTCTTTCTAGACTTCTTCTTTGGACGACTATCTTCCTCAACTGACTCCTTGAAAGATTTGATGACTCGAACATCCCAAGCAGATGAAACGGCTTTGACAATCTTGGGCTTGAGATCCTCAGGCGGATAGAAATGACGAAGGAGAGGCACAATGGATTGCTCCCTTCCATACTGACGCTGAATCCTGGCAGGAATATAAAAGGAAGTCTTTTTGAGGCCAAGAAGGCGAACGTAGTTAGCTTCTCCAGTATTGAAGACAGCTTCTTGGATTCCAGGGATTTGCCAATAAATCTGATCTTCATGGCGAGAACTCAACCACTCAGCCCAATCGCCTTTATGATTGAAAGAAACATCATGACGCCATTCACTGAAGGTGTATAACGTATGATCAAAATGCACAGGAGCTGCAATTTTTAGCTTGTGGCATAACCACACGTGAAGTAATGCAGGACATCCTGAGAAGGACCCAACAAAAGATCGAACATAAGAGCCTGGACCTGAGCTGGCACGAAGACGAGCCATCTCATCCAATCCATTGAAGGTTTCTGCAAGCATAGTAGGAATTGGATTGGCGCCACGATCCATCTGATCAACGAGGTCCAAGAGAACAGCTGACGCACAGCGAGAAGGCTGGACAGTGAGGAACCTAGCAAAGGAGCAGAATCTCAGAGCGCGACCTCGGGCTTTTTGAATATCAACAGCACCAATATGCCCAACAGGAGGGTAAATGTCAATCAGTTGTTGCATGGACACTTCCTGGTCTTTGATGAAAGAGTTCATGGATTCATCTGGATTATTCATCAAGCGAAGGAACAAAGGACGATAATCCGACACGTAAGATGGCTTCACCAGAGGGCCATCTACAGGATATTCCAATAAGGCACACCATTCTTCAAAGGTGGGACACATTTCTTGGTTGCCAAAACGGAAGACATGATGATCGGGATCCCAACACTCTGATGCAGCATAGAGTAATCCCCAATCGAGCTTGATGGTGGCCACGTAACCGAAGAGATTTTTCTCTTGCTCACTTATGGCATAGATATGGGATTCTCTTAATGTACCACGGATCCAATCAAAAATTGTACGAGTAGACATGGTGTCTGTAAGCCAGGAGAAAGGATACAGGGATAATCAGGATTACATGAACATGAGATTAGGATGAGTTCCTACCAATATAAAGGAAGTATGGATACTCGATCGAATCAGATAATATAAGATTAAAAATCGTACGATCGAGATGAGATGAGATAGCATAAGATTGCTTTCAACGGATGGATCATGAATGACTAATCCTATGAGATCTTTGGAAATGAATGGGATTTAAATCCTAACCCCAAAGGGAAAGTTTTTTAATCTTTGCACATTTTATCAGTGTTACCTGAAGGCATCAACCTTAATCCTAATCTAGCGGAGTGGAGAGAGGATCTCGACTCATGACTTTGTTTGTGTACCTAGGACCGATCGTAGCCATTAGAAGATGGTCTACGGCCTAATCTAGACACAAATAGGTAGGATATCCTAAACTAGGCTCACACACGTGATGCACATGTGTTCGTATACTACATGCATGTGTGGGTTAATCTAGGGGTAAGGCCAAGAGTTCCCTTAGCGCGAATCCCTGTTCGATATACTGTACCAGTGTCCGGCGTATCAGTACGTGAACAAGAGATCCGTTTACGTACCATAAAGGTACTAGGCTAAGGGTGGAATGCTTCTCTAGCACAGAGGCACCAGGTGATGAAATCCCAGTCAACCATGCTAGATAACACTCCGGGTTCCTAAAATAGGACGTGTGTGCATGTGAGATGCAGGGGTTTAGATGAAAGTGATGTAAGTGTGTGCAATAAGTTCGCGCAATCTATGATGCCTTCAGGTTTTGTTAGATTAAGTTTGAGTATATGTGATGAGAAAATAAAGCATACAAACTAATCTAACAAGCATAAAAGAGATAGAGTTTTCATGAGCCAGTTAAAATAGATTCAAATGAGTTATCCTTTGGAATTGTAATGAAGTTAGGTGGTCCCCAGCAGAGTCGCCAGACTGTGGGACATGATCCCGCGAGAGGGGCGGGGCGCGAGCCGCCGCGCGCTCTCCTTTGGTCTCTCGTTCCCACGCGATTGGCGTGTGCATTTTAATATTGATTTGAATTCGTCTTTCCTGTGGACTTGGGATCACTAAGGCAATCCGAATTCCACACGAAAGAGACTGACAGAGTCGCCACCTAGATGTGGGATCTAGGACCCGTAATTAACCAGAAATCTAGACTCGCTACCTGGTTACGAGAATGGAAGGTATGGGGAGTTATCCGCCACATGCACCATTCCTGCCCGATAATCGGTCTTCGATTCCAAAAGCTAACTCTTTTAAATTTATTTTAAATGGCTCATTCAACTCTATGTTAATGTGCGAACTAAGTGACATGCATCCTAGAATCTAATTTCAATGTGAATCCTAGATGTGTATCTTGATTTATTAATTTGTCTGGATTCATTCTACGTGAAAGTTCTCCTAGAATTCTAATTTCATGGAAAACCCTAACTGATTTGATTAAGTATTTACAAGAAAATTAATATACAAAACACCACAATTTGTTGTGGTGCCGACTCGCGGGTGGTATGCCGTCAGACATCCAAGCTGCCTACGTACCCAAGCCTCACTGGGATCAGAGTCGACGTAGTTCGGTGCACCTAAGCTAAGCTACATATGCCTAACTCAACTAGGACACCGACTTAGACGGATTTGACTGTTTCAACAGTTTTAAGAGGAATTATTTAATTCAAGTTGAGGATTTTATTATCTTAGGATTTCATCTAAGATGCTATATGATTCTTATCTGAATGCAAGTTGTCCCTTAGACTAATGCAGGTTTTGCCTACATCCTAGTTTACTAGGCTTGTCCTAGGGAAAGATCGGGTGACTAGTGTAACTAGACCTATGGTACGGTTGCTATTCATAGCAAGCGTCCGTGATGAGGCTGGACTCCTAACTCTAGGACTCCCTAAAACCTAAGACACGGCACGACACCAGTGTTCCTAAATTGGGCTCTAATGGTTCTTAGATTGGAAACCATAATCCAATGGTTCCGAAAGACACAAGATAAATCGATTTAAGTTCTCGAGGTTAATGAGTTTCAGATTTCGAAGATTTTTAGTTTCCAGACATTTAAGGATTACCAATGGTTCTAGGGTTCACCAATTTCGGCCTTGAATGGCATCCAAAGGAGGGAATCGTGCGCTCTTTCCTTGTGCAATTTAATACTTAGGTTATAGCATCTTATTGCCTGGCAGAATCTCAGGATTTCCGTGGACAATAACCTCGGAGCCAACAACATGCTATAACTTAAATATTCAAATTGTCAAAGATCAAGTTGCAATTGGGATACGATTATGGATGCACTGGCCATTTTTCCAGGAAAATCTAAAGATCCTAAAATTTCTGTTTCAATGGATTAAGGAGTGAACATGTGACAGAATTTTAAAGTTCTTTAGGAATTTTTATATGATTTTCAATTAATTTCGAATTTTCCATGGATTTTATCAATTTTAAGCATATGAGCGGTTTTACAAGTGAAATTGTTGCAAATAAATTCGAAATGATTTGAAATTTCTAAAGCAGCAAGATGAAAATGTATGTAGCTTACAGGATGAGTTTTGCATATTTTTACATTAAATTCACATTTAATCTTGATTAAACCATTAAATGTCCAGATTGCACAATTAACACATAAACTAGTAGAAATATAACTCTAAATTCTATGAAATTTCTACAGAAATACTATATGAATCAAAATAGAATGCAGTGAGATTTTCATGAATTTTAGAAATTATTTACTACCAATTTCGGATTTTACAATTTCCAGACCAGATTATAAATTAACACTACATCCCATATTAAAACAGATCCAAATAACACGAAACTTTTACAGTAACAAGTAATATGGAAGATAAGACTACTGTAAAAATTTTATGAATTTTAATGATGATCTGATGTTAGTAAAAATTCTCCTAAAATCTGATAAGTTTCAAAGAAAATATTAAATAATATACCAAATAAACTCCAAAACTCTTTATAAATTCATGGTAAAATGAATCAGTAACATATTATTTTCCCACGAAATTTCATTAATTTTAGAATCTGTTTGGTATATAATTTAATTTTTCTTCGTCAAAAGATGTTTTTTGAAGAGTTTTCCATTTTTAAAACACAATTTGCGGAAAAAATCAGAAAAATTCGGAAAAATACAGAAATATTTTGAGAACAATGCACCTACCTGTGGTGAAGATCTCCGCCCAATCCAAAAAAATATAAAAAATCCTGCCGCCGCCGATCCGCTCCGCCGTCTTTCGCTTTCTCTGGAGTGTTTAGAGGGAGTGATTGAGGGAGTGAAGAGATAATGGAAGAAGAATATTAGGGAGAGGGATGGAAGAATATATTGAGGAAAGGGATTGGAGGGAGTGATTAGAAGAGATAATGGAAGAGAAAGAGATAATGGAAGATAAATCTCTCTCTTCTCCTTTTTTATGGATGGGAAGGAAGATATATATAGGGAGAGAAAGAGAGAGAGAGAGAGATATGTTGGTGGAGAGCTCATCATGTTGTCCCTCTTAGTGGAGAATCCATCATTATTGTTCTTAGTGGAGGGCCCATCATGTTTCTTAGTGGAGAATCCATCATTATTGTTCTTAGTGGAGGGCCCATCATGTTTCTTAGTGGAGAATCCATCATTATTGTTCTTAGTGGAGGGCCCATGTTTCTTAGTGGAGAATCCATCATTATTGTTCTTAGTGGAGGGCCCATCATGTTTCTTAGTGGAGAATCCATCATTATTGTTCTTAGTGGAGGGCCCATCATGTTGTCTTAGTGGAGAGCTACCATCATTGCTCTTCATAAGAGGCCTCACAAGAGGCCCCATTGAGGCCCCACAACGCGGGCCCCACAACGCGGGCCCCACAACGCGGGCCCCACAACGTGGGCCCCACAACGTGGGCCCCACAATGTGGGCCCCCGGTTGATTCAATTTTAAACAAATGTTCAATGCGGGCCCACCAAACGGGTACAAATTCTCCCTTGCTCGGATTCTCACGAATAACCCTTCTCCGCACTTTAGCGGAAAAAATCAGAACAATGCAGAAATGACCAGAAAGATTTGAGAAAGCGTAAGGGACGAACACCGGAGTAGAAAACATTGAAAAATTGACAGCGAAACCCTAATTTCTTTTTTAATCAAAGCAGAGCAAAATGGGGTGTCTACACAACCATAACAAACCGTACGAGACTCAAGCAAAACCATTCAAACTTAAACCACCAAAAATTACTTAAAACAACCATAGCTATATAGATACTTGAATCAAATTCATAAGAACCATCAGAAACAAACCATGCAAGCAAGACACAGAATATAACGATAATAACATTTAATCCATTGCATCCATAATAACATATGAAACCCGTATATAACATAACATCCATGAACCATTAAAAAAAAAAATAATTTAAAAGAAACATAACATCCATCTATCCATAAATCAACCACAACAACGCTCTAATGATCTGGGGGCAACAGATGGCGGACCAAGTTGGTCAGTGAAGAAAGCTGCTCCGTGAGTGAGGTGACCGCTGTGCCGAAGTCCTGGCGGAGGGTGGAGATCTCGGTGCGTACCCCAGTCAAAGCTTGCTGAGTCGCCAATTGCTCTTGATGATGGGATTGTAAAAGCTGATGAACCGCGGTAAACTACCCGTCAAGGTGCTGACGATGTGCACGAAGCTCCTGCGCAACAAACTCCTGTGATGCAAAATGCTGAGCCGGCTGACGAGGAGGGGGAGCAGGGCCCTGTATATCAAGCCGCATGGCCTTTATAGTTTTAGCATTGAATACAGTTGCGGGACTAAGGCGTTCTTCACCACCTTGTATCAACTTCTCATGGTTGAAGACATGCGTGAGAAGCATCCCGAATGGTAGACTAGCCAAGGCCTTCGTCCTCGTGTCCTCCATGAACCTAAGGAGGATATAGCCAAGGTGAAGGGGCGTGCCGCGAAGAAGTCGGTGCATAATAAAAGCCTCAAAAGGCCGGACCATGTCAGCATTGCCTCCGCGAGGCGTGATATTGCTCGTCAGAATCTTGTGTAGGACTTTGCACATAGGGGTTAGGGAATTGTAGGATACGTTGGTTGACCTGTCAGTAGGTGGACCTTCGCAACCAAGCTCCCCATAGGCGGCGACCGGATCATCTATACAGGCACTAATGTCATCCATGGTTCCGGGCCAAAAGTAGATTTCGTCGCCTGTGGTGGGAAGAGAGACAACTTCACAAAACTTTTGAACTATCATATGGATGGTTTTGTTGTCTATTCTGGATTGGAAGACCTTCAAATCTCTGTCGAATCTGTAATTGGCATAGAATTGCTTGACGAGAGTCGGGTACGAGTCACAGTGAATTTCGAGAAAATTGACCCATCGAAAGGCCAGAAATAAGGGTTTCACATTATAAACTTCGACATCTTTAAAAATGACTTTCCTACCTCGGAGTATGCCCTTCCTTTCTATACGACCGAGGGACCCAACCTCTACATCTGCATCCTCATTGCCCATATCCTCATCAGAGGTAGGAGGACTAGGGGAGGGCTCACGGATAGCCTTCCCACGCCGTTTGCGGGTGGAAGACCCTGCATCTACATTCACATTCTTCTTTCTTTGCTTCGCGCGCTGCATGACTATAGGGGTTTTGGGTTAGGTGGTTAGTGGGGTTCACAAAGTAAAAGGGGAGCCGCTTCCGGTCCTTATCTGCACAAAGCAGGAGAATAACTTGGAGGGGAAGATACTTTAAGTAGGAGATAGTTGAAAAGTTGAAATTAAAGATACTTCAAAGAAAACCATGTTTCAGAAAGTTTGTACAAACACACTATTTAGAGACTTCGAACCACTTGAAACCAATGTTAGGATAGAGGAACTACGGAACCACATATTAGAAAGTTCACAAATATGATTAGTGGAACCACATATTAGAAAGTTCAAACCACAATAACTGGATAGAGGAAGTACGGAACCACAAATTACACAGTTTGAACCAGTAATACTGGATACAGGGTCCATGGAATACTGGTTCCAACTTCGGCAGAATAAGTGGTTTCATGGATGCAACTTCCATGGAATAACGGTTCTAACTTTCAAACCCTAATTGAAACCCTTCAAACAAATTCAAAACAATGGAACCATTGAAAAGCATTGAAAACCATGGAAACCCCAAATGAAACCCTTGAAACCATTGAAAACCTATATGCAACCATTTAAACCCTAAATGAAACCAGGCAAACCATTGAAACCATAAATGCGAGCCTAAACCATTGAAACCCTTTCAAACCAAAAATTAAACTATTGAAACCCTTTGGAACTAAAATTGGTTCGAACTATATACAAAAAGAGAAACCAGATGAACCTATTGAAAAATGCCGAAATAGAGGATCCTTGTTACGTGCAGAATCTGTACCAGTTATTTAGTTATTTTCCTTTATGTTAATTTTCCCGTAGGGTCACTCCCATCTATGTAATGGAGTTGGTTTTGAGTGATTGTGGTGTCAGTTATGGAGAGTAAGTTAAATTTTGGTCCCATCCCATGTTTGGTTGCCTTTTAGCACTAGGTTTTTTTTAATCCCATTCTTGTAATGATTACTTCTGGGGTGAAATTTTTAATCCCACTTTTGTAATGATTGAAATGTCATCCCATCCCAAGATAACCCCAGGAACAAAAATAAACTCAGGAACCAAAAATAAGCTTGAGAAGATTTTTTTTCTACCCAATAGTGCAACCAACCAAACAAAGGTTTTTTTTTCCCCACCATATCTCCCAGGGTATTTTTTTCTCCCACATAACCAAACATGGGATTTTTATTTTACCGGGATACTTCTACGACTTTTTTTTCCCACCTATCTCCCAGGGTATTTTTTTCTCCCACATAACTCCCAGGAACAAAAAAAACCTGGCAACCATACAGAGCATAAAGAGTTCTTATGTGTTACATTTCTTGTTTTTGGTGGAGTTAAGACAGAAGCCTGTGGTTTGGCCATTTCCCACTTTCAACCTCGTGGTTTGGAAGTTACCAACGACACCACCAGGTATGTGGCATGCAACAAAAGCGAAGAATCCTAAGATCATCTCCTGCTGACTTACCAATTCTCCTATCAACTGTGGATGCACGTTATCAAGAGTTTTGGCATAGCTAGGGTATCTCAAGGATCAATCAAGAAAATCATTCTTAATTTGAGTATAGGCCCTTTCGGCGAAGCTGGTTGAATCACATGGAAGAATGTCCCATTTGTTTTGATATGTCAACTTTGGAAATAAGGAACAACTGAATAGTGAAGGAGCGCGAGAGAGAAATAGGAAGAATACTGCTAGATATCAAGATTGTTATACTATGGGGAAGAGGGAACAAGCTCAAAGCCACAAACACGGTGAGTGATATTCTAAGGGGTCGGACAACGATTATCATGGAGAAGAGTGGAAAACCTAAAACCTCGCTAAAGTGGTACACCCCACCCCTTGGATCAATCAAATTCAATTTTGACAGAAGCTACAAAGGAAGCCTGGGCTGGGTAAGGATTGGGGTAATCTTCCGTAACTACGATGGGTAAACAATCCCATGCCATTAAAAAAATATCTTTAAAAATCTTATCTTTTTCTGTACCACTGGGCATATGTGATGCAAATGAAGTAGAAGCCCATGCCTTAATTCTTCTTTTTTTTTAATGTTGAAGCTTTCATTAAAAGGAAGAAGACCAAGATGGTCGAAACTCCAAAGATTACAAGGACAGAAAAACAAGAGAAGCCCGTGCCTTACTATGGGGGCTGAAATGGTATTCAAATGCTAGACTAGAGCCACTGATCATCGAAGGGGACTCCTCTAACGCCATCGCTTGGGCTGCTAGTAAATCGTCAGGACCTTGGAAGCAAGATGACGTAATAGCAGAGATTAGATATTTGTGCTTATTCTAGCACTTCCTAAATCTCATCTTACATGTCCAGCATTTCCATAGGTTTTCATGATTTTACAGGATTTCCAGCAAAATTCCGAACCGAAACATTTTTGTTTCTCTCACAACTGAAACCGAATTCAAAACTGAAGTTTAAAACCTTGGTTGAGCCTCGTTTAGGCCTATAAAATGATATGAAGGGAGGCCAATTGTCATCGCAGGACAATCCTCCCCTACCAAATCTCGTTGACGTCCTTTTCTTTCCTTCAGCATACCACCTCCTTCAACGATTCCTCCATCAATTCTTCCGATGAGGAGCTCGATCCTCCCATCGAGTCTTCGACCGACTGGGACACTCCAAGCGCCCATTCCTTCTTGCCCATATTGCTCTTTCCATCATAGGGCCTTCAACTAATTGTAAGGTTGAGACTCTCCCATCCTTGCCATTCTTCGTATGTACAATGGGGAACATGTATGGGAACCACTCGCCCAGGGTACTTACCACTACAAGATGAGGTATACCTTTGCTGCACATGAGAACTCCATTTCTTGTATCACCTGGTAGTCGTACAAGGGCATTGTCGTGAGGTTGATGGAACTCTACGAACTTTACTTCCACACCCTTTCCACCCTAGGGTGGGCCTCCAAGTTTACGACCTTCACGGGTGTAAAGTCATTCGCAAATTGTAGGCCTAACAGCATAGCATCCTCCAACACGAAGTTGCGAGTTATGCATATGTACACTGAAGCCTCGTGGTCTTCCCGTTAATGAGCACGTCCAAATATCATGATTTCCACAAAAACCCTAATATTTTAGGGCTTTTTTTGTTTTTATCAATGTTCTCTTTCTTAAAATGTGGGTTTAATGTAGCCATGGGGTGGGGTTTCATTGTCTGTGGTGGAGGTGACGGCGGTGGCCGGAGATGGCGAAGGTGGCGGTGGAAGGAGGTGGCGGTGGCAAATGGCGTAACCCTAATCCCTCTGCAAATGGCTTCAAACCAGTGATAAGGGTATTTCTGTCCTCAATATATTAACCATGTTTAGTTTTACTCATTCCGTCAGGTTAAACTAACGGACCGTCAACAGCGGGGGTCTACTAAAAAATGTCATAAAGTTGAGGGGGTGTCATTGCTAACTTCCAAACCACGGGGTTAAAAGTGGAAAATGGCCAAACCACAAGGGGTGTATCTGTATTTTTCCCTTTTTAAAAAAAAATACATTAACTAAATGAAAGTTTCATTATAGATGTTGAAGAACAAAAGGGACAACAAATATTCATCACAATGCCAATTAGAACTTCAAATCATCAAGTTTGTTCGAGGCTAGCATTACCTTAACCAACAAAAAGAAATTCAAGAACAGGAGGGAATTTTAAAAGGGAAAAAATACAGGCAAAGTTGCTCCATGATTAGCAGGTTGTTCTGTAACTCAGTATGGATCAGTTTTTCAAAATGCCGATGGGGTGAAAATGCAGCGAAAGTGAATCCTAGTCGACTTGGTTGATGCGGCTGAGTACTTGGTTGATGAGACTGAGTAATCGGTTGACTCCCCCACATAAATCAGGAGAATCAGAGGAGCTTTGATGGACTTTGTAGGACAAAACGCGGACTCGGCCAAGAACACAGCCAAGTTAAAAAGAGTTGACTTGGGTGAGTCCATGATGATGTGGGGGAGTTTTGAAACTATGGCATGGATTAAACATTTAATGGAATTGAAGGGGGTAATACAGAACAAGTTTGAGAGGGGGTAATATAGAACAACTTTGAGATGGTTCTTGTCTACTTCAGTTTCCATTTGCTAGAATGCTAAATTGTTGCATAGGTTGTCATAAGTTTGAGATGGAAAATATTCCTTTTTTTCTTATATTTACTTGAAGCGTAAGCTAATCTTGGAACTGATATTAAGTGAAGACATCTCTCTCAAGAAAGTTTTGGTAAATGCTTCTAAAAGTAAGTAGGTATGGGAAAGTTGTATTGACTTATAAATCCCTACAATTAAATATTGGGCTTTCATGATTTAACATTTTAAAAATAACATTTCCAATATGAAACTCTAAAAGCAAAATTTTTTTTGCATGTATGTGCTTCTGTAGAGAACCTTAAACCATCCAAAGTTACAGAATATCAGATAGCAACTGGGTATAAATAATAGAAAAACCAGAACCCATTGATTTAACATATCTGTGTATTTGCATGTAGGTGCTTTGTAGATAACTAGTGTTGAGTTCATTTACCAAAAGAGAAGGAACATACAAGGACACAGATTCAAAATGCAATTGCTTCTCAAAAATACTCCCAAATCGTTAGCG
This sequence comes from Tasmannia lanceolata, assembly GCF_043159265.1. Taxonomy (NCBI): domain Eukaryota; kingdom Viridiplantae; phylum Streptophyta; class Magnoliopsida; order Canellales; family Winteraceae; genus Tasmannia; species Tasmannia lanceolata. The sequence continues at coordinate 31,263,040 of NW_027518714.1, read as the reverse complement.
AAGGAAAAATGGCGGAAGATTCGCAATGCCCCTTGGGATTTAGATCTCCTATGATTTTTCTACTCATTATTCCCATTTTAAGCCCTCAACGAAACCCTTTCAAACACAAAATCAAAGCCCAACGAAACCCTTTGATATAAACCCTATATCAAAACCCATTAAAATCCAAAATTTTTAAAATCCATACAAATGAAACCCCTTGCAAAGCATTTCAAAGGCTTCAAAACTACATACTCATGCAAATCCCTCTCACAAACTACCGAAGAGGTACTTAAAACAGCTTCAGATACGTGAGATCCAACCCATCACGAAAAAAACCCAAATTTAAGAAAACCCTACATCAAATGTTTAAAAATTACCTTTGAATAGTGGACGAAGCAGATTTCCGGCGAGAGGGGATGTTTTCCGGCGAGTAGGTGGTGCGTCACCGAGATTCACGCGGACGTACGACGGTGACAACGGTCGTTTCTCCACCGGCGGTGAGAGTTCTCGTCGGAGAAGAGAAAGGTAAAAAAAAAACCGTGTGAAAAGTAAAAAACAAAAGTATAAACAGTGTAAAAGGTAAAAACCTAAACTAAAGGTATTTTTGTCTTTATACATTTTTTCTCTCACCTCACACCCTTTTTTAATAATTTACAAATTACTACCATTTTTTCATAATTTCGAATAAACATTGCATTTTTCTCATCATTTGCCCAAAAATTTATAGTGTTGTTTCAAATTATCTTTTTTTGTTTGAAAAAAGTAGGAAATTTTAAAAATATTTTCTCTTCTGAAATATTCCAGAAATTCCTGAAAATGTTGCTGTTTAAAAAAAAAAATGATATTAAAATAAGGAAAATGATGCAATATCAAGAGTAAGGGGTGTCGTCCTTATCCGTCTTCTTCATAGTGGGCCCCTAGGATAAACGGTTCCGATTACTCTGCGCGGATTACGTGTATGGTGGAGATACATCACTAACCTATTGGGGCGGCCAATTTGGGTAGTAAACAGAGACAAAGCTGTGCGGGCTCGAATTTTCAAACATCTGACAGAATCAAATGTATAAATATATAGAGAGCTCAATGGATAAGCTTAAGAAATCAGAATAAAAACACCCACGATAAAAAGAAACAAATAAAAACAAATCAGTAGTCGAAATTTCTTTCATGCAACGAACTCTATTTTTCGTTTCTGCAATGACACAAACATGACCAAAAACCCCGATAAGTTAACAATTTATACAAGGGCTTTTGATTTTGTATAGATGGAACGGCTTCGCCTCGCCGTTCTTTGCTCCCACCTCCGCCAGATTGATTTGGGGCGTCCAAGTCCGCATCAACGGCCAATATTGAATGGTTCTTCATCGGTTTTGGCGTCAAATTGCAACGGGGGTTTGGAAGATTGTGACTTGGCGGAGTCAAAGAAAGGGAATGAAGAAAAGGATTGTGTTTTTTGTATGATTATTAGAGGTGAATCCCCTGCATTCAAGGTATTTTTTGCTTACTCTTTATGATTTATTTTTTAATTGTTAAGTGGGTTTTGCAATCTGATTGCAAGTGTATGAGAAATAGCTTTATCCACATGGAAAAGTGAGTGTGAATTATGTTTTATTATGTTTATTATTGTTCTTCTTTCCTATAAACTCTCCATTTTAATTGCTATCCTTTTGCTGTTCTGAATCAGGTGACAGTTTTAGTATCTGGTGCATCCTGAAATATAAAGTCCTTATTGGGTTTCTACGTTTTCTAAGTTCTTAGTATGTATATGAACTACACAATGATGATAAGTAGTTTGTCCTATTATATATATAAAATTAAAAATTAGATTTTTATGTTTGGATATATGAGTTTAGGCTTGTTTTTACTTCGTGGGCCGATTTGGGAGCTTGATTCAAATCTCGTTGTTGGATCAGATATGTTGGGACATTTAATTATTAATCTATGTTATATTTAAATCTTCTTGGAATTGTTTTAAACATCCCAGGCTTTTGCTTGCCTGAATTACTAATTGAGAATAAGTGTCACTGTTGCTTCTACCTATCAGATTTTTTATCTTTCAATGCGTTATTTTTTTATGTCTCAGGTTACTTACTCCTACAGACATGCTGTTAAGGAATTGTACCTTTTTGACTTGAGACAATCTAAATCTTTTGGTGGAGTGCAACCAACCCATTTTTCGGAAGTATGCAAATCGTGGAGTGTTTAATCAGGACTAATGAATCGTGGAGTGTTTAATCCAAGGTTGCCAGGGCGGGAATCGAAAGCGGGATTCGATTCGGGATTCGAAAGCGGGAATCGAAGGCTCCTGGGATGGTTGGAAGCGGGAATCGTGGGTTTGCCAGAGAGTCGACGGAGATTCGCCTGGGATTCGTCGGGGATTCGCCGGGGATTCGTCGGGGAATCGCCGGAGATTCGCCGGGGAATCGCATGGAGTCGCTGGGGAGTTGGGATTCGCCTAGGAATCGGGGTTCCTATAAAGTGGGAATCGGGGTTTCCATAAATTGGGAATCGAGGTTCCCAAAATTGGGAATCGAGGTTCCCAAAATTGGGAACCGGGGTTCCGACGGAATCGATTCGGGATTCCCCAGAATAGGGGAATCGAATTGCATCATGATTCCGATTCGCGATTCGGGGAATCGTGAATCCCCACCCTCAGGTACGAATCCTGCTTCCCTGGTTTAATCAGGCCATCTAATAAACATATTGCATACTTTAATCTCGATTTGCATTTATGATTTATAACAGTGTTTAAAAATGCGGATTTGACGCGGAACGCGGCCAAGAAAAATCCTCGTTGACTTGGCGCGGACGCGGCCAAGAACGCGGTTAACACGGTTGACAAGGTCATAACTCGGGAGAGTCAAAGGAGTTGATTGACTCTGTAAGGCAAAACGCGGAACGCGGATGTGGTGAAACGCGGAATGCGGCCGAGGTAAAAAGGAGTCGACTCGGGCGAGTTCCTTGCCGAGTCAAGGAGTTTTTAAACACTGATTTAGAATGAGGCTCAATGAATCTTGCTTGGAACTCTCGTCAATTAATCATCCAAAGTCACATACAACTCTTGAAGCTCTTAATCCCTTTTCTGAAGATGTTTGGTCTCTCTGTGTCGCGTCTTGCATTTGTATTTACTTTTTATTGACCCTTTTTTTGTAAGTGGGTGTCTAACCAGTAATTACTAGGGTACTTGCATGGTTACAACACCTCTTCATAATCCAATAAGCATGTTCTGTTGTGGTTGCACAAATTTTATGTTTCTGAATAAAAGAAACTCAATGGTTAGCCAATTTCATGGAGATTTTGGGAAATTCTTGTGAAAAATGGATTTTACTGGGCAGTATTGGAAAACTCTAAATATAACCCTTTTATTAGGATTCACATATACACTTGTTCATCCTGGTATCAGATATGATAAATGCATCTCATGCATCGAGGGTCCTTTAAGATTTGTTGTGCATTAAGATTCCTGCCAGATGATTCTTAAAACTATAAGTGCAGTAACTAAAGATCAGAAAATGAACATTGTAATGATAACATCAAATTCATATTGAAAACTGTAGCAGAAACAATGCCGAGTTCCTTACCATCAGAGATATCCAAAACTTTCTTGTTGGAATTCCTTTTTTCCTTTGCTTTCTTGTTGTTTTTTTCAGGAGTAATTTTTTTTCCAGGAGTAAATGACTTTTGAGGCTTAGGCTAATAATAAGCAAGAGGGAAGAACTCCTGTTATCTGGTTTAGGTGTACAATTTCTCTTTAATTTGAACATCAAGAATATTGTAGAATTTATGTATTGTTTTTTTGCTAGTTGAGGGACGCCTTTTAGAATTAGCAAAATATTATAGTGTAAAAGGAAACATGGTAGCTTGTTCCACACCCTGGCATGAGTTCAGAAATAAATAAATTATTATACTGAGAGAAAACGAAAAGAATAAAGTAGCAAATTTAGAAAAATAGTTAAAGTGGTATAGACAAATGCTTGGAGTGATACCCGCTATAGACTGTACTGGAAATCAGTATCAGGAATTTTTTGTGGATTCAGGTCCTAGAAGTATCACTCCTCTCATTGCTTTCAATTTGTAATACTAACATTTCAAAGGAGGTCATTAAATGTGTTTTCAGGCCACAAGCATAAGCCACTGTTACTCTATTAACGATTGCGAACCAATACAATGAGGAAAGGAAGTGTATAATCTTTGTGCCATTGATTAGTTTTATCAGACAAACATAGCTTCTATTACCATAGTTGTCAACCCATGACTTGACTCGTGACTCTATTTCTTAATTTTATGACTCAGGACTCGACTCGACTAGTGACTCGTAAGAGTTTTTGATAATAACAAAAATTTAGTTGAACAAAATATAATTATATATCAAAAGATAAAGCATGTAAAAAAATAATCCAATGGCACATAGATAAAGCACTAAACCAAAAATATAAGTAACTATATGCTTGTAAATTGCATGCGCAAAAATAATTAACTTCTAGTTGGACTTAATCATGGGTGAAAACCCTTCCCTGCTTTAGATTTGTATCTGCCCATGATTTATGGTATAGATGGAAGGAGATTTGTGGTGGTTCAAGCCAAGAACCCAAGATTGTCCAAGACTGGATCCTCCCGCACATGGTTTTTTGAATCTAAACTTTGACGGGTCTAGCATGGGAAACCTTGGTCCTGCCGGAATCGGGGGAGTTTTGACAGATGAATTTTGAGCTATGAAATGGGCTTTTGCGGGTCCCATTCGAGTCGCAGACGCTAAGGAAGCTGAAGTGCGTGCTATCTACCAAGGAATAAGGAATCTCAAGAATGAAGATTTGAATAAGGAAGTGGTAGGAGACTCGCTCAATGTGATAAGGTGGCTTAGTGGCTCTCATTCGTTCCCTTGGAGATTTGCGTCTTTCTTCGATGAGATCCAAGACAGGGTGGGAGATGCATCTATTTCTTTCTATCATGTTAGTAGACCTGGCAAAAGCGACCCGTGCCCGCGGGTCGACCCGACCGACCTGCAAATTTGCGGGCACGGGTCTGAGTTTTAGTGACCCGTCAAAACTAACCCGCGGGGGGGTCGGGTCGGGTCAACCCGCGGGCATCCGCAAGTCACTTGGCTTTTTAAAGGGTGATGCTAATCTAGAGGGTTTGATGCCTAAATAGGTTATGGCTGGCACCATAGAATATAAATAGGTTGTGGCTAGCACCATAGGTTGATCCCAACCCTCCGATTTGAATGTTAGAGGGTTGATCACTTGATCCTAACCCTCTATAGATCGGAGGGTTAGGATCAACCTATTGAAATGATTTTTGGGGCACAACCTATTTAGGCTGTGGGCCATCTAATGGACGGTTTGGATCATCCCACGGTGCCCGCCATACCCCCCTCATCAAAATCCAGTGATAATATTTTCCAAAATAAACTACTGTTTGAATTTGCGGGTGACCCGCGGGTTGACCCGGCCCACCCGCGGGCCGCGCGGGTCACCAAAATTCTAACCCGCAAAAATGCGGGTCATCTCCTGACCCGACCCGTGTGACCCGCACCCGCATCACCCGCGGGTTGACCCGGCCTGACCCACCCGTTTGCCAGGTCTACATGTTAGGCAGTCAGCTAATGGCGTGACAGACAATCTAGCTAGAGATAGTGTCTCTAGGGAGAGTTGAGTTATTTGACTACCTTCCTCCTTGACCCTTGCAGTGGGGCTTGTTCTTGTCTTTCTTTTTCTGTTTCTTTATTTGTATATGCCTCCTCGGTCTTTCTTTGCATTTAATGCAATTGCCTACCATTCAAAAAAATAATATTGATTAAGTCCTAAGTTTCAACTTTCTAGTTTTGAACCGTCAAAACAAGAAAGCACAGGCCCAGTGACTCGATTTGACTCATAAGAGTCTTAGTTTTTCGACACGACTCGCAGCGACTAGTAAGAGTCACCAGACGACTCGTAAGAGTCATCAACATAGGTGAGTCACCCATGTGACTCGACTCGAAAGCCCAACGATTCGACTCGACTCGAGAGTCGACTCGTAAGAGTTTGACAACTATGTCTATTATCATGATGTTGAGTACCTTTAATGTGACGTCTAAAACTACTGGCTAGTTCATTGACTAACAAGCTTTCGGCACATCACAAGATGACGGAGCTGCTTCCAGGTGGCGAAAAGAATGTACTAGATTATCATTTCAGGTTGTTTGGTGGTGTAGGACGGGAGATTGGAGAGCTTCATGTGACATAAATGGTAAATGATAACTACACTGTTTAAGTGTTCGTCAGAAGTTTTCTAGTGTGAAAAGTAGGCATTTGTTTTGATGTGTTTGTGTAGCACACTGCTCGGACTTGCTTCTGAATACATTAGAAAAGACCACACACTCTAGTTTGGCGAAGGTGAACATTGATGGTTTCCATCTACAGTCATCCTTCTACTTAGCTTTATGAAGAAGCACATGAGAAATAAGGATTTGGTGGAGTTCTTTAATACCAATATGACATGTGTTTCTTGACACCACAAAGCTTATACAATGAAAATGTTTTGGAAGCCCCACTCCATACGATAGTTTCTTTTTATCCTTAGCCCATGTAATCAATTCAACTTTAATATTAGTCGCCAAACACCCCAAAGTTCTGCTATGATCTTGAAAGATGCGCCTATTCCGCTCCTTCCAAATGTTCCATATGATGGCGTAGGGGAAGGTGGCCCAGAGAAATTTTCCTATCTCTCCATAAGGACCTCCCCTCCAATAAATGAGAAGCGAGCTAATAGATTTCGGACAAACCCAGCACATTCCAAAAGCTCCAATTGCTCGTATCCAAAGTTGATAGGAGAAAGGACAATGCAACATCAAGTGGTCTAACGTTTCCTCATTTTAGTAACATAGAACACAAATACTTGCAAGGCTGAAATGTCGTTTTTTCAGTCGATCACAAGTGTTTATCTTTCTGTGTACCAAAGTCCATCCAAAGGCAACCACTCTTGGTGGAGCCAAATACTTCCAGATACGCCTCTTTTCCGACTTTTGTCCCGAACTCAGTTCTGTGAAGAATGATTTGACTGTAAATACACCATTTGGTTTCGGTGCCCATAGGATCTCGTTATCTGTAGATCTGAACAGTACACCAAGTGTAACTGTAGTAGGAGTCGCTCGAGATCCTGTATCTGCTCATCTTTAAGGTCCCTTCGTAAACGTATGTCCCAAAAACCTCTCCCAAAGTCTCCCTCTCGCTTGAGATAATCTACCACCAAAGCTTCTTGGTTAACTGCAATCCGATACAATCTTGGATAATCAACCGAGAGTAGCATTTTGTCACACCAGAGATCCCTCCAGAATCTGACCTCTTTTCCTTGTCCCACTTTGTATCTAATTCTCTAAATGAAATCATCCCTGACCGAGCAAATCGATCTCCAAGAGCCCGATCCCTTCCCAGCAACCAAATTTTTAACGGTCCAGTCTTCATTTTTCATACCATATTTAACGTCAACCACAGTACGCCAAAGAGCCTTCTTTTCTTTACCATATCGCCAGAGCCATTTCCCTAACAATGATTTGTTACGATGTCGTAACTTTCCTATCCCTTGTCCAACATCTCTTTTCGATTTGGTTACTATGTCCCAATTCATCAGATGACTTAATTTTTTAGATTCCCCAGTGCCATACCAAATGAAGTCTCTTTGTAATTTTTCTATTCGCAGCGTCACCTTCACCGGGATTTTAAAGAGCGACATGAAGTATACTGGCATATTGGCTAGAGCTACTTTTATCAATGTTATTCTGCCCCTAGTGATATGTATCCTTTCTTCCAGGTAGCGAGTTTTCGTTCCACCCTTTCAATTACCAGAACAAAATTATGGAGCAAAATCATGAAAATTCTCTCAAGAACAACTAAAATCTCTATTTCATTGCTGCTAAGATTTTGGAAGGAGGAGATTTTCAAAGGAGAAGATGGGAGATTGTTACTGCGATGACTGCACCTATCGGAATTTCAAATAGAGGCGGTACCGTCGTTTGGAAAAACAACACAATCGGGAACTTATACCTAGAGTTACTCCCTCAAACTCATGGAGGTGGGTAGAAAAAAGAATCGTGAAGACGGCTCTAAATGGGAGATTAGACGATTGGTGTTGTCTCCCCTGTAAATATCTTAATTTTAGTTGGAGAGACAGATGTCGGAGATGTCGTATGGATTTAAAGGATGGGACTCAGCCCTTAGGTGAAAAACCCAATAGTCTGGATCTCGAAACGGAGTCTAATGTAGATGATCGTTGGCCCGACTCGGGGACGATCTCCATACTCCCTAGGGGAGGTAATCCTGTCCTCTCTATATCGGGCAAGGAGGTGGGATCAAGACTATCTTCACTTAGAAGTTGCCTAATAGGGAAAATAAAAGACATTTTTGGGACTCTTCATGATCTATGGCTGTGGGCCAAGAGAGTTTGGAACCTCGCCCTCCAATCATGCCATGTTTTCTATCTAAGGACGAAGTCTTATTGATCTTGAAGCTGCAGGGATTTTGGACAAAGGCAAGGAGGTGTGGGATGATCAACTCCATACCCTCCTCCCATGGAATAAAGACTTCTCTCTAGGGTTGGAGGAATTTTGGGTCAAATTCTATGCAATTCCTCTTCATGTATGGGCCACATCAACAGTTAAAGCTCTTGGTAATCTTTTTGTTCGAGTACTAGAAGTAAAAATGGAAGGGAGCCACAACCAATGTATGACCTCCGTATCAGCTAAAATTCTTGCTCCATGGTGGAAGTTTCTGCCACCATCTATTCAAATTCAGATCTCTGGTCAAAACTACACAATCGGCATTGAACCTCTAGGCAGTAGGGGTTCAACGACTTTGAGCAGGATTCCACCCCCATCAGGTTTTGGTCCCTTGAATCATGGTCCCAGATCCAGGAAAAATTTGTGTCGGCGTCTGAATGTCTGCTTGCTCCTTCATCGGAATATCTCGGCCGGGGAGTCGTTGGACCCTCGGGGCCTACCCCATCGATTTCAAATTTCAAATCTCCCTCCATGCCAGAAAAGTCTCCTACTTGGGGTACAGATTACCTCTCCGTCATCCCTACTAAGGGGAAAGGCTTAAAGTTGAAGGGATCACTGTTGAAGAGCCACTCAGGGCATGTTAGCCCTTTTCGTTCCTGGTCAAGGAAATGACGTTTTGCAGAGGTAAGGAAATACTTAGGTACTGCCAGAAAGGGGACTACCAGATCTTTTCCGAAATGTTGTAAATCTACATTTGATTGCGCAAGGAAACTCCAGCCAAAAGTGGCTGTCGCAGAATTTCATAGGGGATCTCTGCTCAGGACAAAGGAAAAAGTAGGGCTCTTCTTGGAGACAATTCCAGAAAGAGTAGAAGCATCAATATCAAAAGGTGAAAGTTTTGGTAAGGCCGCTCTACATCGTAATTTCTTCATCTCTTGTGGATGAGGTGTCCTCAAATCTGGTAGTTAGGCTCTATTACTGCTGAAATTTTGGCCTTTGGTTTAAAGCGGGTGGGGCGTGGAGGGTCAAATACCTGTTCACAATGAAATACTGAGTATAGATACAGTTATTCTTGTGCTTTTATTTTCTAGTAGAGTGAGAGAGGAAAATGGGATACTCATGGTTGGCTCGTGGCTCCAGTAAGATATGGAAATATCTTAGACTTAAGAATATCCAAAGGAAAGGAGATTTTCATCTAGCCTCCACGGGGTTGGTGATTGAGATGACAAGTGTTTTTAATGTAAAGTTATTAATATGATTAACCTTGTTGGGAAAGAAATCTAAGATCATAATATCTGCTTTCTCGAGATTTGGTTGTGGGCTCAAGGATATGAACTTTAGGGCGGTTTCATTCTATTTTATTTACGGAAGGGGTAAAGAAGCTAAGATTAATCGGTCTGTTAGTATTCCTCAAGAAAGGTAAGTAAAAACTTTATTTAGTATTTAGAAGAATGGCTTCTTCTCTTCCTCTTCGGATTCTCGAACTTATAAGAGATTACGGAGAGAGTTTCCTAATTGTTCGGAGTGGTATCAACATCGCCGGAGGGCCCGTAGCTTGAAAACAACGTTGCAAAAGCCTCGGTGGAAGTGCCCACTGTCCATGAACAAGTTCAATGAATCATCAAACGGCAATGGAAATATTTTCAGGAGGATTACAGGCTCATTGCGGAAGAATTTTTCCCATTAATAGGTACTTATAATGTAAAAGATATATGTATACCGGTTTACAAACTTCCTTTTTTCCGAGGTTATATGGAGCATGCGAAAAATTTGAGACGGCTAGAATGGGAGGCGAAGCAAATTCTTTGCATTCGCAAGATATCAGAATTGATGGCAATCCAGATGAATCCAGTAGAAGAGGTTCCTTACCCGCAATTCGCCTCAGATTTTTTCTCCAAAGATATGGAATTGGAATTGGAATTAGATATCGGGATTCTATTGATGGAATTAAGCAAATGTGCGTGAAAACTCCAACCCAGAGTTAGTTTTGGTGATTTCTTTAAAAGGTTTGTGATAGATGGCTTTTTGGGAAGTTGGAAATTAGCTTCTAATTGGATGGAGAACAGTTAAAGATGGCAAGGAAGTAGACTGAGAAGTTTTGGGTAATAGTTTATATGAATGAGATTTTATGGGGAATTTAGTCTGGTTTTTTGGAAAAAGAATGTGAATTTTGTGAAGATTCGGATGGTGGTTAAAGTATAGTATGTATAAATCTAGGTTCCTATACTGCCAAAAGGCAATGTAAATATGTGGGTGAAATAGTAGGCGCAACTGGGCTATACATTGTCAATTTTAGGTGAACTACAAGAAAGAAGTCGATCATTCAAGGGGGTTGGATTTTTGGAAAAATCGATGATAGAGAATAGTAGAGATAGTAGTAGTACTGGATAGACACTGGATGCTCTTGGGGAAGAATTCTTGTTGGTTAACCTGTAAAGGAAGATATGCTCTATGAATGGGGAGGATTCAATAGTTTATATCACTGGCTCTTGGTGATTCAAGGTATGCCCTGAATTGCTTTAACTGATGCTATGTAATGATACTTGGGACTCTTGGTCCCTATTATAAATTTCATAATATCAATGAAATATGTCATTTTTCAAAAAAAAATTACCAGATCCCACTGCGACGCTAACTGTATACCGAAGCTCAGTGGCAATCCTAAGTATGATACCGGGAAGACCCCTGCGATACATCCCACAAATGCCGCCAGATTCTGGATTTTCTGCTGCTCCATATTAATGCCCAATAACATACTTTTTGCAAAGTTGATTTTGAGGCCCGAGATAGCCTCAAACCATTTATAGATTATAATGATATTAGGAATGGCCTGAGGGGTGAATTGCAAGAATACAAGAGTATCATCTGCAAATTGTAGATGTGTAATCTTATCAGCTCTTGGCCCTGCCGATAAGCCATGAAACTAACCAGATTTCCCCGCCTTGGTCAACATAAGATTGAGGGCTTCCACCACCATGATGAAAAGGGAAGGAGCTAGAGGGTCACCCTGACGCACCCCCCTGGAACTCTTAAAGAATCCTTCTGCCTAGCCGTTGATGAGAATTGAGAAGCTGTTATTTGATATTAGCGATCTCGTTCACATTCGCCATTTGTTCCCAAATCCCATACGATCTTGAATGAAATCGATAACCTCCTAGTCAATATGATCATAGGACTTTTCAATATCAATCTTGAAGATTAGACCAGAACCTCCGCTTTGCTTGACCGAATCTAGGATTTCATTAGCTATAAGTACTCCGTCCAGAATTTGCCTAGAGTCCACAAAAGCTCCTTGAAATTGAGAGATTATATTCCCCATACAACTCTTCACCCTTCGAGCAAGCAATTTGGAGACAATCTTTGGAACGCTGTGGAGCAGGTTGATTGGCCTGAAATCTTTTATCCCTATCACCCTTTCTTTTTTCCAAATTAGTGCTATAAATGTTGCTCTAGCCGCTTCGCTAATTATGCCTCTTTCTTCATGAAACTCAAGAAAGAATGCCATAATATCTTCCTTCATGATACCCCAATACTTTTGGAAGAAAGCCATTGGAAAACCATTTGGTCCCGGAGCTTTGTCGCTTGACATGGAGAAGATAGCCCTTTCCACTTCTTCCTCTGTGAAATCTCGGTCCAAAGAAATCCGTTGTCCAAGACTGATAGATTTGAATTGAATCCCTTATACTTTCGGCCGCCATTCCACCGATTTTGAATATAGAGATTGATAGAAATCAATAATTCTCTTCTTGATTAAATCAATATCTTCAATTAATGAACTCCCCTTCTTTAGGCTCGAGTTAGTATTGGTTTCCTGCCTCGAATTTGCTATTTTGTGGAAAAAGTTTGTATTCCGGTCTCCTTCTTTAAGCCATGTAGCCCTTGATTTCTGATGCCATCTGATCTCTTCTCTACGCAGAATCTCCTTGTATTTTTCCAGAAGCTCTAGTCTTTCCATTTTCTCAGCGGTCGAAAGAGATTTAACGCCTTCTTTCTCTTCCAGAAATTCCAAAGCAGTCACTGTCTCTGCCTTATTACATTTGGTCTCCTTGTCTGTCGTTTTCTGCCATTCTTTTATTTTTTGTTTTATAGCCTTGGGCTTTTTACAGAGAATATATCCCTTCCGGCCTTGTATTAAGATTTCGTCTCACCATTGCTTGATTTTTTCATCTAGTCCCGGAATTTCAAGAAGGTCTAGATTGAATCTGAACGGACGTGGGCCACCAGAGAAGTCCGAGATTTCCAGTACAATAGAATTATGGTCAGAAAGAAATCGGTCTTCCCAGTTTGAGGTTAGAAGGACCCGATCTAGCAGACACATTACTAACCGCTCCTGATTGTTTGACCAAGTATAGCGCGCCCCTTCCAATGGCAGATCAAATAGCTCCATTTCTTGTATAAAATTTGAAAATCTCCTGGTTTGGGAGTTCTTTTCCGAGGGGAATCGAATTGTGTTGAAGTCTCCTCCTATGATCCATTCACCCTGATATGTGTTACGAATCAAGTATAATTCCTTCCACAGACCCTTCCTCTCTCTAGCTCGTATTGGGCCATATACCGCAGTAAATATCCACTTCTCATCCCATTCTGCGGAAGTAAAGAGAACTGTGATCGAGTACCTGCCAACTCTGGTTCCTTCATTAACAAATTTCCCTCCCTTCCATATTATAATAATTCCCCCAGCCGTCCCCACTGACGACAAAGCAACCCATTCCCGATGGTTCCTACCCCACAGTTTGTTAATGAGTTCATTTGTGACTCCCATTATTTTTGATTCAGTTATGACCACGAGATCTAGTTTACGTTGGAAGACAAAGTCTTTGATTAATCGTATCTTTTTTCTTCCCCCAATCCTCTTATGTTCCAAAATCCCATCCTCATTGGGAGCGAGGATAAAACTCTCAGCGAGTGACAGGTTTTGTTTAAGAGAACGCCACCACCCTCAAAGAGGGGTTCTGACTTCTGAGAACCAACCTCTCCCAAGGACCAGGCCGATAGAATGCATGCGGATTTAGATGTGGGAAAAAGGAAAGCTTTAATTCCCAAAAATTGCACTGGATCGCTTATGACGCATCATCATAAAACTATATTCAGTATTTTAAAGCATGATTAAAAAATGTAGAAATTAGCTTATTTTGTGATTACATTTAGAGAAATTTAAAAATAATTAAGGAATGTAGAAATTAGATTATCTAATTATTATGTTTCTTTATAAACTTCGATATCCTATACTAAAAACTGACTAAAAAATATAAATAGTACAGATTGCTTATTTTAATTATGGTCTTGATGGAGTTATGATGGTGGGTAGCTGGTAGTAAGAACAATAGGAGGTCCAGAATTGGCACCAATGCCTTTTACAAATGACTCTTCAGGTCAAAAGACTGGATATGCTGTGAAATTATTAGATCAGAAAATGATGGAAGGCTCCTTAGCATAAACATGATCTCAAGGAGTTAAAAAAATGAACCATTTTCTTGTTAATACAGGGTAAATATTTCATTCAGACATGAGCCTAATCTAGAAGTGTGCTTATTTTATAAAAAAAATAGCAGCTAATATATGCTGAACATTTTTTCTTTACTTTTCTTGTTGCTCAATACTTTTGCAATGAGGATTAGATTTTGATACTTCACTTCCATCATCTCAATTTTCAATTCAACAAAGCCTTTCTCCCAAACTAGTTGGGGTCGGCTTAATGAATCGTTTAGAAAAATTTCATATGACTGGTAAATGAAAAGACGATCATTCACAGTAAATGAGTGGATACCTGAATAAATTGTGGTTTAGTTTTATTATTGTCAGCAATATGCTTTTTGGAAACTAAAAGTATGCTTTTAGTTCTTATTCACAATTCATTGTTACATTTTTCTATTTTTATATGATACGACTGTAGGCTATTTCTATTATTATTTCTTAAACATTGTTTGATCTTCATGTTTTACTGTTCCAGTATTCTGATTCTGATTCCCTATTAAAATTTTCATGTATACAGCTTTATGAAGATGATATATGCATCTGCATTTTGGATTCCAATCCTTTGAGCCGTGGGTAAGGTATCTATTACACTAGACTGAGCCATTATAATTTTCTAAATCCAAGATAGAGTACTTTTTCTCTTACTGAGGAATGGTCACTATGATCTTTAGGCTTCTATTGAAGTATCAATTAGTTCCTATCACATGGAATTGAAGTTTTTTACTTGTGGAAGAAGTACTCTATTTTTTAGAGAAAATCATAAAATAAATAGTTAGACTAAACACGTTTAGCCGCTCACTCGTGCTCTGATAATCCATTTGATATCTTAAGTGTGTTACTAAGTATGCTCTTTCAGGCATTTATGTTTATCGTTTGTACTTATTACTCATATCTCGGTTGAAGACTTTTATTGTTAAACTTATTTGCCACATGCTATCGTCATGTGGTTCTATATCCATGTTGAATAATCAAACACTAGCACACTACTTGAACATGAAATAATTCGTGGTAAGGCTGAGAGTTAGCATTGCGTGGGATTACGTATGTGAGCCAGTAAGGACATCAGAGATGGTCCATTTAGTTAGTCATCAAATGGTGATGAGATCTGAATTGTTGGCAGTATTCTTAGTTAAGGGATGTTAAGTGTGTGCATACCTTGACCACATTGTGTCATTTGCATCATACGACCATAGTTGTCAAACTCTTATGAATTGTACGAGTCAACTCTCGAGTCGAGTCGAGTCATTGAGCTTTCGAGTCGAGACGCATGGATGACTCGCCTCTGTTGAAGACTTACGAGTCGTTTGGTGACTCTTACGAGTCACTGCGAGTCGAGTCGAAAAAATAAGACTCTTACGATCAAGTCGAGTCGCTGTGCGTGAACTTTCTTGTTTTGATGATTGAAAACTTGCGAAAAAACACTATGGGGTCTATACAAATGAAGAGAAAGAAAAAGAAAAAGAAAAAGAAAAAGAAAGATAAGTACAAGTCCCAATGGAGTCAAATAGCTTAACTCTCTCCCTAGAGACACCATCTCTAGGTAAACGGTTCGCCACACCATTATGTGACCGCCTAACATGATGGAAAGAAATCGATCCATCCCCCGCCCTGTCTTGGATCTCATCGAAGAAAGAGGCAAATCTCTAAGGGAAGGAATGAGAGCTACTATGCCACCTTATCACACCGAGCGAGTCTCTTCTACCACTACCTTATTCAAATCTTCATTCTCAAGATACCTTATTCCGTGGTAGATAGCACGCACTTTAGCTTCATTAACGGCTGCGACTCTAGTGGGATCCATAATATCCCATTTGATAGCTCCAAATTCATCCTTCAAGACTCCCTCAATTCTGACAGCACCAGGGTTTCCCATGTCGACCCGTCAAAGTTTAGCTTCAAAAAACCATGTGCGGGAGGCTCCCACGGGAGGCTCCCAGTATTGGACAATCTTGGGTTCTTGGCCTAAACAACCACAGATCTCCTAACAAGCATATCATAAATCATGGGCAGATACAAATCTAAAGCATGGAAGGGTTTTCACCCATGAATAAGTTCCAACCAAAACTTAATTATTTTTGTGCATGCAAGTTCCAAGCATGTAGTTAATTATATTTTTACCTTAGTGCTCTATCTATGTGCTATTGGGTTATATTTTTTACATGCTTCTTCTTTTGATATGTAATTATATTTTTTCAACTAAATTTCTGTTCTCATCGAAAACTCTTACGAGTCACGAGTCAAGTCGAGTCACGAGTCATAAAATTAAGAAGTCGAGTCACGGGTTAATATCTATGCATACAACCACTACCTATAAGTGTAGAATAGAAACCTAGTATATTTACTGTCATAGAGAGAAGTCCCATATATGAGTCCTGTGCCCCAACTACCTACCACTGTTTATGAGTTTAAGGTCCGAGGTCGCTACTTTGGCACACTATCTTCCCATCCAGTTGGCTATAGTATTGATGAGAAAGCTTCAAAATTAATGTTGTGTGTGTGACTGGGTGATGGCATGCTAGCCACACAATGTCCCCTACATTCTTTTCAGACAATTTATTTGGCCACGAGCTTTCTTCTACGCACTTGTGTTGTTTAGCTGTTGTGACATATTGTCAAGTATTTGATCAATTTGTCTTCAAACAATATCCTGAGTGTAGTTATGAAATGGTGTTTGTAAATTCTGTACAGTAAGTAGATAAGTGAATACCAAGTTGAAAACTCAAGCTATTAGCAGGTAAATTGCTCTAGGGTTTTAGGTTTCACATACAGCTTTGTGGGTTTTGTGGGCTTGGCTAGGCCTGTGGAAATATAATTTTTTGTGTAAGTTTGCTTTATGGACAAACTTGGGATTAACAGTTTTACACCCCCCGCATTCTTCCAATAAGGCAGGTACTTCTGTATGTAATACAGAGTGATGATTGAATAAGGGAATTTAGATGTCCCAGAAGGCGGGTGATCATGTCTCCCCTTTGTGTTTGCGTTACTGTTCTTTATCTGTTTTGTTGATTGATTACTTAATTACTTTGATTGATCGGTTATTATTAATTATAATTGTTGATATTAAAATTCTCAGAAGTAGAAAAATTGTAAATAGAGTAGTAGTGCCATATTTGTAACATTCAAGTGCCCATGGATAATAATTCATTTTGTAATTCTAGGGGTTTTGGTGGTTATTTTCCGTTAACAAAACTAGAAGGTATTTGGATTAGAAGGGTTGTGCACACTAGCCTTATGCATATCTCCATACTTTAGATCTGATTTGAACCCTTAAGCCCAAGCTCTCTTTCAGTTCTCTCTACATATTCCTGCTTCCTATGGCATATAGTTTTTTATCCCAGGATCTTAGGGCTATCGTGGGAATTTTCCGCAGTGGAAATGTCACAATCACAAAACACTAGAGTGTCGTATTCCTGCTCCATATGGTATTCCAACTACATATAAAGAAATTCTAAACACAACTTGTTGAAAAGTCAAGGAAAATCCTTATGAAGAGTATTGGGGGTTCCACACAAAAGCAAGATCACACATTGGAAAAAATTGAAGGATGTGGTGGGCTTATAAGGGAATGGGCACCCTCCCCTTAATGGCTAGCTTTTACGGGTGAGTACTACCCAGGTCCCTTCAAATGGTATCAGAGCTAGGGCGTCGAACCCGGTGTTGCCTACGAGGACAGAAAAAGTCCCTTGGGGAAGATCTCGGTACCCGAGTGTATCTTCGAGGACGGTGAAGTTCCCTCGGGGAAGATCTCGTGGTTCCCACGTTGCTGCTGCGTGGAAGGGCGAGATTTCCCACTTTGCTTCAGCGTGGAGGAGGAGATTGTTGGGGGTTCCACGCGAAACCAAGATCCCACATTGGAAAAAACCTAAAAGATGTGGTGGGCTTATGAGGGAATGGGCACCCTCTCCTTAACGGCTAGCTTTTAGGGGTGAGTTCTACCCAGGTCCCTACAAAGAGGAAGTCCTCTTAAGAGAAAAGATCATCACGACAAAGATGAAGCTTTATAAACAAAAAGAAGAAGAGGGATAAAAGGAGAATAGCGAACATATGGGAACAAAAAGACAATTTTTTCTTCATCTAAGATTTCTATTCCAGGAATAAACTCTCCATTCACTAGTATTCTTCATATGTAATGATTACTCGCGTCCAACAGTCTATCTATAAACACAGATAAGTTCTCAGAAAAAAACGGGAAAAGATATTCATATGAGATTATTATTTATAGAATCATTATCTCCTTCAAATCTCTCTTCTAAACCCACTACCACCCTCTAAGTTATCTATGAATAGACCTAATTTGAAATTAAATTGTGTCTTAAGATCCCTTCCAACCTTCGTCATCAATTCCATTCCATTGACCATTTTGTTTTTGTCCTAGATTGGAATGTTTATGTGATCCCGTCACAAAAAAAAAATGATAATCTTTAGGAAAATGATGCATCTACTGAATTTATAAAATTGACACATTTTTCTACATAGAACATCTTCCAAATATATGTAGCAATGAAATTGGCTCTTGATGAGCCTAGTTAATATCACAATTTAGTTAAGAAAATACTGTAAAAAGGATTGAAAATAGGGTACCTCCTTCGAATCATAACTTTAATGGAGGCAAAATATGTTTCCCCAGGTGTAAAATGCAATGGATGTTATATTTATGTCTTGACTTCTATCCCATGCATATTCGTACGGTCCCCTACAATTACAATATGGGTCCAAAGGGCCCATGTTTGTAAGCCTTGCCACAGGGCCAATGCCCTTGAAGTACAAACAGGGGTACTTTTGTAATATGAAAATCAAATAGTATTTGAAAACTTGGAAAATCTCGTATGGCTGCAAAAGAGGTTTTTTTTTTGTGTGTGAATAACATCAAATCGCCCCTGTGCCTGCCAATGGCGCAAAAAAAAAAAGGGCTTAGAAACGATCACATTTCCGCGCGCGCGCGGGGTGGGGGGTGGGGGGGAGATGAGTAACCGTCCATAATAAGGGTTTTTGGTGTTTGTTTTTTTGAAATTTCCATGCAATTTCGGACAGAATGGGCTGTTCTGACCGGAATTTTTGAAATGACTACTCTTACTCTGAAATATCAGACTTGTGGCTTGTCCAAATTGTTAGAATAAGCCCAGTAGGGGCATTATAGTCATTGTATCTATTTCTATCTCTTAATATATATATACTATAGTGAGGGGGAGCTAGCCCTAACCCACTTTTCTCTCTCTCTATTCTCTCTCACAACATGGTATTAGAGCCAAAGGTCTCGAGTTCAAACCTCCTCGATGGCAAAAAAAAAGTCCACACGCAATGGTCGGCCCAAGGTGGGACAACATGTGCCACGTGTTTGCCAAGTGGGCCACACGTGTTGGGGGAGTGTTACAGTATAAAAGATAAATAACGCCTTTCTCCAACAACTTAAGCTTTTGGAGAAGTTGGTAAGTTAACATGGTTTCAGAGCCCTAGGGTTTCTGATCCCTAGGGAAACCCCGTAGCCTCCATCTTCTCATCCTCTCCGAAAACCCTAACTCTTATCATCTCCCCCACCTAACCCTAACCATAACTCTAATCCTAACCCTAACCCTTTAAAACCCTGACAGGTATAGAAGACTGGTGGGCAAGCTCATATATCTCACTGTTACTCGCCCTGATATATCTTATGCTGTGGGGGTGGTCAGCCAGTATATGAACTCCTCACGTACCTCACACTGGAGTGCAGTGATTCAGATTCTTAAATGCCTCAAAGGTGCACCAAGAAAGGGCCTATTATTCAAAAGACACGGTCATATGAGAATTGAGGGGTTCTCTGATGCTGATTGGGCTGGATCTCCTACAGACAGGAGATCAACTATTGGGTAGTGTACCTTTGTAGGAGGTAACCTGGTGTCATGGAAAAACAAGAGGCAGGACGTCATTGCAAAGTCGAGTGCTGAAGCAGAATACAGAGCGATGGCGCACACAAGCACATAACTTATATGGTTGAGATCACTTTTGTCTGAGATCGGCATTGTATCTTCTTCACCGTCACAGTTGTACTGTGACAACAAGGCTACCATCTATATTGCAACAAATCCAGTCTTCCATGAACGAACAAAGCACATCGAAGTCGATTGTCATTTCATCCGTCAGAGGATTCAGAAAGGGGAGATATGTACTATGTTTACTCGTTCTGCAGAACAGTTGGCTGATATGTTTATAAAGCCATTGAATAAAGCAAAGTTGAATGATATCTGTAACAAGCTAGGAATGTATAATTTATACATTCCAGCTTGAGGGGAGTGTTAGAATAAGCCCAGTAGGGGCATTATAGTCATTGTATCTATTTCTATCTCTTAATATATAAATACTATAGTGAGGGGGAGCTAGCCCTAACTCACTTTCTCTTTCTCTCTATTCTCTCTCACAACACAAATGATGGGCATTAGATGCAGAACAATGAGGACAGGGGTTTAATCTTTCATTGCCTACGTTTTCCATACATGATGTATACCTATGTATGCATATTCAGCTTCGAATATGCCGTTTTATATCTTTTCGAGGGGAAGGGCTAGATACAAATAATGTGCTTTCTTTTTCTAACATCAGCACTGATAGGAACAAAGCTAAATTCAGTATGGATCAACATCCAAAATTTACCAAATGTCACCTTGTGAATTTACCAAATTTCATGCAAATGTAAATCAAATGAGGAAGATAAAGTAATGGTTATAATAGTGGAGAATGGGACAACATAAGTGGAATCATCAATGGTGTGAAGCAACCAATTACTCCAAAAGCTTAAGCTGTTGAAGATGGCGTTATTTAATCTTTTATACTTTAACACCCCCTCACGTGTGAGCCCCTTTTTTTAGGGTTGACCTACACATGGCACATGTGGCCTCTCGTTTGGGTTGGCCATTAAAATGTGGATTTTTATTATAAAGAGTTTTGAACCTAGGACCTTTGCTCTGATACCATGTGAAATGACCAATTACTCCAGAGGCTTAAGCTGTTGGAGATGGCGTTATTTAATCTTTTATAGTTTAACAAATGGTAAACACAAATTTAGAAGAGGAAACCGTAGTGGATAAAAAAACTAGACAAGGAGTTTGTAACATGATTACATGTACGGGAATCTAATAACCAAGAGGTAGAAGTGAACCTTATGGGTGTGTTTGTTTCGTGAGAATCGGTAACGAAGAATGGGTATTTCATTTCGTTTCCTTTAATACGGTGTTTCAGTTGCTTTTTTGAGATGGAAAGGGTGGACCCGCGCGTAATTACGACGGGAATTTCGGGCTGTGATCGAAACCCATCAAAATAAGTGGTATTCTTGATTCCAGGTGTCTCTATCTCTCTCTCTCCACAAAATATAGGTTTCCAATGTAAAACTAAAAACCCTCCATCTCTCTCTCTCTCTCTCTCTCTCTGCACAAAATATAGGGCTTCAAATGTAAAACTAAAAAACCCTCCATCTTCTTATCCACTTCTCATCCCTCTCTCACCCTTTTCAATTCATCCAGGAAGAACGAAAGTTTGAGGGCCAAGGCAAAATGCTCAAGCTAGCAATGGATGGGAAATGTAGGGATTTCAAAAAGCTCTAATCATCAGAAAATTTCAGGAAATATGTAGGTGTTAGTGTATGTATATGCCTATGGGCATATCCGTCTTTTGTACATTCCTCATTATATATAAATACATAAGTGAGGGGGGAGACTCCCTAACTCACAATTTCTTTATCTCATTCTCTTCCTTAACATGGTATCAGAGCCCTAGGGTTTGATTCCCTAGGGACCCCCATAGCAGCCCTCACCCTCCCTCTTCTTTTCTCCCTTCTCCTCAAACCCTAACCCTAACCCTAACCCAACATCCCCACCCGCCACCCTCTTCCTTTCCCTTCCCTTCTCCTCCTCCCATTGCCCCTCTTCCCTTTCCCCTAACTCCTCCACTCCCTGCTACAGTAACCTGCCCCACCGCCTCCCCTCCCCGCTACAGTAACCCGCTACAGTAGAGAGTTGCTATTCAAGAAACATGGACATCAGAAGATAGAAGGGTACACAAATGCAGATTGGGCAGGATCTCTAGCTGATAGGAGATCTACCACAGGATACTGTATATTTGTGGGAGGTAATCTTGTGTCATGGCGGAGTAAGAAACAGGATGCTATCTCCAAATTTAGTGCAGAGGCGGAGTATAGAGCTATGACACACACAAGTGGAGAGCTCATTTGGTTACGTTCTCTCTTGTCAGAGATCTGTTTCTCTCCATCATCTCCTTCTCAGTTATATTGCAACAACAAGGCAGCATTTCACATTGCCACAAATCCAGTCTTTCATGAGAGAACTAAACATATCGAGGTTGATTGCCACTTCATTCAACACCGGATTCAAAAAGGAGAAATATGCACAGTGTTCACTAGATCGGTGGACCAATTAGCGGATATGTTTGCCAAGCCATTGAACAAAGCTAAATTGAGTGATAATTGTAGCAAGCTAGGAATGTTTGACATATACATTCCAGCTTGAGGGGAGTGTTAGTGTATGTATATGCCTATGGGCATATCCATCTTTTGTACATTTCTCATTATATATAAATACATAAGTGAGGGGGGAGACTCCCTAACTCACAATTTCTTTCTCTCATTCTCTTCCTCAACATTAGGTTTTTCAAAAATCCTTAGTAATCAGAAAAGATTGGTGGGTTTTGCAGGTGATGATGGACTTAGCAAAGACCCAAATGATAGACAATAGCAATTGCCGAGAACATTGGTCGGTTTAGCAAGGATATTGGGCTCTAGATTTTCACAAACCAGGGAAGAAGATGAGGATGCCCAGCTTTACTGATTCCGATTCTTAGTGCTTACCCAAACATTAGAATCGGCATCTCAATTCTATTTACCAAGAAAATGGGAATGGGTATGGAATTTGAAGACGATTCCGATTGTTGATTCCCGCATCCCAAATGCACCCTATATGTTGCATGGAAGGAAGTTCTAAAAAGATCTATTCAAGAACCTATAGGTAGGATTCACGGTGTGACCTACGTTACATATATTACCTATATCTTAGTTACCCTCAGGTGTAGAACAGTTATAATTAGCTTGGGACGCATAATTATGTGGGACACACAAAAGAAGAAGATAGTAGGACCTAAGGGAGTTTTTTTAGTAGTACAAGATGTTTCTCTTCGGTAATAGTAACATTGCGGAGAGCCTTACCATACAGTGATAAGATGTAGATCCCTACCAAAAATTGCACTAAGGATCGAGATTGCATAAACAAGAACATCAACCAGTCATGACCGTTGAGAAATTTTGAGCGAATGAAAAGTTCATGGTCACTGTTCTTGGCTGAATCTTTAACTCAAATTGTATTTCATGATTAGATCTACCAAAGATCTACATCACTTGGCTTTATAGAATTTCAAAATAGTTATATAAATTGAAAGACACGGAAAACCACATCAAGACCAATTAAGTCAGCTTAGATAAGTGAGATATTCGCATAGTGTTACATTAGATGATAGAGATTGCAAAGATTAAGAAGAGAGATAAGAGATACAAGATAGTTTGGACGGAAGCGTGAATGAGAGAGTCAACCGTCCGACCCTCCCACACGAGATATGATAAATATATATATATATATATATATATATATATGTGGTGATATAGGGTAACACAAAATGACTAAACTGACCCCGTAGACCAATACACACTACTCTTAACACTCCCCCTCAAGCTAGAGTGTATATATCATACATTCCCAGCTTGTTACATAAATCACTCAATCTCACTCTGTTTAAAGGTTTGGTATACATATCTGCTACTTGATCATTTGATCTGGTGAACACTGTGCAAATCTCCCCCTTTTGAATCTTGTGACGTATAAAATTGCAGTCCACTTCTATGTGTTTAGTCCTCTCATCAAAGACTGGGTTCTGTGCTATGTGAATGCCGAACTTGTTATCACAATGAAGTGAAGCAGGAGATGAGTAAGGAAGACCAATCTCTGATATGAACGATCTCAAGCAGATCAACTCACACCCTGTATAGGCCATGGTCCTATACTCTGCTTCTGCACTTGATCTTGATACGACATCTTGTTTCTTGCTCTCCCAAGACACCAAATTTCCTCCAGCAAAAGTACAGTAGCCGGTAGTTGATCTCCTATCTGCAGGAGATCCTGCACAGTCTGTATCTAAATATCCCTCAATTCGCATATGCTTGTGTTTCCTGAAGATCAATCATTTACCAGGAGATTTCTTTAGGTATCTCACAATCTGAGTGACTGCTGACCAGTGTGATGTCCGTGGTGTATTCAGAAACTGGGTGGCAATACTAACAACATAGGATATGTCTGGGCGTGTAACAGTGAGATAAATTAACTTCCCAACTAAACGTCTGTATCTCCTTGGGTTCTCCATAAGTTCTCCATGATCAGGAGAAAGCTTGATGTTGGGATCCATATGTGTCTCAGAGATAGCCCTTCATGCAAGTCGGCTACCTTTATCTTAAGAAATATCTGAGGCAACCAAGGTCCTTGGTGTTGAACTCTTTCTGAAGGAAAAGATGTGGCTTCGGTAGGAAGGGAAAAAGTGGTTTGAGAGTGTGCAAGATGAAGGTCATATTTGGGATTAGGCTTACGAATACCAGAATGAAATCATAAATGCATGGAATGAGACCGCTGTGGCGTAGGAGCAGCAGGAGGAGGTGGAGATGCAGCTGCCACAGCCGGCTCAGGGCAGAAGTGGGTTCAGGCACAGAAGGGGAAGGCGATATTCACATCATAAAGGCTTTCAAGCCTCTGTATACCTGCACTATCACTCCCAGTAATAATGATGTCATCAACATAGACAACCAGAAAAATCCTACCATCCTTAGACTTAGAGCTAAATACGAAATGATCCACAATGCACCGAGTCATCCCAAACCTTATAACCGCTTGACTAAATCTCCCAAACCAGGCACGAGGAGATTGCTTTAGGCCATACAAAGTCTTCTTCAACTTACAGACAACACTCTTCATCTCCCCCTAAGCAACATACCAGGAGGTTGCTCCATATAAACCTCCTGCAGATTACCATGCAAGAATGCATTTTTGACATCTAACTGAGAGAGCAGCCATGACATATTAACAACAAGTGAGATAAGAACTCTGACGGATGGGATTTTTGCAACAGGAGAGAATGTATCTATATAATCAATTCCATATTTTTGTGTGCATCCCTTTGCCACCAGTCTTGCCTTCAGTCTCTCCACCGTACCATCTGGTAAATATTTCACTGTGAACACCCACTTACAATCTACTGTCTGTGCCCCATGAGGAAGGAAAACCAACTGCCATGTATGATTAGTCTGCAAAGCACCCATCTCAGCATCCATTGCCGCTTTTCAACTAGGATGTGTCAAAGCGTATGCAACTGAACGAGTTTAGAGACAGAGGAAACATATGATAAAAAGGATGAAAAGGAGATGACATTCGAGCATAAGAAACCACGTCAGAAATAGGGTGTTGTGTCGAACGAGAACGTGTACGAGATGACACAGAAGCATCATCAGGCACAGTCGATGGAACAATTACCTCAATAGCAATGGGTGGATTAGCAGGCTGTGGAGGAGGTGGCTCACATGATGGGCCACCGGCACACTTGGGCATTGCATCTTGTTGAGGATGACATGAATAAGTTTTCACTTCAGGCGACGAAGAGGGTACAGGAGGAACAAGAGCAGGTAGTAGAAGTGGAAGTTCAGGTATCGGTTGTGTAGAGGGCTCCGTAAAGTAGGGTGTTTCCTCAAAAAAAGTAACATCGGCAGCGACATAAACACGACAAAGTTGTGGACTATAGCACATGTAGCCTTTCTGAGTGCGAGAATAGCCTAGAAAGATGCACTTGACGGCACATGGAGCAAGCTTATCGAGGCCAGGTGCTAGATTATGAACGAAACATGCACAACCAAACACTCTAGGAACCAAAGGGAAGGGATTTCTCAAAGGATGTACGATGGAAAATGGAGACCTATTTTTACAGGACAGAGGAGGGTAGACTGTTCGCTAGAAAACATGAAGTATAGAGTCAGCCCAATAAGTCCTTGGAACATGCATCTGGAATAAGAGAGTGTGTGTAATATCTACCAAATATCTAAGCTTCCTCTCAGCAACACCATTTTGTTGAGAAGTACGGGCACATGATGACTGATGTAAAATTACATGACTAGAGAGAAACTGCTGAAATCCACTAGAGGCAGAAAAATACTCATGAGCATTATCTGTGCGCAAGTATTTAATGGAACAAGAGTATTGTGTAGAGATCTCACACATTAAAAACTTTTGAATGATTATTTATTACATATAACCAAGTCATTCGTGAATAATCGTCCACAAATACAGTAAAATAACGATGTCCAAATAATGAAGGAGTTCTACAAGGATCCCAAATGTCCGAATGAAGAAGCTCAAATGGACTAGACACCCGACTGACAGACCTAGATGGAAAGGAAACACGATGGTGTTTTCCATACTGACACGACTCACTCTGAAAAGAACTAATAGGGCAAGACACGATTGTGGAATGCTGAAGGCGATCTGCTGGAGGGTGACCTAGGCGACACTGCAACATGAATGAATCAATGAAGTGCTCAATGCCGAGAATGAAGGTGCATTGTCAAAATAGTAGAGGCCACCTGCCTCATTGCCCGAGCCAATCCTCCTCCCAGTCGCAAGATGCTGATAGACATAATAGGATGGAAAAAATGGTACAGCACGTCGTAGATGGCTAGTAATTTGACTAACAAAATGTAAACTAAAAGAAAAACTAGGAACACATAAGATGGAAGAGCTGGTGGGCGGATTGGCAATGTCACCATTGTTCTTACCAGAACTTTAGTTGGAGGTGGAAATGTAGAATTTGTAATTGAAAAATAGAAAATCAGGGTGTGATCGAAAAGGGGGTCTCATCCCTTAAGAAGCCCTTTCAAAAATCAGGGTATGGAAATTGGTTCTGCAACCCATGTCAATATTTTAACTTCAGTTGGCGAGAAAAATGTCGTTGGTGTCAACAGAGCAAAGTGCCATCCAGATGGGTTCCTCGTCTGTCTTCGTCTCAGCCTTGCCTGAACTTGACTAGAGAAGAAGATGGTCAATGGCTCGATTCTGGCTCTATATCTTACAGGAATAGAGAAGATTTGGTCATCTCGGGTAGGGAGGTAGATGCCCGTATGGAATCCCTAAAATCTTGTTTAATTGGGAAAAGGAAGTGCCCTAACGAATCGATTGAGATATCTGGGCTTGGGCGCAAAAGGCTTGGAATGTTCCATCTTTACAATGTCCTTGCATATTGTCAGAAGAAGAGCTGATCTTTAGTTTTGAATCTGAGGCGCAGGCTTCGAAGAATTTATCCAGATGCCTTGAGGTTTTGAGTCCTCATCTGTGCTCTCTTGCTCCCCGGAGTAAGGAGTTTATCCAAGGTGAGAAAAGTTTGTGGGTTAAATTCTATGGAGTCCCTTTGCATGCCTGGGCCATATCAACGGTGGAAGCATTGGGAAGTCTATTTGGCAGAGTCCTTGAAACTAAGATATAAGGAAACCATCAGCATTGCATGAGCTTTGTTTCTGCAAAAATCTTGGCTTCTCGAAGGATCATCTCAGGGTCTTGTGTTACCATTAACCTAATGAATCAGATCTATAGAATTAGTGTTGAATCATTTGACTTTCCGGAGAGTTGATTCTCACCCAAGTTGTCTTCCCCGGAGCCTTATCTCTTGCCTGGTTTGGCCTCGGAATCGTTCCCGGTCAGGTAGCCGAGTTTGGGCTAGTTTGCCCTCCTGACACCCCGCCTGATTTCAAATTTCCTACCTATTCCTAGTGTGCGCTGGAAAGTTGACCTTATTTTGATTTGTTGTCCATTGGCGGGGGTCGGTCGAGTCTGATCCTTAAACCGATTGATTTGGGGTTTTCTTATATACTTTTTTGAGGTTTGGTTTTGAATGGATTATGGATGATGGTCGGTCCTCTTCTTTGGGCTTTTGGTTTGATAGCAAGGTTTGGAGGTATTTTCCGTTTTATTTTAGGGTTACATTCTGATTTGGTTTGCTGTATGGGTTTTTTTATGTTCTTGGAT
This sequence comes from Tasmannia lanceolata, assembly GCF_043159265.1. Taxonomy (NCBI): domain Eukaryota; kingdom Viridiplantae; phylum Streptophyta; class Magnoliopsida; order Canellales; family Winteraceae; genus Tasmannia; species Tasmannia lanceolata. The sequence continues at coordinate 31,235,032 of NW_027518714.1, read as the reverse complement.
TTCTTTTCTTGGGTTTCCTCTTGAGGTCAGTTCTGACAAGAGGTAGGGGATCTAGTAAGTTCAGAAGATTGGGATGTGGATCTTGTCAATAGGGATACGTTTCGTAGATTATTTCTTTGATTACTTCCAATTAGGAGAACTGATCAGGGAAGTTGGTTTTGGTTTTGTAATATTTTGTACCTGGATGAGGTGTGGTTGGGTCATGGGTATGCCCGAGCCCGGTATTATGTTGTGCCAGCAGGCTGGGACTACTGGTCCCGAATGCCCTTTTATTATTAATGAATTTATGTCGCCTTTCAAAAAAAAAAAGATGGAAGAAAGAGAAAAATCAGGGCCAAGCGATGTGTCTCCTGTACTAGGGTAACAAGTACTTGCAGAGTTAGGTGCAAAGCAACTAAGGAGGCTACTGTTACCAGTCATATGATGAGAGGCTCCAGAGTCAATAAGCTAAGAATTTGAATGGCTGAGAGAGCAGGATGGGGTGCTACCTTCCTTAGCAATAGTGGCAGTGATTGGTTTTCCCTTATCTTGTGAGCGCAACGAGCCTCATATGCAGTGCGTGAAATAACTAGTGTGTCAGAAGTAGGCTGCGAAGAGGCCTCATCAGATGTAGATAGAGTAACTCCATAAACATGATGAGCAGCCCATGAGGGTCGCAGCTCAGGATGTAAATCATAATAAAAGTCTATGGTATGACCCTCATAGCCACAACACTAACGTGATCCGCGGCCACAAAATCCACGCCCTCCTCCTGAATCTCTATCAGCACGTCCACGATGCCCACGACCACGGCTGCCACATGTACCACGACCTGCACCAATATGTACTGCAAGAGTGGAACGCTTGACAGAAGAATCATCAGGAACCTCTATCCTCATGGTATACTGAACACGAGAGAATGTCTCTATGAGGGAAGGTAAAGACTCCAGCCCAATAATCTGCTGGCGAATCGGTAAAAAATCACGGCCCAAACCATCAAAGAACTGAAGAACTCGCAAGTCACGTTTCCGCCTGGCCAAGACAGCAGGGTCTGTAGAGAAGGGCTGGAATGTGTCAAGTTGCTCACAAAGATGAGCAAACTCGGAATAGTAATTAGATACAACATGATCACCACGCTCCAGACGTCGTAAAGCCGAGTAAGTGTCACATCCTCGTCAGATTGTTTTCACTCAAATACAATGTTTTAGCATGATCCCAGATCTCCTTGGCCGTGTCAAGGAACATCATGTGTTCAACAATCTGTGGCTCCATAAAGAGTAGAGTCTGAATATGTGCATCCTCTTGGTACCACTGAACACGATCCTTACTTTCAGATGAAGGAGGAGCCGATATAAGATAACTAGTTTACCCTTAGGCTCTAAGGTAAATCTGAACAGATCGAGACCATGCAGGATAGTTCTTTCCATTCAATTTGACAGAAGTCTGGAACCACAGGGAAGGTCGTAGAAGACCCAAAAGTCACAGTCGAGGTGGAAGGGTCTTCATACCGAGTCTCCGCAACTACTACAAACAAGTCGAGGATTATTTATCACCAATCACTACTGAAACTAATCAACTAACAAACCACATGAACCCCACCAACCACTCCACGAAATCTAAGAAGAGGGCAACAAAGCATGAAAGAGCACCACATCCACTACGAACATAATATCAACTGCGAACGCTATGGAAAAAAAAACAAGCCACCAACAACCAACCAATTTCACCAACGACCAATATCACCAAACCCAACAATATCACCACCAACAACAACCAACATCAAATCGCGAACAGGCTACCAACGAAGAACATCCACATATGTTCTCTCACACATTACTACACAGTTCCGGGATAGAAATGTGCAACACCACCACAAACATACACCACCAACATAAGAAAAACACCAAACAAGTACCCGGAACCAACCACGAGATGATAAAAATTGAAGAATAGGTGTTTAGAACATTAAGAGAAAGAGATGGAAGGAGATTAAAAATTGGTTAGGGTTAGGATTCAAAGGTTTAAGGTAGGTTTAATGAAGGTAGAACAAGTTTAGGGTTGAAGGGGTGGGAAAATAGTGAGGCGCGAGTGGTCTGGACTCTGGAGGATATATAAAAAATTTGGGTGGTGCGGATTAGGACTTGGATCGTTCGATTAGGGTTTAGATAATGTAAAATCACAAAAAATAGGTTTCTAGGACATGTGTATATAGACTTGGGGTTCTAGGATATGCGCATATGCCTTTGGGTTTCTAAGGTATGCGCATAAATATTTTAGGGATTGAGGATTTAATGTCTGTCACTTCTAGTGGTGGTTGTTATGGGTTTGGGGATATAGAGATTTAGGTTTGGAGATTTGGAAAGGGTACAACTAGGGTTAGGGTTTGGGATTTAATGCCTGTCACTTCTAGTGGTGATTGTTATGGGTTTGGGGATTTAGGGATTTGGGTTTGGAGATTTGGAAAGGGTACAACTAGGGTTAGGGTTAGGGAGAAGAACCAAGGGAGAAGAATCTTGATACCAACCTTCACAGAGGGAATTCTTGATCTTCAACATGTAGCTCTGATACCATGTTACATTAGATGATGGAGATTGTAGAGATTAAGAAGAGAAATAATAGATACAAGATAGTTTGGAAAGGAAGCGTGAATGAGAGAGTCAATCGTCCGACCCTCCCACACGAGATATGATATATATATATATATATATATATATATATATGAGGAAAGTGTTGGTGAGCTTAAGCTCACCAAACTTATGGTGAGCTTAAGCGCCCAATCACATTGGGGCCTACTTTGTTAGGATGATCCAAACCATTCATTTAAAAGGCCCTTACATAGATGGGGTGTGTACCAAAAATCAGCTCCATAGGATCATCCTAACCCATCCATTTGTGGAGGTCAAAATGGACAGACATAATTTGTCCACAAATCTGCCCATTTTTGTCCTCCACAAATGGAGGGGTTAGGATGATCTTATGGAGCTGATTTTTGGTACACCCCCTATCTACGATAGGGCCTTGCAAATGAATGGTTTGGATCACCACAGAAAATGTGGGACCCATGTGATTGGGACGCTTAAGCTCACCATAAGTTTGGTGAGCTTAAGCTCACCAACACTTTCCTCTATATATATATATATATATATGAGTTAAGTGAAGCTACACATACGTGTAGCTAACTTAGCTACACCGACGGCTTAAAATACAGTGGGCCCACATTGTTTGGGTGATCCAAACCATTCATTTGATAGGCCCTCACATTGATAGGGTGTGCTAAAAAAATCAGCTCCATTGGATGATCCCAACCCTTCAAACTGTGGAGGCAAAAATGGACATATTTGTGAAGGTTTTTACACGTCCATTTTTGCCTCCACAAATCGTAGGGTTGAGATGATCCTATGGAGCTGATTTTTTGGGCACACCCTATCTATGTGAGGGCCCATCAAATGAATGGTTTGCATCACTCAAACAATGTGGGGCCAATCAAATGAATGGTTTGCATCACCCAAACAATGTGGGGCCCACTGTATTTTAAGCCGTCGGTGTAGCTAAGTTAGCTACACGTATGTGTAGCTACACTTTTCTCTCTCTCTCTCTCTCTATATATATATATGTGTGTGTGTGTGTGTGTGTGTGTGGTGATATAGGGTAACACAAAATGACTAAACTAACCCCATAGACTAATACGCACTACTCTTAATACATAGTATATGCATCACGAGGAACATGAGACGAGGATATGATTTTTGAGAGTATTGATAACTGAGTTGAGAACATGACCTTGGATAGGATAGAATGGAAGAAAATGATCCACGTAGAAGAACCCAACTAGAGCCAGGATTAGAGCCGGGTAGATTCCTTTCACCTTCTTCATGAAATTTTTCTAAGGCTCTGTTTGGTTGCAAAAATTAGGGAAGACGGCTGAGCATTTCTAGGAATATGAAATACCAAATGTTGTTTGGTTGTCATTTTTTAGCTACAAATCCCATTGGACTACTAGACATGGAAGAGACATCATTATTAGCTTTTTGCTTAGGTGGCGCCTATGTGGCGGGATTGTCCCCTCCCCTACTTTTCCAATGCCAAACCTTGTTTTTGGTAAATTTTAGAGGGGAGAAGAGTAGAATATGATATGCCATGTGTAATCATTACTTTTTTCTCTCTTTCTCTCTCTTCTACTATTTATTTTGTTAATGACACCCCTCCATTCTCCCACATGCTTTGACATCTAACCAAACACACTACCAAAATTCCCCAAAATTCCCTCTAATCTTCTCTAGACAAGTCTAGACATATCCCACCCTTGTCACCTCCTTTTTGACTACTACTTTCACTAAAATCCCATCTAACCAAACAGAGCCTAAAGGATTCATTTAGCCTACCCCAACTAGTTTGGGACAAAGGCTTTGTTGAGTTGAGTTGAGTTGAGTATTGATAACTGAGTTTCATAGTGGATTAACAATGGTGGGATTCCGTGGCAATAGTTTAAGAGATAAAGGTTCATATCAATTTTATCGCAATTATCTGTTGGGTCAGTGTTTTCGAACAGGGCAAAGAAGTCCGTCTCGCGAAATAGGGTTATCGTGAAGACAAGATAGACTACTAGCAGCCACAGATGAATTAATTGATCCACAAGCCAAGTAACAGTGGTTTCTGTGAGATTGCTTGATACAGGTCATGGAAGTTGTGAAAAGAGAAAGTCTGCTTTGATTGTGTTAGCTTGAGAGGTCGATATATTAATTAGAGCTGCACTAAGCAAATGTCAATCTAATTGCTAAGGCTCAGTTTCTTTCGACGTAAAAATGGACTTAAAATTTGTTTTATGTTCATTTTGACAACATAAAACAAATTTTACGTCCATTTTTACATGAGCCTAAGGGGCCGTTTGGGTATGCGGATTTTAGAATCTTGGATTTTCTCAAAATCCTGGATGGGAGATGAGAGAAGGAGACCGTCCTTCGTTTTCTGATTTCTCGCCCTTCTTTCCGTCGAATTAGAGAGTAGGAGATCGTCATGTGTTTCCAGATTTTAGAAATCTTAGGATGGGGAGAGATTTCTAAAACCTGGATTTCTTACTTAAAATCCAGAATAATGGATTGTAAAATCCAGAATTTTACACCATTTTCAAACTAAAACCTTGATTCTAAAATCCACGTATCCAAACAGCCCTTAAGTTAATCATAAAAATGAAAATTTTCTCAAATCCTTGAAAGAGGAACACTAGCTGCAGACACAAGATCTGTAGATGCACATCAAACACACACCACATCTTTAAGTTGAATACAGTTAATGTGTTTTGAAGTTTGAACAGTTGGAAAACAGAGGCATTGTGTAGACTTGTCCACATCTTTAGGTTTCATCTGCATCTAGAAATTCTCTCTCTAAATAGAAGTAAAGGGACAATGCTTTTGAAGGCTCCTAGAAGAATGGCCATTCATTTCATACAAGCATTCTCATCGTTGGTCCAATAGGACCTTCATCCAAGACAAATCATGTTTATCAGGCATGGGAAATGGCCATTGAACAGCTATTTCTTGTAAGATCAATTCTTTTGAAGTAGTCAAGCATGATTAACTTATAAAAAGAAAGGGTCAGTGTTTTTTCAATCGTAATTCTGTTAATACCTCTCATGAATATTTTCTTCTATTATATCTTATTTATGAATAGTTTCATTTATGTTTTTCCAATGTTGCTTGGTTTATCTTCTAATGGTCATCATTCTTCTTAATTCTATGTTATTTGGTGCTCTATAGGCACTGTCTTCTCATTCCAAAATCGCATTTTTCATCCTTGAAAGAAACTCCTCCTTCTGTAAGTGTTATATTTCCTTTTGATTACTTGAAGCTTTTGCACTCTTCCATGCAGTATCTATCTCAATGAATGTACATGATTTATTTGTATGAATTATGTGACATTGTTCCATGAACTTTCTACCTAAGAAAATGACAAGAAATCTTTGTTGTAGCCAACATAAGTATTTGTTGTTGATATTTTATGCCTTACGTTGTTACCTCTATATGACCTAGTTTCATGGTTTGATCCATCTTCTATTGCTATTAATCTCACAGGACATGGTTTGGTCTTCTACTAATTATTAAGAGTATTTTCAATAAAACGTCCGTGGAAAAAGGTTTTACGAAGAAATGTTTTTTATTTGTAAAATGGGTGCTTTTTGAAAAGAGAAGAAAAGTGCTTTATAGGAAGAGCACCATAGTCTTGCGTTGGAAAGTGAAAAAGTTGGAGAGGGGTTAGTATACTCTCTTCTACTTCTTCCTTTTGCTTTGTTGCACAATGGGTTTTGGCAAAGGGTGGACTTGCCGTGCACACGTGCATGGTTTGGTCTTCTACTAATTATTAAGAGTATTTTCAATAAAACGTCTGTGGAAAAAGGTTTTACGAAGAAATGTTTTTTATTTGTAAAATGGGTGCTTTTGAAAAGAGATGAAAAGTGATTTATAGGAAGAGCACCATAGTCCTACACTGGAAAGTGAAAAAGTTGGAGAGGGGTTAGTATACTCTCTTCCACTCCTTCCTTTTGCTTTGTTGCACAATGGGTTTTGCCAAAGGGTGGACTTGCCGTGCACACGTGCGGGGTGTGGGCAGTGGGGCCCTAGTGGCGCTTTGGCACACGATGCATCGTCGCGAGGAGCAATTGGAGTGCTTAATTTTTTCTATATTCAGTTAGGACTATTGGATTGATCAGGTGTGCTCCAATCGATTAGGGTCGGTTAGGCAGATGTGCTTCAAGGGCTAGTGATGGATCGGGTTTGATTTGGAGCGTCGGATTGTATGTATTGGCTAGTGTCCGATCGGGTGCAATCTGGATCGTCGGACCGTGACCAAAGGCGTTCCAAATATCTAAAGCTGATCGGGTGTGACCCGGGCTGTGGAATGACGATCAATCGCGATCTAGATGGTTTGGGGGAGGGCAGATATTTTACATAAAGCAACAGTCACTCCAAGATTGATCTGGACCATAGAATCACGGTTCAATGCGGTTTAACTGTCAGATTTCAAACCGATCCGGAAAATGCCCTGTAGAGGTGCTTTTCAAACAGAAAAGTCACTAGAAGCTCTATAAAAAGAGCAGAAACCACCCTTTCACAGCAAATTACAATCCTTGTGGAGACCTCCAAATTTGAGAATTTTCCAAGCAATTTCACTCTCTAAAGCTTTTATAAGGGCCTGTTCAGTTGCGTGCAGGAAACGGAAAGGAAAAGGAAATGACGTGGCAGAAGGAAACGGAAAGGAAAAGAAACTGCTAAGAAAGCAGTAAGAGTGCGCATTCAGTTGCCAGGAAACAGAAAAGAAACAGTAAAGAAACAACAGGAATGTGCATTCAGTTGCCAGGGAAACGGAAAAGAAACATCACAGAATATGTTCTTTACCACATATTAAGCAAGTTATGCCCCCTAAGCCTACCAAATAGTCCACTAATACAAAAAAATACTCAAAAAACTTAAGAAGCAGATTTTAAAAGCAATATAATGGAACCAACAAGAAAGAGGGAAACCCATGGTAACACCCTCTGTGGCACCACCTCTGCCCTTTCATTTCGCAACTCCTCTACCTCCTCAACCCTTTCGCTGCTCCGATACCTGGCTCTCTCCAAATATGCGTCTAGCTGTGACTGAGCCTCCGCCAACGTCCCAAATGAGCGGTAGCATGCTCCGCTAAATTTGTCAACTTGCTCATGGCACTCTGGCCAAGTGTAGTAAATCCCAGGCCTCCTGCCATTAAAGACAGCATAGTACTTCTGCTTCCCTATACTCACCTAACAAAAAGACAACATATTTTCAATGAAAAGATATCAAAGCATCATCCAAATGTCAAAATAGAAAATATGTACCGTCTGCCATTAACCGCCATCCAAATGTCAAAGATCCCATACAAATAAAAATAACTACCGCCATAACTACTAACATCCAAAATAAAAGCTTCCACCATAGCTACCAACATCCAAACTAAATAACCACCATCCAAAATAAAACAAAGACTGTAAAGTTCATATAACAGTAACTACCACCATAACCATCACCCAAAAAGTGTCATAAAAGCATTGTTCATATAACAGTAACTACCACCATAACCACCCTCAATCATCCATCTGTTGCCTGATGAAACGAGCCATCTTCCTTCGGATGTACGACCTCCTCTCATCCTCCTCGTACATGATGAAAAGATGCGCCTGAGATGGATTTATTGTGAGGTACTCCGTGGTCCTCAACAAGATATCCTGCGAAAAACCCCCAACCCCTCTAACAGCTTCGCGAAGCTGTGCAAGGTAAGCAGGTGCACGATCACCTGTGAGGCATCGGCAACCTTGTCCATGCTTGTTGAGAGACGCAACATACTATCCAAATGTGCCCCACCTTGGCGAGTCTTCTGTCGTCTGGTACCATCCCTTCTTAAGGGAGATGTCTCACTACTACCATTAGTAGGATCTGCTTCTGGAGATGGTGGGTGGTGAGACATGGGGTTATGGTCATCTGCAAAGTCATCCCCAATGTCATCAAGACTGACTGGCTGCGAACTTGCTATGCTTGGATTCTCACGCGTCCTAGACCCGGCTCCTTTCGCGAACTCATCTCCAAAGATTTTGCACATATCGTCATGCAAAACATGATGGGTAGTGAAGTGTTTCTTATGTTTTGGATGAGCCTGTGAGAAGGAGCATAAAAAATAAGAAGATATTGGATATGGTATTACTATAAGAAGATTGTATCTTGAGAGGAAGTGTTTCTTACAGCGACGTAGTCATCGTAGACCTCTTTCTCATAGATGACCATTTTGGTGTCATTGTCCCAACCAAAACCACTTCTACTGAGGATGATGCAAACACTCTTGTATGTTTCTTTCATAGTCTTGATGCGGTTTTTTATGTGCTCCTTATTGAGTTGGAGGTTGAAAAAGGCATTCATTGCAGGCCGCAGCTACATAAGCATGATCCTTAAAACTATTTGGGATTTTGTACCCCTCTGCGATTTGAACTAGAAGGGTATCTACGAGCACCTTGTCCATTTGGTCATTCCAAATGACATTCTTCGCCCTCTTCTGCGAGGTTTGTGGCGCAGTTGTCATTCTGATTCAATATACACATATATGTTCGTTAGGAGTCATACATCCATATAACAACCTGAGATGTATAACAACTTGAATAAATACACATACAACCATCAAAAGATACAGCATACATCATCCAAAACAACTAGCTACTATCTTCCTTCAAAATTTTAATCCATCACACTAATAACAACAGAGTTACTTGAATAAACACACATACAACCATCAGAACATAATAAAGTTACTCGAAACAGTAAAAGAGTCATATAACCATGAAAACATAACAAATTTACTCCAACCATATATGGAGTGAAACTATAATCCCCTAACGTCAACTGAAATCATTCCACATCTGTGTGGTAAGCGTGTTTCTAATTTCCTCTCCTCCTCTTTTGTCATCATCCCTTGATTGAGGAGGATCTCGTGGTATGTCCTCATCTTCCACAGTTTGTAGCAAGAGTTGTCTAGCTAGAAAGTTGTCCACATCTTCTAGTATTGAATCATTAGGCGTGAAACGCCGAATATGATTATGGATGCAACAACATGCTAAGAAGATGTCAATCTGCTTCTCGATATTGTACATTGGTTCTTCATTAAGAATATTGAAACGCTTCTTCAAGACGCCAAATGTGCGCTCAATGACATTTCAACAGGACGAGTGTCTATGATTGAACAATTCATTACTAGTCCGTGGACGCCGCCCACTCCACTCACTTAGGTGGTATGCGGTCTTACGATGCGGGGTAATGAAATGTCGTAAGAGAGGGTACCCGCCATCGGCGAGGTAAAACTTTGCTACAAATAAAAAAAGATTCTATATCAGCAACTAGTAATAAGTGAGAACTTGTTTACTAGAATGTAACTATGTCATATACAATGTACCTGGAATAAGTGGAATCTTGTCAGCCCTTGTTAATGCATCCGCTAACACTCTCGAGTCGGAAGCCGAACCCTCTCATCCGGCTAGGATATACGTGAATTTTAAGTCAAAGTCACAGGCCGCCAAAACATTTTGAGCTATAAAATGCTTACGACAAAAGTAGGCAGGTTTGTCTTCAATACGTACTTTAGCGCGTATGTATGTCCCGTCTATTGCACCGATGCAATCCTTGCAATATGGCATCCACCTTGGATTCCCCTCAATCTGCGATGGTGTCTCACCTGTCGGTGGTTTGATGAAGAAATCTTGCATACCCAAAATTGCCTTTAGTACTTTGTTGAAATACTTCGAAACAGTTGTCCCTGAACGTCTAGCACATGCTCTAATAGTCCTAACCCTCTGATTATGTGCCACAATATGCAAGAAGATGGCAACTTGCTCCTCCACCTTACAATGGATTGTATCTTGTAGGGTTCCCGCCCGTTTAAATATTTCAACAAATTGACGAAAGCAGCTGATGTTCATCCGTAGCAAGTTATGACAATGTTCATCTGAATCGATGACAAAAGAAATGAACGTACGACGCGTTAAGTAATTGCTTTCATAGGGAGCTCTGAGAAGATACTTTTCGTAGTACTCTTTCCAAAGTATTAATATAGCAGCAGCACCAGCCATTAGTAGTGTGACTGCTTGCCCAACTAGCTCATTCTTACGCTTCAACTCATCTCTTCGCATCAACTGTTTCTTCCTCCTCCTTGTAGGACGACGGGGCATCTTACTCTAAAGAAGAAGTTAATAACTCAATGGAAATGACAACACAATAAAAAACAAGGCATCTTAAACACAACCACAAACAATCACATATCCATAAACCCTCCCTCCATAAAACCATCCATAAACCCCCTCCCTCCATAAAACTCTCCACAAATCACACATCCTTCCATAAACAACCACTCCATAAACCATCCATCCATAACCTATCCCTCCATAAACAACCCCTCAATAAACCATCCATCCATCCATCCAAGCACATCCAAACAACACAACCACATCTACCTTAAATACATTTAACTAAATAGAACTAGAAAAAAAATAACTGTGAGTATTGATTACCTTGGAAATGATGGAACGGATCTTGACAATGAAAATCAAATGAGAGGGTGACCACCTGCAAAAGAAAGGATAGCAAACCCGATTCAAAAGCCTAAACAAATAAGATCCTAAAAATTTAGATCCAAGCCATCAGAACATTCACCAACATTTACCATCAAAATTGAAAACAATCAAATATAACATTCACCCTAGATAGTGTTCGATCTGAAAAATCAAATGCAATAAACAAAAATAAATGAAAGGATGAAGGTAAATGATTAGAACAAAGAGATCAGTGAATCTCAAAACAAAGAGGCTACATGTATCATCCCCTAAATCCAAAACCTTCTGCCAAAACCCATATCCCAAGAGGAAATGCTACCATAAGCTAGTTCAAAATATAGACAGTTTGAAGCCCCAAAGACTAGAGATCAAAGCACCCAAAATATACTGATCAAAGCCATCCATAAACCATAGATCCGTAAACCCTCCCTCCATAAAACCCTCCACAAATCACACATCCATAAACCCTCCCTCCATAAAACCCTCCATAAACCATAGATCCATAAACCCTCCCTCCATAAAACCCTCAACAAATCACACATCCATAAACTCTCCCTCCATAAAACCATATATCCATAAACCATGCAAGCACATCTACGTAAATACATTTATTATCTAACATAGATGGAAAGAAGCAAATTAAGTGTGAATATTGATTACTTGAAAAGTGATTGAACAGTTCTTAAAAAATAAAATCAAATGAGGACGCCAACCACCTAAAAAACAAATCAAAAGGATGACAAAGCGTAAGCATTATCCATTGATTATGTATCAAAGCTAAAAATAAACCCAAACCAAACCAAATCAGAAAATATAGTCAAAATTTAGGGGTTTTAACCGAACCCAAACCCCTAATCCAAACCCTCAAATCCTTACCCTAAAAACGAAAAAACAGAATCCAAACCCTAAAATCCAAACCCTAAAAAAATAATCAAACAGCAAAACACCAAGATTAAACAGCAAAAATGCGACAAAAAGTAGGAAAATAGAACAAAGAACATTGATCCATCAACAATACTTGGGTTTAGAATGTATAGATTAAAGCAACATAGCAAAAAATAGCACAAAAATATAAACCCGAACAAAACCCGTAGATCCAAGAAGAGTGGAGGCCGTGCGATGGACGGAGAAGAAAGGGGAAATCCAAAAAATAAAAATAAAATAGCAAGAGGGAAGGAGGAGAAGGAGATGAGTCTTACCTGTTGAGGAGGAGTGGAGGAGAAGGAGACTCGCAGCCGGTTTGGATCTTGCAGCTAAGCCAGGAGAGTGGAAATCGCGACTTCTCTGTGTCAAGGGTTGAAAATGGGTTTAGGGCTTCAAACAGAGTAAAGAACGAGAGACGCGTTTCGATTTTGACCGAAGTCTCAGAAAGTAACACAAATCCGACCATTTTAGTCGGATTTTTTTAAGCGGAATGGGCCTCACACGTCAGATTACTCGGATTCCACGTGAGATTCGCGCTTTCCTCCCGCTTTCCGTATCCCGTCAACTAAACGACCATTTAAGCTACTTTCCGGTGAAAAGGGGCCCATTTTTCATTTCTTTTCCAAATCCGCGTCGCAACTGAACAGGCCCTAAATTCATCTTTTGTTGTCTTTTAGAACATTTTAGTTCTAGTCTATTGTTATTCTGCAGAAATAGTCACTAGGATCTCACATGTCATTCGAAGGTGATTCAGGGTTTGTTGCCGTTTAGTTCAAAACGTCAACAAACGATTGCTGAAGAATTCACCTGGCTTTATTGTCTCTTGGAGGCGAATTCGTGGTTCCGCTTGCACACAATTGGTGGGGGCAAATATTGTCTCAAGGAAAGCGACAATGCGCCTTGAAGAATCTCGTTTCCATTCTTCCATCATCTCCACCATCAATTTTCCCACCAACACTACTCTTGCTGGATATGCATAGTGAAGTCCCTGTGAGCTATGCTCTTAAAGCTATTCACTCTCACTTATTTGGTTCTGGTGATTTAAAACAAGGAAGCAGGAATCGTTACTTGGACTAGGGAATCACGATTCCCCAAAAATTGGGAGTCCTGATTCGAAATTGTGGGAAACATCTGCGAAACATGATTCCACTTTATGGGAATCGCGATTCCCACTGTATAGGAAACGTGTTTCCTATCTACCCTGCTTGTCTCTTTGTAGTCATCTTCTCTTCTTGGTGGTCCTCTTAATTTGCTTTTCTTACGATTTACATGTAAAGTCATTTAAGTAAATGCCCATTTACTTAAAATTTACATGTAAATAAGGGAATGCCATTTGAATCTATTATAAATAGTTTCAAGACCCAAATCTAGAAGGATAAAAAGTCAACTTTCCAGTTCTAGTACAAAGTTCGAAAAAACGGGTCGGGTCAAAATCTTAACTTCCAAATGATGGGGTATTTATCCAATTTTAAAAATTCATAAATTCTATCATGTCCAAACATTATTAAATCTCAAAAGTCCGGTACAAAAAATCTCATAATTTGGTCTCTAAATATTTTTCATCTTGTTAGCCACTTGTCAACAGACTGCTCTACATAGGCATTTCAGCTGATAGTGGTTTTCCTTTAAGTAAATGTTAGATCTTTTAATAAGAAGTGTTTTTTTAATATTTGGTTGGTTCATATAATTATTTCTTATATTTTTTTAGTACTTTTTATTCTTTAATTTTTTTAAATATTTAAGTATTAAAAAAAATTCTCCGACCCTTCCCGCTTCCCACCTTCTTGAGAGCCTTCGCTTTCCGCTTCCACTTCCCTCTTTCACTTCCTGCTCTGGCAACTTTGATTTAAAACATGTTTGCAAAGAGGCTGTCTTGAGTATTTTCTACCTCATTAATTTGATGTTCCTGGCAGACCAGTAGGCCTCATGATGAAAATACATTGTGTGCTTTAGGTTGCACCTACGTTGTTATTTTTCCAAGGCACTTTCAGTTTGCCTTCTATGTTTACGTAGGGTATTCACATTATCAAAACAGAAAAAATGCTACTACCAAAACTAGGATGCATGATATTCACCTCCGTGTTTTGGTCCTTCAAAATGTCATTCTTTTTCTTTGAACAATCAGATCTTGACAGACAAGATGATCTAACCAGCTGGGTACCTGACACTCCACACCTAATTTTCTCTAGACCAACTATCTGCTGACATATGGGAAGAAACTTCGGCCCCAATGTATCCAGAAACTGCACCACTCGCAAATCCTTCTGACGCTTAGCCAAAACTGTGGTATCAGTGGCGAAAGGTATATACATATAAAGCTGCTTGCATAGATTAACATGCCAGGAGTAAACTCCGAGACTGACTTATCTCCATGCTTCAAATTCAGGACCTTTGAGTAGACATGATAAATCCTAGTCAAATTGTTCACATCTAGATACAAGGTTTCTGCCCATTTCCAAATGTCCTCGGATGATCGGGGATAGATAAAAGGGCCAGCAACCTTGGGCTCTTTGTTATTCTACAGGAGGGTCTTGATCACTGCATCCTCTTGCGTCCACTTACCATACGACTTATCGTCACTGCTAGGGGGATCCCTTTCAATATATTCAACCTTTCCTCGGGCAAGGAGAAAAGTCTCAACTGGCATATACCATGGTGAGTACTTCTATCATTCCAACTAGATGGATGTCATCTGTATATTCGGATTCTCCATAGAGGAAGAACCGATGGAGACAGTCATAACCACAGTATTCTTAGATTATTACAAACACCAATCACAACTACGGGCAACCAACAAAGAAGAGAACAGGATCACTTCATAGAACTGACTGATTAAACGAGGGTGACACATGCTGCCTAGTCTCCAAATCATACAAACTTCAAAAAACAACATTATTCGTAGCGATCAACACACCAAACCAGTCCCAAATGCAGGCTTCCAGGGATAAACAAAGGATGGAAGACTAACATATAGAGTTACAACATCCACAAATGATGGTGAACACTTACAACATTAAACCAACAGAGACGAAGCTGTCCGGCTGAGGCGGGAACGATTACAGAAGCCACCCGACACAATGGAGATGGCACCCCACGGCGGGGGCGGGGACTACATCGCCCGGTAGGAGCGGAATAACAGCAATGCGACCGAGGAAAGACGCCGCAAGGTGGCAACGGTGACCGGCTGCGGCGGGTCAAAGACGATGGTTGGTGGCCGGTGACGGTGGGATGCACGACAGCGGTGATGGCCGGCCCTAGAGCATTCGGTTTCTCCCCCTTTTTTTTTTTTCTTTTCTTTCTTTTTTTTTGGTGTGAGAAAGGAAGAGCCTAGAGCTCTGGTACCATGTTGATGTTGATGGTAAAGAAGAAGATAAAGTATGAGAGAAGAAAGAGATGGGAGAAAGTGAGCGTCAATGAATATGAACCATTACATTATATATATATATATATATATATATATATATATATATATATATATATATATATATATATATTAGGGTGTTACACAAGATTGTAACTAAAATACCCTTCAACACAT
This sequence comes from Tasmannia lanceolata, assembly GCF_043159265.1. Taxonomy (NCBI): domain Eukaryota; kingdom Viridiplantae; phylum Streptophyta; class Magnoliopsida; order Canellales; family Winteraceae; genus Tasmannia; species Tasmannia lanceolata. The sequence continues at coordinate 31,219,493 of NW_027518714.1, read as the reverse complement.
ACAAAGCAATATCAATGATGAGAGGATGTGTTATTACATATTGAGATAAAATATTCTCTTCTGACTTTCCCAACTTGAGAATTTATGAGTAGATTTTCAATTTTTGAGTTTTCTTCAAGATATTATCCAGAAAATATCATGGAATGTTATGAAGTAAAAAATGAAAACAAATCATTACATGCAAGGTGCTTAAAAACTGATAGATGTAATTAAAGTGGTAATCTCATGAAAATATAGGGATGATATTCTGATAATATAGCGAAATTATTGGGGTAATATTGCAATAGGGAAATAATATATGCGATCCTTTCTTCTCTGGGCTACCCCCTTCTAGTGTAAAAGATTGGGTGGCCCAGGAAGAAAAGAGGGCGAATATATCACTTCCCTGGCAATGTTATGAAAAATATTGGGGAATAGAAATGTCAGGGGAATCCCTTTTTCTAAATATTTAAGATAAAAAATATTCATTGTGAAAACATATACAGACTTTAAAAATTGTTGGCGAGTTTTGTCTTCACATGGTACGATTGCAACTATCCTTGAAGTCCCCATTTTTGTCACTTCACAGTGAAATATTGCTGGACTTTGAGCATAATTTAGATGATTCTTCACTTAGCAAATCTAGATTATGATGCTTTCACTAGGCAACTCCAAGTTGAAAGCTAAAGAAGACAGCTAAGATGATAAAAGAAGGCCTCACATATTTTACATTGTAGCAAATCCATTGCATATATCTTGAGTCTGATTCTCTCTTAGTGGCAATGATCTTAGAGATGTGGCATTTTCCATCGAGACTCCTAAAACAATGGTCCAAAATTGTCGTCCCCCAAGGTTTTGGATTGTCAATAGCTCATATCCTGCAGGAGGCTAGAGCTTTATCTTATTCTTCCCTAGAAGCAAAGACTACTGCATCTCAGAATGCTAAATTATTGACTGCTGTACCTTTTCCCCACTTCTCATATATAAGTTTGCTTACCTTCCCAAAAGAAAAGAAGTGATGAAACTTTGCATATCTGACTCTCGAGGAAGACCCTATAAAGCTCTGCTGTTCCTGAGATTGGTTTTGGCCCTTCACTGCAGCTTGAGGGTGCATCAAATTGCACATTTTTGTACATTTATTCAATACAGTTCTATTTCCAAACATTGAAGAAGATATTGAAGATATGCATTTCTGGGATTGAGCCTCTAGCTCAAAGGCTATGCTCTTCAACCTAGAGGTCAGCAGTTCAATCCCAGCTTACCTACCCCCAAAAAAAAATAAAAAAAGAAGATATGCATTTCTGTACTCATTTGGTCTGTGAAATGAATCAGGACTTAATGCTCCTCATCCAGAGATAGTTTCCCTGAAAACCTCAGAAGCTTCACTTTTTTATTTTCTTAATATCAATTTGTACGTGTCATTACATGGATATAGATCTGTGTATGATCATAATGATCAAAGAAGTTTATCCGACTCTCTGAGTTTTTTTTTTGTCTGGAAATTATTGATTCTCAAGTGTCATGGAATTTTGTACGCGTGACTAACGAGAGCACGGGGCCTTGGAGGCTAGAAGATATTATTGGGGAAATCCATGACTCAGTGCGCATTATATGTCCTAAGTACTAACACATGAGAAGATCTGCCAATGAAAAAGCGGATTGATTGGCAAAGATGGAGTGAATTTGGCATCAGTCGAAGTTAATCTCCACATACCTCATGATGCTGCCTGATAGTCCATCGGCATGCTTTCTTCATACTTGGGACCTGCTGCTTCTTTTCTGTTTTCTCTATTATTTTGTTTGCGGTATGATTTTCATGTATCTTACATTAGAGACATCTTGTCCCCTAGGCTTTAACTTGGTTGGAATGAATTCTATTACCCTTCGAAAAAAAAGGAATTTTGTACCAGTACACTACTTCAGGATCATCTTTTTGTTGCAATCTATTGTTTTCATCAGTATATATGGACTGTATACTTAATACTTCAAAATGTGATTCATCATAAAAAGTACATTATTATTTGCTAAGTTTAATTAATAGATTATTATAATCATTAAGATAAAATCCTCTTGTTGTAGAAAATGAACAAATAGATATGGGTTATTTTGCAAGAAGATTAAAAAGGATCAGCCTCACTAGTTTGCTAGTGTTGGTTTAGATAACTGTCCATTGTTGAATTTGCAGTGTTATTGTCATTTATCTTATTTCATGGATTTCTCTCTCTAAATAGTCATCTATTATTCATTAACTGCTGGGTTCATTCTGCTACATTTTCATCCAGGTGGTAGCAACCATGTGTTCTACAGTACCCTTTCTTAGCAATGCAATTATGAAAGCTACTAATTGTGGTAGGGGCTTATGATTGTTTACTCATAGTAGGAATTATTTATGATCTTCCATCATCCTGTCATAAACAACCCCTGCTTTATGATCTGTGTTTTTCTTTTTTCTTTCTTTTTGGTTTGTGAGGTGGGATGATATGCAGGACCTGAATGTTTCTACCCTGCGCTGGTTACTAGGGAACTGAAATTTCACTTTTCATTTAGCATTTGCTGTTTATTGATCCCTGCTGTGATTAGTGCCATGATGGATTGAGCTCAGAACAAAGTAGCCAAATAAAATTATAGTTAAAGGTGGAAACACAAATTTAGTATGTTACTGGATGGACAATGCCAAATAATCTAAATGTTTTGAAGTACGTGAATGCTGTGATACAGGATTTGAGAACATGTTGAGAAGATTTTTACATGAGGATGTGACTTGGGTCTATTACTAAGGTAGCGAATTGTCTTATCTGGTCCAGATTCTAGCAAAAATTAATGCTCTAACAGTTTCAATTATATTGTACAAACAGAGAAGATGAATAGAATTGTGATCGCCAGTGAGTAGCACCATTAATATTCGTACCTCTGAAGAGATTTGCTACATAATTAGCTGCACCAGCAAAGCCGAGTCAGGACCAACTGCAGAAACTGAATAGACTGCATCTCTTACATGCCTCAACAAAAATAATCCATCTTAATTTGGGAAATCATCTATCAATGTCACAAAACCATGATAAATAGACAACAGCTGCTTGTGACCTCCGAACACGCTCACGGGACACACACACACACGTGTGCGCGCGAGCACACACACACTCACACTCACACTCTTCGCTGGTTGAAAGTTTTGGAAATGCTTCTGCCAACTAAAAACTGTCTGCTTTTGTTCCATTTTGCAATGCCAACAATGAGGAATAATATTACTAGGTACAGAGTCAATCGATAACTCGCCAACTGCTTCTTGCTGTTAAGAATCAGGCTGTCCAGGAGCTTATAATGTTATACCCCAATATTATTTACATGGATCAACATGTTTAAAGTACTTTATAGTACCCATTTCGATCTCAAATAATTCACAGATTAAGCCATCTCCAGGAAAATTTTAGGATTGCCTGTATCCATGGGATGAAAAATAGAATATGCTAATATATATTTTATGGCTTTCTACTACTAAATAAGCATGTAATATTCTATTATATATCTGGGTCATATACTCGAAAGTAGATAATCCAACTTTTGTTATATATTTTATGGTCTTCTACTTCAAAGCAACCATATATTATTCTAGGGAAAAATACAGATACACCGCCTCTAGTTTCTGACACATTCATCTCTAACCCTAACTTTCAAAACGTGACAAGTACAACCCCTGAAGTTACAATGGGGCTTTTTGATGTGACGGAGTAGACGGTGATGCGGAAATGACGAAAATGCCCTCGTCTTCCTCAATTGAAAATTAGGGTTTTCATACTTGAAAACTGAAAATTTAGGGTATGATTCAAACCCTCATTTATTTATCAACACAAACCCTCGATGTAGGGTTTGATTTGTCTTCATTCACATCATTATCATGCTTTGACTAGAAACCCTAATATTTTAGGGCCTTTTTCTGTCTTTATCAGTTTTTTTTTCTTGAAATGTGTGGTTTGATGTAGCCATGGGGTAGGGTTTCATTGTTTGTGGTGGGGAACCGAGGTGGGTAGACGATGGCGATGGCCGGAGATAGCGGCGGCGGTGGCCGGAGATTGCAACGGCGGCGGTGATGAAGAAAATGGCATAACCCTAATCTCTTTGCAAATGGCTTAAAACCAGTGATGAGGGTATTTCTGTCCTCAAAATCCTAACCCAGGTTAGTTTCAGTCTTTCCGTCAGGTTAAACTGACGGACCGTTGACGAAGGGGGTCTAACTTATACAAATTGAAACCTCAGGGGGTGTACTTGTCACGTTTTGAAAGTCAGGGTTAGAGTTAAATGTGTCAGAAACTTGAAGGGGTGTAAATGTATTTTTCCCAATATTATATTATATATCTGGGTCATATACTTGAAAGTATATATTCCAACTTTTCTGTAGGAGATCCACCAAAAAATGTCTAATACATGCCAAAGATGATGGGTTTTCCCGAGACAGTTGAAACTGCAATCAGTGGGTGCTGATGGTTAAAGCTGCAAAGGTTCATTGAAGAACATTGTTAGACACATGAACTTTTGTTGTATGGAAAATCCCTTCAAGGATTATACATACTAGGTGCTGCATGTAATTCACTATCTTGAAGAGCTCCCATGTGCTTCCATTAAGACGGTGTGAAACTTGATTTGGGATGCTGTAGAACCAATGCCCTAAGGCTCTATGAGACTTCATCCCTACCAAAATAAGTACTTTCATGTGGAGGTTGATGCATAAAGCTATTCTGGTAGATTCCAGAGTTCAAGATAAGTACATAGCCTCACCCACCAGGGTGTTGGCTCTTCGGCACAAGTCACGGGTATGCTCCCTGGTGACGGGTGTTCGAATCCCCCCTCGAGTTACCTGATACACGTGGCGAGTGGGTCGTTGCGCGTATCCGTAGGGACTAGTCCTACTCCCGAAGGGGGTGGGGACATCCTACGTCATCCAAAAACAAAAATATAAGTACATAGCCTTTGCATCTAAGTGCAACTGTTATGATGAAAGTAGCTTTGAAGATATAAATCATATCTTTATAGAAAGCAAGTTGGCATGTGAACTATGTGTTCTCTAATGTCCTTGACATTCCTTTTATTTATCTTCAATCTTTAGAAGAAAGTCTCTTACACTGGCTAAGAATGTCCAAGAACACTGATTCTCTTTTCAAGTTTATTATTAGAATTCTTCCTCCCATATTGTTATGGGGAATTTGGATAGAGGGCAGTCAAAGGATGGAAAATAATTATTGTGATGTAACTCGCATCAGATTCAAGACACTGCATTAGTTATACCTTTTGGTTAAAGAGTCTGAACCAACTAGTAGATGTAGCTTTTTTGAAAACTTGGCTCAAACACACCTGAGATTAGAGGAAAGCATCTGAAAATTCATAGTAGGGTATGGCAACCCAAGAGGAGAGAAAGAGGGGGGAGGGGTGAATTGGGTCTTAAAAACTTTGCCAAAAACAATTGCGGAATTAAAACAAGATGGCAAAACTCAAACCACAAAGAAGATAAAACCAAATGCCATTTCAAAAAAAAGAAAGATAAAACCAAATGCACAACAAAGATAAAGAGAATGAAAGATAGAAGTGAGTGCACCGTGTTTATAGTGGTTCGGTCCAAGCCAAGGACCTACTCCACTTCACCCACCCCTTAACGGTGGAGATCAAACCAAAATACAAACGGAGATAGCTCTATGTCTCCCACACTCGCTCTGGAGAAAGTTTATGCGTCTACTTCACTTGCCTCTGTGGAGATTGCTCTGCGACTTCACTCACACATGCCAATTACAATCTTTGAATGTTGAAGAAAGAAAACAAAAATCCCCTTGCTAGGGTTACAATGAAGATGTACAAAATAAGATGTTCAAAATAAGTCCTGGATCCAAATCCTTAATCCAAAGTCAAGAGAGGCATAAACAAGTTTAAATTCACTCCAAATATGTTCAAGGTAGGCTTAAGAGTGTCCACTCTCCACACGGCTCTCCACACGACTTTATCTATTCACCGTTCTTATCTATTCCTATGGTAGTTATTCTATTTTTTTCCTTGCTTAGCTTATTATTATCTTTATCATTATCTCATTAGTTATTATTTTTTCATTGGTTGATGTCTGTTATTTAATAATGATGGACTTGGTCATCATTGACTAGCTTCCAAAATAGTCTTGTTTTTTAAAAAAAAAGAGACTATCCCAACTCATGGGTGGCTCAAGATTGTAAAGAGGTGTTGAATAGATACACATATGTGTAAGGGCATATTAGTCATATATAACATAATATATATATATATATATATAGTTGAGGGAGAGAACTAATTTTTCTCTCCCACATTCACGCCTATTCTCTCTCTCTACTCTCTCGACTGGTTCTCTCTCTCACCCTCTATCTCTTTGTATCTCTCCCTTCCCTCCAAAGTTAATATACCATGTAACTTTACATGCTATCAGAGCCATGGATGAAGAAAGGTAGGTTTTCCTTCTTCTCTCCCCAAACCCTAACCCTTCTTCTGAGTCGTGTTCGTTTCTTTTCTCCACCCACACCCTTCTGAGTTGTGTTCGTTCCTTTTCTCCACTCCCCACCCACACCCTTCTGAGTTGTGTTCATTCCTTTTCTCAAAACCCTAGCCGCACCTCCCAGCACACAAAACCCTAGCCGCAATCCCTATTCAAAACCCAAACCCTAGCCGAACCTCCTCTTCACACCCAAAACCCTATCCGCACTCTCTATTCCAATCTATACACTTTCCAGAGCCCTTCACCCAAACCCTAACCCTATCCTCGTAATGTGAGTTGTTCCCTTCTCGTAGTTTATGTTATTGTTGATTATGTCACATATGGATTTTGTCGGATGATGTGTTGTTGGTTTCTACTATGGGTTATCGTCATTCTTTACTGGTGGTTGTTGTTGAAGGGTGTCGTTTGGTGATTCCTAGATGTTTTCTTTAGTGACTTTATATAGTTGATTGTTTGTTGTGGTAATTGTAGTGGTTGTGGGATTTGATTTATTCCGGTGTTAGTTGTTGTCTTTTTTGGTGATTGGTAGTGCTTTTGTTATAGGTTCTGAGGATCAAACCTCCCACCAAATTGCTGCCCCCTGACTTGATGAGGCCTGTTCTTCGGTTTCTACGGGCCAATCAAGTTATTCGTATGTGGAACCCTCTTCAAATGACGTCCATTAGGTTAGATGGGACGAATTATCCACCGTGGAAGATGGCCGTATATACTTATCTCCTTGGACGTAGAAAAATTTGTTTTCTAGAACATGTACCGCCAGCTACTACTGATCTGCAGTATGATCAGTGGCGCGAAGATGATGCCGTTGTTAGATCATTTCTCTGGGGTTGTATGGAACCCCCTATAGCCGCCTCCTTGATGTATCTTCAGTCGTCAAAGGAGGTTTGGGAGCAAACAGCCACAATGTATTCTGGGGCAGATAATCTTACGCGTATTTGTGATCGTTTATCAGAATGGTTTAGCCTTCAGAGGGGAGACAAGTCGGTGAGTGGCCACTACATGGATTATCTCCCACTCTGTCAGGAACTTGATCTATTGCAGCCATTTACAACTGATCCAATCGTTCTCAAGAAGCGACAGGAGGAGTTGCATGTTGTCCATTTTCTTGACTCGTTGGGGCCTGACTATCTTCAACTCCGACAGCAGATTGTGAGTTCCCCACCCATTCCCACCCTGGCAGATTTTTTTCGAGGGTTCAACGTATGCGGGTGACTCAGCATCCTGACCCAATAGTTGATGGTTCTGCTCATGTCACATATGTTGGAGGTGAGCGTCGGGCGAGGTCGCGAGGGTGGTGGTCGTGGCCATGGACGTGAGTCAGGGGGAGGCCGAGATGGTGGAGGAAGGGGACGTGGGTCCCGCTATTGCACTCATTGCCGTATGGATGGCCACAGCATTGACTACTGTTATGATTTGCATCCCGAGCTTCGTCCATACAGACCCGCGAATGCCTCCGCTACTGTTTATGAGAGTTCTTCATCCACTCATCCTCCATTTGTGACTTCTGACACTCTAGTGGTCTCTCGTGTAGAATATGATGATCTCGTCCGTCTACGGGACAAAGGAAAACAACTGTCCGCCACGTTTGCCCAACAAGGTAGTCCATCCTGTTTTTTGTCTGGTTCTTCGTCTGGATCATGGCTCATTGATTCTGGAGCATCTCACCATATGACTGGTAATCCTACCCTACTTTCTTCTTTCCAGTCCTTTTCATCTGAGGGCCCTAGTTCTGTTACTTTAGCTGATGGGACTACATCCCTTGTCTCTGAGGTTGGTATAGTCACCACATCGACGGGCCTTCGTTTATCCTTTGTTCTTTCTGTCCCATCTTTTCCTGTTAGTTTGTTATCTGTCAGTCGATTAACTAAGTTTCTTAATTGTTCTGTCTCATTTTTCCCAACTTATTGTGTCTTTCAGGATCTAAAGACTGGGACGAGGATTGGCTCGGGCCGTGAGATTGATGGCCTCTACTACCTAGATAATGTTGTTGCTGGTGTTGCTCTTCGTATCTCTGTGAATGCCTATCAATGGCACTGTCGTCTGGGTCACCCACCTATTGATAAGCTTAGGAAATCTTCTTTTCTGTCTAGTCCTATTGCCTCTTTTCATTGTGATTCTTGTGAGTTGGGGAAACACCATCGTGTGTCTCTTTCCCACCTCGTGTTAGTAATCGTGTCTCAACACCTTTTGAACTTGTTCACTCTGATGTATGGGCTCCCTCTAGAACTCCTTCATTACATGGCTTTAGATATTTTATCATTTTTGTGGATGGTTATTCACGTACTACTTGGTTGTATTTGCTTAAAGATAGATTTGAAGTGTTTAATGCCTTTCGAAAATTTTATTTTGAGGTGGTTAATTAGTTTCAGTGTTCTATTAGTTGTTTGCGTACTGATAATGCTAAGGAGTATTTTTCTGTGGCTAATGGTTTTACTTCTTTCCTTGAATCTCATGGTATAATTCATCAATCGTCTTGTTCATATACTTCGCAGCAAAATGGAGTTGCTGAGAGGAAGCTTCGATACTTGCTTGATATGTCTCGCACGCTAATGTTTCAAATGAAAGTACCAAAAAAATATTGGGGAGATGCCGCATTCACTGCGTGCTTCCTCGGAAATCGTTTCCCATCGTCGGTTCTGTCTAGGAAACACCGTTTTCTATTCTCTACCCTGTTGGTAATCCATTTCTATTGTTACCTCGTGTTTTTGGGTGTATTTGTTCGTTCAGAAATTAGGTCCCGGTCTGGACAAGCTAGATCTTAGATCAGAGAAGTGTATCTATTTGGGATACTCACGTACCCAAAAAGGTTACAGGTATTTTGCTCCGCGTCTGCAGAAACTGTTTATCTCTGGAGATGTCACATTCTTTGAGGAGAGACCGTTTCATTCCGAGCCTCCTCTACTAGCACCTGTCCCAACTCCAGATGTTCCCATAGGACCCACAGGAGTTAATAGTGAATCTGCGCCACTGACATATCTTCGGGGATCTAGGCAGGTTGTTTACCCTACCACCGAGGCATCATCTCAACCAGCTGATCCTTCTCCACAGTCGGACGACCCTCATTCAGGTAATTCTGATTCTCTGATTTCTGATTCTCCCATTGCGACACGTACTAGATCTCGCACTTCTGCTCACCCCATTTCATCGTTTGTTTCTTATGAGCATTTTTCACCAAAGTGTCTCTCTTGTTATGAGCTTGTCGTCGGTTACTTTATCTAAGTCGGTTGTAGATGCTCTTAGTCATCCTGGATGGTGCGCAACCATGGACGTTGAAATGGCTACGCTTCACTCCAATCAAACGTGGCAGTTAGTTCCTCTTCCATCTGGAGCTAGGAAAGTTGGATGTCGTCGGGTATTTGCTATAAAGTATTTTCCAGATGGAACAATTGAACGCATAAAGGCCCGCCTTATTGCAAAGGGGTATACTCAGACTTTTGGTGTCGATTATCAGGAGACATTTTCCCCCGTGGCAAAGATCCATTCTGTTCGTATCCTGATCTCTCTCGCAGTTAATCGCGGTTGGCCTCTCTATCAGCTCGATGTTAAAAATGTTTCTTACACGGTGATTTATCTGAGGAGGTTTATATGGAGCAACCTCCTGGGTATGTTGCTCAGGGGGAGATGTGCTCATCAGTATGCCGTCTTCGTAAAGCCCTTTATGGTCTGAAGCAATCACCTCGAGCATGGTTTGAAAGGTTTACCGCTGCTGTCTTATGTTTTGGGATGAAACAGTGCGTTGTTGATAATTCCGTCTTCAATCATAAGTCCACTACTGGGCATATTCTTCTGATAGTTTATGTTGATGATATTGTAATCACAGGGAGATGATAGATCTGGTATTCAGAGATTGAAGTCCTTTCTTAAAAAAAAAATTCTCTACTAAATATTTGGGTCTCTTAAGGTATTTTCTCGATATTGAGGTAGCATATTCTCGCTATGGTCTTTCGTTGTCACAGAGGAAATATGAGTTGGACATTTTAGTATAAATAGGTTCAATGGGAGTGAAACCTGCAGCTACTGCTATGGACCAAAACGTTAAACTTCTTCCAGATCAAGGGGAGTTGGTGAATGATCCTGGTAGGTACAGAAGACTAGTTGGCAAACTGATATATTTAACTATTACTCGCCCAGACATAACGTTTGCAGTTGGTATGGTTAGTCGCTTTATGAGCTTTCCACGCACTTCCCATTGGGCTGCTGTTGTTCAGATTATTAGGTATTTGAAGGGTACACCGGGGAAAGGTTTGTGTTTCAAAAAACATGGTCATGAGAAAGTAGAAGGATTCAGTGATGTAGACTGGGCAGGATCACCTGCAGACAGGAGGTCAACCACTGGATATTGCACATTTATAGGAGGAAATTTGGTATCATGGAGAAGCAAAAAGCAAGACGTTGTCTCCAAGTCAAGTGCAGAGGCGGAATATCGTGCTATGTCTTACACGAGTGGTGAACTGATCTGGATTCGCTCGTTCTTATCAGAGATTGGGTTCTCATCAATGTCTCCAGCACAATTATACTGTGATAATAAGTCTGCAATCCATATTGCTACAAATCTTGTGTTCCATGAACGCACCAAACATATTGAAGTAGATTGTCACTTAATTCGTAATCGGATTCAGAAAGGTGAAATTCGCACTGTTTTTACTCGATCTGCAGACCAGCTCGCAGATATGTTTACCAAACCATTGGAATCAGTAAAACTGAAAGATTCTTGTAACAAGCTTGGAATGTATGATATATACATTCCAGCTTGAGGGGGAGTGTTGAATAAATACACGTGTAAGGGCATATTAGTCATATATAACATAATATATATATATATATTAGTCGTGCGTGAGGGAGAGAACTAATTTTTCTCTCCCACACTCACGCCTATTCTCTCTCTCTACTGGTTCTCTCTCTCACCCTCTATCTCTTTGTATCTCTCCCTTCCCACCAAAGTTAATATACCATGTAACTTTACAAGAGGAAAAGTAGTGAGTGAATGAAATGTTTGAACTAAGGAGGTCCTAGCCCCTCTATTGGCTATTCCTCATCCCTGTCTTTTCTTTAATTTTAATTTTTTTCACAATACGATCCTAGATCGCAACAAAGTGGTATCAGAGCGAGGCATGGATGATCTAAGGATCGGAAGGGCTAAGTTGCGTTCTCTTGCTGCGGGACAAGAGAGAATGATCAAGAAGATGCAGGAAATGTTTTCTGCTATGAATGCTTGGTTTGACGAGATGGTGGCTACACGTATGCACGGCCAAGAGAAAAGCTCCAGCAACCAAAATCGTAATGGTGGAGGTAGAGCTTATAGTCCCTCTGGGACGGGTGTTAAAGAGGCCGATCTTCCCTCTAAGAAGATCAATTCTGTTGCGAACCGAATCGGGTTAATAACATTATCTTTGTGCAACGTCGCTTTAATAATTCCATTGTACCAAAGTTCATTTGTAGTTCATTTAATTCTACACCAAAGGGGGAGACCCCGCCAACTAAACGAATGATATTAGCCGAGATGGATGAATGTAGAAGAAAAGGGCTTTGCTATAATTGCGATGGGCGCTACAGGCCGGGTCACCATTGTAAGGCACATCTTGCCATTGTAGTCGGGCACGGAGAAGAAGACAGAGAGCGGTAATAATTCAGATCAAGTAGTCGAGCCTCAAGACTGAGAGGATCATAAAGAGATTGTCCAAGTTTCCCGACTTCAACCCTTGAGGGCAAGGGCATTTTCAAGGACGGGGGAATGATACGTGTCCACTCTCCACACGGCCTTATCTATTCACCATTCTTATCTATTCCTATGCTAGTTAGTTATTCTATTTTCTTTCCTAGCTTAGCTTATTATTATCTTTATCATTATCTCATTAGTTTTTATCTTTTCATTGGTTGATGTCTGTTATTTAATAATGGACTTGGCTGTAAAGAGGAAAAGTAGTGAGTGAATGAAACATTTGAACTAAGGAGGCTCTAGCCCCTCTATTGGCTATTTGTCATCCCTTTCTCTTCTTTAATTTTTATTTTTTCCACAATACGATCTAGGTTCGTAACACAATGTCTCTAGTAACTTTTTCCTGTGTGTTCCAGCATCCGACCCAGAATCCTTAGGGCGCCCGACCAGCCTGTTTTGACAATCCTAAAAGACACATGAGTAGGGCTTTTGGTCCATTCTTTTGCCTTATGTTTTGATACTTTTTGTGACCTTATTTGTGACTTGTTTATGCCCTCAATAACCCTAAATTAAGTTTGGATTTATACATTCTAAAAAAGACTTGAATGGCTTTTTTTAGTAGGTTAGCTAGGGTTGAACTACCAACCTCAAGGTTGAAGGCCAAAGCCTTTATCATTGAGCTAGAGGCTCAATCCCAATGGCGTAAGATTAGGAGTGATGACTTGATCTTCACTTGGATTTCTCTACTTCAAGTCCAGTTTGCTTCCCTTGAATCTCCTTAAGGCTTTGGCACTCCAAGTATCCTCCAATTAAGTTCTAGGCTTTGATCAAAGTATCCTTGATTTGCACACACAACATTTAAGATTAGACCCGGCAAACGGGTTACCCGCGTGGGACGGGTACGACCCGCACGAGTATGGACCGAGCGGGTACGGGTAAACTATACCCGCAATTCTGTGGGTAGCTTTTTCATCAACCCAGACCCTACCCGGGCGGGTTGGGTAAATACGTGGGTAACTCAACAATTTTTTTAAATTTTTTTTTTATTATTTTATTATGATTTGTCTATTCATTTTTTTTATTCTTTAAAATAGGGAGGAAAAACAGGATTCAGAAAGAAACTCAGAATAAACACCTTTCTAATTCTTGCAAATAGGAGATTAAATTGAAAGTAGAATAACTCAAAAAATAGATAGAGAAGACAACGAATCATGAAGACAGAAATTAAAGGAGAGGGTTAGAAATGGTTGCCTTTCCTGTATGTTGTTGAGGGCTTTGATCTCTTCTCGGATTTTTTCCCTCTTGATTGCAGCCCCTAAAATCCTAAAAAATCGAGAGATGCGGTGGGAGAGTTGGTGGCCAGCGGGCGGCAGTGGACCGGTGGTCAGCGATTGGAGAGGGAAGTTGGGCACTTGGGCTAGGGTTTTGAAATCGTGAGGGAGAGAAAACCGAAGAAAGTAGAAAGAGAAATAGAGAATCGACATATTAGTCATTTTAGTGTTTAGTTGTTTGATTCCTATCGTTAAGTCTACGAGTAACCCGCGGGCACCATGGCCCGACCCAGACCTACCCGCTGGTCACGGGTACGGGTTGGGTACGGGTCTTTTTTTGACAGGTAAGGAAATTGGTACCCGTACCCGCGAATTTAGCTGCGGGCCAGGTGTACTCATGGGTACGGGTGCCATTTTGCCGGGTCTATATAAGATCTACAACTCAAACAGTTAAACACATTAGTGATATAAAATCACTTGTGTTTGGAATCATCAAAACAAAATGAGAATGCCAAGGTGAGAACCATTTGGCTTACGTCATCATACCTAATGAAAAAATCATGAAGGTGGTCTGATTCAAGCCTCCTACTAATTGGTATAAACTAAATGTTGATGGGGTGTGCTGTCTAAAGAGAACCCTCGTTTGGCTGGGGGAGGAGGCATTGCTAGAGATTATCTTGGCGAGTTTGTTTTTGTTTTTGCTCATTTCTATGGTATATCTTTGAATATGGTAGCTGAAACTAGAGGCTTATAACTTATTAGATAGGATGATATATTGCAGAACTTTAGGCCTCATCAATATTTATTTTGAATCTGATAACCAAGTCCTGGTTAATATCGCTAAAGGCAACAATAAGCATCCATGGACTATCTATTGTTTTTTCAATGATATTCTGTCTCTCATTTCTAGTATGAATTGCTTCACATCTCACAAGAATAGAGAAGAAAATTGCCTTGTAGATTTGTTGGCCAATCATGCTTGTTCTTCCAAACTTAATGAAACATTTTTGAATTGGTTGGATCTCCCAAGAGATGCTAGAGGGGATGTTAGATGTGATCAGCTCGGTATTCCTAATATTCGAGTCAGATAAGTTTTTTATATTGTGGTGTGGTTTAACTGTGGATTTCTTTAGTATTTTTGTCGGGTTCAGGCAAACTGGCATGCCCTCCTTCTGTACTTTTTTTATTTTTATCAATACAAATTCAGGTCCTGGTCAGGTTCCTAGATAAATTCCGGGTTAAAAAAATGTCCTTTCTTGCAGAAATTACAAATCAAATTGTACTTCAAGAATTAGACATATTCCCTATCATCGACTACATGAAAAATTGTTCCTTGTCTTTGTGATTTATCATCTTTTGGCTTGCCCTTACTCAGTAATCGCAACTGGATACAAAGACCTTCTGTCTCTGACTTCGACAGTTCTAAGTGCTAGGTAACATAAGCTGGCCACAGACGTAAAATTTTGAGATCTTGTCATGTTTTGTCGCTGAGATCTGTTAGATGCATATTCATCAGTTACTAACCCTAATTTGTTGATCGTATTCCACATCACCCAATACGGTTATGGCTTTGTGAGGCTTAAGCCTTAGAGATGGAAAGCCTCTAGGATGCTAAAGGGCCTTTAGTCAATCCTTGACTGGTTATGGGAATCACGAGTCCAGTGAGGTGTTTTCATTTTCATTTTCTATTTTTTAAATCTTTCTATCTTTTCCTAAAACACATACTGGGTGATAGGTGGCATTTGTAAGAAAAGGAGAGACCCTTATTATTTAGATTTGAGAGCAGCTGCTGAGACTTATGTTCTTTATATTCCTTAAGAGTCTTGGTGTCTTGACTCTTGACTCTTGACTCTTGAGTCTGCACTCATAACACTAATGAGTTACTAGTTAGTCTTCAGTTTCTTAGTTGTTTGATTCGGTAAATTTCCAATGGTTGCTTTTTTGTGTTTGTTTTATGATAGGAAGTAGATTGTTAATGGGTTATGATTGTTGTCACTTATTTGCTAATTATTAGTTTGCTTATTTTATAACTATTGTTTCATAATCTATCATTTAACATTCTCCTAATTTCCTGGTGTTAATGGAAAAAACTCCGGCTTATGCCTCTGTCAGCCTCAAGGCACATCTTACCTCACTAGGGCCAACTCCCTCAATTCCACCCCATTCCTTTTGAAACCTTAAATACTGTATTGTGATCATGTTTCCTTGGATGCAGGTCTTGACATCCAACAGTAGAGGAATCCTTATTTTTGATAGGTAAATTGGGGTCAACCCTATGACCTCAAGGTTGAGGCCAAAGTCTTGACCAATTGATCTACATAACCCCTTACTACGAATCAAATAACATGGAAGGATGCTTTTGAAATCTGCGGATCCTTAGGTGAGTCACAGTTTGTACTTCGTACAAGTAGGTACTTGTGGGTATTGTTCACTAGTTATGGGAGGAGTTCGACTTCTAAAGGTATCTTTAGTTCCAGTATGCCAGAGATGCTAATCAAGTAAGAAAGAACAAAAAGAAGAATATGCAATTTTAAATGATACTCATCCCCTATTCTAATGTTGTCTGTCAAGTTTGCACATAAATTCCAGTCGTGACTTACACCCAACTGGCGATTTTAATAGGATGTTGACTATTTGCAAGAGCCTTGAATATACTCTTTCAATTTTACATCCTTACAAGCAACTTTCCCTCTCGAAGATGAAATCTACTTTTTCGTGCTTCTTCACGCGGAGTTCCAACTCAATACCTTCTTCAACTAAATCAGCTCAGAATTTTGTCATCACCCTATTTGCTGCTTTGGCACCGAATCTCCCAACAACTAATTGCTTGCCTTTTCAATTTTCCAAATTATATCTCACTAATGAAAAACAATGAGGGGTCTAATGGCTAGGAGAGCTTTCGCAATCAGCGTTGACTAATCTGAGTTGTCGATTGGACATTCAGGGGCTGTTTGGATACGCGGATTTTAGAATCTTGGATTTCCTCAAAATTGTGGATGGAAGACGAAAGGAGGAGACCGTCTTATCGTTTTCTGATTTCTCACCCTTCTTTCCGTCAAGCAAGAGAGTAGGAGATATGTTTCCACGTTTTAGAAATCTCAGGATGGGGAAGAGATTTCTTAAACCTGGATTTCTTACTTAGACCCTTCATCTGCAACCTACTTCCCCCACATCTGCAACTTACTTCCATTGTAAAATCCAGAACTTTACAATGCTTCCAAACTAAAACCTGGATTCTAAAATCCACCAAACAGGGGTCAAGGTATACAGGACTCCCAGTTTTGAAGAGCACATAGATGCACCCTAGTAGCAAAAGTGAGTGTCTATAATATCTAAGTAATTTCTTACCCATTAACAATGATCACCAAAACGTTACTTATTAGAACTCTCTGAATGCCGGACTTCATCCCTCCCGAGATGTTAATTTTCAAAGGATTATTGTAGAAAATATAGCCATGACATAAACCACATATATTCTCAGTTATTCTGAACCAACATTTTCCTTTATAGCAACTTGTCTGCGTTTATTCTCTGTTCATCAACCATCTTACAAGGATACTATGAATAATGCAGACTCATTCAACTTGTTGGTTAACAACGGTGAATCTGCTGGCCAAGTAATATATCACGTATGTTCTTCACTGTAATAATCTTTGATTCTTTTCTAATATCCATTGTTGGGCAATGAACAACAAAATATGTTTAGTTAGCTAACACTGGTTTGTCTAATTCTCTCCATTGAAATTGCAGACACATCTTCACATAATTCCTCGTAAAGCGCATGACAAATTATGGACTTCCAAGGTAAAAGTGTGAAATATTATTTTCTTAATTCAATCAATCCAATGCTGATTATAAAACTGTAATTTCCAGAGTTTGAGGAGAAAGCCTCTAAAACTGAATGAAGACACAGAACAGCTTGCAGATTGCATTCGAGAAAGACTTTTGATTCCAGTAAAAAACCATGATGATTGCACAGGTAAAGGATCTAAGCTTGCAGAAGATTCATAAGATCAATGGGCCCTATTTGTATTTTATGTACACAGTAAGCACTGTCCTTCATAAAGTATTGGAACAAGTATTCAATTCATTTTTATCGCTTTCCACCAAGAATAACCAAGTGTGAAAAGTTATAGCATGATAAGAGATACATAGATTGTGGAATTGTGTTTAGTTTCTGTCAAACAGAAACAAGTATACACACATTTTCTGTCCAAGAACAAGCCCAACTTACATTCCCAGATTATGTTATTTACAAATATCCTGTTCACATTCAGATTTGTAAAAATGGTTTAAAATCCTAGTTTACAGGACGGCTCCTGTTAAGAGTTATCTCCATATTGTGTGGATGCATTGTACATCTTCATAGAGTTCTCTCCCCCCCAGGTTTTGAGATATATCTACCTTGTGTCTACTTTTAGACTACGGGGTAGCCTGCCAATCAGTTTTTTCTTCTAGAAATGTTAATATAATTTTATTGTGATCATGGTTTGAGTTTGTGAGATCCCACATGGGAAGAGGAGGGAAATATTCTGGGCTATATATGTGTGGACTACCTCTCCCTGTGTAGATGTGTTTTCAGCATCTCCAAAGGGTGGGCCCTGCGGAGTAGGTCGGGCACGGTTAGTACTGCTGGAAAACAAAACAGCCAGAACTGGACAATATTTACACACTGGGCTATGTATGTGGACGGGTGGGCCCTATGGAGTATGTCGGGCACGGTTAGTGCTGCTAGAAAACAAAACCGAGGAGGGTAGAAGACTCAGGACCGGAGAATATTTACACAGTGGGGTCGGGCCAGACAAGAGTGTTAAATCAATTTTATATTTATATTCACTTTTGATCGTACTATTCTATTATTCATTTGCAATGAATGGACAAGGACTCTGATGTTACTCCAGGCATGTCTTCTCATGTTGTGTAAGCAAACCAGGTAATACCAATTGCTCATTATCGATTAGTCACTTAAGTGAGTCAAGGCCATTGGGGATAACCAATTCGGCCCTGTTTGTTTTAGAATTTTAGAACCGATTTGAGTCCAAAACCAATTATTGGATTCCACTTTACATTTAATTTTGAGACCAGTAATCAGTTTTGGACTCGGGTTCTCAAAATCCAAAGCAATGAGGGCCTTAGTTTGTCGATTTCGGATTTTACTCTTGTTCATGGAGATTTGTTTCACGTCCGTCGTGACTCCAGTGCACGACTAAGGCCAAACTTTGCAGCCATGAATTTTTTATCCATGGAATATTAACTTAATCAAGTGGTGAGAAAGGATAGATGGTGGGAAGAAAAGAGGGGGGGGAGGGGGGGGGGAATAAATCATATTTTGAGTGGAGTTTTTTTATCTTGTTTTCAGCATTTTCTTACCCTCTTCTCACTCAGTCGCCCTAAAGTCTCTCCCTTCTCTGCCCTCTCTCACCATTGGGCTAGCTAATACATTATGGAAATAACTCATGGTTGTCAAACTTGGCCTCAGTGCGTTGCCCCAAATCAGCCTTTCAGTTTTCTGTGAAGGGCTTAGATTACTCCCAGTAAAAATCATGTTTTTAATCTCTGCCCTTAAAAAAAAGTGAATCATAGAAATAAAAGTTTAATGATAGCTAGAAATGTGATCGCAAAGATAAATATGATTGCAAAGGGGTTGATTTCAACTTTGATTTATATTTCTCATCTATTAATACTTGCATCGCAAAATTTTAAAGAATGGTTTGCACCTGCGCAACACCCCCCCCCCCCCCCCCCACACACACACACACACCGCCACACACCCACACCCACCCCTTAACAGTTTCCGTGAGAATGGTTCACTGCTTGAGGATAAATTCACGCCCTTTAACGTTTTTCCTTACCTTTGACAGTTAACGGATAACGTTAAAAGGGGGGATTTTATCAGTCGGGGGGGATATCATTTCCCTTCAATTTAATGGGTTATTGTAGAAAACTTAAATGTAAGTGATCATAATAAAGCAGAATAAAATTGAACTTAATTTCTTTTTGTTTTGATAATTGTAATTTTGGACACTGTTTAAAGCGAATAAAAACAAAAAAAAAATTACGAAAAACCTGCGATGCGACGAGATCAAATACTGATTAGGCTGTTCTATTTAAGGTCCGTCAGGGGGGATATAATTTCCCTTCAATTTAATGGATTATTGTAGAAAACTTAAATGTAAGTGATCATATTAAGGCAGAGTAAAATTGAATTGAATTTTTTTTTTTTTTATAATTTAGAAATATATTGTAATTTTGGACACTGTTAAAAGCGAATAAAAACAAAAGAAATTACGAAAAACCTGCGATGCGACGAGATCAAACACTGATTAGGCTGTTCTATTTAAGGTAAATTTGCGCTTCTGTAAAAATAAATGCCGGTCCATAAGATAATAGTATAATCACCCTGGCACGCATAGCTGATCACTAAACGATCTGCGCAAATGGAGCGATCTGAACCATGCAAGTGGAACACTTCTAATTTCTCAGAGAAAACAATTGAAAAACCAAATAGTGCACTGTATTTTTTTCGTGTTTGAAAACAGAGAATAGCTCTTTTTATTGCCCAAATGTGACTGATGTTGTCCTTCCGAGGTGTCCGTTGGATTTAAAAAAAGGAAATTTGGTCAACCGGTACCTCAAAATATCTAAAATAGTGAGATGGAACCCTTGAATTTCAAACTTGTCAAAGGGTTCCATTTTGCTTTTCCTGACAAGGTTTTTGACCGAAATACCCTTCCACCCTCGCCATAAAATAGGGATAAAAAAGTGTTCCCTTCTTTTTCCCCAATCCCCATTAACGCCTGGAACAAAAAAAGGAGAAAAATGTGAGTTTTATTTTTGTCCTATTAGGGTTTGTGCTTGTAACCCCTAATATCTCATTTAATGTGTTTGATAACTCTGTCTTTTTATGATGGTGTATAAGGGTGTATAAGGGTGTCTTAAAGGTGTATTAAGGGTTTATAAAGGCTCATAAGTGTTATTAATGTTTGATGGCTGAAATTCCAAGGGTAGGCCGAGTATTATTCTAATGACAACTTATGAGAAGGTAAAATTAGGTTACTAACAAGTTTTAAGCTTTTGAAAACTCTAACCCAATTTTGAAGATTAAGATATCAAAATGGCAATCAAGCACACAAGTTAAATCCCAAGTGCAATGCAAATATAAAGCAAGAGATAAGAGATAGTGCACCCGAGATTTAAAGTGGTTCGGTCCTCAAAACGCGAGGCCTACTCCACTCCACCAACCAAACCCGTTGATGGCTTCACTATGTTGATCTTCTTAACTTCGGCGAAGATCGGTGCCGATTACAATTCCAATTGTCTTTAACCTTGGTGGCAATCCTCACCACGGAGAGTGGGCTCCGCTTCTCCGAACACTCGCCCGAATACAATCTTTTGAACAAGAAAGAAAGAACAAAAAAATTCCCTCACAAGGGTTCACAATGTTTGTAGAAGATGTACAAATTGAAGCCTATGATCCAAATCCTAATTCTAGAGGATGAGAGGCATAAACAACACTACAACAAAAATGGTTTTTAGCAGCGGGCAAGGCTTAACCGGTACTATTCCTTTTAGTAGCGGTTATTTAACCGCTACTAAATATCGAGTCGCTATATGTTATGGCAGCGTTTCTCACCGCTGCTACATGGACCACTTGTGTATGCAACTATTTAGCAGCGGTTATCACCGCTACTGTTTTCAACTCTTAGGAGAATAGGTTCGCCAATATAGCAGCGGTTTAAACCGCTGCTAAATTTGTTACTCTCACTAGCGGTCTAATTAGCAGCGGTCCTAACCGCTGCTCTATATCTAAGGGTTTAGCAGGATATAGCAGCGGTCTAGACCGCTGCTAAATTTGTTTCTTTCACTAGCGGTGTAATTAGAAGCGGTCTAACCCGCTGCTAAATATCTAACCATGGAGTGGGTTTAGCAATATATAGCAGCGGTCTTAACCACTGCTAAAGTTGTTACATACAGTAACGGTAGGAGTACCCGCGGTTCCAATCGTAAGGAGAGGAATATAGCAGCGGTCATGACCGCTGCTAAAAGTTACAGTTTTTTTTTAAAAATTTATTTTTGCAGTAGATCCCAAAACATGGGAATTACAAATTTGTTTGATACATAACCTGTTTTACAATTAGAACCTGTTACATACACATCACATTTATAAAAATCAAAAATTATATTATTTCAATCGATCAATGTTCACATCAACATTAAAAAAAAAAGTGTTTACATCACTGGACTTTTCGCCTTCATTCATTCTTGTTGATTACTGTAAAGTCAAATTAGGATACATAGAATCAACACCCAACCAAGACAACACTGTCAAATTTCATTTCCACATGTGATATAGTATGATGCACTGTATTCAGCCTTAAATTCCTTTTCCCCCATCCTTGGGCAAAGAGTTATTCACAAACAGCATCCTTGCAAGAAACAAACACATTTGCCTATGAGTACATTTGAACAAGTAGTGGGACGCCCGTGCGATGCACGGGGTGACCAATAAAAGAATGCTTTATAATTTCTTCATTTTTTTAAAGAAAGAAAGTACATTCGTAAGGAGAGGAATTCTAGACTGAAGGGAGCCCTTGAAAAAAAGAGGTGAGAGGGCTCCCCCATTGGTTGCACATCACCATCATGTTTGCAAGGGCTCCCTTCAGCTTAGACTTCCTCTCGTAAGGAAGATATAATTGTAAATGTAAAGATTAGAAATTATATTATTCACAAGGAAAGTAAATTATTCATAAGGAAAAAAGGGGGTTGTAATACAGGAGTGAGAAAGATAATTCGTGTCAAATAACACTAGAAAACAATTATTCAGTCGCTTTTGATAATGTACAGCAAAAACCAACAATATAAGCTCTGAGACAAACTTCCAATCATCAATCATTCAATAAAAAAATCAACAAATATTGTTTCTTCTCAAGCTTGGGAAAAAAAGACGATAGTAAGATGAGGGTGCCCATTGGAGGCAAATCGGGGTTATCACGCCCTAGCTCTGATACCATTTGTTGGGAATTTAACCGGGTAGAACTCACCCCTAAAAGCTAGCTGTTAGAGGGAGGGTGCCCATTCCATTATAACCCATCCCCATCTATTTCAATTTACCGATGTGGGACTATTTGCTTTTGCGTGGAAACCCAACAGATGGTTTATGCCATACCATCCTATGACTAAATACTCATTTCCCATCTTGTTTTCACTACATAACAGTACTTATTATCCCATACATCCTCACATCTCATTGCTTGTGGCCATTGGCCCTCTCATTCCATCATGTTCACATGGCCATCATACTATAATCCAATAATAACTCACCCCATCCGAGCACTCAACTCTCTCCCTCTCTCTCTCATGGCCTTACACCCTCTCTCATAACTCCACACTATCTATCATAGCCCCCCTTTCTCTCTCTCTCTCTCTTACCCCAATCCACTCACAAGCCCAACCGCATTCGGTCCTCACACCTCACCTTGAACCCGAACCCCGAATCTAACTCGGAGCAAAACCCGCAACCCGGACCTAAACCGGTGCAAGCCGAGCCCACCCTGGTTCAACTTGGGCCTAACCCGAGGCAACTCGCCCCAATCCGACTTAACCCGGTCCAACTCGGACCCCACCCTGTTCAACCCGTCCCAACCTGGGCCCAACTTGGTCCAACCCAAGTCGACCCGAGCCAAACCCGAGCTAACCCGAGTCATGAATACACTGAAATCAGATTTAGGACTGCCCCTTGGGTTTTTGTTCGCTCTGTGTATCCGATCTCAAATATTTTCAACTCCTATGATATGGATCCTGCTAATGTGTCTAAATCCTGTCCGTTTAGGTTCAGATTCGGATGGTCCAGACCGTCTGGGTCCATTGACACCCCTAGGGCTAGCTGAAAATCTGAGTTTATAGGAACCAGTTTCGTGCGTTCTCATTGAAACAGAATCCATCACCACGTAATATTAGCCCACATATACACGCACAGCCAAACTTTGTTTTTGTAGGGAAGCTACAGAACATTGAGAAATTTGACGGCGCCATCCTTGTGATTGGAAAATCAGACTTAAAAAACTGGAATGTGGATGCATTTAATAGAAACATTCTAGTATGTGAAGAGAGAGACATTTTTCAGTAATGCTGACTGATAGAACAGGCCTTATCCAAGCACTGTAAGTTTATCAGCTCTAATGGACTTTCAAAACTGTTACTGGTTTTACAGGTCTAGGAAAAAGCATAGCAATAGGGGATGCATGTTCAAACAATAATAATGTCTCTTGGTGAGATGATCCTTAAAGGCATCACTTACTGTGGAAGTTGAAGAATTGCTTGAGCGGATGAGTTACAAAAAGTTAGATGTTAGATTTCAGATAAAAAATTTAAAAATTACAATGCCCATTGGGTATCAAGTACAGAGATCATAGTCAAACAATGCAGGTTGGTGTTCTGGTTTTAATATGTTGCAAGTTGAAGGATTTATAGAGATATGCTTTCGGTAAATCGGTACCACATCATCAATCAATTCTTTTACAGGTGTCCTCCTAAATATCTATTATGTAGATCAAGAATGATATTTTCTCTTAACAAAAAGTCAGGTACACAAAGTTGAGCACCATGAAAGAGAAATTAATCTTGAAGTAGAAACTTTCCCTTTACATTAGGTTACCTTGGTTAATTAGCCACTTGAAGATATTAAAGCTTTGATATTGAAGATTTAATCTCAATTCTCAACATCCTCAGTCAAATGAATTCAGAAATTGGCAACCAACAATTTCTTAATTCACAGTTTCAAACATCTGCTGCAAGAAACCTCTTGTAAAATTTAAAAGAGCATGAAACATAAATTACTCAAAAATGGTAAACATACATTTAAATGAAGGAGACAGCATCAAAAGAACTTGACACGACGTTCACCTTGTACCCAGGCTTCCAATCTGTCATCAGTAACTGTTGGTATCACTTGGTCACTTGAAGTTACAATATCTGCTCCAGCAAAACAAGCAAAATAGGGAAGTGGATTCTGTACCAAGGACAAACCAGAACAGGAAATCATGACATGTGAAAGGAAAACCGAAAGGAAAAGGTAACGGTAGAAATAGATGACAAACATGAACCACAAGACCTGCTGTTGTCACAGATTATAGTGGAAATGTGTCCAGATGATATAGCTGTAACACTCAATAAGAAGTTTGAGAAAGAGATGCAAGGCATATTAGTCATTGTGATGCTTCCTGTTAATATGGGACTGTACATTCTATGCATAATCATTTTAGATTTTTTTAAATCTAACGATGTGGTATGGTGCGGTGCATGTATGTAGTGAGACACTTGGATATGGAGAGAAAATATTTATGGAATAGGTTTTAAATCTTACCGATGTTCTTCATGCACTAGATAATTGAAAGAAACTAATGTCTGGTTCTCTCTCGTCTTAAGAAAAGTTTTCAGCATTTGCTTGAGGCAGACAAATTTTTTCTTACAAAGAATGAGTCCAAGGTAGGAAAAATTTACTATCTTAAGAGTTTTCTTAAAATAATGGTATGATAATTTAGGTCATGTGAACTTCTCTAAAGAAAAAATATACTTATTGATATTTCCTAAAGAATGAATTAATTACTTTAGAAAACAAACATAATATATTTATTTATAATATAAGTATCCAAAGAAAGCCATCCAAGAAATACAGTTATAGAAATTGAAAACCAATTAAAAAAGAAAACAATTCATAGTTCTAACAGATGAGGCAAATTTACCTCAAATAAGTTTGGAAAATCTGTGAAAGTCACCTGACACTTAGAAAGTAACTATCGCATGATCAATTGTACACTTACAGATTCAATTGTGAAAAACTGAAAACAATATTAACAGAACCATTTAAAACGGATATCTATATTGAAATTCCAGTTTGCGGTAGAGAATTGGATAGGTGTTTTAAACTGTAAAAGTTTATTGTAGCACCAAGCCATATACTGAAATATAAAAAAATCAACTTTGCTAGATTGAGGCCATGTGGTAATGCACTCACATGGTGTGAAGCTTACACAAACATGTTCAAAAGGCATGGGTCCATTTCTCAATCAGATGGTAGGTCCCATTCAACACCATCATCAGATTGTGACAAAAAGCTGGTGAATAGCGCATACAGAAGAAGTTTAGCTGTATGTGCTTCAGACCGGATCATCCCTTTGTCTAATACAACAACAATGACTTCCCAAAACTGACAAACAATTGTGCATCCCTATGTGTGCATATGGGCTCTGTTCATGCAAATGCAAATAATACAAACACAAGGATTTGAAAAACTTCATGCTTTCAAGATATTGAAGTTGCTTCCATCCTAAACTCATTGAAATGGAGTTGAGAGCAGGTAAAAGAAGTTATACAGTTGTAGAAAAGTGGGGAAAAAGAACTGTTTTTCAAAGCCTAATAAGAGAGAATAGAACATAATAGTTCCCTACAACTTTGTACACTAAAACAATCATCTGTTTTTGCAGATAAACACATAGCAACTGAATACCATGACCATGTAAAAGCACGGTGTGTTTATGCTTTTCTATGTCCAGCTTCTTTGTAAGGGAAGTAGAACCCTAGTAAACATGGTGTTGGGAATTTAACATGGTAGAACTATCACCCCTAAAAAGCTAGCTGTTGGAGAGAGGGTGCCCATTCCCTTATAACCCATCCCCATCTATTTCAATTTACTGATTGTGGGACTATTTGCTTTTGCATGGAACCCCAAAAATCTCCCCCTCTACGCTGAAGCAATGTGGACCATCTCGCCCCTCCACGCGGCGGCTACGTGGGAACCACGAGATACTACACTGGGGTTTCTGAGATCTTCCCCAAAGGACATTCCCACCCTTGGAGGTAAACCGGGGTTTTTGAATTGCCAATCCTAGTTAGTTTAGCCCTTTACTTTAGTTACTTTAGCCCTTTACTTTTTGTTTTTGATAAGTATCTATTATTATATTTGCAAAGGATGGAAAGAAACAACAAAACGTTAGAAGCTACAAAGTACAAAAAGTAAAAAACGTGTATTACACTTTGTCGGGTTGCCTGATACCCAACCCAACCCAACCCGAATTTTGTTCGGGGTGCCAAATCCCAACCCGGACCCAAACCCAACCCGAATTCCAATCCAATAGTTCCCTTAGACAAAGACCGTCTTACCCTTTAGGCCTGCAAACATTTTCCCTGGTAATGACATTTTATTTCAGTTCTAGAGAAGATCGATACCAAATAAGATCTCTAGACATTATCTCAATTTTGTGAATAACCGTCTTTGGAATCTGAAAATCTAAGGTAAAGTTGGAGACTATTTATAATTGATTTGATAAGTTCCTGTAAGCCTCTTCTAAAGCATTCAAAATACCCTTGATTTTGACAATATTTACTACCCTTGCCAACCTACTCTTTAAGTAAACAAAAAGCCAAAAAGCCATCGAATTTATGAAGAATGCCATCGGGCCCTAAAATCGACAGTTCTCTCACTCCGAATATATTTTCGCCCATGTTTTGCCAAAAATACACCAAATCTCTTTTTTTCCCTCCCAAATCTTGCCCAAAATCATGTAGTCTTGTTAGACCCAAAACCGGTTAACAGATATGGCAGTGACGTAAGAGCCGAGCTGGAGGGATGTAGAGTCCAGATGAGCTGTGTGCTGCACAGAAGCAAACGAGGTCAGAATGACCGACCCGGAGTGTACTCCGGACAGGCCCTTCGACACTCAAGTCAGTATGAGCCGGAGTGAAGAGGGTGTTTTTAAGAGTGGTGGGTGAGAATTTCAATACCCTGATTTATGAGCTTTGAAGGCCCTTTTATAGGGAGAAATTGGGGTAGTTGGGGAGTTAATGCTCCCAGACAGGTGTCGACCAGCTATAGGCTCAAGCTCGCCTACTCTGTGTAATTACCAAACTACCCCTGCTGGTGAGGGTCCTGCGGTGGGCCCTCCTCTAGCCACGTGTTGGAAGCTAACAGGCTGCTGCGCTGTCGCACCCCATCAGTTGCCCCCCAGTTCTCCAAGTTATTATGGTGACTTGGGGAAATATGGTGGGGTACGCTTCCGATCGAGAGTGGTCGAGGCTTGTCCTGAATCTGGAGGCAGTCCGGAAATTGGGGCAGTCCGGAAATCGGAGGCAGTCCGGAATCTGGAGGCAGTCCGGAAAATGGAGCAGTCCGGAAATCGGAGGCAGTCCGGATTTTGGAGGCAGTCCGGAATCTGGAGGCAGTCCGGAATCTGAAGCAGTCCGGAAAATGGAGCAGTCCGGATTTTGGAGACAGTCCGGAAAATGGAGGCAGTCCGGAGTTTGGGGCAGTCCGGAAATCGAAGGCAGTCCGGAATCTGGAGGCAGTCCGGAATCTGAAGCAGTCCGGAAATCGGAGGCAGTCCGGAGTTTGGGGCAGTCCGGAAATCGAAGGCAGTCCGGAATCTGGAGGCAGTCCGGAATCTGAAGCAGTCCGGAAATTGGAGGCAGTCCGGATTTTGGAAACAGTCCGGAAAATGGAGGCAGTCCGGAGTTTGGGGCAGTCCGGAAATCGAAGGCAGTCCGGAATCTGGAGGCAGTCCGGAATCTGAAGCAGTCCGGGCTAATCTCTGTCGTTTAGCGACTCAGTCCGGCTTGGGCCGGACTGATTTTTGTCGTTTTGCGAAACGCGTCATATCCAGTCCGGCTTGGGCCGGACTGCCTTTTGTCGTTTAGCGACCCAGTCCGGCTTAGGCCGGACTGATTTTTGTCGTTTTGCGAAACGCGTCATATCCAGTCCGGCTTGGGCCGGACTGCCTTTTGTCGTTTAGCGACCCAGTCCGGCTTGGGCCGGACTGATTTTTGTCGTTTTGCGAAACGCGTCATATCCAGTCCGGCTTGGGCCGGACTGCCTTTTGTCGTTTAGCGAAACGCGTCATATCCAGTCCGGCTTGGGCCGGACTGCCTTTTGTTGTTTAGCGACCCAGTCCGGCTTGGGCCGGACTGATTTTTGTCGTTTTGCGAAACGCGTCATATCCAGTCCGGCTTGGGCCGGACTGCCTTTTGTCGTTTAGCGAAACGCGTCATATCCAGTCCGGCTTGGGCCGGACTGCCTTTTGTTGTTTAGCGACCCAGTCCGGCTTGGGCCGGACTGATTTTTGTCGTTTTGCGAAACGCGTCATATCCAGTCCGGCTTGGGCCGGACTGCCTTTTGTCGTTTAGCGAAACGCGTCATATCCAGTCCGGCTTGGGCCGGACTGCCTTTTGTCGTTTTGCGAAACGCGTCATATCCGGTCCGGCTTGGGCCGGACTGCCTTTTGTCGTTTAGCGAAACGCGTCATATCCAGTCCAGCTTGGGCCGGACTGCCTTTTGTTGTTTAGCGACCCAGTCCGGCTTGGGCCGGACTGATTTTTGTCGTTTTGCGAAACGCGTCATATCCAGTCCGGCTTGGGCCGGACTGCCTTTGTCGTTTTGCGAAACGCGTCATATCCAGTCCGGCTTGGGTCGGGCTGCTTGGAACTTATCTCGAAAGTTGTGCCCGCCGTTAATACGAGACACGTGGCACCCCTCGGGCGTCCTCGAGACGTGCACCCTTCATTTAATGCACACCGCCTCAGAGAAATCTATATAAGAGTGGGTTTTGCCTTCTCACTTTCACTTTTTACTTTTCCTCCTTCTCCCTTCTTTTTCCTCTGTCGGTTCGGCGAAGTCCAGTTCGGCGAAGGTCAGTTCGGGCCGTGTAGTTTTTGTGAACGGCGGTGGATTCAGGAGCATTCAGTGTGATCCGGTAATTTTTCTTGAGCGCGTCTCATTCATTTCTTTTCCTGCTTTCATGTCTAGTAGCTCTAGTTTTGAGTCCGGTTCGGGGGAATCGTCTTCTAGTAGTTCAGGGTCTAGATCGTTGATTAGGATCGAGGATAGGCCTACTTGGTCACCGGCCCCGAAAATGGCGAGTGTGACTGTTATAGGTAGTGATGAGGAGGGGGAGGACGAGGCGATATTAGACCTGAACACCGCTCCGCTTCTAACGGATAGTTACGTTCCACAAGGGGGGAGTGTTGGTAGTGACGCCGGCGAGGCGTCCACAACGTTTCAACCAGGCCGGGCCGTTGAGGTCGTAGCACGGGCCCGTATGGATGCCAACCCTACCTACAACATACAGGCTCTCAATGAGGAGAACTACCTGGATGAGTCCGCCATGGCAGTGATTAGGGATAAGTACTGCATCCCATCCAGGTTTGGACTGAGGGAGGCGATGGAGGGAGATAGAGCCTGTAACGAGAGCTCCGACATTTGCATATATGACGAGTCACTGAGGGCCGGACTCCGATTTCCTCTACACCCCTTCTTCGCTTCGGTGCTTCAGCATTACGGGCTAGCTCCGGCCTAAGTGGCGCCGAACTCGTGGAGGCTGCTTACGGGGTTTGTATACCTCATTCGGGGCCGGCTTCGGAGGGACTTGTCAGTACCGTTGTTCCGCGCGTGTGCGCAATTGAAGAAGCACAAGGGTGGGGGTTGGATTTACATTAGCCAGCGTCCGGAGATAAAAATGATCACTGGCATTCCCACCTCCATACACCTGTGGAGGAATAGGTTCTTTTATGTCGAGGACACGGAGTCCAGCGAGCCTTGGCCGGTCCCTTTGAAATGGGGAACCCCGGATACAGTCGCGATGAGTCGCAAACCGTTTCTCGAGGGTGAAGATGCGAGAACCCTCGCTCTACTTCGGGAGGTGCTGGACCATGAGGGGCCTGTTGATTGTTCAGACTTCCAAGGGGAAGAGGTTTTGGTTGGGTTGGGCCTTAGTACTGCGACCCGGGCACGTACGTAGATAGCCTCCTTTAAAATTCGTCTCTCCACCCCTTTGTTTTTTTTTTTTTTTTTTTTGTTTTTGTCCCTGACTGGTTTCGTTTTCGCCTATCTTTCAGAGATGCAGCAGCAGTCGCTAGTGGATAAGATGAGGAAGGGGGCCTTCGGGACGGTCCGTCAGGGCCAGAAAAGGAAGGCTCCAGAGACGGCGAGTCCGGCTCCGACCCAGGACGCACCGCCCCAGCCCAAGCCCAAGAGTTCGGTGAAACTGGTGAGTTCATCCGGCCGGGGCGCAGGATCCTCGAAGACCGTGGCGACGTCTGCTGGCACCCTTCCGCCCCCGTCGAGGCACGGTGATAACGTTTTTCGGCCGAACTGGGCCGTCCAAAAGACTGATTCCGGCCTTGGAGAGAGCCGGGTGGCTGTAGAGATTCAAACTAAATGTATTCTTGACAAAGACAAGCAACAGGTTCTCCACGAGCCGCCGGCTACGGCCGAAGAGGCCGTATTCTCTTCTCTTTATCAGGTAAGATGGCTGACGAGTACGCTTACTCTTTGCTTCCCTTCTGCTTTGTTTGCTTATGTTAACACTTGCTCCTCTGTATTTTTACAGATCGGAGTGTACTTCAATGATCTGCGGGGGAAGAGTAAGAAATTCTCCGATGCTATAACTAAGTCTGAGGAGGAGAATGGGAAGTTGAAGAAGGAGGCAAAGGAGCTGAAGAGGTCCGTGGAAAAATCTGCCGAAGAGATCAAGCGGCTGGGAGAAGAATTTGCCGCTCAGCTGGCCGCGCAGAAGGAGGAGGCGACGGAAGCCCTCAACGATCAGAGGGAGAGAGCCCTATCGAGGCAGGCGACTGCCGTTCAGGAGAAGGAGGACGAACTCCTTCTTCTATCTAGTCAGGCCTACAAGATAGGGTTCTTTGACTGCCTTGGGCAGGTCAAGGATTCCAATCCGGGCGTTGACCTGTCGAGGATGGTTATACCTGATCCACCGACGCTCACTGGCGAGGAGCTGGCCGCAGCTGACGCACTCTTGCCCCCGGGGGCAGATCCAGCGCGGGATGGGGGCGATGAGGCGCCCTGAGTTCTTTTCCTCCCCCTTCTTTTGGCGATTGCGTGATTCCTTTTTGTAATGGCCCCTTGGAGGCCCAACTCCCTTCTGTAATGGTCCTCTGAGGCCCCAACATATGAATGGAAAGAGCTTTTGTTTGTTTAACTCTTCAATGCTTGTCCGTCTCTAGTTTATACTGTTTTCTTTTTGTATGATGCGTAACTATCGCTCCAGGTAGGAGTCATGGACTTAGGAGTGGACTCCTGATTCTTTGCTGAGACGAACCATGGCGAAACCAACGTCGAGTACCCTAGTTTTAGTGAACTGGGTTTCGAAGGAGCTTTGGTTTTTGCATCCGGGCTGGTTCCGGACCAGGAGTGGGCTCCCGGTCTTTGCGGAGACGAGCCGTGGCGAACCAAACGTTGAGTACCCTAGTTTTAGTGAACTGGGTTTCGAAGGAGCTTTGGTTTTTGCATCCGGGCTGGTTCCGGACCAGGAGTGGGCTCCCGGTCTTTGCGGAGACGAGCCGTGGCGAACCAAACGTTGAGTACCCTAGTTTTAGTGAACTGGGTTTCGAAGGAGCTTTGGTTTTTGCATCCGGGCTGGTTCCGGACCAGGAGTGGGCTCCCGGTCTTTGCGGAGACGAGCCGTGGCGAACCAAACGTTGAGTACCCTAGTTTTAGTGAACTGGGTTTCAAAGGAGCTTTGGTTTTTGCATCCGGGCTGGTTCCGGACCAGGAGTGGGCTCCCGGTCTTTGCGGAGACGAGCCGTGGCGAACCAAACGTTGAGTACCCTAGTTTTAGTGAACTGGGTTTCGAAGGAGCTTTGGTTTTTGCATCCGGGCTGGTTCCGGACCAGGAGTGGGCTCCCGGTCTTTGCGGAGACGAGCCGTGGCGAACCAAACGTTGAGTACCCTAGTTTTAGTGAACTGGGTTTCGAAGGAGCTTTGGTTTTTGCATCCGGGCTGGTTCCGGACCAGGAGTGGGCTCCCGGTCTTTGCGGAGACGAGCCGTGGCGAACCAAACGTTGAGTACCCTAGTTTTAGTGAACTGGGTTTCGAAGGAGCTTTGGTTTTTGCATCCGGGCTGGTTCCGGACCAGGAGTGGGCTCCCGGTCTTTGCGGAGACGAGCCGTGGCGAACCAAACGTTGAGTACCCTGGTTTTAGTGAACTGGGTTTAGAAATCTGACGGACACGAAGGCATTTGCAAAAAGAGAAGGTTCTTTCATTCACATTCAGGAGATATTTACAAAGTTTTTCTTTTTTTTTGTGTGTCGGCTACTTTGCTACTGATGATAT
Organism: Tasmannia lanceolata; assembly: GCF_043159265.1. Classification (NCBI taxonomy): domain Eukaryota; kingdom Viridiplantae; phylum Streptophyta; class Magnoliopsida; order Canellales; family Winteraceae; genus Tasmannia; species Tasmannia lanceolata. Next base: position 31,186,970 of record NW_027518714.1, on the reverse strand, counting down.
TTGCGAAGGTTCTTCGAGTTCCAGGCATGTGGTAATAGTTGTTCCTCGAGTGTTTCCAGTCTATAACTTCCCGGGCGAATCACCTCTTTTACTCGGTAAGGCCCTTCCCAGGTTGGGGAAAGCTTTCCGGCCTTCTTGGGTTGGGAGATAGCAGCTTTCCTTAAGACAAGATCTCTAACTCGAAACTCTCTAGGGCGTATCTTCGAGTCATGGTAGCGAGATACTTTCTGCTTGTAGGCGGCGACTCTTATTCGGGATTCTTCTCTGGCCTCCTCTAATAAGTCAAGATTCGCGCGGAGCCCGTCACCGTTGAGCTGTTCGTTGAAGTTGGAAATTCTAGCGGACGGGGTGCCTACATCGACAGGTATTACCGCCTCTGTTCCGAAGGACAGGTTGAATGGGGACTCGCCCGTTGGTGTGCGCGGGGTGGTGCGATAGGCCCATAGGACGTGATACAGCTCATCTGCCCATCGACCAACTTTCTCGTCTAGTCTTTTCTTGATCCCTTGTAGCAGGATTCGGTTTGTGACTTCTGTCTGCCCGTTGGTCTGTGGGTGTGCTACAGAGGTGAACCGCTGCTCAATTTTCAGGTCGGAGCAAAACTTCCGAAAGTTTCGGCAGTCGAACTGTTTGCCGTTGTCTGTTATCAGGACGCGAGGAATCCCGAATCTACAGACTACTGATTTCCAGAAGAAGTTCTGCACATTCTGTTCGGTGATCTGGGCTAGAGGTTCAGCCTCCACCCATTTGGTAAAGTAATCAATAGCCACCACTACGAAGGTGCGCCTTCCGGAGGCCGGTGGGAAGGGGCCCAAGATATCCATTCCCCAAATAGCGAAGGGTAGCGGGCTGACAATTGGGGCCATAGACACGGCGGGCTGATGAATGGTGGGGGAGAACTTTTTGCATTTCTCGCATCTCTTTACCAGGGTCAGCGCGTCTTGTCTCAACGTTGGCCAGTACAGACCTCTAAGGAGGACTTTGATTGCCAGGGCTTTGCGTCCCAAGTGCTCCCCGCAAATACCTTCGTGTGTCTCCTGCAGGGCATACGTGGCGTCGCTGGGCCGGAGACACTTTAAGTATGGGAGAGTATAGGATCTTTTGAACAAGTTCTCGCCATCAAGTGAAAAACGGGCTGCTCTTTGGATCACCTTGCGCGCTTCTCTCTTGGCCTCAGGCAGTTTCCCACTACGCAGGTAGTCGACGATCTCATCCATCCAGCAGGGCTCGTGTTCCACCTGCATTATCTCAGCAGCCTTTCTTTCGATACTGGAGGCCTGTAGGAACTCCATGCATATATTCCCGAGAGTCGTGTATCCGGATGCGGCCAGCTTGGACAGTACATCTGCCTTTGTGTTGTCCGTTCTGGGGATTCTGACAACCTCGAAACTTCTGAACTTGGAGGATAGTTGCCGGACCTGGGAGAGGTATTTAATCATTCGCTCGTCGCGGGCTTCGTATATACCTTGGATTTGGTTGGCGACCAACTGGGAGTCACAGTAAGCTTTCAATCTCTGGGCTCCGGTCTGGACTGCAAGATTCATTCCAGCGAGGAGTGCTTCATACTCAGCCTCATTGTTGGAAGCGCGAAAGCCGAACCTCAAGGCGTAGTCTAGTGTGAAACCGTCGGGCCCGGTTAAAACCAGACCGGCTCCGCAACCAGCCTTGTTTGAGGATCCGTCCACGTGCACTTCCCAAAGTGCTTCGGCGATTGAAAGATCATGCTCAACTGGTGGCATGGGGATGGTTCCTGCTCTGGCTTCATCTTCTGCTGGTTCTCCGGCTGTGGTAGTACCTTTCGCTGCTGGGGCCTGGGCGATTTCAGGTTCGGCGATCTGCTGGGGGATGGAGCACTCAGCTACGAAATCTGCCAATACTTGAGCCTTGATCGCGGGCCTGGGCATGTACCGGATGTCAAATTCACTCAATTCCACGGCCCATTTAACCAATCGTCCCGAAGTATCTGGCTTGTGGAGGACTTGTCTAAGCGGCTGGTCAGTTAGGACCTTTATCGTGTGAGCTTGGAAATACGGTCTCAACTTCCTGGCTGCCATTACCAGCGCGTAAGCCAATTTCTCGACCCGCTGGTACCTTATTTCGGCGTCGTGCAAGGCTTTGCTAACGTAGTAGACCGGTTTCTGTTGGCTGCGCTCTTCACGAACTAGGACCGCAGCCAGAGCCAGGGTACTTATAGATAGATACAAGATTAGCTCCTCACCGGGCTCCGGTTTTGTCAACAGCGGTGGAGAGGACAAATACTGCTTCAGCTCCTCGAAGGAGGTTTGGCATTCCTCTGTCCAGGACGAGGTTTTGAGGCCTTTGACTGCGTTGAAAAAAGGGAGACACCTCTCTGCAGATTTTGAGACGAAGCGCCCCAGCGCGGCTATCATCCCTGTCAGTCGCTGCACTTCTCGGATGGTTTTCGGGGGAGCGAGCTCCACCACGGCCTTGATTTTTTCCGGATTGGCCTCTATCCCTCTCTGGCTGACCATAAACCCCAGAAACTTCCCCGAGCTGACCCCAAAAGTGCACTTGGTGGGATTGAGTTTCATCTTATTGTCTCTCAGGACTTGAAACGTTTCTTCTAGATCGGAGACATGGTCTTGCGAGCTTAGGCTTTTCACCAGCATGTCGTCGACGTATACTTCCATGTTGCGGCCAATCTGATTCCGGAAGAGTTTGTTTACAAGCCTCTGATACGTGGCCCCAGCATTCTTCAGGCCAAAGGGCATGACACGGTAGCAGTAAGTCCCTTGATCCGTTACGAAGGAGGTCTTCGGGATATCTGACTCATACATTCTGATCTGGTTATATCCGGAGAAGGCGTCCATGAAACTGAGCACTTCGTGACCCGCTGTGGCATCGATGAGCTGATCGATTTTTGGGAGCGGGTAGCTGTCCTTTGGACAGGCTTTATTCAAATCCGTGAAGTCGACGCAGGTCCTCCATTTCCCATTGGCCTTTTTCACCAGGACTACGTTTGCCAGCCAGTCCGGGTACTGGATTTCTCGGATGAAGTCAGCTCTTAGGAGTCTCTCCACCTCTTCTCTGATCGCCATCTGCCTTTCGAGAGCGAAGTGTCTCTTCTTCTGCTTCACCGGCCTGCAGGTCGGGTCGACACCTAGTCTGTGCGAACTGACCTCCGGGTTGATGCCGGGCATGTCCGTGGGGGCCCATGCGAAGACATCCGCATTGTCCTGGAGGAACTGGGTGAGGTTGTGCCGGACGTCGTCGTCAAGAGAGGAGCCGATCTGGACTACCTTTTCGTCATCTTTCTCGCACAGGGGAACGGGGACAAGGTCCTCGGCGGGCTGAGTTCCCTGAGCTTCGTCCCTCAAGTCCAGTAGTTCGATTGGCAACGACTCCGTCGCATTTCTGCCTTTAAGCGCCATTGCATAACATTCCCGAGATTGCGGCTGGTCTCCTCGAACTTCTCCCACGCCACTGGGCGTTATGAACTTCATCTTCTGGTGATAGGCGGACGCGACGGCGCGGATCAGGTTCTGGCCAGGCCGTCCTAAAATAGCGTTATAGACCGAGGTGGCCCTCACTACTAGGAAGTTGACCATGGCGAAGGCCTGGCAGGGCGGTTCTCCGACGAGGACAGGGAGCTCGATTTGTCCCTCAACCTTGACTACTTCTCCTGAAAAGCCGAAAAGATCTGAGTTTGCAGGCTTTAAGCGGTCGTCACCTATCATCATTCTTTCGAAGGCGTGATAGTACAGAATGTCGGCTGAGCTCCCGTTGTCTACCAGGATTTTCCTCAGCTCCCAGTTCGCGACGAGCATAGTCAGGACTAGGGCGTCGTCATGTGGTAATATCAGGCCGTCAAGGTCCGCGTCCGAGAAGGAGATCTCATTCTCCGTCTTCGCTTTCTTGCTGCATGTATGCACGGCGTTGACCCGGCGCGCATATGCTTTCCGAGCAGCGGAGGAGGTGCCTCCAGCCGCCGGGCCGCCCATGATTGTGCCAATGACTCCTCTTGGTTGGGAGCCGTGTGCTTCTGGTGGTGGACTGGGCGGCGATGGAGACTGTCTTCGGACTGGGGGCGGTTGAGACCGCCGAGGGCTTCGGCCCTGGGGACCCTTCTCCTTGGGGTCACTCCCGCGGGTGTCACTCCGGACATATTTTTTCAAGTAGCCTCTGCTGATTAGCTGCTCGATCTCCTCCTTCAGCTGTCGGCAATCGTCTGTATCGTGTCCGTGGTCCCTGTGGAACCGGCAGTACTTCGATTTGTCTCTCCTGTTTCCCTTGGAGATCATTGGAGTTGGCCATTTTATGAACTCTTCTCCGCTGATGGCCGCCAGTATATGCCTCCGGGAGGTGTTGAGAGGGGTGAAGTTTTCTTCCCTCCTGTGCGGGGATTTGTCCCTTCTGACGACCTTGTCGTCCCTGCGCTGCTTAGCATGGGGCTTGTCTTGGTTCCTGTCGTCAGAGGTTCTCCTCCGACTCGAGTCCAGAGCTGCCAGTGTCTCTTCTACTGATATGAACTCCTCTGCCCCGGACATTAGGTCTGCCAGGGAGTGAGGATTCCGGCGGGCCACTGCTCGGCGGAAATCATTCGATTTAGCACCCGTGAGAAGCGCGTTCGTAGCGGCCGAGGGGTCCAAATCTGGCACTTGGAGCGCCTCCCTGTTGAAGCGGCTGACGAAGGCTTTGAGAGGTTCATTATCCTCCTGCCGCAAGGTCATCAGGGATGCTGCTGTTTTCCTTGGCCTGCGGCTGCTCATGAAGTGACGAACTAGGTCTTCTCCGAAGTCCTCGAAGTTATTGATGGAGTTCGGTCGGATCCTTGAGTACCAATCCCTAGCTGCACCTGTGAGGGTTGTCGGGAATGCTCTACAGAGGAAACCGTCTGACGCACCGTGGAGGAGCATCAATGTCCGGAACGTCTCCAAATGGTCGACGGGGTCAGTGGTCCCATCATACTGCGGGATAGCTGGCATTTTAAACCCCATTGGTGCTGGGGCACTCATCACATCGTCGGTGAACGGCGTTCTGCTCGAGAACGCCCTAGACACAGGCCGGCCTTGATCCTTAGCCAGTTCTTCGATTCTGTGACCCATCTCTTCTATCCTTCGCATCACCGGGTCGTCTTTATGTTCTGGCGACCTGTTTCTCCCCACGGATTGGCCTGCGGCAGAGCCGGAGTGGCTCTCCGGGCTCCGACGACGGGACCCTGATTTCGCCCGTGGCGCGCGCTCCTCATGAGCTCGGCGCCTTTGCACAGAGCGAGACCTAGACCTCCTACGGCGGTGCGGCTCTGTCTGAGCATGCCTGGCTATGGGGTGACGGACTTGTCCGGGGGAATGGCGAGTCCGGTCTTCACTACGACGCGACGACCCTCCCCTGTGGATTTCTGGCCTTTCGAGGACAGGTTGTGGAGCTTCCGGAGGAGGTTGGGGAGGCGCCTGGAGCAGCTGCTGATACTGGCCAACGAGAGCGGTCATCTGGTGGAAGAGAGCTTGGACTTGCTCTGGAGTCGGCATGGAGTTAAGATTTACGGAGCGAGGCTGGTTTTGTTCAGCCGTGGCGGAGGCTGCCACTACCAGCGAGGCGAGTCGCTCACTCCGAGTCCTGCCAGGTAGCACGGCTCGGGTGGTACGTGCGGTTGGCACCCGCGCACTCTTGCGTCCTGCCATTTTTGTGAAGTGGTTGGAACAGCCTTTAGTTCTGCAGTCCCACGGATGGCGCCAATCTGTTAGACCCAAAACCGGTTAACAGATATGGCAGTGACGTAAGAGCCGAGCTGGAGGGATGTAGAGTCCAGATGAGCTGTGTGCTGCACAGAAGCAAACGAGGTCAGAATGACCGACCCGGAGTGTACTCCGGACAGGCCCTTCGACACTCAAGTCAGTATGAGCCGGAGTGAAGAGGGTGTTTTTAAGAGTGGTGGGTGAGAATTTCAATACCCTGATTTATGAGCTTTGAAGGCCCTTTTATAGGGAGAAATTGGGGTAGTTGGGGAGTTAATGCTCCCAGACAGGTGTCGACCAGCTATAGGCTCAAGCTCGCCTACTCTGTGTAATTACCAAACTACCCCTGCTGGTGAGGGTCCTGCGGTGGGCCCTCCTCTAGCCACGTGTTGGAAGCTAACAGGCTGCTGCGCTGTCGCACCCCATCAAGTCTCAATCAGCCAACCTCAAATCTCTTAGATCATTCTAGTTTACTAAACTTCCAAACCCAAATTTGATTTCAAATCAAAGAAATCAACATTTTCTTGCCCTGAATAAACGAATCCCGCTCAAATCCTCATCAAAATCAGAAAAAATCTGAGCATTACCTTATTCTCATACCATTTTGGTTTAAAAATCCATCCTCTCTTTAGCCTATCCTGTCCTCTCTCTTGCTAAACCTCGAAAGAGTAAACAAGTGAAATCATACCCAAATCTATTTTTTCAATCCTTAATTGATTCTCTACAAACGGCTCTTTTTTTCCCCTCTTCTCTATAAATACCCACTTGAGCCTCCACCCTAACCACAAAAAAATACAAGGCACAAGCCTCACACTACAAGCTCTCAAGCCTTCTCCATTTTCTTGAAGCTTTCAACAATTTTTCTTTCTCTCTTCTTTCTTTACATTTTCCGTAATTTTCTCTTTATTTCACTGTTTTTCGCCATTTATTACACCGGGGCAGCGACTTTGACGCCGTCTTAACGGCCTTCAAACATCCCAACAAAGAAGCCACCTCGATCTCATTCTCTACTTCAACCCACATACAAGGCATTGGTTCAAACATCATCTCAACAGAATAGGGAAGGCCTGAACTCTTACATATATTTGTTTTACTTACCAACATTGTTGCGAGTGGTCATAAAAATTTCTCTGTGCACCATTCGAACTACTCTGTTTGGACTTTCATCTTTGTTAAAACCCCTGTCTAAAATTTATTACCTAGATCCAGATGGCATAACTCTTTTAGCACTTTCAAGTTTGTTTATTGACATAAATCTCTAATCTGTGTTATCTTGAAGTTGGATTGTGCAGCTCAAATTATTTGCTTGAAACTGTTATCACAGGCTCATATTGGCTCCATCGTTTGAATGAAGTTCTGACTGTACAAAGAATTGGGTCATTATCTTTCACAATATTAAGTGCTCTAGATTATACTCTGCACGACACTTCAACTTGGTTCAGTTCTAGGTTCACATAGCATTATAAAGCAATCTGTCACATTGTTTCATTGTGAAATTGCAACAAAACCTCTCAAGACGGCAGGAAAGCCTTCGTCGCTGCTGCATAGGCAAAGCCATCGTAATTTTCTTCTTAAAACTTACATCACGCAACCGAATTCTACGCCTACTAAGACGTCCAAAAGAGACCTCTTCATTGCTATACATTGACTTCTCAACTTGCCAGTCAGATCAAGCACCATAACAGGCTAGTAACTTAATCCGGGAACTTACTCACAATATAATCCAAGCTCTATTCACAAGCCACCCAATTTAAACACTAATCTTGATTAGCACCTTAATTTCTAAAACAAGGCTGATTTAATCCTACTTCCAAAATCAATCACCAGACCCCCAATTCAAGCCTTAAGCCCTATTCATTTGCTATATCATACAGTCCTTGTTCAATTATTTCATCAACTATACAAACTATATATACACTTTCTTATTCGACTGACTTATATTGTTATCTTCCATTAAACGTATTTCAAAAATCCATTAAAGCTAAAAGCCCAACTACAACCCATAAACTCAAATACTTCAACCAAATTCGAATTTTAACCTCACCTCCCGTTGTTAACCCTAAACTCAAAAAAAAAAAGAAAAAAAGAAAAATTGCTTTTCTTAAATCTTAGTTGTTTTCAGTTCCAAAGGAACAAATCGTTGATGAATAGGATTTGGGCATAGTAGCCGTATTTGACCATGTCTTATTGGATCCATATCCTAAGCTCCAAAATTAGTTCGAATCGTGACCCAGATAGAGCCACAAAATCTGAAGTGTCCTATATCAAAATAGTGGGTATCAACTTACTAAAATATCCTTCATAATTTCATTCATTTATGTCTATTCATGAGTGCATTTTAATAAAAATTAAAAACCCTACTCAAAACCACAAACAAAATTTATTTTAATGCTTTTAGTTTGATGATGATACTGGACCAAATCTCGGAGCTCCGAGGAATCTCTCGGAGTTCCAAGCTCGGAGCTCTGAGAATTCTCTCGGAGTTCCGAGAAGCCTATTTCCAGCAAATTTTCAATTCATGTTTCTTATTCATTTGGGCTTCCAACTCTACACCAAGTTGGGATTGTTATGAGGGTTCCAAAGTGTTGGAACACTACAAGGACAATCTCTTAAACATTTTTAGGGTGTGTGAGATTTCTTTATTTATGCCTCTAAACACTTAAATTAGGATTTGATCTTTACATTCTAAAATGACTTCGATATTCAATTGCGATGCTTCAAGTCTTCATGCGTCTTAGATCTCCGATGACTTTGGCCTTCCTAATGGGGTCCAATGAGAGCTTTTTGGCCTTAATCCAAGCAATCTTGTCTTATTATAATCATGATCTACAACTTAGACATATAAACACATTAGTGATATAAAATCACTTGTGTATTGGAATCATCAAAAGAAGATGGGAATGCCAAGGTGGGAACCATTGGGCTTACAATGGCCCTACCATTGAGTTGAACCCTTGCTATGTATTTCATAACTGCCTTGATTATGATTGTCTAAGGGTTTATAAGGGTTGACAAGTGTTATTAATGTTTGATGGCCCTACCATTGAGTTGAACCCTTGCTAGGAATTTCATAACTGCCGTGATTAGAGTTGTCTAAGGGATTGTCCAAAAAATAATCCTTTATTTTTTGGCTTTGATAATCCCATAGAAAACCCCCATTTAGGTGCTAGATACCACCTTTTAGTCCATGACCCTATTTTATTCCAATCTGTCCAATTGAAAACACCCTAGATAAGCTCCATTAAGCCACAACTTTATAGCCCCCTTTAGAGTCTTGAAGTTTATGTTAGAGAGTTTTGAACCCCTGTGTAAAATTAGAATCAATGGTTTCTCCTCTTTTACACTATGATGGACATTTGAAGGATGAGGTTTCTTGGGACTATGTCGGGGGGAGGAAGACATTGTTATCGGTTTCCCGCCGAATTAATTTTGATGAATTTCAAAGTGCAATCCAAAGAAGAATTGGTATAACAGAAAAGAATGTTTTACTATCGATCATGTGTCGATACGTTGTTGATCCATATATAATCACTTTAATCGATGTTGATGATGATGATGATGTCCTTCAAACAATGTTGATGATGTCTGACAGAAACATGTTCTATTCTGTGACGATATACATAACGAAAAGCATAAGTGAGAACGGTATTAATTCATTGAGTTCCTCAATGCTTCCCCTAAACAATGTTTGTAATAGTAGAACCTCTATTAATCCTAACATTCCATCTACTTCGATTTCGCTCCAAGAACGTGCACGCGAACGAGAAAATGTCAAACTTCGCCCGCGTTTTGAAGTGGACTTGCAAAAAGACTATGAAAGTGAATTTGTAAGTGAAGAGATCCTTGATACTAGTATAGGAGGTGGTCCAGGAGAACGCAGCATAAGGTATTTTTGTTTATTGGTAATCTTTCAAGACTTCCATAGTTCAAATTATGAATTAATCATATGGATTGAGGCTGATTATATATTTTCGAACTATATAGGTCTCGCGCTCTGACTTAAATGAAACATTGGCAAGTGGTTTGCATGCTAACCATGTTACCGAAGGTATAGATGAGTTACAAAATGTTGGATATCAAAGCAACATAAGGTATTTTTCTTCTTTGGTAATCTTCAAGACTTCATGAGTTCAAATTATGAATTAATCATATGGATTTAGGCTAATTATATATTTACGAACTATACAGGTCTCGATTTGACTTAAATGAAATATTGGCAAGTGGTTTGCATACTAACCATGTTACCGGAGGTATAGATGAGTTACAAAATGTTGAAGATCATGAAGTGGACGTCAATAATGTTTTTGAAAATGATTTCTGTGTAAGGGGTTTAGATTATGAAGAAGAAAGAAATGATGATGATGATGATGATGATGATGAAGATGATTATGAGGAGGAGGAGGAGGAGGATGATGATCATCACGAAAACATCGTTGTTAGTCCAACCGCTCAGCTTATCAACGGAGGCTACAACGGAGGCTTTCTGTAAGCCCAAGGGTTTCCCTGGGTTAATCATTCACCTTACCTTCTTATTTTGATGCTAGAAAACTAAATTGATTAGCATTTATGTACTGATGTGTTGCTTTGAGGTGTTGTGTTGTATACAAGAATTTCATGTCATAATCGCCATTACACAACTCTTCACAACACATGACTTGTGGATCAAGGATCAAATGAGCCAAGATCTTGTACCTACATTGGAGTCATCCTCATTTGAAGATGCTCAAGTAAAGAAGCTTATCATGAAGATCCCACAAGTTCCTAAGCAAGTGTCAAGAAGGAGCTGGGAGCTGAACATACCATTGGTGACACCTCATGCACCTCACTACATGCAGTGAAGATTGGAAGATGTCACAAGAGCCAAGACAAGGTCAAGATGTTCACTCAAGCCAAAGAAGTCCAAGAAAGTGCAAAGGAGCCAAGACATTCCAAGAAGACTCATGGTATTCATTTTTAGAATGTATTTGGAGTCCTCTTGATTTTATGTTTAAATGCACTTTCAAAAGGTTTTCAAATAGTTTTTATACTTAACATTTTACATATTTGAAAACCATCAACACACCCAAAAATGTGTTTGAAAACCTTGGACTTTAGCCCAAAGACCATAGCCCAAAAGCCCATGATCTTTAAAGTAAAAATGGGTTTTATACAGGGCCGGTCGACCGCGGGATGGAACCTGGAAATCCAGGCCATCTCGAATTTTAACGAGCCGGTCGACCGGGTCAAGCCGGGCGACCGCGGATGCGCTTTTGTTTCTACAGAAGCAATCCAATTTGGTCTAGGGCAGGCGACCGCCGTGGGTCGGTCGACCGAGATAGGTTTTTGAGCCAAATTTTTTAAGCAAATAGTTAGCCTTCGCCGGGCGACCGCGACAGTAAGAAATTTGAAAATAGAATAGGGCGCCCGATAGGGGCAGACGACCGCCGCAGTCGAGTAACCTAGTCGTTGGGGCATTTTCTGCTTGACTTTTTCAAGTCTATTATTTACAGTTTTACCCAAAACGGTCATATTTTCAAATACACTATATATATATATATATGATTAAAACCTATCTCTACAAGCTTTTGAACATTTGAGAAAGATCAAATCCCATCTCTCTTTGAGCTTCAACTTTTTATTTCAAAAGCTAAAAACCCCTTTGATCTTCTATTTCTACATGTTATCAAGAGGCACTCTATAGGGCTTTGATTTGTTTATTTCTTGGAGTGAATATGAGCTTACAAAGTTGTAATCCGCCTATTAAGAGGCAAAAGAGTTTTTATTTTAATTTGTTCTTCATGCGAGGGTCTCCTCTTCGGCCCGTAAAGAAAGGTGAAGACAAGGGTCTCCGATTCGGCCCGTGAAGAAAGATGAATCATGTGCGATGGTGTGTCACCTCGCCAAGGCCTCGTGCGAAGGGCTTCGCTTTGGCCCTTGAGAATGGAAAATCAAGGGTTTGTTCCCTTTGGAGATGAAGGAGTCGGGTGTACGGCTTCATCATTTTAGTGGAGATCCCAAGGAGGTAAACTTGGAAGAGTGGAGTAGGTCAAGTTGTGACTGAATCACTATAAATCTTGTGCCTTGTGGATGCTTGCTCTTCTCTCTCTCTCTCTCACGTGTGGTGATTGGTAATCTCTAACCTTACTTATGTTTATGCTTTAATTGAACAAGGGTTAGTGAATGCACTTAAGATAAATGTCAAAATCCTAAATTGCATTATAATATCTATTTGAACAATGGTTAGCTAAATGTGCATGATTAGAAAGTTTAATCCCTAGAGTTTATTGATATACCTATTTGAACAAGGGTTAAACTAATTAGTGCTTCATTAAATGGATTAATTTTTAATCTCCTTTAATTAAGCCTAAAATTTCTAATTGACCAATTCACCCCCCACTCGTTACAACAGTTTGGGTAGCTGAGACATGTTTACGCTTATTCGCTCGCCCAGAGGACGTCCGTCCTTAAAGTCCCTTGAAACTACAGATTTTGTCCATTTGATAACTCGAACGTGTAGTTGTCATGCCTTCCAAACATATAGACCTCCATGCGGACATGCAATCGCAGCCATTAACATCACAGAATTCGATCCGTACGATTACTGCGACGAATGTTTTGATGCAGAGAGGTATCGGGATACATACGCTGAGGTTGTACATGCAACACTAGATAAGACACAATGTAATGAAAGTCCTGAACCGTTGATGACAATATTACCACCGCTTATGAAGCGACCGCCTGGAAGGCCACGTACGAGAAGAACGGATTGCGAGTTGAAAGGTGGATTACATTACAAGTGCACCCGATGACGACAACTTTGTCACTATAGAAGAAGTTACAAAGAACCTCCCGTCGTCGGACCGAACCTCGACGAAACTGCTATTGGACTTTCCGCACCAATACTCACGAGGTCGGGCGTACCTTGTCAAGCTCCCTTCTTTGCGTAAGGGTGGGTTTTTTTGAGGAGAAGTTGTATATGATTTTTTTTTGATGTACTCAAATACTCTTATGAATTTTTTTGTTATTTTGTAAATAATGGTTGTATTTAGATACACTTGTAAATTTTTTGAAGTAGAAGTCACCCTATTTTTGAAACGGTAACAGATCGATTGTTGAGTTATTACAGTGGGTCCCACAGTTTGGCATAAGTTGGCCTGATATGGTCAAGTAATAATAGTGGTCCCCTCCATCCCTAGTAATTTCTAAATTTTCGTATGTGATACTCCCACTTCATCTCTTGGTCAACACATTTTCATATGTGATACTCCCATTTTCCTTGACCTGGTAACCCCTTCCAGGCCCAACAAACATGTACTGAAAATTTTCCAAGTATGATAACCCCATTTCATCTCCTGGTCACCACATTTTCATATGTGATAACCCCATTTTCCTTGACCTCGTAACCCCTTCCAGTTCCAACAGATAAGAACAAATTTTTTTTCCAGGTATGATAACCCCATTTCATCTCTTGGTCACCTCATTTTCATATGTGATACTCCCATTTTCCTTGACATGGTAACCCCTTCCAGGCCGAAAAGACATGAATCGAAAATTTTCCAGGTGTGATAACCCCATTTCATCTCTTGGTCACCCCATTTTCATATGTGCTACCCCCATTTTCCTTGACCTGGTAAACCCTTCCAGGCCCAACAGACATGAACCAAAAATTTTTCAGGTGTGATAACCCCATTTCATCTCTTGGTCACCCCCATTTTCATATGTGATACCCCCATTTGCCTTGACCTGGTAACCCCTTCCAGGTGTGATACTCCCATTTCATCTCTTGGTCACCCAATTTTCATATGCGATACTCCTATTTTCCTTGACCTGGTAACCCCTTCCAGGTCCAACAGACATGAACCGAAAATTTTTCAAGTATGATAACCCCATTTCATCTCTTGGTCACCCATTTTCATATGTGATACCCCCATTTTGCTTGACCTGGTAACCCCTTCTAGGGCCAACAGACATGAACCAAAAATTTTCCAGGTGTTAGAACCCCATTTCATCTCTTGGTCACCCCATTTTCATATGTGATACCCCATTTTTCTTGACCTGGTAACCCCTTCCAGACCCAACAGATAAGAACCAAATTTTTTCCAGGTGTGATAACCCGATTTCATCTCTTGGTCACCCATTTTCATATGTGATACTGTAGACACCCCATTTTGCTCTACCTTAATCGATAAAGAAATTAGGGTTTGTTTTCCGTCGGTTTTCCAATGTCTTTCTTTCCCGCATCCGTTTGTTACATTTCTAAATATTTTTGGTCGTTTCCGTCGTGTTTCGTATTTTCCCGCTAAATGTTGAGAAGGATTATTCAGAAAAATCTAAACCAGAGAGAATTGGGACCCATTTGGTGGGCCCGCATTGGGTGCTTCGATTAAATTTGGATCGAGAAAGTTGGACCCATTTGGTGGGGCCGCATGATGCATTTTGATTAAATTTGGACTCGCATTGAACATTTGTTTAAAATCGAATCAACCGAGGGCCCACATTGTGGGGCCTCAGTGGGGCCTCTTGTGAGGCCTCTTATGAAGAGCAATGATGGTAGCTCTCCACTAAGACAACATGATGGGCCCTCCACTAAGAGCAATAATGATGGACTCTCCACTAAGAAACATGATGGGCCCTCCACTAAGAGCAATAATGATGGACTCTCCACTAAGAAACATGATGGGCCCTCCACTAAGAGCAATAATGATGGACTCTCCACTAAGAAACATGATGGGCCCTCCACTAAGAACAATAATGATGGATTCTCCACTAAGAAACATGATGGGCCCTCCACTAAGAACAATAATGATGGATTCTCCACTAAGAGGGACAACATGATGAGCTCTCCACCAACATATCTCTCTCTCTCTCTTTCTCTCCCTATATATATCTCCCTTCCCATCCATATGAAAGGAGGAGAAAAAAAAATAGATTCATCCTTCATTATCTCTTCCAATCACTCCTCCAATCCCTCTCTCTAAGATATTCTTCTTCCATTATCTCTTTAAATCACTCCCCAATCCTTCCCTCTAAGAGAAAGCGAAAGACGGCGGAGTAGATCGGCGGCGACGGTTTTTCTTGACTCTTGGATTGGGCGGAGATCTTCATCACAGGTAGGTACATTGTTTTTTGAATTTTTTCCAATTTTTCCGAATTTTTCCGCAAATTGTATTTTAAAAATAGAAAACTCTTCAAAAAAAACATCTTTTGACAAAGAAAAATAAATTATATACTAAACAGACTCCAAAATTAATGAAATTTCGTGGACAAATACTATGATACTCACACATTCTACCATGAATTTTTGAGAATTGTTGGATTCGGTTTGGTATATTATTTTATATTTTCTTTGAAAATTACCGGATTTTGTGAGAATTTTTACTGACACCAGATCATCATTAAAATTCTTGAAAGTTTTACAGTTGTCTTATATTCCATATTTCTTGTTACTGTAAAAGTTTCAAGTGTTTTGGATCTGTATTCATATGGGCTGTAGTGTTAATTCAAAATCTGGTCTGAAAATTGTAAAATCCGGAATTGGTTGTAAATAGTCATTAAAATCTATGAACTTCTCACAGCATGTTTTTTTTATTCATATCTTATTTCTGTAGAAATTTCATAGAATTTAAATTTCTATTTCTTGTAGTTTCTGTGTTAATGTTGTAATCTGGTCATTTAATTGTTTAATCAAGATTAAATGTGAATTTAATGTAAAAATCTGCAAAACTCATCCAGTAAGCTACATACATTCCCATCTTGCTGCTGTAGAAATTTCAACTCATTTCGAATTCGTTTGCAATAATTTCACTTGTAAGATCACTCATATGCTTAAAATTGATTAAATCCATTGAAAATTCGAAATCAATTAAAAATTATTGTGAAAATTTCCAAAGAACCTTAAATTCTGTCACATGTTCATTCCTTAATCCATTGAAACAGAAATTTTAAGGTCTTTAGATTTTCCTGGAAAAATGGCCAGTGCATCCCTAATCGTATCCTAATTGCAACCGATCTTTGACAATTTTAATATTTAAGCTATAGCATGTTGTTGGCTCCGAGGTTACTGTCCACGGAAATCCTGAGATTTGCCAGGCAATAAGATGCTATAACCTAAGTATTAAATTGCACAAGGAAAGAGCGCACGATTCCCTCCTTTGGATGCCATTCAAGGCCGAAATTGGTGAACCCTAGAACCATTGGTAATCCTTAAATGTCTAGAAACTGAAATTCTTTGAAATCTGAAACTCATTAACCTCGAGAACTTAAATCGATTTATCTTGTGTCTTTCGGAACCATTGGATTATGGTTTCCAATCTAAGAACCATTAGAGCCCAATTTAGGAACACTGGTGTCGTGCCGTGTCCTAGGTTTTAGGGAGTCCTAGAGTTAGGAGTCCAGCCTCATCACGGACGCTTGCTATGAATAGCAACCGTACCATAGGTCTAGTTACACTAGTCACCCGATCTTTCCCTAGGACAAGCCTAGTAAACTAGGATGTAGGCAAAACCTGCATTAGTCTAAGGGACAACTTGCATTCAGATAAGAATCATATAGCATCTTAGATGAAATCCTAAGATAATAAAATCCTCAACTTGAATTAAATAATTCCTCTTAAAACTGTTGAAACAGTCAAATCCGTCTAAGTCGGTGTCCTAGTTGAGTTAGGCATATGTAGCTTAGCTTAGGTGCACCGAACTACGTCGACTCTGATCCCAGTGAGGCTTGGGTACGTAGGCAGCTTGGATGTCTGATGGCATACCAACCGCGAGTCGGCACCACAACAAATTGTGGTGTTTTGTATATTAATTTTATTGTACATTCTTAATTAAATCACTTAGGATCTTCCATGAGATTAGAATCTTAGGAGAACTTGCACTTAGATTGAATCCAGACAAATCAAGAAATCAAAATACACATTTAGGATTCACATTGAAATTAGATCATATGATGCATGTCCCGTAGATAGCATATTAACAAAGAGTTGAATGAGCCATTTAAAATAAATTCAAAAGAGTTAGCTTTTGGAATCGAAGACCGATTATCGGGCAGGAATGGTGCATGTGGTGGATAACTCCCCATACCTTCCATTCTTGTAACCAGGTAGCGAGTCTAGATTTCTGGTTAATCACGGGTCCTAGATCCCACATCTAGGTGGCGACTCTGTCAGTCTCTTTTATGTGGAATTCGGATTGCCTTAGTGATCCCAAGTTCACATAAAAGACGAATTAAAATCAATACTAAAAAGCACACGCCAATCACGTGGGTACGAGAGACCAAGAGAGAGCGCGGCGGCTCGCGCCCCACCCCTCTCGCGGGATCGGGTCCCACAGATACTCCCATTTTCCTTGACCTGGTAACCCCTTCCAGGCCCAACAGACATAAACCAGAAAATTTTCAGGTGTGATAACCCCATTTCATCTCTTGGTCACCCCATTTTAATATGTACTACCCCCATTTTTTCAGTTGTGATAACCCCATTTTCATATGTGATACCCCCATTTTCCTTGACCTGGTAACCCCTTCCAGGCCCAACAGATAAGAACCGAAATTTTTCCAGGTGTGATACTCCCATTTCATCTCTTGGTCACCCCATTTTCATATGTGATACTCCCATTTTCCTTGACCTGGTAACCCCTTCCAGGCCCAACAGACATGAACCGAAAATTTTCCAGGTGTGATAACCCGGGCCCATTTCATCTCTTGGTCACTCATTTTCATATGTGATACCCCCATTTTCCTTGACCTGGTATCCCCTTCCTGGCCCAACATATATGAACTGAAAATTTTCTAGGTGTGATAACCCCATTTCATCTCTTGGTCACCCCATTTTCATATGTGATATCCAATTTTTCATTACTTGGTAACCCCTTCCAGGCCCAACAGACATGAACCGAAAATTTTCTAGGTGTGTTAACCCCATTTCATCTCTTGGTCACCCCATTTTCATATGTGATACCCCCATTTTCCTTGACCTGGTAACCCCTTACAGGTAAAAGAGGGTTGTGAGCCTGTATTATTTTTAAAATAAACAAAACTGCCTGAGGGGTATTTAGGTAAAAAACATGTCAGAAAAAAGTAAAATGGACCCATTTCACAAATTTGAAATGTAGGGGTACCGTTTCACTATTTCCGCTATTTTTGGACCCTTTTGACCAAATTTTTTTAAAAAAATTCTACCCATTTGAATGGGGCATTTCCAAAATAAAAATACAATGGATAAATATAGTAAATTGCACTATAGTTAGCGGTCCAACGGTTGCACAATTCAATGGTCGGATTGTCATGAATGATCATCCTTGTAGGAATTTTGACGGTTGGATTTTGTAATACATAAATAATTAATAAGGGATTTGCCAGCGTCCATCGGAAAAGGCATTTTGCAGATGGGCTGTTGCACGTGAGGGCATCCACACAGGCTCACTTTTCAGCACATTTTGTCTTTCATTCATGAGGTGGCTGCTCTCACATGCAACAGCCCATCCGCGAAGTGCTTTTGCAATGGACGCTAGGAAATCCCAATAATTAATGATATAAATTAAAATCAGCGAGAAACTTCGGCCTCTTATAAGCGAACATTATGCCTCTCCTCATGACAACACAAGGAAAAAGAGAAATGGTTTCTAAGCACAAGGTTTTCTCTCGGATCAAGGAAAATGGTGTGAAGCCTTGTTTAGATTGAAGGCTTTGATGCCTTGCTAGAACCGTGAGGGTTTTGGTGGAGCATACGTAGTGGCGGAGCCAGGATTTGTATATTGTTAGAACCATAAGGGAGGGCATACTTCAAATTCCATGTTCGGCCACCATGAAACAATATTCCACAGAATATTTGTGGGGCTAGTTGTGTGACATGGGCCTGAGATTGAGACTTAGAGTGGGTGGGAATGAGGGAAGCATGCAAAGCTTTGAAAATCAGAAAACAAAAACCAATTCTAAATAAGTAATTTCCTTTTGCTAGTTTTTAAGATTTTGTATGCCATTTCTAGTTTCACACACTCAATTCTCTCCCTCCTCCTCAGCTCCTCTCACACAGTTGGACCCATGATTAATATTGGATGGAATAAGTTTTCAAGGTTGCCAAGCATGGCTTATAAAGCAAGGGATGATGGTGTATATTTATTCATTGTATATTGTTATCAAGGTACAGCTGCAATAGAATCAGAAATAGGAACAAGATAAGCTAAAATATCGAAAAGATATGAAATGAATGGGAAATCCTTATCATAGCACAATCATTCATGTGTCCATCCCAAACAGCATCTTGATGATTCAATTCTCCAGATAGAACCTCATGATAATTGTTAGACCGAAAATCGGTAACAGGTACGGCAGTGACGTAAGGGCTGAACTGGATGACTAGAGGAACCGAAGTGAAGGAGTCGAGTTTGGCGGGGTTGAGATGAAGTGGCTGTGTTCTGCACAGAAACAAACGAGGTCAGAAGACCAACCCGGGTGTTACTCCGGACAGGCCCTTCGACACTCAAGTAAGTATATGAGCAGGAGTGCAGAGCTAGTTTAAGAGTTTTTTTGGAGGAGAGGAAGGTTGTTACCCTTTGGTTTGAACTTTGAACCCCCTTTTATAGAGGGAAACTCGATGACGTGGGATGACCTACGCTAGGATAGGTGCAGGCCTGCTATAGGTTTGAGTTCACCTACTCCAGGACAGGTGTCGGCCTGTGATAGGCTTGAGTTCACCTACTCCAGGACAGGTGTCGGCCTATGACAGGCTTGAGTTCACCTACTCCAGGACAAGTGTCGGCCTGTGATAGGCTTGAGTTTTTACACCCCATCAGTTGCCCCCCAGTTTTCTAAGTCATTGTAGTCACTTGGGGAAGTGTGGTGAGTTACATTTCTGAATGGGCAGAATCTGTCCGGAAATTTGCTGGAAATGAGTCCGGAAATTTATCAGTCCGGCCTAGAAATGAGTCCAGAAATTCGTCAGTACGGCCTGGAAATGAGTCCGGAAATTTGCTGGAAATGAGTCCGAAAATTCGTCAGTCCGGCCTGGAAATGAGTCCGGAAATTTGCTGGAAATGAGTCCGGAAATTCGTCAGTCCGGCCTGGAAATGAGTAGGGAATTTGCTGGAAATGAGTCCGGAAATTTGTCAGTCCGGCCTGGAAATGAGTCCGGAAATTCGTCAGTCTGGCCTGGAAATGAGTCCGAAAATTTGTCAGTTCGGCCTGGAAATGAGTCCGGAAATTCGTCAGTCCGGCCTGGAAATGAGTCTGGAAATTTGTCAGTCGGCTTGGAAATGAGTCCGGAAATTCGTCAGTCCGGCCTGGAAATGAGTCCGAAAATTTGCTGGAAATGAGTCCGGAAATTTGTCAGTCCGGTTTTTAGCCATCAGTCCGTCTTGGGCCGGACAGATTTTTGTCGTTTTGCGGAACGCGTCATATCCAGTCCGGCTTGAGCCGGACTGATTTTTGTCTTTTTGCGGAACGCGTCATATCCAATCCGGCTTGGGCCGGACTGATTTTTGTCTTTTTGCGGAATGCGTCATATCCAGTCCGGCTTGGGCCGGACTAATTTTTGTCTTTTTGCGGAACGCGTCATATCCAGTCCGGCTTAGGCCGGACTGATTTTTGTCATTTTGCGGAACGCGTCATATCCAGTCCGGCTTGGGCCGGACTGATTTTTGTCGTTTTGCGGAACGCGTCATATCCAGTCCGGCCTCCAGTCCGGCTTGGGCCGGACTGATTTTTGTCGTTTTGCGGAACACGTCATATCCAGTCCGGCTTGGGCTGGACTGATTTTTGTCGTTTTGCGGAACGTGTCATATCCAGTCCGGCTTGGGCCGAACTGATTTTTGTCGTTTTGCGGAACGCGTCATATCCAGTCCGGCTTGGGCCGGACTGATGCACGAGCATGTAACGGATGCCCTTAGCTTCTTGGAGATACGCGCGTATTCGCTTACGCCTTCACCTCGAAATGCATGTTCTCATTAATGAAAAACACGCGGCCTTTATACAGTGGCTCTCGAAGTGCTTGCCTTGTATTAAATGCGAACCGCCTTAGCAAAGTTTATAAAAGGAGGTTTTTTTTACCTTTCATTTTTCACTTCTTACTTTCTTCTCGCCTTCTCCTCTCCTCTCTGCCAGTTCGGCTTGCTTAGTGCGTGGTTGTGAACGGCTGCGGATTCGGGAGCTATCAGTTTGAAACCTGGAGATTTCAGTTCTGTCCGGTAATCTTCTTGAGCGCGCCTTTCATTCGTTTCTTTTCCTGCTTTTATGTCAAGTAGTAGCTCTAGTTCTGAGTCCGGTTCAAGGGAGTCGTCTTCTAGTAGCTCAGGGTCTAGGTCGTCGATTAGGACCCAGGATAGGTCGATCTGGACACCAGCCCCTCAAATGGCAAGTATCGATGTCAGTGTGGATATCGTAGATAGTGATGACGAGGTGGTTGGGGATGAAGTGATTTTGGATCTGAACACCACTCCGCTCCCAACGGATAGCTATCTCCGAGCAGAGGGGAGTGTTGGTAGTGACGCCGCCGAGGCGTCCCCAACGTTTCTCCCTAGCCGGGCCGTTGAGGTCGTAGCGAGGGCCCGGATGGACGCCAATCCTAAATACAACGTACAGGCTCTTCATGAGGAGAATTACCTTGATGAGTCCATGATGGTGGACATTAGGGATAGGTACTGTGTCCCCTCCAGGTTTGGGCTGAGGGAGGCGACGGAGGGAGATAGGGCCTGTAACGAAAGTTCTGATGTTTGTATATACGATGAGTCGTTGAGGGTGATGAGCACATTTATGTGTGAATTGTAGGTAGGAAACACTTGCATTTTTCTCATTTAAAGCGGTACTACTAAGGTATTTTGCTTGTTTTTGGTGTTTCAGGGTGATTTCTAAATTCTCACAGAAAATAGAGCTAAGGCCCATGAAATGAATAGTTTAGATCATCCAATAGAATGGTTTGAGCCACGGTCCTCAGGGCTCACAATTGGACAGTTTGGATTAGTGAAGGTGGTTTTTCTCACTAATGTTTGAACGGCTTAGATCAACTAACAGGGATGGTTTAGGGGTGCAATCAAGTTACATGGTGGACCATTAAATTGGATGGCTCGGATTAGCTATAGAAATAATTTACAAGGTATCGGCCATTTAGATTGTGACCTATCAAATGGACGGTTCGAATTATCCTATGAGAATGATTTAGGGGCGCCATTAATTCATGGGCAATCAATTGAACGATTTGGATCATTTTATGGTGCCCAATAACTATCTCTCTCATACAGTGGGAAGTAGGGTTCGACCAACTTTATATGGGACCCACTAAACTTCTCAATTTTCGGATCACCCTATGATGCACAGTACTCCCTTGCTCTCTATTTCATACTACAAAGGGCCGAATTTATCATAATCCGAACCATCCATTTAATTAGGAAAATGGGTTGTGGCTACCAAATTAAAGTGGGTTATTAATATTAGAATTAAATTAATGGGCTGTTGAATTGGCTTGGAATAATGGACTGTGGATGTCAAATGAATAGGGCTGCTGTTGCTATTCTTTATTCCACCCTTGAGACAATACATGGTAAGTTTTATTTGGAAAGTCCATTGGAAGACTTAAACTATTACACCCCATATTCTACAAATAGAGTAAACGTCCAATATTTTTTGCATCTTGCTGTTTGGCGCATGCCTATTCAATTTCAACCAATCTTGGTGTTATAATAGAAACAAAATGCTTGCACTGTTTTGCATGGATTATAAAAGGAATGCATATGCACAAGAGAAATTGGGACCCACTTGGGTGTTGGAGAAAGTTGTTAAGGAAGCTTTGCAAACGAAAGTTAGAACCGACCTCTTGACTTTAGTAATTTT
Source organism: Tasmannia lanceolata (assembly GCF_043159265.1). NCBI lineage: Eukaryota > Viridiplantae > Streptophyta > Magnoliopsida > Canellales > Winteraceae > Tasmannia > Tasmannia lanceolata. The sequence continues at coordinate 31,164,480 of NW_027518714.1, read as the reverse complement.
GGCATCTTCCATATTCTATTGTAGCCATTAAATGGACGGTTTTGATCAACCTAATTAAGTGACTGTACATGTTTTTTTTTGGGGAAGTTATTGCAACACCATATGATGATCTGAACCACCCATTATTGTTACCATGCTGTTGAAGTGGAGGCGTGAATTCCAAGGTAATTGCCATAAAAGACATGCAAATATATGTGGAACCCACTTATAGCCGATTTTCAGTGTGGCCCACTTACAATTGTTTGATTATGGAAATAAACCAACAGATGTTCCTTTCTTTGGGCTAACAACAATTAGAAGGAGAAAAGGAAAGAATAGGAAGTTTCCAGCTACCATTTCTTTCTAAATTGAATTTTATGCCATTCTTTGTGTCTTTGTGGCTGAAATAGCAATTATTCCAACTTGGGTGAGGCTAACTTTGGAAGTTCTTTTCATTGGCTTATTTTATAAAAGTAATGAAATGAGGCTACACAGAGGGGTCCGAAAAAAAAAAGCTCTTTCCATTTTTTATTTTTCCTTTTTCCAATTCTCTTTGTCCCCTTTTGATTTTTCATCCTACTCTCTTTCTCTCTACCACCCTCTCCTTTGCGCTCTCTCCTCTCTCTCCATTCTCTCTACTTCTCTACTACTCTCAAGCTCTCTCACTCTTTCATATTTTTTTTTTTGGTTCTCTAGTTTGTAATACTTGGAATTTTCATCAACAAAGATCTCTCCCACTTGGAAATTTGGTTCAACACTATTCTTCTTCAAGTTTATGTTTCGGCACCGTCATATCTCTCGGGCAAGGATTTAATTATTGCGAAAAGACTAAGTGTTCTTTTATTTTTGTTCTTTCTTCCAAGAATTAGTTCAATGTATTTTTGTTTCAAATTCAATTAAGGTAAAACTTTCTTTGTTTATTTAATGGCAATTCCAATTCTTCTCTCTATTTTCTGTGTTTCTTTCCTCTTCTCCATGAGTAGCTAAACCCACTATACTTAGGGTTTAGATGAAGCCATGGGGAAGGAGAAAGAGAATTAATTAAAACAAGTAAATTATATAACAAATTATGTAGGGTTTGTTTTTGTACAAATCCCAATCATCCATGCCATTGGCTTTCCCCTTTCGTATGGATGATTGTTGATTGACAAAGATTAAATTCTATATAATTAATATAAATTAGAGAGTTAATTCGATTAAATACTCATAAATAATGACATCTTTTAGATCTTATTATATATTAACTGTTTAGTTGGATTTTCAATCTAATTCAAATGATTGTTTTAATTAAATAATTTTATCCAAACCCATGGTGGATTCTAACCCTAAGTATTCTCTTATATTAAATTAAAGTTTTTACACTATTCCAAATTACTTTTGTAATTTTCCAATTCACTTAAGCCCTTAGAATTTGGTTTTCTAATTAAATTAGATAAGTAGTTAATAGAGATCATTAAAATTTGGTACACTTTGCCTAAATTAGGATTTTAAATAAAAAAGATCTTAGTTGAATTTGATTCTTAGATTGAATAGAATATACGCTTATATATGGTGTTGGCTTCGAGGTCTAAGTCCACGGAAATCCTGAGTCCATTCCAAGCAACATTATATCATAGCTAGTATTGTAATCAGTAAAAGAATAGGATTGACAACTAGATTTCTCTTCCCTGAGTTCGACCCGTATTTACACGATCAGTGCACTTGCGGTTATTTAATTTCTCAATTAGAGGGCCGGACTCAGGTTCCCTCTGCACCCATTCTTCGCCTCGGTGCTTTGACACTACGGGCTGGCCCTAGCTCAGGTTGCGCCAAACTCATGGAGGATGCTGACGGGGTTCGTATATCTCGTCCAGGGCCGGCTTCAGAGGAACTTGTCTGTGCCGTTGTTCCGCGCGTGTGCGCAATTGAAGAGGCACAAGGGCGGGGGTTGGATTTACATTAGCCAGCGCCCGGAGGTGAAAATGATCACTGACATTCTCTCTTCGATACACTTATGGAGGAACGGGTTCTTTTACGTCGAGGACAGGGAGTCCAATGAGCCCTGGCCGGTTCTTCTGAAATGGGGCACCCCGGATACAGTCGCAATGAGTCGTAAGCCGTTTCTTGAGGGCGAGGATGTTGGGACGTTTGCCCTAATCCGGGAGGAGCTGGACCGTGAGGGACCCATTCATTGTTCGGATTTCCAAGGGGAAGAGATTCTGGTTGGGCTTGGCCTTAGTACTGCGACCCCGGCACGTATGTGGCTAGTCTTATTTCAAAACTTTTTTTTTTCGGTTCTGACTGGTTTTGTTTGCCCATGTTGACTTTCAGAGATGCAGCAGCAGTCCCTGGTAGACAGAATGAGGAAGGGGGCATTCGGGAAGGCCCAGCAGGGCCAGAAAAGAAAGGCTGTAGAGATGGCGAGTCCGGCTCCAACCCAGGCCACGCTGCCACCTCCCAAAGCCAAGACTACAGTGAGGTTGGTGGGAGCCTATGGCCGGGGCGCGGAGTCGTCCAAGTCGGGAGGGACATCTGCTGGAGCGCGTCCTCCCCCGGCGAGGACTGGAGACAACGTTTTTCGGCCCAATTGGGCCGTCCAGAAAAATGACACCGGCCTTGGTGAGACCCGGGTGGCTAAGGAGCTCCTCAGTAAAGTTCTCCTCAGCAATGACAAGCTCCAGGTTCTCAACGAACCTCTAGCTGCGGCTGACGAGGCCATTTTTTTGTCAGCTTACCAGGTGAGATGGCCCTCGAGTGCTAGTTTATCTTTATTTCTTGTCTCGCTTTCCTGTGTTAACACTGGCTGGTCTGTAGATTTTATTGTATTATAATGACCTCCGCGAGAAGAGCCAGAAGTTTTCGGAGGCGATAACAAAGTCCGAGAAGGAGAACGGGAAGTTGATCCAGGAGGCAAAGGAGCTACAGAGGTCCGTTGAAAAGTCGGCCGAGGAAAACAAGCGGCTCAGTTGGCCGCACAGAAGGAGAAGGCAGCAGAAGCCCTCAACGTCCAGAGGGAGAGAGCCCGAGAGAGGCAGATAGCGGCCGTTCAAAAAAAGGAGGACGAACTCGTTATCCTGTCTAGCAAGGCGTACAAGATTGGGTTCTTTGACTGCCTTGAGCAGGTTAAGGAATCCAATTCGGCCGTGGTTTTGACAGGAATGGTCCTCCTTGACCCACCGATGATTGGCGGTAACGAGCCGGCCACCACTGCTGCACCCGTGGCCCCGGAGGCGGATCCAGTACGGGATGGTAGCCAGGGGGTGCCTTGAGTTCCCCTTCTTCCTTCTCTTTTGACGATTTCTTTTGTAATGGTCCCTTGGAGGCCCAACTTTTGTAACAGCCTTTTGAGGCCTTATTTTTGTAATGGCCCTTCGAGGCCCTACTTCATGAATGGAAAGTAAATTTAATTGTCCACTCCTTCTCCACTTGTCTGTTTCTGGTTAATATTGTTTGGTTCTATGCTGTGTCGATAACACTTCAGACAGGCGTTTCGAGCTCAGGTTGAACCTGGTCTTGGCGGGGGCAAACCGTGGTGTTCTAACCATCGAGTACCCTAGCCTTAGCGACTAGGTTTCCTAGTGGCGAGTACCTAAGTTTTAGCGAACTGGGTTTCGGAGGAGCTTTGGTTGTTGCATCCGGACTGGTCCCGGACAAGGAGTGCGCTCCCGGTCTTTGCGGAGACGAGCCGTGGCGAACCAAGCGTCGAGTACCCTAGTTTTAGTGAACTGGGTTTCCAAATAATGAGTACCCGAGTTTTAGCAAACTGGGCTTCCAAGCGGCGTTGGTTTTAGCATCCAGGCTGGTTCCGGACCAGGAGTACGCTCCCGATCTTTGCGGAGACGAGCCGTGGCGAACCAAGCAGCGAGTACCCAGTTTTAGCGAACTGGGTTTCCAAATAGCAAGTACCCGAGTTTTAGTGAACTGGGTTTCCAGAGTACCCGAGTTTTAGTGAACTGGGTTTCCAAGTAATGAGTACCCGAGTTTTAGCGAACTGGGTTTCAAGGCGGCTTTGGTTTCTGCTGTACGGGCTGGTTCCGGACCAGGAGTGAGCTGCCGGCCTTTGCGGAGATGAGCCGTGGCGAACCAAGCAGCGAGTACCCAGTTTTAGCGAACCGGGTTTCCAAATAGCAAGTACCCGAGTTTTAGTGAACTGGGTTTCCAGAGTACCCGAGTTTTAGTGAACTGGGTTTCTAAGTAATGGATACCCGAGTTTTAGCGAATTGGGTTTCCAAGCGGCTTTAGTTTCTGCTGTCCGGGCTGGTTCCGGACCAGGAGTGAGCTCCCGGCCTTTGCGGAGACGAGCCGTGGCGAACCAAGCAGCGAGTACCCTAGTTTTAGTGAACTGGGTTTCCAAATAATGAGTACCCGAGTTTTAGTGAACTGGGTTTCCAAGAGGCGTGGAGATCTGCAAAAGAGTTTTCATATCATCCATATTTAACATGTATTTACATTTACAAAATTACCTTTCACGCCCGACGTTTGGCTACTGATAGTATTTCCTGAGATTCTCGGAGTTCCATGCATGGGGTAATAGGTGCTCCTCCAGTGTCTCCAGCTTATAACTTCCTGGGCGAATTACTTCTTTCACTCGATACGGCCCTTCCCAGGTCGGGGAGAGTTTTCCGACTTTCTTTGGTTGGGAGACGGCAACTTTTCTCAGCACTAAATCTCCTGTTCGGAATTCTCTGAGACATATCTTTGAATTATGGTAGTTGGACACTTTATGCTTATAGACAGCGACCCTGATTCGAGACTCTTCTCGGGCTTCTTCCAGCAAGTCGAGGTTCGTACGGAGCCCGTTGTAGACACCCCATTTTGATCGGACCCTAAAAGTCCCCAAAATCGAATAAAATTCCCAAATTCCGAGTCCCAAGATGTCCCGAAATTAATATCAAAATTCCTGAAGAGCTGGGCCCAAAATGAGAGGAAGGCTTGAGTTTCGAGCATCTTATTGTGCGTATTCCTGGGTACAAATTTCCCAGGAGGTTGTTAGTATTCTCAGGGATACCCCTGCAAAATTTCATGGCAATCGGGCGAGAAATGTAGAATAAGACAGGTGAAGTTTGTGCAATAATCAAAACTGGGTTGTGATAGGGTATGAATTATCAAAGCTTGGTTGTGTAGATATCACCCTCCTTTTTTCATAAAAGGCAAGATATTTTTGTTGGTAAAATGGTGATTTGTCATCTTTAGAAGGGCAATTTTGGAATTCTGATAATACTTAAGGTGTAAGCAATCTCTAAGAGCCATTAGATCAAATCAAAAGGCTAGGATTGAGTAAGGAGAAAAGAATCTTTTCCTTTATTTTTTCCCCCGTTTTCTACTCAGTCCCCCCCCCCCCCCGTTCACCAAATGAATAAAAATAAATGCACTAGGTGGTGGCTTTCCATGGAGGATGGGGGGGAAAGAAAATTTCCCATTTTCCCTTATATAGCTCGATCGGATTAGGGTTTAGGAGAACAAAAAAGAAAAGGAGGGTCTCATTTTCGTTGGAAAATAAAACAGAGAGAGAGAGAAGCAGAGAAGAGAGAGCCTACCCCAAAACCCACCTTCTTCTCCGGCAAGCCTACTCCCACTCCATCTTCTTCCTCCACTCATCTGTCATTTCCCCACTCACGGCCACCACCTTCTTCTTCCCCCTTCATCTCTGTAACTCCCGACCTCCGGCCATCTCTCTTGCCGTCGGCAAGCTCCCCCATCCACACCACCATCGTCTTCAACCCCCATTAAACCCTCTATCAAAACCCCATTAAAAACCCATTTCTTCTCCACCATTGCAGCCGCCATCGCCCGCCTAAACCCATTCCAGAAACCCATCATCCACCACCTTCTTCCCCCTCCAGCCACTCCTCCGGCCGAGCCTCCTCCACAGCCACCCATCCTCTGCCATTTCCGACCCAAACCCATTTTTAACCTCCGCCCATCTTCCTCTGCCATCTCAGCCAACCTCCACCATTAAACCCAAATCCTCCACCCCATTTCTACCCACTTTAAAACCCCACCCCCATCATTTTTATTATTATTTTCCATTTCCATTTCCTCATTTAATAGAGAGAAAGAGAGAGAGAGAGAGAGAACAGAGGAAAGAAAAAAAGAAAAGAAAAAAAGAAGAAAGAATAAAAAGGGAGAGAAGAAGGTTTATTGGGTTTTGGAGCTTGGAGAAGAAAAGGGGGGTTTCTTCACCAGCAAGAAAGAAAAGGGCAGAGAGAGGAAGAAGGGGATTCCGCGGCCATCACCTCCGACCACCGCCGCTACTTCTGAACCCGTTTCATTTTTTTCTTCATCTTCCCTGGCTGAGAGGTATCAATCCCCGTTTATATCCACGTTTTGGTCTATGCCGAATGTTGGTTTCTGTGTTTCTTTTATCATGTCATGCATCTGAGTGTTTGAATTCAAGAAGTTTAACCCTCTTGAAAATTTTTGTTTCTCATCCAGTTTTCATCTCGGATTTTCTTTCTCCATCTTTACTTCGTGTAGACATCCCCATTTTCCTACGCATTAAAAAGCAAAAGATTCGGTAGTATGATCGAGGTTTGAATCCGTATTCAGCATTAGATTAGGCATCCATGCATTTTACGGTAGATTTTATTTCATTATGGGAGTTTTGAAGTTGATTCGTGATCCTGAAGGTCTCTAGGGGGTTCCTTTGGCCTCTGGAAGATGAAAGTTCAAGTTTCCAAGCAAATGAAAAAGCCTGCTATTTTTATAATTTTTAGGGTTTCCCTCATTTTTGACTATTTTGCACTGCAGGGGTATTTTGGTCATTCCCGATGTGTCTCGTTTGACTCCCGAGTTATATTTGAGAAATCTTGAGTGATTATACAAATTTTGAAAAAGCTGCTATTATTAGAAACTCATGGGGCTTCTACATTTTCATCATCTTATGGATATTTCAATCATTTCTTATATGTCCAAAACCATCTCGAAGGTACGGCTGATGGATTATGAGTAATTTCGTAAGTTTTGGGAAACCTGCTAAATTTAGATCTCTCAAGATTTCCTCTTAGTCTTGCACTTCGGGGGTATTTTAGACATTTCTAAACATATCATATTTGGTCCCTAAGTTGTGTCTAAGAAATCTTGAGTCCGTTCATAAATTTTCGAAAATCTGCTATTTTTAGAATTTCTTATGGTTTTCCCTAGTCTCGCCAAATTCTAGTACCTCGGGGTAATTTGGTCTTTTCCTGTGTATTTCTTTTGATCCCCGAAATATGTCTGAGAGATTATGAATGATTTCCTGAATTTTAGAAAACCTGCTAAATTTAGAATTTCTCAGGAGTTTCGCTTAATTTGGAAATTCTAAGTGTTGAGGGCATTTTAGGTATTTTCAGGGGATACCAAATGATTCTGTTTAATATTGCTCACCGAAAGGACCCAATTTTAAAAGTTTCTATTTTTGAAGTTTGACCACAAAAACTTTCCATTTTTAATTTTTCCCTTTAGGAGTGGACCAATCTGAGGGTATTTTGGTCGCATTTGGATGTCTAACAGTCAAGTAGGGGCATTTTGGTCCGAAAAGTTATTTCCCAAAAAAGATGGTCCGATCATGTGTGAGGGATGCACCATAAATGTCAAATGGGTTGGGTCCATATATAGAATGTTGAATTTAGAAAGATTTTATTGATTTTCTACGGAAAAACCCGAAACCCGTGTGAAATGGCTCATTGGGCTAAAGCTCGCAAAGATGGAGCTCATGTGGGTTCACCCATATGGGTCAACCACCATGGTGGGCGGCCCACATGGTTGACCCACATGAGTTGAGCACCCAACCTTGATGATGTCACAATGGTGACATCATATTTGTTAAAAGAAAAATAAAAAGAATAAAAAATAAAAAGAAGGAAAGAAGGAAAAGAGGAATGATTGCTTAAAAAGGTTTTCTTCCAAAGAAGCAATGTGGAATGAGAATAACATGTCTTGATTGACAAGAAATTAAGATTGGAATCAAATCCAATTTGAAATTAAGAAAGAAAGAAAGCAAGAAGGGAAAATTGGAAACAAGCCAAAAAGAGAGCTCTCACATTGGAAATTACTATTTCTCTCTTAACCATAACTTTTTTTGTATAAAAATCAAAGCAAACAATCCAAGAAAAGGAGGAATAAAATCCAAATTCGTCAATTTTCTCTCTCCTCTCAAGAAATTTTTTTTTCTCTCTCTTGAAGTGTGTTCATATCTCTCAAGTGTTCTTCATAAAATAAATTCTTGAATTCCTTTTTCTTCTTCAACAAATCACAGATCAAGGATCTTTGGGGTGTTCTTTGGGTCTTCTTCATCATATAAAAGGGTGCGACAAAGCGTATACCTCGGATCTACGCACCCTAGAGACAAGGAGCGCGATCAACGGTAGGATCTTTATCTTTGTAATATCAAAAGTAGAAAAGCATGCTAGGATTTTACTTTTGGTAGATCAAATCAAGGAATTTTTCCTTGAAATTTCAGTATGTTATATAATATAGGTTATAAGTTTTCAAAATTCAAAATTTCACCAAAAAATTAAACTTCTTCCATTTAATAATAATTTTCTTTCATTTTTTATTCAATATGGATTTCAATCGGATTATCAAAGAAAGTGTTAGAAAACGTGGGTTTCTTTAAAAAATGATATTTTTTGGGATTCTATAAAATAAAATACTACTGGAAACTTAATTTCCAACTATGGTTCGGCCGTTTTATTTTTCATTCTATTTTTCAAAGAATAACCCCGAAAAGGGTTATTTCTTGATGAATGGAGCCAAAAGTATATCAAATCATGTTCAAATTTAGTGAAAGTTTGTTTCCAGTAGTTTTACAAGGTTTTTAGATCACCCAAAAAATTTCATATTTTTTGGAGTTTGTTTAATCGGATTATTAATTATTTTAAATTTCGGCTATTTTTAATAAATACCAAATCGTTTTAAAATTTGATGAAACTTTCCAGAATTAAAGCCTAATAATAAATGAAAGTTTACATTAAAAAATATTTCAAAACAAATATGGTTTTTACTATTTTCTAATCGCTTCACCGTTTTACGTGCCATAATTCTTTTTCTTATTAAATTAATATATTTTCACAATTTTTCTTTACAAACCAGTAAATTTGGTTACTGGAATATTAGAGAAATATTTTCAACTAATTTTGCAAAGATTTGATAAGGTTTTACAATTTATTTTAATAAACGGGTTTTAACGCCTAAGAAACAAATTGATCTCTTATATTTAAAAACCAATTTTATGGAGGAGATTTAAGTTTTAAGTTTTAAAATTTTGATAATAAATTCTATAATCTATTATATATCTACTGGAACTTTTCATTTGATTTTAGGATACCATTAGGTTTGCTTTTTAAGTAATTCTTTGGTTTTATCTGATTTTTGTGTGAATTTGAATGGGCATCAAATCGTCATAAAAATTCATGAACGTCATACAGTAGTCTAATCTCTTGATTATACTTATACTGTAAGAGTTTAAGTTGATATGAAATTGATATGCTATAGGTTACTGTGTTAATCTATAATCTGATTTGAATTTTGAAAAATCGGACATTGATATCTAATCTTAATGATAATTCATACAAATTTTTCAGTAAGTTTCAATCATCTATATCTTTATTCTGTAAAAGTTTGGAGCAATATAAAAGTGATATGATATAGGTTACTGTGTTAATCCATAATCTGATTTGGATTTTGAAAAATCAGAAATTAATAGCAACTTAATATAAAAATCTATGAAAGTTTTCCAGTAAGCTATATTCATTCCTATCTTGTTACTGTATAAATTTCAATTTATTTCAACTTTTTTTGCAATGAGTTCATTTGTAAAATCATTCATGTGATCTGAAATTGATAAAATCTATTAAAAATTGAAATTAACCAAAATCATTATGAAAACTTCCATGGAACCTTAAATTTCTGTCAAGTATTCATTCCTTAAGCTGCTGAAACAGAAATCTTAGGAGTCTTAGATTTTCCTTGTAAAATGCCTATGCTAGGATAATTTAGATGCCGAGATCGCATCCATAATTGTATCCCAATTGCAATTGATCTTTGACAATTTGAGTATTTAAATTATAGTATGTTATTGGCTCCGAGGTCTACTGTCCACGGAAATCCTGAGAAATATGCCAGGCAATAAGGTGCTATAACTTAAGTATTAAATTGCGCAAAGGAAGAGCGCACGATTCCCTTCCATGGATGCGATTCAAGGCTGAAGCTTGCGAACCATAGAGCCTTTGGTATTCCTTAGATGTTTAGGAACCGAAAATCCTTGAAATCTGAAAATCATTAACTTCAACAACTTGAATCAATTTACCTGATGTCTTTCGGAACCGTTGGATTGCGGTTTCCATCGTAGGAACCATTAGAGCCCCATTTAGGAACACTTGTGTCATGTTGTGTCCTAAGTTTTAGAGAGTCCTAGAATTAGGAGTCTAGCCTCATCACGGGCGTTTGCTATGGATAGCAACCGTGCCATAAATGTAGTTACACTAGTTACCCTCTTTTCTCATAGGACAAGCCTAGTTACCTAGGACGTAGGTTAACCTGCATTAGTCTAAGGGACAACTTGCACTTAGATAGGATCATATAGCATCTTAGATGAAGTCATAGGATAATAAAATCTTCAACTTGAATTAAATAACTTCTCTTAAAACTGTTGAAACAGTCAATCCAGTTCAGATCGGTGTCCTAGATGAGTTAGGCATAAGTAGCTTAGCTTAGGTGCACCGAACTACGTCGACTCTGATCCTAATGAGGCTTGGGTACGTAGGCAGCTTGGATGCTTGATGGCATACCAATCACGAGTCGGCTCCACACATAAGTGGGGTTTTGTACATTAATCCTTAAATTAAAAGTAATTAAATCACTTAGGACTTTCCATGAAATTTGAAGTTTAGGAGAACTTTCACTTAGATTGAATTCAAACAAATTAAGAAAATCAAGATACACATTTAGGAATTACATTGAAATTAGATCTTAGGATGCATGTCACGTATTTCGCATATTAATATAGAGTTAAATGAGCCATTTAAAAGAAATTCAAAAGAGTTAACTTTTGGAATTGAAGACCGATTATTGGGCAGGAATGGTGCATGTGGTGCTAACTCCCCATACCTTCCATTCTCGTAACCAGGTAACGAGTCTAGATTTCTGGTCAATTATGGGTCATAGATCCCTCATCTAGGTGGCGACTCTGTCACTCTCTTTTGCGTAGAATTCAGATTGCCTTAGTGATCCCAAGTTCACGGAAAAGATGAATTGAATCACACCTTGCTAGGGTCGGCGGCTTACCCCTGCCCTTATGGGTACTGGGTTGCACGTTTGTTTGCACCCTATGGCTTGGTTGCTGCCTGCTTGGTTGGGTAATTAAAATCAATAATAAAAAGCACACGCGAGAGACCAAGAGAGAGCATGGCGGCTCGCGCCCCACCCCTCTCGCGGGATCGGGTCCCACACTACGAAAATCAGAACAGAAGGATATTAGTTAAATTTTCATTTTGGTTTGGCAAACCATCCATGGGATTGAACTGATGAAGATTCGTTTAGATTTTTTTTCTCGGTCCCAGCGTGCCTCATGTGTTTAAATGGTTGTTATATGTAAAATGTTTTGAGCTGTTCAAGCATCCCATCTTAATTTGTTTAGCCTAAGCCCAATTTCTCTGAAATGATTGGGCATTTCTCACAAAGCCCCAAGTGAAGGTTCAGGTGTTATTCCTTTCACAAGGCCGTTTGGTTGGTGTTTGTTTAAATGTTTATCAAGGTTTCAAGTATCCTAGCGTGAGATATCTTTTGCTCCATAGTTTGATTTTTTTTAGTCTCGCTTATAATGGATCTTGTGAAATAGTCTCCTTGTAATAGTTAAAGTAGAGCAAACAGTCTTGTACCAGCTACACTCGGCCACCTTGTCTTTGGCAGACCCCTATTATAATTCCCAAGAGGCCAAAGGAAGCTGGAGGGTATTGTGATTTGCAAAGCATTCTGGGGCCATGACACTTTTCTTTCACATCAGATGGGTGGAAAATAATACCTATCTAGCAATGCTTTCGACAATTGCTGTCCCAACTTGTCTACTCTCCATTAGGTGGCTTGTGGGTTTGGTCATGGCCCTCCATTATTGTTGATTATGTTGGAGGAGCTATATTGTTTCATCTTCAGCTTAAGGGTTGTATTCTCCAAAGAATAACATAGAGCAAGATTAAGCCATTTTGTAAGCACCCGCATCTTTTGCTATTCAACTTTAAGGCATTCTTTACCTGTCTTCATAGTCATGGATTATCAACTCAAATCCTTGTGTCACCAGCCCCATGTCCCCTGTTGTTGCTTTGATTATCCGATCCTAACAATTTTCTAAATTTGGTCAATCAGTTGGAATGTTTGTGTTGTGGCAACTTCTATGTCCCCTTTGCATAAGAAAGTGAGTTGGGTTGTTGTGGTTACCCAATTTAGGGGGCTAATCCTCCATGCAGGGCTAGGCATTTGGGGTTATATTTCGGGGTTTAAGGCTCAATGATCGAAAGTGGATGATAAGAACCATTCCCCTGATGCGTGCCTTTTGAAAATTGGTATTCATGAGGCTATGACGGAATGCTTCTTGAGCCAACCCCTTCCCTTCCTGCCTTAGAGTCTTCGCAGGTTAAGGGATTTCTTCCTCTTTAGAGTCAGTCATAGAGAGTTTAGGAGTCTGTCCTACCCTTGTAGAGTTTAGGATTCTGTCCTATCATTTCATAAAGTTTAGGATTCTGTCCTATTCCTTCATAAAGTTTAGGATTCCGTCCTTCCATCTTTCAGAGTCAGTCTTCAGCATAGGAGTCAGTCCTTCAGTCTTTCAGGAGTCTGTCCTATCATCATAGGGGTTAGGATTCTGTCCATCCTCTCATCAAGTCATATGATTTTTATCCGCTCTTGCAAGGTATATGATGCTGTCCAACCCTTGCAGAGTCGTGATTCTGTCCAATTCCCTCGCAAAGCATAGGATGCTATCAAACCTTTGCGGGATATCAGGAGTTTGTCCTACCCTTATGATGATAGGATTCTGTCCTCTTGTGTCAAAAATTCTAAAAAACATAAAAAACATCTGAAATTTCTAAAAAATCTCAAAAATCTTGAGTCATTAAGAGTGTAGTTAGGAAAATCTAGTCCGAACTACGGATGGCTTGATCCCTAGCTGAGGGGTACGTAGGCAGCTCAGGCGTGCAGCTGGCATCCTGAGTTCAGTCGCAACTTTCACAACTTTCACAATTTCCAAAACTTCCATAAGCTTCAAAACCTTTCAAATCTTCCCAAAATACAAAAATTCTTCAAAATAACCTTGCAAACCACTTTCAAAAGATCTTCCCATAGAGTTAGGAGTCTGTCTTAGGCGTTAGGGGTGTCTTAGAGTTAGGAGCCTGTCCTGATTTTGTGGATTTTCCATGTCTGGTCGTGTGAGTGTCCCTAAAGTTAGGAGGCCTCGAGTCGTGGTCGGTGGGACACTTAGTCGAGCCGATGGCTAGACTAGGATGCGCTTAAATAGCCCCCTTGTTTTTTCTTAGGACCTACAACCTAGTCACACATAGGGTGTAGGGCCCACTTGCATTAGTTAGGGCATATAGGGAGTCCTAAAAATTACAATTCACTTGAACTTAAGTAATGGCGCAAGAAGCTTTAAAAACTAGTCGAGTCTAGTTGATCGAGTCTAGGATAGTGGTCCTAGAAGGTTAGGCATTGTAGTTTAGCATAGGTCGCCGAACTACATTGACTCTGATTCTTCCCGAGGCCGGGATACGCAGTGCAGCTAGGATGGATGGCCATCTTGGTCCGAGTCAAGTATCGCATTAGAGTATAGGGTTTGTCATATTGTATGTTTTGCTGTGTTTTCTTACTTTTCTGTACAGATCCTATACCTTTAGCTGTAGCATGCATGTGTTTGTCCACCAAAACATAGAGACCAATTAGGCATGACACTCATAACCTAGCTATTCTTAGGTGTCATGTCTTTCATTTTTTTTTTGTGCTTCTTATTCATCTCCGAGACATGCATGATTAGCTAGACGTTATCTCGGGGATATTTGTTCCCATTTCGCATGATTTTCGCCCAAAACTCTTCAAAGTTAATAATAAATGGCATAAGAGACCAGGTGCTTCCACTTGGGTGAATTGGGGGCGCCTAACCCCTTCCCCATTCGTCATCAGGCACAGACCTTTTATATCTCTGGTTATCTGTTTCGATAGAGCACAGCATGCGAGCCAGGGCCTACTTCCTTGGATGGCGACTCTTTCTTTGTTTAAGGTGCGTCTCGAATCCGGGCTAGTCCCCGAATCGATAGGTATCTCACTTTACATCGCCGCTCATGCTGTGAGGGGCACTCTTTTGAGAGTTCCTTGGCAGAGCTCTCCTTCACGTGGATGATCCTGAGACTCACGTGGGGGCCCGTCCCCCCGCCTCTCTCGGATCTGGGTCCACACCCGTCATCATTGAGTTGCTCACTGAAGTTGGTGACTCTGGGAGACGGGACGCCCACATCGACGGGTATTACCGCCTCCGTCCCAAAGGACAAGTTGAATGGTGACTCCCCGGTTGATGTGCGCGGGGTGGTTCGATACGCCCACAGGACATGATAAAGCTCATCTGCCCATCCGCCAGCCTTATCATCCAGCCTCTTTTTAATTCCCTGAAGCAGGATTCTGTTTGTCACTTCTGTCTGCCCATTCGTCTGAGGGTGCGCCACTGAAGTAAATCTCTCCTCAATCTTCAAGTCGGAGCAGAATTTTTGAAAGTTCTTGCAGTCGAACTGTCTCCCGTTGTCTGTTATCAAAACGCGAGGAATCCCAAATCTGCAAACTACTGATTTCCAGAAAAAGTTCTGCACGTTTTGCTCTGTGATCTGGGCCAGAGGTTCACCCTCCACCCACTTGGTAAAATAGTCAATCGCGACTACTACAAACGCGCGCCTTCCGGCGGCCGGTGGAAAGGGGCCCAGGATGTCCATCCCCCATACTGCGAAGGGGAGTGGGCTGATGATCGGGACCATCGACACAGCAGGCTAGTGGATTGTGGGAGAGAATTTCTGGCATCTCTCGCACCTTCTAACTAGACTCAGTGCATCTTGTCTTAAGGTAGGCCAGTACAGGCCTCTGAGCAGCACTTTGATTGCTAGGGCCTTGCCCCCCAGATGTTCTCCATAGATCCCTTCGTGCGTCTGTAGACACCCCATTTTGCTCTGCTTTAATCAACAAAGAAGTTAGTGTTCTTGTTATCAGTCTTTTTCAGTGTTTTCCATTCCCGTGTCCGCTTTTCTTGTTTTCTCAATCTTTCCGATCATTTCCGTAATGTTCTGCATCCTTCCTTTCGCCAAGTGTTGAGAAGGGTTCTTCAGAAAAATCCAAACAAGGGAGAACTTGGACCCGTCCGGTGGGCCCGCACTGAGCATTTGTTTAGATTTGGATCAAACAGGGGGCCAGCATATTGTTTTAATGAAAAATGAGTTTTGAGTCTACTTCGATCTAATGCATAAAGATGTCCATCAAGGGAGTGGTCAAGATCTCAGAGAAGTCATTTTAACAACCAATTTACATAGGGGCCCGCTAATTGGAAGGATTGGATCATTCTATGAAAATGGTTTTGGGACGCTATCATATTACATTGTCGCTCATCAAATGAATGATTAAGGTCATCCTACAAAGATGACTTTTGGGAAACGATTAATTTGAGAAGTGACCCAATAAATGGACAGTTTTGGATCGTCTTTCAGCGAACGGGGGGGCCCACCATTTTCTTGATGATTTCTGTGCATTTTCGGCCAAGTTTGAAAGTGGGGCTCGTAAAATATTCAATATGCGATCACCCAGTGTTAGGATTGTATCCAAGTTGATGGGATTCGCCGAGGTTTAAAAGATCAAAATTCTTTAAGGAATATTCGTTCGGCTAAATATTGGGTCCCACTCATAAAAGATCAAATTGTTAATGCAGGTTGGCAAGTTTGTTTTTAGCTTGTAAGGTGCAATCAAAGACGGAGAGGTTGAATCCCAGAACTAAAATCATCCACCTTGGTGGGACCCAGTTGCACTTATTTTTGGACATGATATTAACATGCTATATAATTATTATCCTCTTGCCATTGTTGTCTGCTTATTGTGGCTTATTTATTAGCTGTAAAAGATAATTACAAAAGGTCAATTGTATGAGCTAGCAAAGAAAAGAAAGCACAGATCTATTATTGGCTGAAATCAGAAGCTCCCAGGGACGAGCCGAGCAACCTTCTCCCTCTTTCTTAAAAGGCATATAGCTCGTGTGGAAAGAAAAGATTTTCTTTCTATTATTTCAAAAAGCAAGAAAAGGCAATGGGAGGACATTAGAGAGAGGGGGATTTTGCTCTCACGTAAAAAAAAAAGAAAAAAAGAGGAGGAGAAAAAAAAAAAGCTCCCGGCCTCCTCCATCTCCCAACCTCTCTCTGCCCCCTCTGTTCTTCCCTTCCCCTCACTCACCCACGTTCGGTCTCTCATCTCTCTGTGTGGAGGGCGGTGGCTCTGTTTTGGGTTCCAAAAAAAAAAAAGAAAAAAAACAGAGAACAGAGTTCGGTGTTTCCCTCTCCCCCGCAACTCTGTTTTTCTGGCTCTCCCCCCACAACCCTCGGTTTCCATCTCACTCTTCCCCACACCTCTGTTTTCATCTCATCCCTCCTCCATCATCTCTATATCTGCCCCAACAGACCCTCTTCAGCCCACCAACATATAGAAAATAAAAGAAAAAGAGAAGAAACAAAAAAACAGAGTATCGTTCGTTTTTTATCTCACACCCACCATCTCTCTATATCTCTCATTCTGTGTATCACTCACTCAACCTATTTCAACAGCCTATCCCCATCTCAGTTCCTTTCATTGCCTCTCACCCTCTCATCTCCTCCCGCTCTGCAAATCAACGCAAATCTCTCTCTCTCTCTACACAGTAGGGAAGAAAAAACCAGAAAAAAGAAAGGAAGAAAGCATATTGGAGTACATGTCGGCGGGATTTTTCAGATTCTTCGGCTCTCGGATTCGGCGAGGAACTCATCACAGGTTAGTACACTATTCTCAGATTTTTCCCGGATGATTTGGTATTTTTCTAGATTTTTGCATGATTTTTAAGCATTTAAATGAATTTAATTCAATATTAAATGTATGTGCTTAAAATCATGATCTGCATGCGTGTTTCAATTCCGTTTCATCCCGAAATTTAATACAATGATCTACTTAAATAGACTAAAATAACTATCAGATCGGATCGGACATTGGATCTAAGGTTTTTAGAATTTGAGTGAAGAGTGGCATTTTATTTAAAATAATGGCTGAGAAATTACGAAATTCGAAAAAATAGCCATCTCAGGATGATCTATTTTTTGGAATTTTAAATTTTTTTTGTGTTCATCATATCAGAACAAGATTAAAGGACGTTTTCCGGAGTCGTAATTTTCTCGAAAATCGTGTTTTAAAAATAGAAAACTCTTCAAAAACATCTTTTTGACGAAGAAAAATAAAATATATACTAAACAGATTCCAAAATTAATGAAATTTTATGAGAAAATAATATGGTACTGATACGCTCTACCATGAATTTTTAAAGATTTTTTGAATTTTTTTTGATATATTATTTGATGCTTTCTTTGAAAATAATCAAATTTTGTGAGATTTGTTACAGACATCAGATCACAGATAAAATTCTCAATATTTTTACAGTAGCCTTATATTCCATATTTCTTGTTTCTGTAAAATTTTCAAGTGATGTGGATCTTTTTTCATATGGGATGTAGTGTACATTTATAATCTGGTCTGAAAATTGGAAAATCCGAAATTAGTCGTAAATAGTCTCTAAAATTCATTAAATTTTCACAGCATGCTATGTTTACTCATATCTTATTTATGTAAAAATTTTAATGAATTTAGATTTCTATTTTTAGTAGTTTCTGTCTTATTTTTGCAATCTGGTCACTTAATTGTTAAATCAAAATTAAATATGAGCTTAATGTAAAAATCTGCGAAACTCTTTTAATAAGCTACATCCCATCATGTCTTGTTTCTGTAGAAGTTTCAATTCATTTTAGATTCATTTACAACAATTTCACTTGTAAAATCACTCATATGGTTTAAAATTGATAAAATCCATTAAAAAATTGAAATTAATTGAAAATCATCTTAAAATTTCTAAAGAACCTTAAATCTCTGTCACATGTTCACTCTTTAATCCATAAAAACAGAAATCTTAGGATCCTTAGATTTTCCTGGAAAAATGACCAGTGCATCCATAATCGTATCCCAATTGCAACCGATCTTTGACAATTTGAATATTTAAGCTATAGCATGTTGTTGGCTCCGAGGTTCACTGTTCACGGAAATCCTGAGATATGCCAGGCAATAAGATGCTATAACCTAAATATTAAATTGCACAAGGAAAGAGCGGACGATTCTCTTCCGTGGATGCTATTCTGGGTCGAAATTGGTGAACCCTAGAACCATTGGTATTCCTTAAATGTCCAGAAACTGAAAAATCCTTAAAATCTGAAATTCATTAACTTCAAGAACTGAAATTGATTCATCTCGTGTCTCTCGGAACCGTTGGATTATGGTTTCCGTCATAAGAACCATTAGAGCCCAATTTAGGAACACTGGTGTCGTGTCGTGTCCTAGATTTTAGGGGGTCTTAGGTTTTAGGGAGTCCTAGAGTTAGGAGTCCAGCCTCATCACGGACGCTTGCTATGGATAGCAACCGTACCATAGGTCTAGTTACACTAGTCACCCACTCTTTTCCTAGGACAAGCCTAGTAAACTAGGATGTAGGTTAACCTGCATTAGTCTAAGGAACAACTTGCATTTAGATAAGAATCATATAGCATCTTAGATGAAATCCTAGGATAATAAAATCCTCAACTTGAATTAAATAACTTCTCTTAAAACTGTAGAAACAGTCAATCCCGTCTAGGTCGGTGTCTTAGTTGAGTTAGGCATAAGTAGCTTAGCTTATGTGCACCGAACTACGTCGACTCTGATCCCAGTGAGGCTTGGGTACGTAGGCAGCTTGGATGTCTGATGGCATACTAACCGCGAGTCGGCTCCACAACAAATTGTGGGGTTTTGTATATTAATTTTCTTGTAAATGCTTAATTAAATCACTTAGGACTTTCCATGAAATTAGAATCTTAGGAGAACTTGCACCTAGATTGAATTCAAACAAATTAAGGAATCAAGATACACATTTAGGATCCATAATGAAATTAGATCATAGGATGCATGTCACATAGATAGCACATTAACTAAGAGTTGAATGAGCCATTTAAAATGAATTTAAAAGAGTTAATGAATTTAAAAGAGTTAACTTTTGGAATTGAAGACCGATTATCGGGCAGGAATGGTGCATGTGGTGGATAACTCCCTGATGAATACATTTATGTGTGAATCTTAGGTAAGAAATCATGCATATTTTTAATGTTTAGTGCGATGCTACTTAAAGTATTTTCCGTGTTTGTGGTGTGCAGGGCTATTTATGGAGTTCATGGAAAATGGAGCTAAAGAGATGAAATTCCAAAGAAAAAATTCACAAATCATTGGATTCTATACAAAGTAGAGTTTATGTGTGAGCTTGAAAGTGGAACCTATTATGGCTGAAAGTTGAGAAAGGGGGCGGCAAGTGAATTGTGATGCGATCCATCAATTGATCTAGATCACCCTAGAGAATTGTTTATGGGTACCATCAATTTACACGGAGGTCCATCAATTCGACGGTTTAGATTATGTTGTGGCAGTGGGTTGAAGGGTGCAACTACTTTACATAGTCGCCCACCATTTGGACCGTTCGGATCTTCTTATGGAGTCAATTTGTAGGGTGCGATCCATTTATGATGCAGTCCACAAAATTGGATGGTTGAGATCATTTCTTGAAAGATTTAAAGTGGGCTGTTAACATTTAGGCAAAGTTCCACATAAAGGGCAAGAAAACAATTTGGAATTGTACAAGAGCAGCCCGTATTTTTTAGTATGTACCGGAAGCAAGCAAGCAATGGGGGTCCACGTGTGGCTCTATTTTTTTTGGATTAGGAATGGCAATTAACGTGGGACCCACTTCAGTTCTCATGCTTGAGTTACAAAAGCATGCATATACATGCACGTGAGATGAGAGAAAACAGTAAGGATCGTTGAACAAAGAGGTTTGAATTTTTTAACAATAGAAATGGTGGGTTCCACGTTTCCAAAACAAAGCACAGCAGCCAACGTTTTGATAGTTTCTAAACTGTGTGTTGTTATTACATGCAAGCTAGTGGGGGCCCACTTGCACCCACTTTCCATTTCACATTACATACAGCCCATGGTTCTTTCCCTTTAGAAAATAGTATTTTCTAGTTGTTTCTAAAGCATGTAATTTTTTCATAACAACAGCCCTCTCATGTTTTTGTTAGAAAATAGCTTTTTCTAATTGTTATTCCATGCACACATTGGACCCACTTGCTAATTTGGCTTGCACCCACGTTTTGGGTTTGTAGAAAGATAGTAAGTTTATAAATTGAAATCATATACCATAGAAAGTGGCCCCATTTGCTATTTAATATTACTCTCATAACTTTTGGTAATATATTAATATATTTCTTTTGTCTTATAGCAAGATTCCATCCACTCTCCCACGTTGAAAATTCAAAAAGGAAGAGACAACTTACCAAAAATGGGTGCTAAGTTGCTGAAATTGTGAAGAAAGAAAAGAGTAAGTTTGCTCTTACCAACAAATACTAAAAGTTTCAGAAATTGCCAAAGACAGGTGGGGTTGCCAAAAATACAAAAAGATGCCAAGATTGTGTCTTTTCTTGGAGATGAAAATAGAAGGAGAAGAAAGCTACATATGGGAAAAAGAAGACATTCTCTAGACTCTATTCTTTTTTTTTTTTTTCTCTCCACTACTCTCTACCCTCTCTTTAATCTCTTACTCTATTTTCTCTTTTTCTATCCACTACTCTCAAGCTCTCTCCCTTAGGTTTTCTTGTTCTTTCTTTTTCTTTTTCTTTTCAACTCTCAATCCAAGGCATCATCATCCACCATTCAAACTCAAGGTGACATTAAAGCTTGAAGGAGGAAGATGCAACCAAAGTTGGAGGAGAAAAAGACTAAGTTCTATTTAATTTTTGTTATTTATTTTAAGTTCAATTTGATGTAATTTTGTTTCAATTCAAGTTATGAAGAAGTAATTAGTTTTTGTTTAATTTTCTTTCAAGTTCTATATGGCAATTCTTCTCCCATCTATCTCGTATATTTTTGTTTTTCTTCCCTTCTTCATGAGTAACTAAATCCTATTTACTTAGGGTTTAGTTGAAACCATGGGGAAGGAGAAATATTTATAATTAAATCAATCTACTCAATTGAAAAAATTGTGTAGGAGTTTGTGTTTGGAAAATCCCAATCATTCATGCCATTGGCTTTCCCCTTTCGTATGAATGATTGTTGATTAACAAATATAAAGTTCTATATAATCAATGTAAATTGGAGAGTGGATTTGATTAATTACTTATAAGGAATGACATCCCTTTGATCTTATTCCTTATTGACTAGTTAATCGAATTTTCAACCTAATTCAAGAATTGTTTTAATTAATCAATCTAATCCAAACCCATGGTGGATTCTAACCCTAAGTAATCTTTTATATTGAATTAAGGTTTTTACACTATTCCAAAATACTTTCGCAATTTTTCAATTAATTTAGGCCTTTAGAATTTTAGTTTTCTAATCAGATTAGATAAGTAGTTAATCAAGATCATTAGAATTTTGGTACACTTTGCCTAAATTAAGATTTCCAAATCAAGATCGTAGTTGAATCCGATTCTTAGATTGAATAGAATACACGCTTATATATAGTGTTGGCTCCGAGGTCTAAGTCCACGGAAATCCTGAGTCCATTCCAGGCAACATTATATCATAGCTAGTATTCTAATCGGTAAAAGAATAGGATTGACAACTAGATTTCTCTTCCTTGAGTTCGACCCGTATTTACACGATCCGTGCACTTGCGGTTATTTAATTTCTCAATCAAGTTTTTGGCGCCGCTGCCGGGGAAGAGAGTTGCATTAGAATCTTAATTATTCGAAGTGTTAGATTAGTAGTTATTTTTATTTTAGTTATATTTTTTGGTTTCTTGGCTATCCATCTCTCTTACTTGGTTTTCCTGTGTTTATGAGTGAAGGTTGGGTGCGGAACTCGGCCAATTGACTAGAAAGAGCAAACCAGTTAGAGACGGAGGAAGACATCGAACCAAATCCAAATCAAGTAGCCATGGCGGAAGAACAAGAGCCGCCAAAAAGTTTACGCGATCGCTTCTATCCGGCCCGAACCGCGCAACCTTCTTGCATTAGATTGCCAGTTGCGCAGGGCAATAATTTTGAGCTAAAATCGCAATTTATTTCTTTGCTTCCTCATTTTCATGGCCTCCCTTCGGAGGATGCTTATTTATTTTTGCGTGAGTTTGAAGATGTATGTGCTTTAATTAAGATGCAACAACTTACCGATGATGCGGTAAAGTTGCGGTTTATTACGTTTTCACTCAAGGAGGGAGCTAAAAAGTGGCTCTATGGCTTACCAACGAACTCCATCACCACTTGGGAGGAGTTCGCCGTCGCTTTCCTAAAAAAGTTTTTTCCATTACATAAAACTAATAAGCTTAGGAATGATATTTTACAATTCAAACAAAAGCCATTAGAGTCATTTTCTAAGTTTATGGAGAGGTTCAAGGACCTACTCCAAGAGTGTCCTCACCATGGAATTGATGTGTGGCATTTATGCCAAATTATTTATGAGGGCATAGATTACCAAACAAAGCAACTTCTTGAGTCCATGTGTCCTAACGGTTTTACATCTTTCACAGATGAGGCCGCGGCATGGAACTTCTTACTTGATTTGGCGGAAAAAACAAGAGAGTGGGAATCCACTCAAGAAGGTGAGAGAGCCAACACAGGTAAGGGATTTCTAATAGAGGGTGCCGTGGCTAAGGAGGCCCATCTTGATAGCCTAATCAAAAGGCTAGAAGCAATAGTTGTCAAAGGACCTTCACAAGTCCATCAAATTGCACATAGTGTTCCTATGTGCAATTGGTGTCAAGCCACGGACCATGTCATGGAAGAGTGCCCAACTCTTGCTAAATTTGGTAATTCTAATGAAAATGCAAGTGCCATGTTTTTAAATAATCCATATAGTAGCACATATAATCCGGGATGGAGGAATCATCCCAACTTTTCTTGGAATCAAGGGAATTATCAAGGAGGGCCATCAAATTTCCAAGATCAAGGCCAATTTGGCCAACCTAGGCCCACCTTCCCTTCTATGAATGTTCGACCACCCCTAACCACACCTCCACCTTTTCAAAACCCAATTTTAAATAATGTTTCAAATCAGCAACCACCGGGTTTTCCAAAACAAGGGGAGTCGGCACGCATAGCTTCCTTAGAAAAGAGCATAGAACTTCTCACTAGCACTTTCATGACAAGCCAACACAATATGGAGAAACAAATCTCCCAACTTGCCATGGCCTTGCATGAAAGGGAAAAGGGGAAGATGCCAAGTCAACCAGTTCCTAATCCAAGGAATGTGGCCATAAATGGGAATCAACAACCACAGGTAAATCAGTTGAATGCCATGCAACCAAACTTGCCGCAGCAGGAGCCCTCCGATCACTGTAACGCTGTATTTGCTTTAAGGAGTGGCAGAGAATATCAAAGGGAGGAGGGCAGATCCGAACCTTCTAAAGATGCTCAAGAATCTCCAATTAAGGTAAGTAAAGAGTCATCCTCCATTGGTTCAGAAGAAGAGCCCGAACAGGTAAGTACAGAGCAGGCAGTTTCTCCACCTGAAAAAGAGTATGTGCCTAAAGCTCCTTTTCCAAGGAGACTTGCTAATAATAAAAATGTGGCTGCTAAGGAGAAAATTTTAAATATGTTTAAACAAGTGCAAATTAATATTCCATTGTTAGATGCGATTTCCGAAGTCCCGACTTATGCCAAAGTTTTAAAAGACTTGTGCACACAAAAGCGCAAGTCTAATGTACCCAAGAAGGCATTCTTGGCTGCAAACATTAGTTCCATCTTGTCTCAACAGATGGTGGCTAAGTACAAGGACCCGGGATGTCCTACCATTGCATGCACTATTGGAAATACTCATATTAATCATGCTCTTTTAGATTTAGGGGCCAGTGTGAATTTATTACCTCTTTCTGTTTTTAAACAATTAGGATTAGGAGAACTCAAACCCACCACCGTCACTCTTCAGTTGGCGGATAGATCAATGAAGAAACCGAAAGGGATGGTTGAGGATGTCCTAGTTAAAGTAGGAGAGTTCTTATTTCCTGTAGATTTCATTGTGCTAGAAACTGAGCCCGTTGCTAATATCAAGGATCAAATTCCTATAATTCTTGGTAGGCCTTTCCTTGCTACGAGCAACGCCTTAATTGATTGTAGAAATGGTTTAATGAAATTAACTTTTGGGAATGCTTCCATGGACTTTAATGTTTTTAGATTAGGTAAGCAACCTAATTTACAAGAAGAAATTAATATGTTGCACTCCTCTCCTGAGACTAATTGTGAAAATATTTTGAATGTAGGATTTGAAGAAGCTCTGGATGAAGAAGGCTTGGAGAATGCAAGAGATATAGGGGACTCCTTTTCTGATGACCTTAGCATCCAACAAATAGAATTTGGAGTATCCCTATCTCCGCCCCTTCCCAAGCCTCCACCCAAAAAGGCCCCACAGTTAAATTTGCCGCCTTTGCATTCAAATTTAAGAAAAGCATATTTGGGTAAGACTTGCACATCTCCTGTGACAATCAAAATGGACTTAAACTCAACCCAAGAAGACGAGTTAATTAATTTTTTAAAAGAAAATAAGGACTCTACTTGGAAGGACAAGTTTCATTTACTCAGATTGAAGTCCTTTGTTGAGTTACCCAGATCTAATTTAGAAGAGGTCATGGATCTTCATGAGCCTCTTTATTCAAATCTCTCTTAAAAGAAAAAGGTACGCCCCTCTCTTCTCTTTATTGTCCTTGTTTCTATTTTTGCATGCATTGAGGACACTGCATGATTCAAGTATGGGGGGTTAGCTTTTAGAAACTTTCTTTTCTAATCTTTTCTATAGTTAAAGTTAGAAAATTTCCTTTCTTTTTATTTTTGGTAATTTTTCGCAAATTAGAAAGAACTTGGTATTCTTAGAAAGAAAGTTGTTCTCTTATTTTAAGAAATAAAGTTAGTGGATATTTTAATTTTGGAATTTGAAAAATTAGAAAGAATACTTTCCTTTCTTAGTTTTGTTTTCTTTTGGAATCTTTCTTTTTAAAAGGATTTGAATAAGAAATAGAAATAGAAACTTGCTTTTTATATGGTATGGATAAAAAGGAAAGAAATGTTGAAACAAAGAAAGAATGAATGATTGTTAGAAAGTTTGCTTCTTGATTATAGTTTTGATTTGTAGCCTTGTTGACTTGAGCTATTAAGTCTGAAGGGTTTTTATGCCTAGTTCCTTAAAGCCAACTGGCTTTAGAGCAACTGACTGAAAACTCCATACATGGGTCAATTAGAAAGCTTAATAAATCAAAGCATTGTACCTAATCAAAAGTAAAGCTTGAACTCATATGCATCAATGTCTATGACATATGCAAATCAAAGATTAGTCGGACACTGCTTAGTAGCCTGGGTGTCTGGTGCATGCCCTGCATGTCATTCACGCCAAAAGCAGTAGAGGATTAAGAAAAAAAAAAAAAAAAAAAAAAAGAGTTCTATTCTTAGAAACTATGGGAAAAGTTGAAAGTATGGTGGACCATATAAATTTGTAAGTTTTCTACGAAGTTTCCGAATCAAATTTTTTTTATAGTACGATTACATTAGAGGCAAGTTTAAGGGAGCAAAGTATGACAAATTCAAAAGAGGATTCCTTGATTAAAGTATTTTTCTAATTTTTCCAACTTGGGATAGGATGCAAAGTTTAAGTATGGGGGTATTCTTGTTCTTCTATTTTGACCAATTTACCAAAGAAACAGGATAAGAAATTTTTGGCTTTATTCTATAGTGAGAATTGGAAAGAAAAGTTTATTTTTGAAATTTTGTGTGTATATTCACTGCAAACACTCACGAGACGCAACTCGTCCACTAGGGTAACCTAGGGGTTTAAAGGCTTGTTGTACGTGCTAAGTGCAATCGTGATTCCTACGAAAGTGAGTTAGGATTTTATTTTGTTTCTATTTTTCTTTTTCTTTTTTTTATTTATTTGCTTGAGGACAAGCAAAGCTCAAGTATGGGGGAATCTGATGAATACATTTATGTGTGAATCTTAGGTAAGAAATCATGCATATTTTTAATGTTTAGTGCGATGCTACTTAAAGTATTTTCCGTGTTTGTGGTGTGCAGGGCTATTTATGGAGTTCATGGAAAATGGAGCTAAAGAGATGAAATTCCAAAGAAAAAATTCACAAATCATTGGATTCTATACAAAGTAGAGTTTATGTGTGAGCTTGAAAGTGGAACCTATTATGGCTGAAAGTTGAGAAAGGGGGCGGCAAGTGAATTGTGATGCGATCCATCAATTGATCTAGATCACCCTAGAGAATTGTTTATGGGTACCATCAATTTACACGGAGGTCCATCAATTCGACGGTTTAGATTATGTTGTGGCAGTGGGTTGAAGGGTGCAACTACTTTACATAGTCGCCCACCATTTGGACCGTTCGGATCTTCTTATGGAGTCAATTTGTAGGGTGCGATCCATTTATGATGCAGTCCACAAAATTGGATGGTTGAGATCATTTCTTGAAAGATTTAAAGTGGGCTGTTAACATTTAGGCAAAGTTCCACATAAAGGGCAAGAAAACAATTTGGAATTGTACAAGAGCAGCCCGTATTTTTTAGTATGTACCGGAAGCAAGCAAGCAATGGGGGTCCACGTGTGGCTCTATTTTTTTTGGATTAGGAATGGCAATTAACGTGGGACCCACTTCAGTTCTCATGCTTGAGTTACAAAAGCATGCATATACATGCACGTGAGATGAGAGAAAACAGTAAGGATCGTTGAACAAAGAGGTTTGAATTTTTTAACAATAGAAATGGTGGGTTCCACGTTTCCAAAACAAAGCACAGCAGCCAACGTTTTGATAGTTTCTAAACTGTGTGTTGTTATTACATGCAAGCTAGTGGGGGCCCACTTGCACCCACTTTCCATTTCACATTACATACAGCCCATGGTTCTTTCCCTTTAGAAAATAGTATTTTCTAGTTGTTTCTAAAGCATGTAATTTTTTCATAACAACAGCCCTCTCATGTTTTTGTTAGAAAATAGCTTTTTCTAATTGTTATTCCATGCACACATTGGACCCACTTGCTAATTTGGCTTGCACCCACGTTTTGGGTTTGTAGAAAGATAGTAAGTTTATAAATTGAAATCATATACCATAGAAAGTGGCCCCATTTGCTATTTAATATTACTCTCATAACTTTTGGTAATATATTAATATATTTCTTTTGTCTTATAGCAAGATTCCATCCACTCTCCCACGTTGAAAATTCAAAAAGGAAGAGACAACTTACCAAAAATGGGTGCTAAGTTGCTGAAATTGTGAAGAAAGAAAAGAGTAAGTTTGCTCTTACCAACAAATACTAAAAGTTTCAGAAATTGCCAAAGACAGGTGGGGTTGCCAAAAATACAAAAAGATGCCAAGATTGTGTCTTTTCTTGGAGATGAAAATAGAAGGAGAAGAAAGCTACATATGGGAAAAAGAAGACATTCTCTAGACTCTATTCTTTTTTTTTTTTTTCTCTCCACTACTCTCTACCCTCTCTTTAATCTCTTACTCTATTTTCTCTTTTTCTATCCACTACTCTCAAGCTCTCTCCCTTAGGTTTTCTTGTTCTTTCTTTTTCTTTTTCTTTTCAACTCTCAATCCAAGGCATCATCATCCACCATTCAAACTCAAGGTGACATTAAAGCTTGAAGGAGGAAGATGCAACCAAAGTTGGAGGAGAAAAAGACTAAGTTCTATTTAATTTTTGTTATTTATTTTAAGTTCAATTTGATGTAATTTTGTTTCAATTCAAGTTATGAAGAAGTAATTAGTTTTTGTTTAATTTTCTTTCAAGTTCTATATGGCAATTCTTCTCCCATCTATCTCGTATATTTTTGTTTTTCTTCCCTTCTTCATGAGTAACTAAATCCTATTTACTTAGGGTTTAGTTGAAACCATGGGGAAGGAGAAATATTTATAATTAAATCAATCTACTCAATTGAAAAAATTGTGTAGGAGTTTGTGTTTGGAAAATCCCAATCATTCATGCCATTGGCTTTCCCCTTTCGTATGAATGATTGTTGATTAACAAATATAAAGTTCTATATAATCAATGTAAATTGGAGAGTGGATTTGATTAATTACTTATAAGGAATGACATCCCTTTGATCTTATTCCTTATTGACTAGTTAATCGAATTTTCAACCTAATTCAAGAATTGTTTTAATTAATCAATCTAATCCAAACCCATGGTGGATTCTAACCCTAAGTAATCTTTTATATTGAATTAAGGTTTTTACACTAATCCAAAATACTTTCGCAATTTTTCAATTAATTTAGGCCTTTAGAATTTTAGTTTTCTAATCAGATTAGATAAGTAGTTAATCAAGATCATTAGAATTTTGGTACACTTTGCCTAAATTAAGATTTCCAAATCAAGATCGTAGTTGAATCCGATTCTTAGATTGAATAGAATACACGCTTATATATAGTGTTGGCTCCGAGGTCTAAGTCCACGGAAATCCTGAGTCCATTCCAGGCAACATTATATCATAGCTAGTATTCTAATCGGTAAAAGAATAGGATTGACAACTAGATTTCTCTTCCTTGAGTTCGACCCGTATTTACACGATCCGTGCACTTGCGGTTATTTAATTTCTCAATCACTCCCCATACCTTCCATTCTTGTAACCAGGTAGCGAGTCTAGATTTCTGGTTAATCATGGGTCCTAGATCCCACATCTAGGTGGCGACTCTGTCAGTCTCTTTTGTGTGGAATTCGGATTGCCTTAGTGATCCCAAGTTCACATAAAAGACGAATTAAAATCAATATTAAAATGCACATGCCAATCGCGTGGGTACGAGAGACCAAGAGAGAGAGAGAGTGGCGGCTCGCGCCCCACCCCTCTCGCAGGATCGGGTCCCACAGCGTCTCTTGCAGGGTGTACGCGGCGTCGCCTGGCCGGAGGCACTTTAGGTACGGGAGGGTGTACAATCTTTTGTACAGATTCTCACCATCGAGGGAAAATCGAGCTGCTCTCTGCGTCACCTTGCGGGCCTCCTTCTTTGCTTTGGGAAGCTTTCCAGTACGCAGGTATTCAATGATTTCGTCCATCCAGCAGGGCTCGTGCTCCACCTGCATTACTTCAGCAGCCTCACTTTCGATACTAGATTTCTGTAAGAACTCCATACATATACTCCTGAGAGTGGTGTATCCGGAGGCGGCCAGCTTGGACAGCACATCTGCTCTTGCATTCTATGTTCTAGGGATTCTGATGACCTCAAAACTTTTGAACTTGCTGGCTAGCTGGCGGACCTTGGAGAGGTATTTGACCATACGCTCATCGTGGGCCTCGTAGACTCCTTGAATCTGGTTTGCCACCAGTTGGGAGTCGCAGTACGCTTTAAGCCTTTGGGCTCTGGTCTGAACTGCGAGATTCATTTCAGCGAGGAGGGCTTCATACTCTGCCTCATTGTTGGATGCGTGGAATCCGAACCTCAGGGCATAATCTGCGGTGAAGTTATCGGGTCTGGTGAGAACCAAACCGGCTCCACAGCCACCCTTGTTCGAAGATCCGTCGACGTACACTTCCCAGATTAGTTTGGTGATTGATGGATTCTGTTCTGCTGGTGCGGGGATGATTGCCGCTTCAGTCCCATCTTCTGATTGTTCCTCCGTTGTGAGTGCCTTTTCCACAACTGGGGTTTGAACAATTTCGGATTTAGTGATCTGGTGGGGGATGGTGCACTCAGCTACGAAGTCTGCCAGCACTTGAGCCTTGATCGCTGGTCTTGGCACGTACTGGATGTCGAATTTGCTCAGCTCCACGGCCCATTTCACGAGTCATCCCGAGATGTCTGGTTGATGGAGAACTTGCCTGAGCGGCTGATCGGTCAGGACTTTTATAGTGTGGGCTTGAAAATACGGCCTCAACTTCCTGGCTGCCATCACCAGCGCGTAAGCCAATTTCTCGACCCGCTGGTACTTGATTTCGGCGTCATGAAGAACTTTGCTGACATAATAGACATGCTTTTGCTGGCGGTGCTCTTCACGAACTAGGACGACTGCTAGAGCCGTGGGGCTTACAGACATATACATGAGTAGCTCCTCACCCGGCTCCAGCTTTGTCAACAGTGGTGGAGAGATAAGTACTGCTTTAATTCTTCGAATGTGGTTTGGCACTCCTCTGTCCAGGGCGCAGTCTTGAGTCCTTTGACTGCGTTGAAGAACGGTAGGCACCTCTCTGTAGATTTCGAGATGAAGCGTCCCAACGCGGCCACCATTCCTGTGAGCCGTTGCACTTCTCTGATAGTTTTTGGTGGAGTGAGCTCCACCACGGCCCTGATCTTTTCTGGATTGGCCTCTATCCCTCTCTGGCTTACCTTAAATCCTAAGAACTTTCCTGAGCTGACGCCGAAACTGCACTTGGTGGGGTTGAGCTTCATGCTGTGCTTTTTCAGGACCTAAAATGTTTCTCTCAGATCGGACACATGATCTTGTGCACTTCGACTTTTGACCAGCATATCCTCGACATAGACTTCCATGTTACGGCCGATCTGGTTCTGAAAGAGTCTGTTCACGAGCCTTTGATAAGTAGCTCCGGCATTTTTGAGGCTGAAGGGCATGACACGGTAGAAGTACGTCCCCTGATCCGTCACAAACGAAGTCTTTGGTATGTCTGACTCATACATTCTGGTTTGGTTGTACCCGGAGAAGGCATCCATGAAGCTCAGCAGCTCGTGACCTGCGGTGGCGTCAATGAGCTGATCGATTTTCGGGAGCGGATAACTGTCCTTGGGACAGGCCTTGTTCAGATCAGTGAAATCAACGTAGGTCCTCCACTTCCCATTTGTTTTCTTTACCAGGACTACGTTTGCCAACCAGTCCGGGTACTGGATTTCTCGGATGAAGTCAGCCTTTAAAAGCCTCTCCACTTCTTCTTTTATCGCCTGCTGTCTTTCGAAAGCGAAATGCCTTCTTTTCTGTTTCACCGGCCTGCAAGTTGAGTCAACACCGAGTCTGTGCGTGCTGATCTCTGGGTCGATGCTAGGCATGTCAACGGGAGCCCACGCAAAGACATCCGCATTGTCTTGAAGAAACTCGGTGAGGTGGTACTGGATACTGCTACTTAGAGAGGAGCCGATCTGAACGACTTTATCATTGTCGTCTGGGCTCAGCGGGACGGAGATGAGGTCTTTGGCGGATTGAGTCCCTCAAAATTTGTCCCTCAAATTGAGTAGCTCAATCGGCAACGATTCCACCGTATTTTTACCTTTGAGTGCCATTGCGTAGCACTCTCTGGACTGGGGTTGGTCTCCCCGAACTTCTCCCACGCCGTTTGGCGTTATGAATTTCATCTTTTGGTGATATGTTGAAGCGACTGCACGGATCAGGTTCTGGCCAGGCCGTCCTAAGA
Organism: Tasmannia lanceolata; assembly: GCF_043159265.1. Taxonomy (NCBI): domain Eukaryota; kingdom Viridiplantae; phylum Streptophyta; class Magnoliopsida; order Canellales; family Winteraceae; genus Tasmannia; species Tasmannia lanceolata. Next base: position 31,132,893 of record NW_027518714.1, on the reverse strand, counting down.
TAACGTTATAGACCGAAGTGGCCCTCACTACTAGGAAATTGACCATGGCGAAGGCTTGGCAGGGCGGTTCTCCGACGAGGACTGGGAGTTCAATTTGTCCCTCCACTTTCACAACCTCTCCTGAGAAACCGAACAGGTCTGAGTTCGCCGGCTTCAAACGGTCGTCACCTATCATCATCTTCTGGAAAGCATGATAGTACAAGATGTCTGCCGAACTCCCGTTGTCCACAAGGATTTTTTTTACTTCCCAGTTTGCAACGAGCATGGTTAAAACCAAGGCGTCGTCGTGAGGCAGTACCAGGTTGTCGAGATCCGCATCTGAAAAGGAGATCTCGTTCTCCGTCTTCGTCTTCTTGCTGCACGTGTGCAGGGCGTTGACTCGGCGTGCATATGCTTTACGAGCAGCGGTTGATGTGCCCCCCGCGGCCGGTCCACCCATAATCGTGCCGATGACCCCCCTTGGCTGGGGTCGCTGTGCCTCTGGCTGCGAACTGGGCGGCAGGGGAGATTGGTTCCGGACAGAGGGCGGCTGCGACCGTCGAGGGCTGCGGCCCTGAGGACTCTTTTCTCTGTGCTCCCTTCTAGGGCCGTCACTCTGGACATACTTTTTGAAGTAGCCTCGGCCAATCAGCTGCTCAATTTCTTCCTTGAGTTGCCAACATTCGTCTGTGTCGTGGCCGTGGTCCTTGTGGAACCGACAGTATTTTGATTGGTCTCTTTTGTTCCCTTTGGAGATCATTCTGGTTGGCCACCTCACGAATTCTTCTTCTCAGAGGTTCTCCTCCGAGTCGAGTCCAGGGCTGCCAGCGTTTCCTCCACTGCTATGTACTCCTCAGCTCCGATCATTAGATCCGCCAGTGAGTGTGGATTTTGGCGAGCCACTAAGCGGCGAAAATCATTGGACCTGGTGCCCGCGAGGAGCGCGCTCATTGCCGCTGAGGGGTCCAAATTCGGTACTTGGAGTGCCTCCCTGTTGAAGCGGTGAACGAACACCTTGAGAGGTTCGTGATCCTACTGCCGCAAGGCCATCAGGGATGCTGTTGTTTTCCTTGGCCTGTGGCTGCTCATGAAATGGCGGACCAGATCGTCCCCAAAATCTTCAAAGTTGCTGATGGAGTTCGGTTTAATTCTGGAGTACCAGTCCCGGGCCGCACCAGTCAGTGTTGTTGGGAATGCTCTGCAGAGGAAGCCATCGGATGCGCCGTGGAAGAGCATCATCGCTCTGAACGTCTCTAAGTGGTCTACTGGATCAGTTGTCCCGTCATATTGCGGGACGGTTGGCATTTTGAACCCTCTAGGTGCTGGGGCACTCATGACATTGTCGGTGAATGACGTTCTGCTTGAGAACGCTCTTGAAGCAGGCCGGCTCTGATCTTTTGCCAGCTCCTCTATGCGGTGGTCCATTTCCTCCATCCTTCGTAGAATCGGATCAGATCTACGATTTCACCGATCCAGTGACCGGTTTCTCTCCACCGATGGGCTCGCCGCAGAGCCGGACTGACTTTCCGGGCTCTTTCGACAAGGCCGGGATTTTTCTTGTGGCGCGTGGTCTTCATGGGCTCGGTGCTTTTGTGCAGAGCGAGACCGTGACCTCCGGTGACAGTGGGGTTCGGTATGGGCATGCCTTGACCTGGGGTGATGGACTTGCCTGGTGGAGTGGTGAGTCCGGTCTTCATCGTGGCGCGCTGACTCTCCTCTGTGAGCGCGCGACCTTTCCTGGACAGGTCGTGAAGCTTCTGGAGGAGGTTGGGGAGGCGCCTGGAGTAGCTGCTGGTACTGACCGACAAGAGCGGTCATCTGTTGAAAAAGAGCTTGAACTTGATTCTGAGTGAGCGTAGGATTGAGGTGTTCCGAGCGAGCAGGGCTCTGTAAAATTCTAACTAGGTTCACAAGTAATTGTCAAAAGGGATAATTTAGTGTTAAAATTCAATTCACCCCCCCTCTTGTAAATTTCAATTGGTATCAAAGCCTCGTCTCTAATTTTTTTTTAAAACCCTAACCGGTCTAGAGTAAAGATTCTAAAATGGCAAACCATCCTCAACACCATGAAGGTTACTCAAACACTAGGCCACCCTATTTTGATGGAACAAACTATGGTTTTTGGAAAACTAAAATGAAAATCTTTTTAACCCAAGATTATCAAATGTGGAGAGCAATTAATAATGAATACACATTACCCACAAGAAATTTAAATAATTGGACCGAAGCCGAACAACAAGCTTCAAATTATAATGCCAAAGCTATGAATTCCCTTATTTGTGCTCTATCTCCCGGAGAATTCAATAGAGTATCAAAATTTGAATTCGGCTAAGGAAATTTAGGATACCTTAGAGGTCACCCATGAAAGAACCAATCAAGTCAAAGAATCTAAAATGAATCATCTTTTTCGGCAATATGAACTCTTTCAAATGACACCCGATGAAACAATTGCCGACATGTACACTAGATTCACCAATCTTGTAAATGGACTAAGGGGTCTTGGAAAATAATTTTCTAATAGAGATTTAGTGACCAAAATCCTTAGGTCCCTACCTTTGTCATGGAAATCCAAAACCTCCGCAATCACGGAAGCCAAGGACATGAATACATTAAACCTAGATGAACTAATAGGGTCCTTGATCACCCATGAGATGATTTTCAAAATAAAAGCACCCGAAATTGAAACTAAAATTGAAAAAGGAAAAGGAATTGCTTTTGCTTGTAATGTAGGTGAAAATGAAGATGCAAAGGAAGACATGGAAGATGAAGTTGCCCTCCTAACAAGAAGGATCAAATTCTTGCAAAGGAATATGGGAGGCATGAGAAATAGAAGGACCAATCCTCCATTCAAGAAGAAAGAAGAACTTGGTGATGGATCTTCTCAACCCCGATGCTACGGTTGTAAGAAGCTTGGACACATTCGCCCGGATTGTCCACTCAACAATGAGCCTTCTTCAACCAACCGCTTCAAGAGAAGAGAATGCAAGAAAGGAATGACCGCCACTTGGGATGAGGAAATTGAAAGCGAAGGCGAACAAAATGATGGCGAAGATTGCTTGATAGCAAGGAACGTGTGCTTCATGGCCTCAACAAACGACAATAACGAGGTAAACACTTTAAATGATGTCATTGTCTTAAAAGAAGTTCTAGATTCCTTACAAAATGCAAATGATGAACTTGAAATTCAAATTGATAAAATTGCATCACTTGAAAATTCTCTTGCTAACATGACAAAAGAATTTGGTTGGTTAAAGAAAGATTATGAATTTTTAGATGATAAAAATGAAAAATACAAAGTAGAAATTCATGAGTTAAATCCTTCTATCAAAATCTTAAATGAAAACCGACAAGAACTTTCTAATGAAAACAACAAGCTAAATCATGAAAATGGTAAACTATCTTTTGAATATGATGAACTAAAGAAACTTTTTGAAAAATTTGAAAATAGTTCATTGAAATTGGATAAGCTTGTTAATATACAAAGAATGTCAAGTGACAAAAGTGGACTTGGACATAAATGGAATACTACAATATCTAACTATAAAAACAAACTTGAAAAGGCTTCTTCTAGTAGTACCAAGATTTGTTTTTATTGTGGTCTAGAAGGTCATTACAAGGTTTCTTGCTTGCATGCTAAACAAGATAAAATCAAATTGAACTCTAAAGTGAAAATAAATGAACATAGCAAGATTAGGAAGATTTGGGTAACTAAGGGATCTCACTTGCCTATTCATATGTAGGTATGCCTTAAAAGCCATAACAAGAAGAACACATGGTACCTTGATAGTGGATGCCTAGACACATGACAGGAGACCTTACTCAATTCTCATCCCTATCACTCAAGGATGGTGGAGACGTTACCTTTGGAGATGATAAGAAAGGAAAAGTCAAAGGTGAATGCACCATAGGTAACTCTACCTCTCCCATACATGATGTACTATTTATTGATGGCTTGTCCCATAATCTTATTAGCATTATTCAATTATGTGATAATGGGTTTGAAGTAGTCTTCAATCCTGACAAATGCATTGTTAAAAATAAGATAGATGGAAAAGTAAAATTCATAGGTTCTAGAGACAATAACATTTACACAATTGGACTAGATGATCTTAGACTCCAAAATGTGACTTGTCTTAATGCCATTAGTGAGGATTCTTGGCTATGGCATAGGAGGTTGGGTCATGCCGGAATGGAACTCATTTCGACCCTCTCCTCAAAAGAAATTGTTAGAGGATTGCCTAAGTTCAAATACACCAAAGATCACATTTGTAGAACTTGTCAATTAGGAAAACAATTGAAGAGCTTATTTGCACCTAAAAATATGATTTCAACTTTCTACCCCTTGGAACTACTTCACATGGATCTTTTTGGACCAATGAAGACAAGTAGCGTAGGTGGAAAGAGGTACGTGTTTGTAGTTGTGAATGACTACTCACGATTTACATGGGTCATATTTCTAGCACACAAAGATGAAACTTATGAAAACTTCTTTATACTGTGCAATCAAATACAAAATGAAAAAGGTATTGGTATCTCCTACATTAGAAGTGATCATGGAACGGAATTTGAAAATGTACTTTTTTGACACTTACTATAATGAACATGGCATAAAACATAATTTTTCCGCACCTAGAACACCTCAACAAAATGGAGATGTAGAAAGAAAGAATCGAACTCTCCAAGAAATGGCTAGAACTATGTTGCATGAAAATGATCTCCCTAGATATTTTTTGGGCGAAAGCGGTTAGCACCGCTTGCTATATCATAAACAGGGTATATTTAAGGCCAATTTCTAAGAAAACACCTTATGAGCTTTGGAAAAACTTAAAACCAAATATAAGCGATTTTAAAGTGTTTGGATGTAAATGCTTCATTTTAAACATTAAAGATAATTTACACAAATTTGATAAGAAGTCGGATGATGGAATATTCTTAGGGTACTCTTCACATAGCAAGGCATATAGAGTATTTAATAGAAGAACCCTAGTTGTCGAAGAATCCATGCATGTGACATTTGATGAGAGAGAGCCAACACCTCAACAAATGCCACATGATGAGGATGAACCTAATGAACATCTCTTACCTAAGTTAAGTGCTCCTCCTCATGCATCTACAAGTCATACATTACCTAGTGTGGAAGCAGAAAATGTAGATGATGACTCACCACCTAGGGATAGGAGAACATTGGTAGATCATCCTGAATCCCAAATTTTAGGTGATGCCACATCGCCAGTGAGAACTAGATCATACTATCGTAGTGTGAGTAACAATTTGGCGTTCCTATCCAAATTAGTACCTAAATCCATCAAAGAAGCTGAAAAGAATGAATATTGGTTGATGGCTATGCAAGAAGAGTTAAGTTAATTCGAAAGGAACAAGGTGTGGAGGCTAGTGCCTAGACCTAGTGATCATCCAGTCATTGGCACGAGATGGGTGTATAGAAATAAATTGGATGAAAATGGAATTATCACTAGAAATAAAGCTAGGCTGGTAGCCCAAGGGTACAATCAGGAGGAGGGAATAGACTATGATGAGACATTTGCTCCTGTTGCCCGTATGGAGGCTATTAGGATACTCTTGGCATATGCATCTCATAAAGGATTTAAATCATATCAAATGGATGTCAAAAGTGCCTTCCTAAATGGTTATATCCAAGAGGAAGTGTATGTTGAGCAACCTCCAAGTTTTGAAGACTTCAAACATCCAAATCATGTCTTCAGGCTTGATAAAGCTTTGTATGGGTTAAAGCAAGCTCCTAAAGCTTGGTATGAGAGGCTTTGCACTTTCTTGGTTGAAAAAGGATTTGAGATGGGAAAGGTGGATAAAACATTATTTATCAAAAGAGAAAATCAAGATATCCTCCTTGTCCAGATATATGTAGATGATACCATATGTGGCTCAACTAATCAAAAATTATGTGATGAATTTGCAACTTTAATGAAAAATGAATTTGAAATGAGCATGATGGGTGAGTTAACATATTTCTTAGGACTCCAAATTAAACAATACAAAAATGGAATATTTTTAAATCAAGAAAAATATACAAAGGAGTTATTAAAGAAGTATGGCATGGATAGCAGTAAGACATCAAGAATTCCCATGAGTACTACTCCTAAGCTAGAAAAGGATGAATTTGGCAAATCTGTGGACCAGAAGATGTATAGGGGTATGATAGGTAGTTTACTCTATTTGACAGCCAGCAGACCAGACATTATGTTTACTGTCTGTCTCTGTGCTCGATTTCAATCGGATCCAAAAGAGTCTCACCTATCAGCAGTCAAGAAGATCTTCAAGTATTTAAGAGGAACACAAAGTCTAGGACTATGGTATGAAAGATCATCTTCCTTTACTCTCATCGGATATTCAGATGCAGACTTCGCCGGATGTAGAGTAGATAGGAAAAGCACTAGTGGGACTTGCCAATTCTTGGGTAAATCACTTGTTTCATGGTTTAGCAAGAAGCAAAATTCAGTAGCTCTGTCCACAACAGAAGCAAAATATGTGGCATCTGGAGCTTGTTGTGCTCAAGTCCTATGGATGAAAAGCACATTGAAGGACTATTGCATTAAAATGAAAAATATTCTCATCCAATGTGACAACACTAGTGCTATAAGCTTAACAAAGAACCCCATACAACACTCAAGAACAAAACACATTGAGATTAGGCACCACTTCATTAGAGATCACTCACAAAAGAGGGATATTTGCTTAAAGTATATCAACACTGAAGATCAATTAGCGGATATCTTTACAAAACCCCTTAGTGATGATAGAATTTGTTATATCCGAAGTGCCTTAAACATTTGGAGTGCGGATCAAGTCAAAGAAATTGCCAAATAAATACTTTGTGCCTTTCACCAGCTTATCTATATAGTATTTATATATATCATCTTCGTTTGGTAGTATCTGCATGAATGAGATGTCAAATATTAATCTTAAAAATCACTCAATTGGTACTCTTAGCCTTCTTAGTTTTCTAAGTTGGAGAGGTACTTTCACTTCAATTAAAATACCTGACATTTTGACATATGTCAACATCTCGATCATGAACAGGTATATGTGCATCACTTGGTTATATATATTTTTATATATTTTTATACCATAAGCATTGATTTAGGGGGAGTACCTAACTCAATCTTTATCTACTCCTAAATTGCTTTATTTTTTACACCCTTTTCTGTCGATGACAAAAGGGGGAGAAGTTTGAAATTGATTATTTATTCAATTGACTTTATGCACCATATGCTTTTAATTGTTGTCATTTATCTGTGTGCATATATTGAGGGGGAGTTTCAGTATTCACTTGCCTACTATGTCACTCCACACACACCTCATAATCAATTTTGTTTGTCATCATCAAAAAGGCGGAGATTGTAAGCCCAAGGGTCTACTCTCCTATCTTGTTTTGATGATTCTAAACATAATTGATTGTGTTTTTGAATACTAATCAATTTGCTTTGAAGTGTTGTGTTTAAGATAGGATTGATCATTGAAGAAACCAACACACAACATGGTCATGCTTGAAGATGTACCCAACAAGAGTCAAAGGAGCTAAGTGGAGCTCACATCATCTGTCAAGCAAGCATACAAAGATGGAAGATCAACTTGAAGACCAAAGCTAAAGAGAAATTGAAGGTTGCATAGGTATCATTGTTCATCTCCTCTCTTTAGATTTTCAAGTCAAGGCAAAGTATTTTCAAAATGTTTTTCAAAGAACACTTAAAGAACTTTAAAGGTTTAGTGAATGATTATGTGGTGGACTAACATATTGGGACCCTCATAAACATTCCATAATTATCATAGGAGTTGAGTTCCAAAAGCCAAAAATCAAACAAGCATTAAAATCTCAAATTTGCTGATTTTTTAGGCTCCGAGAGTTCCCTCGGAACTCCGAGAAAAGGTCCAGTAGCTTCTGGACATTTTTTCGGAACTCCGAGAAATTTTTCGGAACTCCGAGAAATGGTCCAGTAGAAATTTTTATTCTTCTGGCCGTTCTCTCGGAACTCCGAGAATATTTCTCGGAACTCCGAGAATGGTTCTCGGAACTCCGAGAACCTCGCGACAGGTGAGAATATAGCCGTTGGGATTTGAATAAATTTGTGATTTTTGTTATTGCCACCCCCAAACGGTCATATTCTATAGAGAGGCTATATATACAACATCTAGAGGATTCATTTCCTCTCTCTTGATGATTTGAAAACCTCCTTGAGCATTAAAGAAAACTTGCAATCCATTTGTGCTAAAGATTTTGTTTTCTTCCTAAACTTGCCTTGCACTTGCAAATTTCTTGAGTTGGGATATTTAGAGCTTTCACTTGCAACTACCATCATTGAAGAGCAATCAAGGGTCTACAAAGAGCATCAAGCTTTCAAGAAGAAGCCAAGCTATTCAATCTTCATTTCTTGCAAAGGTGGCTAGGGCATCCTACCTTAATACCCTAGGGAGCACCGCTTAGAACTCGGCGGAGAAGGAGAGTCTTTTGTAAAGGTGTAAGGGCATCCTTATTTAATATCCCTTAGAATTTAACCGCCTCGGAGCCGGGCATCGTGGAGGTCTCCAATAGTGGAAATCCTTAAGGACGATCTTAAGAAGAGTGGAGTAGGGCTTTGCCCGAACCACTATATATCGATGTGTCATCTCTCATTTTTGTACTTTCATTCTTGTTCTTGGTTTGGTATATCTTTTGTTTTCAATCTTACTTGCACTAACCAAAAAACTAATTTAAAGAAGAAAAATTCTAACTAGGTTCACAAGTAATTGTCAAAAGGGATAATTTAGTGTTAAAATTCAATTCACCCCCCTCTTGTAAATTTCACGAGCATTCCTCCGTCCTGCCATTTTTGTAAGGGGATTTGAACAACTTTTAGTTCGGGTCCCACGGATGGCGCCAATCTGTTAGACCAAAAATCGGTAAAGGTACGGCAGTGACGTAAGGGCTGAACTGGATGACCAGAGGAACCGAAGTGAAGGAGTTGAGTTCGGCGGGTTGAGATGAAGTGGCTGTGTTCTGCACAGAAGCAAACGAGGTCAGAAGACCAACTCGGGTGTTACTCCGGACAGGCCCTTCGACACTCAAGTCAGTATATGAGCAGGAGTGCAGAGCTAGTTTAAGAGTTTTTTTGGAGGAGAGGAAGGTTGTTACCATTTGGTTTGAACTTTGAACCCCCTTTTATAGAGGGAAACTCGATGACGTGGGATGACCTACGCCAGGACAGGTGCAGGGCTGCTATAGGTTTGAGTTCACCTACTCCAGGACAGGTGTTGGCCTGTGATAGGCTTGAGTTCACCTACTCCAGGACAGGTGTCGGCCTGTGATAGGCTTGAGTTCACCTACTCCAGGATAGGTGTCAGCCTGTGATAGGCTTGATTTTTTACACCCCATCAATAATTACATATGGGTCTACCTACGTGTTGGTCACTATCTATTCAGATTTTTATCAGTTGGATCTTTCCTAGAGTCTTTCAGATCTTACTTTCTGAGTTTGGGTCACCATCCAATTCGAATCAGACCCTCTATCACAGTGTCCTAGGTCCTATTTACATTGTATACAGTTGGGACTAGGGTTAAAGGAGGGAAGAAAGAAGAACCTCGGTGATAAAAGTCATCATAATAAAACGCAGGAAAATATAATGTAATTTGTCACTCAGAGTTGGTTTTTTAATATTATAAAATTACCCCTATTAATATACATGAATAAACAAAAGGGCAGTGATAAATCGACCCCCCAAAATCATAAATCGACTCCCCATGTGTCCATCTCTCTCCTCTTTCTCTCTTTAACCCAGAGGAGAGAGAAAGACACATGGGGAGTCGATTTATCATATTTGGGAGTCGATTTATCACTCCCCTAAACAAAAATGTGAAGGGTATTTCTATACATTGGTGCCCTGCATTGGGATATAGAACCCTCCATCCAATCTTCTCTGTATTTATTGTTAGGTACCTTAAAATATGCCAAAAGCTCCAGAGTTAATACAATGCGTCTGTAGACACTCCATTTTGTTCCTCTATAGCTAACAAAGGCCTTCATTAGTTCTCCTCATTTTAGAATCCGTTCCCTGTATTTTCTTGTCATTTCCCTAACTTTCCTTTTATTTCCATTCCGTTTCCATCGGTTTTCCCTAGGGGCACTTTCAGTGAAAAATTCAAATTCCAAAGGGTTAGTATTTTGGCCAATTTGAGCAAATTTTGGGTTTCTAGTGGGTACATTACCATCTTAAAATTCAAAATTTCAAGTGGGATTCACCAATATTAAAAGATTTTGAAATTCAAATAATGGGACCCATCAACGTAAGATTTTGAATCATATTTGATCACCATCAATTTGGTTCACCCGGTTAGTACTTTCGACCTTTTCGGTGGTGGGATAAAAGGATTATTCATTTTAATATGTTTAAGGGGAGCGGATCCAAATTACATTGTTGCCCATCTAATGAATGGTTTGGATCATTTTGTGGCAACAAGTTGTGCGGTGCGACCGATTTACATTTCAATCCATTTGTGTTTCAGTCCATCCATTGGACAACAAGGATCATCTTATAGAAGGGGTTAAGGGAGTGCGCCGCTAAATCGCTTTGCGACCCAATTTGTGCCTTGGCTTAGCAATTGGACGGCTCGGATCAGCTCTTCAAAACGACGTGTGAGGTGTTACAGCTCGTCAATGGGATAGTTGGATCGTCTTATGGAAATGATTCAAGGGGGACACCTAATTTACATCAGAGCCCATTTAAATGAACGGTTGGGATCATCCTATAAAATGGGGTCTGCTATGGCATTGTGACAACAAATTTACAATGATAGCCCATGGTTTGGACGGTTTGGATCATCCAATGTGAAGGGTGTAGGGAGATATGGTCCAATATATGGTCTTGATCACCCTATGGAAATAATTTGGGTACACGCCTAATTTACATTGAGGTCTACCAAATAATTAGAACCATTCACTTAATGTGTAAATGGTAGCCCAACAGACATCAAGATGGACTATACTATTACCCTAATGAGATGATCCAAACCATTCATTTGGTGTGCTCATCCTTCTCTATCCAAATCATTCACAGCCGAGCATAAGTCTCTCTTCCTTTAAAATTCTAATTTTTATAGTTATCTCCTCTAAAAAAGCAATCGATTGCTATGGTCTACCTAACAATTCGGCACTCTCATGCCTGCTTAGAAACTTGCAAGTTTTCTTTTTAAAAAAAGTGGTTCGGTCAAGTAGATTCAAAAGAATGGGCTAAGGTGATTTAATGTAAGTGGTAATTAAACACTATGATGGGGCCCATTCTAATTGATCTGTTTTTATAAAAGTGGATTCTTTTAGCTAACCAATTGGATTTAAGGACAATGGTCTAAAAATATCTTTCTTTATATCAAAGGAAGAGTGTGTGTGTGTTTAAAAGAAACATAACAATAATAAAAGGGTATTCGGTCACTTTTTGTAAAAGGGGTGATATGAATTTAATTTTCTAATCTTTCTCTCACACCTTCCATATGTCCTAAGAAGAGGAAGAGCAATATTTTTTAAAATGTTGTTTTCTTTTTAGAAAGAGATACTCCAATAAGAAATCCGGTTTTGCATGCCTCCTTGATTTGGGCAAACCCTTATTTCGGCAACTTATTCTACCATGGAAAGCAATGAGACACGTTTAGAAGAAGGGAAGAGTTTTGGGCAACTTTCTTCATTCTCTGGGATATTTTTAAAAGCAATAATCTTTTCTCACTCGGTAGAGGGACAATTGGGCGAGCCCTATTATCTCTCTCTCCCCTTTCTCACAAGGTGCAACCGAATATCCTCTTTGCCAAAATAAGGGTCGACTATGCTAAAAAGGATGGGAGTTGTGGTGAGCAACATTGGAATTTTTCTCATAAAATAGAAGGTTTCTCAAGAAATGAAGGATTCTATTAGCAGCTTGCCATTCAAGAGGGGTAAGAAGTAAAAAACTTGCCCAAACTACTCAAGGCATAAGCTATAAAAGAAGAAGTCAATAGTTTTTGAAGGACTCTTAGAGGGTGGTCTATATACTCTCTGAAAATTCATTCAACCGGCTACCCCATTAAGAAAATTTCGTCCAGCTCTCTTTGCTGCCCTAGAAAACTATTGTTCATCTCCCTTTGTGTGGAATTCAGCCATTGAAGTTCGTTCATCCATTGGTGCACTCGGACTCCTTCCATCCTTCCTCCGGTCTTCGTCAAAACGGCGCATCTCCGGCAACCAAAGCAACGTCGTTGCGGATTAAACGGCTCGACAAAGCGGATATCTAAGATATACGAGCCTTAGAGAATAGGAGAGCTAATAAGGTTGGTACCCTAATCTCTCTAGCTTAGAATTAAAAACATGTTTTTGGGGTAAATTTTATGCTTTTGAATGATAAAGTGATGAATATGATGGAATTTTAACATGAAATCTTAACAAGTTAAGATTAAAATCAATATGAGTTATTGCTGACTGTGTAGGCCAGAAAAAATATTTTTTAATATTTAAAATCAATTTTCTTAAAACAAGTATTAAACCCACTTTTTTAAAGCAACTGTGTTCAAGCCTTGGATTTTTTTAAGTATTCCAATTCCTAAGTCTAATATACATTAAAAAAGAATGAAAAACCTAAATTTCCAGAAAGGTTTGGCCCGCTTCGATGAGGATTCAATCCTTCAAGTTTTGCCTAGAAAAGGGTATTTTCTTGAAGATTAAATCTAAAACATACCAAAACGAGTCCAAAATTCCTGAAAATTTGGTTACAGTAGTATTTTAGGGTCTCAAGACCACATAAAAATGTTCAAGAATTTTTGCATCAGATTAATATGTTATATGATTTATTTAATTCAAGGGGTATTTTGGTAAAAATTGACTTTCGGAAAACATACTAACTTTCCGAGCTGAAATTTGGTAATAATAAATTTTGATTATGATCTGATCTTGTGTTAATTTTTCATAATTTATAGGTAAGTTTAACTAATTGTTATGATTTTCTATAATGAATCAAGCCTATTTTGTTAAATCTGAAACAAATAGTAAATCACAGTAAAAAAATTCTTCAAATTTTTTATTGAGATTTACTACTGGTTTAACATTCTATCATAGAATTTGAACTGATTTGGAGCATGTTTTCTATGTGTTGCTATGTAATGTCTTTAATCTGGCCTGATTTAATTAAATTCATTAGAAATCGATTTTAATGCTAAAAATCATGAAAAATTCCAGAAGTTTATAACTTTCCAGAATACATGTGCTACCAGAATTACCATAACAAAAACCATAAAAATCAGTGATTCCTTTCATAATTTGGCGTATTGAATAGCCTTTAGTCGAAGGATTGGACTCGTAATCACTTTTGTAGTGTGTTCGACTCACGACTACTTAGCTCTTGAATTAGATATATTGTTGACTCCGAGGTCTTAGTCCACGAAAATCCTGAGAAAATGCCAGGTAACAATATATCGTAATTCATTTGCTAAAAAGTATGAGACAAGAAACTACAATCCTCTTCCTCGAGTTCAAACTTTGACATGAGAATAGATGATCCCTAGAGGCTTAGTACATCTGAAAATCCCTTTAAAGATGGAAACACCAATATAATGATTTGGGTTGATTAAACCCTCATACCAACAGTTTTGGAACCATTGTTCATGGTCCCACCTCATAGGAACCTTTAGAACCAATTAGGAACACTTAGGTCATGTCGAATTTTAGGTCTTAGGGAGTCCTAGAGTTAGGAGTCTGATTAGCCTCATCACGGCCGATTGCTATTGATAGCAACTGAGCTTTAGATTTGGTTTCACATAGTTAACCTTCTTCCCTCATAGGACAAGCCTAATTAACCTAGGATGTAGGTTCATCTGCATTAGTTTAGGGAATGTCTTGCACTTAGCTAGGATCATATAGCATCTTAGATGAAGTCCTAGGATAATAAAATCTTCAACTTAAATTAAATAACTTCTCTTAAAACTGTTGAAACAGTCAATCCAGTCTAGATCGGTGTCTTAGATGAGTTAGGCACAAGTAGCTTAGCGTAGGTGCACCGAACTACGTCGACTCTGATCCCAGTGAGGCTTGGGTATGTAGGCAGCTTGGATGCTTGATGGCATACCAATCACGAGTCGGCCCCACACACAAATGGTGGGGTTTTGTATATTAGTTTTTTTTATAAATTCTTAATTAAAATATGTAGGATTTTCCTCAAATTAGCATTTTAGGAGAACTTTCACTTAGATTGAATTCAAACAAATTAAGAAAATCAAGATACACATTTAGGAATTACATTGAAATTAGATCTTAGGATGCATGTCACATAGTTCGCAAATTAATATAGAGTTAAATGAGCCATTTAAAAGAAATTCAAAAGAGTTAAACTTTTGGAATTGAAGACCGATTATTGGGCATGAATGGTGCATGTGGTGGTAACTCCCCATACCTTCCATTCTCGTAACCAGGTAACGAGTCTAAATTTCTGGTCAATTATGGGTCCTAGATCCCTCATCTAGGTGGCGACTCTGTCACTCTCTTTTGCGTGGAATTCGGATTGCCTTAGAGATCGTAAGTTCACGAAAAAGACGAATTAAATCACACCTTGCTAGGCTCAGCGGCTTACCCCTGCCCTTATGGGTACTGGGTTGCACGTTTGTTTGCACCCTATGGCTTGGTTGCTGCCTGCTTGGTTGGGTACTTAAAATAATTAATAAAAAGCACACGCCATTCGCGTGGGTACGAGAGACTAAGAGAGGGGAAGATGGCTCGCGCCCCACCTCTCTCGCGGGATCGGGTCCCACAGTTTGGCGACTCTGCTGGGGACCACCTAACTTCGTTAAAACTTCAAAGGATAACTTATTTGAATTTAATTTAACTGGCTCATAAAAACTCTATCTCTTATATGCTTGGTAGATTAGTTTGTTTACTTTCTCATCACATAATACTCAAACTTAATCTAACAAAACCTGAAGGCATCATAGATTGCGCAAATATATTGCACACACTTACATCACTTGCATCTAAACTCTTGCATCTCACATGCACACACATCCTATTTTAGGAACCCGGAGTGTTATCTAGCATGGTTGACTAGGATTTCATCACCTGGTGCCTCTGTGCTAGAGAAGCATTCCACTCTTAGCCTAGCACCTTTATGGTACGTAAACGGATCTCTTGTTCACGTACTGATACGCCGGACACTGGTACAGTATATTGAGCACGGATTCGCGCTAAGGGAACTCTTGGCCTTACCCCTAGATTAACCCAGACATGCATGTAGTATACGAACACACGTGCATCACGTGTGTGAGCCTAGTTTAGGATATCCTACCCATTTGTGTCTAGATTAGGCCGTAGTCCATCTTCCAATGGCTACGATCGGTCCTTAGGTACACAAACAAAGTCATGAGTCGAGATCCTCTCTCCACTCCGTTAGATTAGGATTAGGATTGATGCCTTCAGGTAACTCTTGTCAAAATGTAAAAAGATTAAAAAAACTTTCCCTTTGGGGTTATGATATAAATCCCATCTTTCCTAAGATCTCATAGGATTAGTTATTCTTGATTTACCCGTTGAAAGTAATCTTATGTAATCTCATCTAATCTTTTGATTAGGTGTCTTTCATTCATACGATTCGATCATGTCTTCATACTTTCTTTAAACTGGCAGGAACTTGTCCCAATCTCATGTTTAAGTAATCTTGATCCTTCTTGTATCCCTTCACTTGGCTTACAGGCACCATGTCTACTCGTAAAATTCTCGATTGGATCCGTGGTACATTAAAGGAATCACACATCTATGCCATAAGTGAGCAAGAGAAAAATCTCTTTGGCTACATAGCAACCATTAAGCTCGATTGGGGATTACTCTATGCCGTATCAGAGTGTTGGGATCCCGATCATCATGTCTTCCGTTTTGGAAACCAAGAAATGTGTCCCACTTTTAAAGAATGGTGTGCCTTGTTGGAATATCCTGTGGATGGCCCTCTGGTGAAGCCATCCTGTGTGCCGGATTATCGTCCTTTGTTCCTTCGCTTAATGAATAATCCAGATGAATCTATGGACTCTTTCATAAAAGGCCAAGAAGTGTCCATGCAACAGCTGATCGACATTTACCCTCCTATTGGACACATTGGTGCTGTTGATATTCAAAAGGCCCGATGTCGCACTTTGAGATTCTGCTCCTTTGCTAGGTTCCTCACTGTCCAGCCTTCTCGCTTGGCGTCAGCTGTTCTTTTGGATCTCGTTGATCAAATGGATCGTGGCGCCAATCCAATTCCTACTATACTTGCAGAAACCTTCAATGGGTTAGATGATATGGCTCGCCTTCGTGCTAGCTCAGATCCAGGTCGTTACATTCGCTCTTTCAATGGGTCCTTCTCAGGATGTCCTGCATTACTCCAGGTGTAGTTGTGCCACAAGCTAAAAATTGCAGCTCCTGTCCATTTTGATCATACATTGTATACCTTTAGCAAGTGGCGTCATGATGTTTCCTTCGATCATAAAAGCAATTGGGCTGATTGGTTAAGTTCTCGC
Source organism: Tasmannia lanceolata (assembly GCF_043159265.1). NCBI lineage: Eukaryota > Viridiplantae > Streptophyta > Magnoliopsida > Canellales > Winteraceae > Tasmannia > Tasmannia lanceolata. Next base: position 31,116,416 of record NW_027518714.1, on the reverse strand, counting down.
CAACAAGATCAGATTTGTTGGCAAATTTCTGGAATCCAAGAAGCTGTCTTCAACACTGGAGAAGCTAACTACGTTCACCTTCTTGGTCTCAAAAAGACTTCCTTTTATGTTCCTGCCAGGATTCTGCGTCGGTATGGAAGGGAGCAATCTATTGTGCCTCCCCTTCGTCATTTTTATCCGCCTGAGGATCTCAAGCCCAAGATTGTCAGAGCCGTTTTATCTGCTTGGGATGTCAAAATCATCAAACCTTTAAAGGAGTCACTTGAGGAAGATTATCGTCTGAAGAAAAAGTCTAGAAAGAATATTTACTCTTTTCAGTCATGTCAGTTTATCTGTGATTTAATAAGAGTGAACCATGTACTCAAGCTTTAATGATTGATCAATAAAGTTCATCTTTCTCTCTCATTATCCTGGTCTATGTATGTATCATTGTCTGCTTCCTTCTGTGATTTTAAAATATGTCTTTCAAATATTTCAGGGCAGTAACACCATAGCTAAGCCTACTACTCCTTGGGTTCAGATTTTTTCACGGTTGGAGAGGAAATCTGTCTCTCCACCACCTTCTCTGAGGACCCCGTCATCTGCTTCTTTCTCACCATCGTCCTCGCCAATGGTAGAAAACCAAGATAATCCTCCACCCGTTGCTGTTACCGATACTCTCACCTTAATTCTCCAGCAACTTCAAGAGCTCAAATGATGGAGCGCCCTTCTGAGGAAGAGCATGTCCAAATAATTATGAAGAATATTTCCCCCCAACTCCAGTATCACATGTCTTTACAGTATTACCCGGATCTCAAACATTTCATCGTGGCAGGCTCCCAAATAGAGTAGGCTATGGCTCAAGGTGTATTCAACCGTAGTAACCCAAACACCAGGAATTTCAAAAAGCCTCCCCCAGCCCAAGTTAGTAATATTTCTCGTTCCAATGCTCAGTCCTCTAGGTCTAGTGATGGACTATGCCCAACCCGCGGCTGCACCTCGACAACGAACCCAGGTAGAATTTACCCCTCTTCCTATTCCACCTTCAGAGGTACTTAAGCAGTGTCTTGCCTCAGGTCGCATAACCCTACCTGCCATCCGGCCTCCCCCCAATCCTCTACCTGCAAATTGGCGAGCTAACCAACACTGTGAGTATCACAGGGGTCCTGGTCATCTTACTGACAACTGCATTGCCTTGAAATTTAGAATTCAGAAACTCATTGATGAGAAAGGCATTGCATTCCAGCCAAGGCCCAATGTTACCCAAAACCCGCTACCTGGTCATGCCAATCCTTCTGCTGCCATTAACGCCATAACCATAGGAGATTCTGAGTTTGACCCTCTCACCCTCATCTGTGCCTTAGAATCCGTTTCTTAACCTCAAATCATCTTCTGTGATGAGTCATACCTAAGAGAGTCTGTATCTCCCTTGGTGATCACCTATGAGCCACAAGTTCCTCAAGTTATTACTTATGAGGAGCCGGAGCCAGATGAGGTTAGACATGTTACTAGGGGAGGAAGGATCTTCAAACCTGTTGAATTGAGAGTAAAAAATCCAGGGGCATTGGCTCGAGGAGAAGAGCCGCAATATGTGAAAGACCCAGATGATGAGGTTGTGCAGCAGTTGAAGAAAACTCGGGCTGTTATATCTGTTTGGGGATTATTGATAGCATCAAAGAAACACAGGGAAGCCGTGTTAAAAGAATTGAATACTACACAGGTATCCTCAGCAATATCTCCAGAGCAACTGGCTGAAGTTGTTGCTCCAACCCAGGCCACCAGAGTCATGAGTTTCTCAGATCAGGAGCTGCCTCCTCAAGGTCGGAATCATGCTAGCACTATTGTCTGTGAAGGCAAGAAAGTACCATCTGTGTTAGTAGATAACAGATCTGCGTTGAATGTGTGTCCGTTGAGAACTGCCATTACCTTGGGTTTCGGCCCCACTGATTTTGCCGAATCAACCCTTGGAATCCTCGCAGATGACAACACCCGCAGAAGTGTAGTCGGGGTCCTTACTACCAAGATTGTTGTAGGTGGTCAAGAATTTGAAGTTGAGTTTCAGGTTATTGACATCAATGCCTCGTTTAATATGCTTTTGGAACATCCCTGGTTGCATAAGGAAGGTGCTGTTGCTTCAACCCTTCATCAAAAATTGAAGTTCATCAAAGATGAAAAGTTGATCACTATCAGAGGTGACGGAGAGCCAGAAATAGGACAAATAACAGGAGAAACTCTGATCCTCCCAGTTGCAAAAGCAGAAGACTACAACTTGAATGGTTTCGCGTTCGACGTTGCTACTATTTCCTATGAAGAGGCCTCTCAGGAGGAGTTGTGTTTACCTTTTGCCATCAGTCCTGTGGTTGCCAAGATAATGAGAAAAATGAATTACTTTCCTGGCATGAATTTGGGCCGTGATCCAAGCAAGGCGTCTCACTAGCGCCCAATCAAAGCAAACCATGGAACTTTCGGTCTCGGATATATACCTACTGAAGAAGAGGAAGAAGCCATAGAAGAATTGTTAAAATTGAGGGAAGAAATCCGCCGCACCGGAGGGGTACTACCAATGGCTCCATACTCCTTATCGATGAACGGTCACTTTGTCAAAGAAGGCGAGACTTCACCATACTATGGGTTTTTCGAACCATGGTATGACTCGGTGACAGGAATCATGATACCTGGTTTTGAAATATTTAGTGGCCTTGCTCTCCCAGAAACAGAACCGCCGGTGCATTATGTTGAGAAAATTGTTGAGGACTGGTTAGTCTATCTTGAGCCAGATATGTTGGGGTCCTTGTTTGAAGAAGATGAGCCTGATGTTGCTTGGCAGGAGTTGCCAGTTTTAGACCATTCTGAAGAACAAGAAGAGACAGACCGTGAAGATGTGCTAGTAGCGCTTATTCAGAGCGATGCTACCTTTACTGAACCTCAGAGTCAGATTGCACCTGCAACAGAAAATCTTTCAAACTGGAGTTCTAATGTTTTTCCTACTTATCTTATTGCTAAGTCGAGTCGAGTCAAGTCGATTAAGTCCGTGCTAGTGCCTAGTCCAGGCGAGTCATTTTCTGATTTTATTTATAATGTGAATCCTTAGCCTGTTCAGGATGAGTCCAATGATGATGATGTAATTTCTTTCAAGTCAATGAAATCCGATTCTCAGTATGTCTCTGTGTTTGCTCCTGACTTTAATAATGATAACACTCCATCCTCAGACGAGGAAGAATGGATCTACGAAACTCCCCTTGAGTTGCAGCATATGCTCAAACAAGAGGAGGAGCGCCGAGCTCAGCCACTTAAAGATGAAATCGAAATTATAAACATCGGAACAGAAGATTTAATACAGAAAATACGAATTGAAAATACTCTATCTCCTGAAGAGCGCGATGAATTAATAAACCTACTTAGGGAATATAAAGAAGTTTTTGCCTGGTCCTACAAAGATATGCCCGGGTTGTGTGAAGACATCGCCAACACAATCTGCCTTTGTTACCAGGAATTAAACCTAAAAAGTAGAAACTAAGGCGAATGAAGCCTGAGTGGATCTTGAAAATAGAGGAAGAAATTACTAAGCAGTTGACTGCTGGGTTTCTACAAGTAGTGGAATATCCAGAATGGCTTGCAAACATAGTGCCTGTACCGAAGAAAGATTTGAATGTGTGTAGATTTCAGGGATTTGAACAAGGCAAGTCCAAAAGATGATTTCCCTCTACCACACATCGATATTCTGGTAGACAATACGGCCGGGCATGAGTTACTATCTTTCATGGAAGGTTTCTCCGGTTATAATCAAATTAAGATGGCACCCGAGGACATGACTAAGACCTCGTTCATTACACAATAGGGGACCTATTGCTATCGGGTAATGCCAAGAATGCCGGTGCGACATACCAAAGAGCAGCTACAGCCTTACTCCATGACATGATACACAGGGAAGTTGAAGTCTATTTTGATGATATGATTGTGAAAGCCAAAGAAAGGAGCGATCATATCCCGAATCTCAAAAAGTTCTTTGAAAGAATACTCAAATATCAGTTGTGTCTGAATCCGAGCAAGTGCGTATTTGGGGTTACCTCTGGTAAGTTGCTAGGATTCATGGTGAGCCAAAGAGGCATAGAGGTAGATCCTTAGAAGATTAAGGCTATCCAGGAGATGCTGCCGCCTAAAACCGAGAAGGAAATTCGAGGATTCCTAGGAAGGATACAGTTCCTAAGACGATTCATTGCTCATCTTACATCAACTTGCGAACCTATCTTTAAGCTCTTAAAGAAAAATACTTCCAAAGAATGGACAGAGAAATGTCAACAGGCCTTTGAGAAGATAAAGCAAAGTTTGTCTGAACCACCGATAGTAGCACCAGTAATACCGGGACATCCATTGCTGCTTTACTTGTCAGTAACAGAAACCACCATGGGTTGTATGTTAGCACAGCAAGATCCAGAAACCAAGCATGAAAAGGCTGTATATTATCTTAATAAGAAGATGTTGGAGTATGAACAGAAGTACACTGTCCTAGAAAAAACCTGCTTAGCCTTGGTTTGGGCTACTCAGCGACTCAGACATTATCTTTTATCACATAAGGTCCTGCTTTTGTCAAGGATGGATCCTCTGAAGTATCTCTTTGAGAAACCAGCCCTGACAGGCAGGACCGCTAGATGGTTATTGTTGTTATCTGAGTTTGACATCAGCCACGTAACCCAAAAATCAGTAAAGGGTCGAGCCATTGCTGAACAATTGGCAGAAGCACCTCGAGAAGAAAGTCAGCCCTTCAAGCCGATGTTCTCAGATGAAGAGATCATGATGATACAAGATGAATATCTGGAAACTGGTTGGATCCTCTATTTTGATGGTGCAGCAAATCAAACAGGGCAAGGAGTAGGGGCATTGCTTGTGTCACCCCGAAATGAGCATGTTCCCCTTGCCGTTAAGAACTACATCTCAGACCAGGGGCATCCCGACGAGGCCTCGAATAAAGAAGGAGGACTTTGCAGATATTGGCAGCTAATTTTGTCATTTGTGGAGGGGAGTTGTATCGACGGTCTTTCGATGGAATTCAACTCTTATGTGTCACTGAAGATCAGGCAGAAGAAATTCTCGTAGATATTCATGAAGGGGTGTGTGGGCCTCATATGAATGGGAAGATGTTGGCAAGGAATATTCTACGTCTGGGGTACTATTGGCCAACATTGGAAGCAGATTGTCACACATTTGTGAAGAAATGCTATAAATGTCAGATACATGCGAATCTTATCCATGTACCACCCACCAAATTGCATTGTCTTACTTCTCCTTGGCCGTTTTCGGTGTGGAGAATTGACATTATTGGCAAGATTTCTCCTAAGTCGTCTAGTGGTCACGAGTACATACTCGTTGCAATTGACTACTTCACCAAGTGGGTTGAGGCCGCTTCTTATGCAAAGCTTACATCCGCATCAGTTGCCAAATTCATACGAACCAATATCATATGCAGATATGGAATTCTCCATGAACTTATCTCAGATAATGGAATTCCCGATGAACTTATCTCAGATAATGGGTCTCATTTCAAGCAGGAAGTAATCACTCTTTGCCTAGAGTTCAAGATTAAGCTTCATAAATCCTCACCTTATCGGTCGCAGACAAATGGAGCGGAAGAAGCTGCAAACAAAAATGTCAAGGCTATCATCAGCAAAATGTCAGAAACTTACAAGGATTGGTCGAATAAGCTACCATACACCTTGTGAGCTCACAGAACATCAATTAGAACTTCATCTGGCGCAACCCCTTACTCTCTTGTTTATGGGATGGAAGCAGTGCTACCTATTGAGATCCGTGTACCTTCGCTCCGAGTATTGACTGAGGCTAAGTTGCCAGAAAATGAATGGGCAGATGCCAGATATAAAGAGTTGAGCATGCTAGATGAGAAGAGGTTAAAGGCGTTTTACCATGTACAGGGTTAACAGCGCAGAATAGCCCGGGCTTTTAATAAAAAGGCAAGATCAGAGATTTAGAAGAAGGCAATCTTGTTCTGAAAGAGAACCGAGCGCCAGTGTTTGACCCAAGGGGCAAGTTCAAACCGAATTGGTCAGGACCATACATTGTGGACCAAATCTTACCAGAAAAAGCCGTCAAGCTTCGTAATTTAAATGGAGAAATATTACCAGAACCAACAAACCTTGATCAACTCAAGAGGTTCTATGCTTGAACACCGAAGGCCGTCTTTTGGCTGAGTAAATCCTAAATTCGTAGACCAAGATAAAATTGTATATATAACCTTTTGCGAACCCTTTTGAGCCTAAATAATATTTCCCTTAAAAAACCCAACATACTAGGGGCATTCGCCCTGAACTACGCATGACCTGATCCCTACACTGGGGTACGTAGGCAGCTCGGTCAAACCGAGTTCGGTTGCTTCAAAAGAAGAAATTCAATCGTTCCAAAAAGAAATTGAAACAAAAAAAAGAAGGAAGAAAAGAAAAAAATTGAGTGAAAAGAAAAGAAAAGAAAAATTAAAATACCTTCAAACTAGGGGTATCCGCCCTGAACTACGCATTACCTGATTCCTACACTGGGATACGTAGGCAACCTGTTCACAGGTTCGGTCGAAATTTTTGCAAAACCTAAAGCCATTCTTTGAAAAGCCATACCTCACCTATAAAGACTTTTTGGTGTTCAAGTAAAGAAAAAAAAATAAAAAAAGAAAAAAAAGACAAAAAAAGAAATGGAGCTTGAAGATCCGCTAGATTAAAAACCTGAAAGGGCGATCTCGGAAAAATTTAGGATCATTCCCCTGATAAGTTGAAAACCTGAAAGGGCGGCTTAGGCAAAAGTTAAGGGGGTGGCCTGCTGAGTCAAAAACCTGAAAAGGCGATTCAAGCAAAAGTTAAGGCTGAGCGGTCCGCCAAGTTGAAAACCTAGAAAGGGAGACTTTGTAGTGGTAAGATTGGATTCACGCCAGAAGAATTACATTGATCTCTGAAATCACAGTAGGTCAGGCAAAGCTAATAACAACGATTCCTGAAACTAGGGGCATTAATTTCTAGCAATAAGAAGGTTGATAGAAAAATACATACTATCTTAAATAATAAGTGAAGATGTTTATCAGTGGAGAAACATTCTTTAAAAGAGGCTAGCCTAACCCACAAAAATACTGATAAATCAGAAGCATCATGGGATTACTTGAGTAATCTTTCTTATTTTTTCATGTCTGTGGTTATATTTAGAAAAAAAAAATTTACAAATTCTATTTTAAGGATTGTTGTAGGGTTCAATCACTCTGAAAACAGGTTCATCAACATGTTCTGAGAAAAAGTAGGACTATCATGAATGGCGAAAGATCTTTGAAGAATGACCTCTGATGAAAGAATAGATGAAGGTCATAATGCCTCAAGGTGGGGCAGGTTGCTAATGAAGTGGTGTCCTAAATTCGGGCCTTAAAAGTCCTTTATTATATGGTGTTATTAAATCCTTTGCTTCCAAAGTTATTAAATGGAGATTTCAATTTCCTTTTTCTGATAATCTCTGTCAAAACTCAAATTATCATATCTCTTATTCTCTTTGAGCATCATACAAATATGATGTCTCATTTTCTTGGAATCCGTATACATACGGTATTTCATTTTCTCTGAGTCCATTCGAAAATGGTCTCTTATTCTCTTTGAGCATTATACAAATATGATGTCTCATTTCCTTGGAATCCGTATAAATACGGTGTTTCATTTTCTCCAAGTCCATTAAAAAATGGTCTTTTATTCTATTTGAGCATCATACAAATATGATGTCCCATTTCCTTGGAATCCGTATAAATACGGTGTTTCATTTTCTCCGAGTCCATTCGAAATGGTCTCTTATTCTCTTTGAGCATCATACAAATATGATGTCTCATTTCCTTGGAATCCGTATAAATACGGTGTTTCATTTTCGCTGAGCCCATTCGAAAATGGTATCTTATTCTCTTTGAGCATGATACAAATATGATGTCTCATTTTCTTGGAATCCGTATAAATACGGTGTTTCATTTTCTCTTAGTCCATTCGAAAATGGTCTCTTAATTCTCTTTGAACATCATACAAATATGATGCTTATTTCCTTGGAATTTGTATAAATACGGTATTTCATTCTCTTTGAGTCCATTAAAAAATGATCTCTTAATTCTCTTTGAACATCATAGAAATATGATGTTTGATTTCTTGAAATCCGTAAAAGTAAGGTATTTCATTTTATCTGAGTCCATTTAAAAATGGTCTCTTGCTCCTCTTTGGGATCCATATAAATATGTTGTCTTATTTCCTTGGAATCTGTAAAAATACGGCATTTCATTCTCTGTGAGTCCATTCGAAAATGATCTATCTCTTATTTCCCTTTGGCCTGTACAATTACAGTGCCTCATTTCTGTTGAGCCTGTTTGAAAATAGTATCCATTCGAAAATGATCTCTCATTTCCTCATTGCCTGTTTAAAAACGGCACTGCATCATAATTATCTTTCATTCTAAGCTATGTAATCTTCACTCTTGGATTGAATTTATTTCTTTGTTATTCTGAACTACCAGCTCATGGTTGTAGGAATAAATGATCTTGTTCTAGGACTTCATCTAAGGTCTTGCATTTAGTCCTGCATTTAGGTTGCATTTTGTGTAGAGGGTCTTTTGTTCGCTAAAGCTACACAAAATGATGTTGTCTCTGTTGCTTTGGCATTCGGTTACTCTATCACCTCCGCCAAAGAGGGGCATCTGTAGACACTCCATTTTGTTCCGCTATAGCTAACAAAGGCCTTCATTAGTTCTCCTCATTTTAGAGTCCGTTCCCTGTATTTTCTTGTCATTTCCCCAACTTTCCTTTTATTTCCATTCCGTTTCCATCGATTTTCCCTAGGGGCATTTTCTGTGAAAAATTCGAATTCCAAAGGGTTAGTAGTTTGGCCAATTTGAGCAAATTTTGGGTTTCTAGTGGGTACATTACCATCTTAAAATTCAAAATTTCAAGTGGGATTCACCAATATTAAAAGATTTTGAAATTCGAATAATGGGACCCATCAACGTAAGATTTTGAATCATATTTGATAACCATCAATTTGGTTCACCCGGTTAGTACTTTTGACATTTTCGGTGGTGGGATAAAAGGAGTTATTCATTTTAATATGTTTAAGGGGAGCGCATCCAAATTACATTGTTGCCCATCTAATGAATGGTTTGGATTATTTTATGGCAACAAGTTGTGCGGTGCGACCGATTTACATTTTAACCCATTTGTGTTTCAGTCCATCCATTGGACAACAAGGATCATCTTATAGAAGGGGTTAAGGGAGTGCGCCGCTAAATCGCTTTGCGACCTAATTTGTGCCTTGGCTTAGCAATTGGACGGCTCGGATCAGCCCTTCAAAACGACGTGTGAGGTGGTACAATCTATTTATGTTACAACTCATCAATGGGATAGTTGGATTGTCTTATGGAAATGATTCAAGGGGGACACCTAATTTACATCATAGCCCATTTAAATGAATGGTTGGGATCATCCTATAAAATGGGGTCTGCTATGGCATTGTGACAATAAATTTACAATGATAGCCCATGGTTTGGACGGTTTGGATCATCCAATGTGAAGGGTGTAGGGAGATATGATCCAATATATGGTCTTGATCACCCTATGGAAATAATTTGGGTACACACCTAATTTACATTGAGGTTCACCAAATAATCAGAACCATTCACTTAATGTGTAAATGGTAGCCCAACAAACATCAAGATGGACTATACTATTACCCTAATGAGATGATCCAAACCATTCATTTGGTGTGCTCATCCTTCTCTATCCAAATCATTCACAGCCAAGCATAAGTCTCTCTTCCTTTAAAATTCTAATTTTTATACTTTATCTCCTCTAAAAAAGCAATCGATTGCTATGGTCTCCCTAACAATTCGGCACTCTCAGGCCCACTTAGAAACTTGCACGTTTTCTTTTTTAAAAAAGGGGTTCGGTCAAGTAGATTCAAAAGAGGGGGCTAAGGTGATTGAATGTAAGTGGTAATTAAACACTATGATGGGGCCCGTTCTAATTGATCTGTTTTTATAAAAGAGGATTCTTTTAGCTAACCAATTGGATTTAAGGACAATGGTCTAAAAATATTTTTCTTTATATCAAAGGAAGAGTGTGTGTGTGTTTAAAAGAAACATAACAATAATAAAAGGGTAATCGGTCACTTTTTGTAAAAGGGGTGATACGAATTTAATTTTCTAATCTTTCTCTCACACCTTCCATATGTCCTAAGAAGAGGAAAAGCAATATTTTTTAGAATGTTGTCATACAAGGATGGGTTCCAACCAGTCCCACACATAGGCGGGGCCCCACTCGGGACAGTATCATACCGTCATGCTTCTAAATCTTCCATCCTCAGCAATTCTGGCCTTTTTCTAGGTAGCCTTTTCCAGGTAGTCCTCTCCACAGGTTGCCCCTTCAGTGACTCAAACACGGGACGTGGTGGCTCCTTTGATACCAAATGTTAGGTACCTTACAAATATGTCAAAAGCTCTAGAGCTGATAGAACGCATTAGGCAAGCCCCTTTAAACCTGTCCCATACCAGGCTGGGTCCTACCCAATCCCATACCTAGGCGGGCCCCCACTGAGGACCATAACATACAACTACGCTTCTGAATCCGCCATCCTTGGCGGCCCACTTACTACGTGGAAAAAAGGCCAAAGTGAAAGCAGTCACAGAGTGGAATATCGAGGACGGTGGATTTAGAAGCGTGGTGGTATGTTAAGCTCCTGAGTGGGGGCCGCCTTAATATGGGGACTGGGTGGGAACCAGCTTGGTATGGGACACTTTTAAAGGCCCTTGCTTAATGCATTCCATCATCTCTGGAGCTTTTGGAGTATTAGTAAGGTATCTAAAATTTGGTATCAGGGCAGCCTCCGCATCCCTTGTTCGAGTCACGGAAGAGGTTACTTATTGAGAGGACTACCTCGTGGTAAAAAGCCAAAGTGAAAGCTACGAGAGTGTAGTTGACACAAAGTGGGCCCAGTGGAAGGGGCAACATGTGGAAAGGGCTACCTGAAAAATGCTATAATGAAAGCCGTAGCAAACTGGGCCATCGAAAACGTCAAATGCAGAAGCGTGGTGGAATGTTATGGTCTTGGGTGGGAGCCCACCTAGCTATGGGACTAGATGGGACCCAATCTGGCATTGGACATGTTTAAGGGCCTTGGCTAACTCGTTCCATTAGCTCTGAAGCTTTTGGTAGATTGGTAAGGTACCTAACATATGGTATAAGAGCAGCCACCACATCCCGTGTTCGAGTCATGGAAGGAGCGATCTGTGAGGACTGGGTAGAAAGGGTTACATGGTAAAAAGCAAGAGTAAAAAGATCTGCGAGTGAAGTTGCCACAGAGTGGGCCGCCTCAGAAGGGACGACCTGGAAAAAAGGCCAGAGTGAAAGCCGTCATAGTGTGAGCTGTCGAGGACGGCAGATTCAGAAGCGTGGTGGTATGTTACGGTCTTAAGTGGGGCCCGCCTAGGTATGGGACTGAGTGGGACCCAACCTGGTATGGGAGAGGTTTAAAGGACCTTGATTTGCGCAACAAACGGAATCCATCGATTCAACTTGCGGTTTCGCGTCAATTAGATCGTCGCCGGATTTTCGAGGAGTAGATCAAGCGGACATGGTTTTTTCTACAGCAACTAAATGTATTTATATTTGTGTTTATTAAATAACCATAAAAGCAATTAGTCCCTAGGAATCCTGGGTTAGAGCAAAATTTTTGTTCTACACGGTTTATTCTTCTGCTACGTGTAGCGATCTTGCTCGGGATTTTTTCAACCTTTCTAACAAGTGGTATCAGAGCAAACTAGGGAATAGATTAAGAGGATAATGAACCAAAGATAGATCGTGTGATGATCCGCTATGATTCAGGAAGTTTATTCCGACTATCCAAGGTTCCTAGTCTTTGTGTGTTTTAATAGACATAGGGCTGTTTGTCGAAAAACAGCAAAACTGAATCGCATGGTGGATTTATGGACTGATCTCTTTACATGGTTGGAATGTAGACTCGAATATGAATCCTACGCATCAAGAATCAAAAAAATCCGACGAGCGGTTTAGGAGATATGATTTTTCAAAGTTTGGTACAAGTTGCTGGAATTCAGGAAATTAATTTCAAAAATTGAGTTTTTGTTTCTCCACCCCAAACTATCCAAGGTTCCTAGTCTTTGTGTGTTTTAATAGACATAGGGCTGTTTGTCGGAAAATAGCAAAACTGAATTGCATGGTGAATTTATGGACTGATCTCTTTACATGGTTGGAATGTAGACTCGAATACGAATCCTACGCATCAAGAATAAAAAAAAATCCGACGAGCGGTTTAGGAGATATGATTTTTCAAAGTTTGGTACAAGTTGCTGGAATTCAGGAAATTAATTTCAAAAATTGAGTTTTTGTTTCTCCACCCCAAACGATTTGTAAAGCATATAACCCAGGCATAGACTTTTCAAATAATATCTTGGGGTGTATGTAGCATGATTAGATCCTTCAGAAAGTATTCGGGTAACTATATTCAACTCAAAGTTACTCGAAAGGTCATGCTATATGGATTGTGTTCCCAGTATGGAACAATTTTATTTTTCACAAATCAAACGATCTTGTTTTCACGTAAAATTTTATACACTGATTTATTAGACCATATAAAAGTGTTTTATGATGTTTCTAATTAAAATCAGGATGGTTGTGTATTAATCAAAATTGAATTAATCCTGATTTTGTGCGAATTGATCGCTAATGGTGAAAGATGGGCAAAAGGGAGATTGGACCTCACTTCATGCATGAGATACATGATTTTTTTATGGATGTTGTGATCTAATGGTTTATATTATTGGTTGTAATATTAAAGTCTGCAATGTAATTTAATAATTTCAGCTTTTAAAAGTACTCCCTCTGGGCAGTTGGGTGGATGACTGGTTTCCCATAGATTGATGATGATATGTAGATTACCTAGGGTAGTGTAGGACACTAGGGTAGTTTATATTTATTTTTTCAAGACCAATTGAGGATGATATCATTCTCTTGGGACTCAATTAATGGATCGTGGATACTGCGGCATAGGAATGATCCAGATTGGCTGGCAGATGGAGGCAGATTCGATCCAACCAAAGAGAGACGCACTTGTTGATGTTGTTGATCTTATTATGCTTCATATAATGAGGCAAATCTGATTACACTCCTTTGGGAATTCGTTTTGAGGCAAGCGAAGTTTCCTTTTGCCATCGCACAAAGTTGCCCTTATGACTTCCTCAATTTGGCAATATGGTGTTGTAGAGATTCCCTTATAAAAGTAAGGTTAGTGGGAGAATCCCTATGATCCAAGATGCCAAATTGGTCTTCATGGATGGTGTGTTTTTGTTTCCATGGTTTGTTTGTTTGCTTTTCATATGATGGATGACATGACTTGGTTTGCTATGTTTGTTTTATTTGCTTAATCAATCATACAAAATGATAATTATTACTCCCACATTAAATAACCCTCTTAATAATATTAAGTTCATAAATGGGGTGAAGTTGAAAGGATAAGACCTCGTGGCCTTCCATAGCCATCTAACCGTTGGCTAGTCTAGAAAATAGGACGGTCACATGGCCTTTCATGTTAGATTCCTACTAGGATAAGGAGAATGTGCATGACACATTGGTCACATGCCAAAGCAGAAGCCATTATAGATTTGCATAGTTTTCCCTGGCGGTGGGTATAACTTAACCAAGCAAAAGGTATTGACGCCCGAACCAAAGCTCATGTTGAAGTTTTAGGTACCCATTTTTTCTTGGGTCCTTCAAGGTTAGCAACATCATAAAGCTCATCTTAACACACATAAATTTAGATGCTTTTGATTTCTTAACATTGCATGCAAACCTTAAGTGTCCTATTCTACCACAATAGTGACAAGTAGGAATAAAAGCACTAGTGTTAGCATGGATGTGGGAGGAATTCATTATAAACTTATTTTTGAATGAGGCTTCTCCTTTAGAAAGGGGTTGGTAGCCAAGACCAATTTTTTCTAGAGAGGCAAGCTTATTTTCAAGAATTTCATCTAGTTTATTTTTTCCACATGAGAATTTTCTAAACTTTAAATCAAGTTCTTTGCATTTCAAAACAAGTTTCTCATTTTCCTCTTTCAAGCTTTTGTTTTCAAAAATTAATTTGTCTACTTCTTCATTCAAAGCTTTGTTTTCCAAAATCAATTTTTCACTTGTATTGGTTGGCAAATCGAATTCCTTTTTTAAGAACCCAAAATCCCTAATTATATCTTGAAAGAACTTTTTCATTGTTTTATTTTTGGCAAGTTGTAAATCCAAATTTTCATGAAGTTTTTCATAAGCAAATAATAGTTCATCATTAGATAATTCATGAGACATATCATCAACATCATTTACCTCGGATACGGAGATGTCTTGTGTCACATCGGCGAGTCCCATGAAGTAAAGGTCATCTTCATCCTTTCCGTTGGATTCATTTCCGGATGAAGCACTCCCCCTTCATCCCAAGCCGCCGCACACAAATCCTTTTTGCCATTTCTTCTATTCTTCTTATCCTTGTCATTGTTGTTGATGAGTGGGCAATTTTGCCTTATATGACCAACCTTGTTGCACTTATAGCATCTCATCGCCTCTTTGCTTGAAGGCCTATTTCTTCCTTGGCTAGAGTTGCCTCCTCTCTTGAACTTGAGAAATTTTTTGAATCTCTTGGTGAAGAGAGCAAGATCATCATCGTGTGTGTCTTCTTCACTCTCTTCCTCTTCACTCTCAACTCTTGCTTTAAAAGCTATTCCTTTCCTTTTTGTATCTTCCTTTTATTTGTTTAAGGTTTCTCTTCCTTTTAAAACCATTTCAAAAGTTATTAAGGAACCTATTAAGTCTTCTAGGCCCATTTTTTATATGTCTTTTTGTGGGACATGAGACCGCGAGAGGGGCGTGGGGCGCGAGCCGCCGCGCGCTCTCCTTTGGTCTCTCGTTCCCACGCGATTGGCGTGTGCATTTTAATATTGATTTGAATTCGTCTTTCCTGTGGACTTGGGATCACTAAGGCAATCCGAATTCCACACGAAAGAGACTGACAGAGTCGCCACCTAGATGTGGGATCTAGGACCCATAATTAACCAGAAATCTAGACTCGCTACCTGGTTACGAGAATGGAAGGTATGGGGAGTTATCCACCACATGCACCATTCTTGTCCGATAATCGGTCTTCGATTCCAAAAGCTAACTCTTTTAAATTTATTTTAAATGGCTCATTCAACTCTATGTTAATGTGCGAACTAAGTGACATGCATCCTAGAATCTAATTTCAATGTGAATCCTAGATGTGTATCTTGATTTATTAATTTGTCTGGATTCATTCTAAGTGAAAGTTCTCCTAGAATTCTAATTTCATGGAAAACCCTAACTGATTTGATTAAGTATTTACAAGAAAATTAATATACAAAACACCACAATTTGTTGTGGTGCCGACTCGCGGGTGGTATGCCGTCAGACATCCAAGCTGCCTACGTACCCAAGCCTCACTGGGATCAGAGTCGACGTAGTTCGGTGCACCTAAGCTAAGCTACTTATGCCTAACTCAACTAGGACACCGACTTAAACGGATTTGACTGTTTCAACAGTTTTAAAAGTAGTTATTTAATTCAAGTTGAGGATTTTATTATCTTAGGATTTCATCTAAGATGCTGTATGATTCTTATCTAAATGCAAGTTGTTCCTTAGACTAATGCAGGTTTGCCTACATCCTAGTTTACTAGGCTTGTCTTAAGGAAAGATTGGGTGACTAGTGTAACTAGACCTATGGTACGGTTGCTATTCATAGCAAGCGTCCGTGATGAGGCTGGACTCCTAACTCTAGGACTCCCTAAAACCTAGGACACGGCACGACACCAGTGTTCCTAA
This sequence comes from Tasmannia lanceolata, assembly GCF_043159265.1. Classification (NCBI taxonomy): domain Eukaryota; kingdom Viridiplantae; phylum Streptophyta; class Magnoliopsida; order Canellales; family Winteraceae; genus Tasmannia; species Tasmannia lanceolata. The sequence goes on along the minus strand of NW_027518714.1, from coordinate 31,100,545 downwards.
ATTGGGCTCTAATGGTTCTTAGATTGGAAACCATAATCCAATGGTTCCGAAAGACACAAGATAAATCGATTTAAGTTCTCGAGGTTAATGAGTTTCAGATTTCGAAGATTTTCAGTTTCTAGACATTTAAGGATTACCAATGGTTCTAGGGTTCACCAATTTCGGCCTTGAATGGCATCCAAAGGAGGGAATCGTGCGCTCTTTCCTTGTGCAATTTAATACTTAGGTTATAGCATCTTATTGCCTGGCAGAATCTCAGGATTTCCGTGGACAATAACCTCGGAGCCAACAACATGCTATAACTTAAATATTCAAATTGTCAAAGATCAAGTTGCAATTGGGATACGATTATGGATGCACTGGCCATTTTTCCAGGAAAATCTAAAGATCCTAAAATTTCTGTTTTAATGGATTAAGGAGTGAACATGTGACAGAATTTTAAAGTTCTTTAGGAATTTTTATATGATTTTCAATTAATTTCGAATTTTCCATGGATTTTATCAATTTTAAGCATATGAGCGGTTTTACAAGTGAAATTGTTGCAAATAAATTCGAAATGATTCGAAATTTCTACAGCAGCAAGATGAAAATGTATGTAGCTTACAGGATGAGTTTTGCATATTTTTACATTAAATTCACATTTAATCTTGATTAATCCATTAAATGTCCAGATTGCACAATTAACACATAAACTAGTAGAAATACAACTCTAAATTCTATGCAATTTCTACAGAAATACTATATGAATCAAAATAGCATGCAGTGAGATTTTCATGAATTTTAGAAATTATTTACTACCAATTTCGGATTTTACAATTTCCAGACCAGATTATAAATTAACACTACATCCCATATTAAAACAGATCCAAATAACACGAAAAGTTTACAGTAACAAGTAATATGGAAGATAAGACTACTGTAAAAATTTTATGAATTTTAATGATGATCTGATGTTAGTAAAAATTCTCCTAAAATATGATAAGTTTCAAAGAAAATATTAAATAATATACCAAATAAACTCCAAAAATCTTTACAAATTCATGGTAAAATGAATCAGTAACATATTATTTTCCCACGAAATTTCATTAATTTTAGAATCTGTTTGGTATATAATTTAATTTTTCTTCGTCAAAAGATGTTTTTTGAAGAGTTTTCCATTTTTAAAACACAATTTGCGGAAAAAATCAGAAAAATTCGGAAAAATACAGAAATATTTTGAGAACAATGCACCTACCTGTGGTGAAGATCTCCGCCCAATCCAAAAAAATATAAAAAATCCTGCCGCCGCCGATCCGCTCCGCCGTCTTTCGCTTTCTCTGGAGTGTTTAGAGGGAGTGATTGAGGGAGTGAAGAGATAATGGAAGAAGAATATTAGGGAGAGGGATGGAAGAATATATTGAGGAAAGGGATTGGAGGGAGTGATTAGAAGAGATAATGGAAGAGAAAGAGATAATGGAAGATCAATTTCTTTTTTTTTTCTTCTCCTTTTTATGGATGGGAAGGGAGATATATATAGGGAGAGAAAGAGAGAGAGAGAGATATGTTGGTGGAGAGCTCATCATGTTGTCCCTCTTAGTGGAGAATCCATCATTATTGTTCTTAGTGGAGGGCCCATCATGTTTCTTAGTGGAGAGTCCATCATTATTGCTCTTAGTGGAGGGCCCATCATGTTTCTTAGTGGAGAGTCCATCATTATTGCTCTTAGTAGAGGGCCCATCATGTTTCTTAGTGGAGAGTCCATCATTATTGCTCTTAGTGGAGGGCCCATCATGTTTCTTAGTGGAGAGTCCATCATTATTGCTCTTAGTGGAGGGCCCATCATGTTTCTTAGTGGAGAGTCCATCATTATTGCTCTTAGTGGAGGGCCCATCATGTTGTCTTAGTGGAGAGCTACCATCATTGCTCTTCATAAGAGGCCTCACAAGAGGCCCCACTGAGGCCCCACAACGCGGGCCCCACAATGTGGGCCCTCGGTTGATTCGATTTTAAACAAATGTTCAATGCGGGCCCACCAAACGAGTCCAAATTTAATCAAAATGCATCATGCGGCCCCACCAAATGGGTCCAACTTTCTCGATCCAAATTTAATCGAAGCACCCAATGCGGGCCCACCAAACGGGTCCCAATTCTCTCTGGTTTAGATTTTTCTGAATAATCCTTCTCAACATTTAGCGGGAAAATACGAAACACGACGGAAACGACCAAAAATATTTAGAAATGTAGCAAACGGATGCGGGAAAGAAAGACATTGGAAAACCGACGGAAAACAAACCCTAATTTCTTTATCGATTAAGGTAGAGCAAAATGGGGTGTCTACAGATGCCCCTCTTTGGTAGAGATGACGTAGTCATCGAATACCAAAGTCAAAATGACAGAGCCATTTTGCGTAGCTTTAATCGACAAAAGACTCTACACAAACGGAACTTAGACGCAAACATTTACTACCTAATGCAAGGCCCTAAATGAAATCCTAGAATTAGAACATAATAAGAAATCCTGATGCGGTGCCGTTCACAAACGGGCAACGAGAGAATGAGATACCACTTTCGAATGGATTCCGAACAGAAAGAACAAAGATCGTTCTCAAGCGGTTTTTTTTTTTTTTTTTTTTTTTTTTAAAAAAAGAAAATGAGACATCTTTCACAAGCAAGGAGGATAAGAGACCATTCACAAATGGATTCAAAAAATGAGGTACCGTTCACAATCGGGCTCAAGGAGAAGACGAGACCATTCACAAATGGACTCGAAAATGAGGTACCGTTTACAAACGGGCTTAAAGAGAACACATGACCATTCACAAATGGACTCGAGAAACGAGGCACCGTTCACAAACGGGCTCAAGGAGAACATGAGACCATTCACAAATGGACTCAGAAAATGAGGTACCATTCACAAACGGGCTCAAGGAGAATAAAAGACCATTCACAAATGGGCTCAGAAAATGAGGTACCGTTCACCAACGGGCTCAAGGAGAAGACGAGACCATTCACAAATGGATTCGAGAAACGAGGCACCGTTCACAAACGGGCTCAAGGAAAACATGAGACCATTCACAAATAGACTCAGAAAATGAGGTACCGTTCACAAACGGGCTCAAGGAGAATAAAAAGACCATTCACAAATGGGCTCAGAAAATGAGGTACCGTTCACCAACGGGCTCAAGGAGAAGACGAGACCATTCACAAATGGATTCGAGAAACGAGGCACCGTTCACAAACGGGCTCAAGGAAAACATGAGACCATTCACAAATAGACTCAGAAAATGAGGTACCGTTCACAAACGGGCTTAAGGAGAAGACGAGACCATTCACAAATGGACTCGAGAAACGAGGCACCGTTCACAAACGGGCTCTAGGAGAACATGAGACCATTCACAAATAGACTCAGAAAATGAGGTACCGTTCACAAACGGGCTTAAGGAGAAGACGAGACCATTCACAAATGGACTCGAGAAACGAGGCACCGTTCACAAAAGGGCTCTAGGAGAACATGAGACCATTCATAAATGGACTCGAGAAATGAGGCACCGTTCACAAATGGGCTCAAAGAAACAAGATAGCTTCAACCACGAAGAATTTAGAGATTTTTCATAAACTTGAATTTGACGTAGGATTGGATTTGATGAATTTTTGATTTTTCAGAAATAAGGCAGCGTCCACAAACGGGCTCAAGGAGGATATGAGACCATTCACAAATAGACTCAGAAAATGAAGTACCGTTCACAAACGGGCTTAAGGAGAAGACGGGACCATTTACAAATGGACTCGAGAAATGAGGCACCGTTCACAAACGGGCTCAAAGAAACAAGATAGCTTTGATTGATGAACTCAACAACGAAGAATTTAGAGTTTTTTCATGAACTTGAATTTGACATAGGATTGGATTTGATGAATTTTTGATTTTTCAGAAAAAAGGCACCGTCCACAAACGGGCTCAAGGAGGACATGAGACCGTAAATGGACTCAGAAAAATGAGACACCGTTCACAAACGGGTTCAAGGAGAAGACGAGACCATTTACAAATGGACTCGAGAAAAGAGGCACCGTTCACAAACAGGCTCAAAGAAACAAGATAGCTTTGATTGATGAATTCAACAACGAAGAATTTAGAGTTTTTTCATGAACTTGAATTTGACATAGGATTGGATTTGATGAATTTTTGATTTTTCAGAAATGAGGCACCGTCCACAAACGGGCTCAAGGAGGACATGAGACCGTAAATGGACTCAGAAAAATGAGACACCGTTCACAAACGGGTTCAAGGAGAAGACGAGACCATTTACAAATGGACTCGAGAAAAGAGGCACCGTTCACAAACAGGCTCAAAGAAACAAGATAGCTTTGATTGATGAATTCAATAACGAAGAATTTAGAGATTTTTCATGAACTTGAATTTGACATAGGATTGGATTTGATGAATTTTTGATTTTTTTGAACTTAATGAAATCGAGGATGTTATAGATCGTGCCTGACAAAGATATCGGAAACTAGGACTTTGACGAATGATGAAACGGCAAACCGAAGAACCATTACTAACAAGAATGGATTAGAAACACTTTTATGAAACTTCAACAAGATTTTTCTCAAAGAGACTGCTGGTCTTGTCTTTGGGGATTTGGATGACTGAAACCTTGAACAAGACACTTGAAATTGGTAATCTAGAACAACGGCTCTCTTGGATATAATCATGGAAAAGTGGGACTTGCCTCTTGATAGGTGTTTAGATAAACATTTCTTGACCAGGAAAGTATTTAACTAACTGGAAGGAAATTCTGAATTTTAACGGTTCATCTTTCTGAGAAATTGGCTCGACCATCATTGCATCTGAGGCTCTTCCAAGCTTAAGATGCCTTCCTGGGGTATGATCTTTTTACGGAAGCTGGGCTTTCTGATGTTTCTACTTCTGAATTCTTCTGGGTTGATCATCTTTGAAATATAGCTGTTTGACTAGATTCTCGAACTTTTTCAGGTACAATCGCAGGGAGCTGACGAGGCCGGGCCTCCTTCACCGAGACAGTTGCATCATTTGGACATATGGATGACGATTGACTCTTTTTAAATAGAAAACTTAGATAAAAGGCACTACTCAAAGGATTGAGGAGCTCTAAAGGAGTGAACATAGAATAACAACGATTGATTAACTACACTGACAGACACAGTAATGCTTCTGACTTAGTTAACGTTTTATTTGGTAAGTCTATCCTTTCAAGGAATATTTTTTTCAATTGGTAAACACTGGACTTTTTCCTTAAAACAGTAATGCCTCAATGATTTAATTACAACTCCTAGGATTGCTTAGCTCCAATGCCCCCAGTTTTGAGGATGTCACTTGAATTTGTTTGAACTTCAATTGATCTTCAGTCCTGATACCGGCTGTAACCTTCTTATAAATTTGCTTGAACTTCAGTTGATCTTCAGTCTTGATACTGGCTGTAGCCTTCTTATAATGATTCTCTTACCGTGACCAAGTCACCTCTTCAGGGTTTTTAACTTGGCGGACCGTGGTAGCCTTAACTTTTGCCTGAACCGTCTTTCTAGGTTTTCGATTCAGCAGGCTATCCCCTTAGCTTTTGCCTAAGCCGCCCTTTCGGGTTTTCAACTTAACAGGGGAATGATCTTAAATTTTGCCTAAACCGCCCTTTCAGGTTTTCAGTCTAGCAGATCTTCAAACTCCATTTTTTTTTATTCATCATCATTTTTTTTTTTTTTTGTTTCGGGACCTAGATCATTAGTTCTGAACACCGGAAGGACTTTATAGGTAGGATAGGGCTTTTCAAAGAATGGCTTAAGGTTCAACAAAGATTTCGACCGAACCTGTGAATAGGTTGCCTACATATCCCAAGGTAGGAATCAGGTCGTGTATAGTTCAGGGCGAATGCCCCTAGTTTGAAGATAAATTGTTCGAAAGTTTGTTGATTTTTCTTTTTTTTTTCTTCTTTCTGGAATAATTGACTTCTCTTCTTTAGGAACTTGTCCCCTTTTTTTTTTTCTGAAAGGATTGAATTTCTTTTTTTTTTGGATTGATTGAATTGCTTTTCTTTTTTGAATTGACCGAACTCAGTTTAACCGAGCTGCCTACGTACCCCAGTGTAGGGATCAGGTCTCGCGTAGTTCGGGGCGAATGCCCCTAGTTTGATGGGTTTTCAAGAAAATTTCATTTAGGCTCGAAGGGTTTGCAAACCAGTATTCTTTTGACGTTGGGTTCTGATTTTGGGATTTATTCAGCCAAAGGAGGCCTTCCGATGTTCAGATTGGGAATCAATCTAGGTTACTAGAGTCCCTCTGGTACTGATTATTATTATTTTTTTTCATTTTTTTTTTCACGGAGCTTGACGGCATTTCCAGGTAAGATAATGGATCTTCTTCTTTCAAGATTCTAATGCGTGCTTTAGACTTTCATAGAGCGAAACTTGTTCTTTGACATCCTCCATCTATGGATTCGTACTCTTGATATCTGATGATCACTTTTCAATGCTTGCTCTTGAACTTCTTATCTTGAATTTGTTGGCTTTATGTTATGAATTTGAGAACCAAGGTCATTGATTGGAAATATGAAAGTTGTTTCCACTCTATGCCCCTTGTACAGCATATATCTTCTCACTTTCTTCATTTTCTTTGAGCTTTCCATCCATGTCTTGCCCCTGGTATCGGTTGTAGCTTTTCTAGACAATCTTCTTATTCTTGAAATAATTTTATCAATTCTTCACACTCTTCAGAGGGTAATGTATTTTCAATCAGCATCCACTGAATCAAAGTTTCAGTGCCAGTGTTTACCACTTCAATTTCATCTTTTAGAAGCTGAGATTAGCGCTCCTCCTCTTGTTCAAGTAATCGTTGTGACTCAAGTGGAGTTTCGTCAATTTTGTCCTCATTTGATGAGGGAGTCTTATTTTAAGATCAGAAGCACACTTAAGAAATAGACACAAGTGAACTCTTGGAACTGAAATTTTATTTAAAGAAAAAGATACTACATCTCACAACCTATCCTGAACATGTTCATGATTCACAACTCTAAAAGAAAAGCAAAAGATAACTTGCCTGGACTAGGCATTAACCTTGAACTGTAGAACCGGACTCAACAATTGTACTGACCATGATGGCTGACTCAAAATAAAATAATAAACGACTAAAACTTTAACTGCCGCAACTGTCTAGCTTCGGAGGCTCGGCGAAAGCTGGCTCATAAATGGTACTTTCAACTTCTGATTCTTTTCATTGCAACCGGACCTGTGCCCCTTTGAACCTTCAGTTATTTAAGCATTGCGAACGGCTGGCGGCAGTACTGCATGATTTGATAATGGGTTATTGGTAGCAACGGGACTTGGCTCAAACACAAAGCTTTTCTTGTCGAGCAACCTCTGGATTCTGAATTTTAGGGCAATGCAATTATCAGTGAGATGGCCAGAATTTCTATGGTATTCGCAGTGTTGATCTGTTCGCCAATTTGCTGGTAAAGGATTAGGAAGAGCCCTAATGTCGGGCAGGATTATGCGACCTGAGGCTAGACACTCCTTGAGTATCACAGATGGTGGAAGAGGGAGAGGGGTAAATTCTGTCCGGGCCTGTGGCCGAGGTGCGACAGCAGGTTGGGTATAATCCATCACCATGGGGTTCTGAGGTTTTGAAGGCTGAGGCTTGGAGCGGGAAAGGTTATTAATTTCAGCTGATGGAGGCTTCCTGAATTCTTTGGTATTCGGGTTACTTCGGTTGAACACACCTTGAGCCATAGCCTCCTCTATTTGGGTGCCTGCCACGATAAAGTGTTTGAAGTCCGGATAATACTGCAACGACATGTGATACTGGAGCTGGGGGGAAATATTTTTCATGATTATTTGGACCTGCTCTTCCTCAGAAGGGCGCTCCATCATCTGAGCTGCTATTCTCCTCCATCTTTTCACAAAGGTCAGAAAGGATTCCCTCAAGTCTTGCTTTGTCCTTTCCAAATCCTTTCTGGTGATTTCTGTCCCGTCATCATATTTGAATTGCCTGATGAACTGCTCGCCGATATCCTTCCATGTCCTGTAACGAGTCTTGTCCAAGACCATGAACCACCTCCTGGCAACCTTGGTTAGGGAAACCGGGAACAATTGAGCCATTTGCTCAGAAGATAAGCCTTGAGGCTGACACATGATGGTGAACATTTGCAAATGTGTGATTGGACAACCCACACCATCATATTTATCAAAGTCCGGCATTTGAAAATTGGCTGGGAGACGGATTTCTGGGAACAGTGTGAGGTCACTTGGATTGAAACCACCCTGGTCCTGAAACTGAATGTCCTGAACCTTCCTGGTAAGACTTTCTAATTTCTCCATAACTACTTTATCAACCATGGACTGAGAAGGCCTGCTGCGATCTTCGCTGTACTGCTCTTTTTCAAAATCTTCTTCAGTTTTGTCAGGGATAGGAATGAACATTGGCTGGGCAGGTGCGGCTGAAGTAACTGTATGGTGCATGGACCCTTTATCTTTGGACAACGATGGCCCCAACTTTTCAGAAAGCTGGGCCTTGATAACTTGGTTCTCTTCTTTGAGTTCTTGAAGCTGCCGGAGAATCAAGGTGAGAGTATCGGTAATAGCAGCGGGTGGAAGACTACTGTTCTGGTTTTCTGCCATTGGGGAGGATGAGGATGGGAAAGAAGGAGATGCTGGGGTCCTCAGAGAAGGTGGCGGGGAGACAGATTTCCTCTGCAATCGAGAAGAGATCCGAACCCAAGGAATAGTAGGGTTAGCTATGGTGTTTAGTGCCCTGTCATGGAAATAATGAACACGAGGTATATGAGCTTGACATTCATGGAGTGTTTCTTCTCAATGACTGAAAAATATTACACATTTAAGCAAGTAATTGGGACAATAGAATGAATCCAAATGATGAGGGGAATGCCCTTAGTTCAAGGATTATGAGAGTAAACTCTGAAGGATTTAGCAGAAATATTCTTGAAAAAGGTAGCCCCTAGAGGAGGAAGAGATCAAGGGTACAGGCAAGATTGGATCATCAAGATTGCACGATCAAATGATTGAGACACAATTTCCGCCAATGAAGACACAATCGAATCCCACAAGAGACGAATGATAGACACATGATCAAAATGTGAGATTGCATAGGATTACTTTCAATGGGTAGATCAAGAATAACTAATCCTATGAGATCTTTGGAAATGATGGGATTTATATCCTAACCCCAAAGGAAAAGTTTTTAGTCTTCGCACATTTTAACAGTGTTACCTGAAGGCATCAACCCTAATCCTAATCTAGCGGAGTGGAGAGAGGATCTCGACTCATGACTTTGTTTGTGTACCTAGGACCGATCGTAGCCATTGGAAGATGGACTACGGCCTAATCTAGCACAAATGGGTAAGATATCCTAAACTAGGCTCACACATGTGGTGCACATGTGTTCGTATACTGCATGCATGTGTGGGTTAATCTAGGGGTAAGGCCAAGAGTCCCCTTAGCGCGAATCCATGTTCGATATACTGTACCAGTGTCCGGCGTATCAGTACGTGAACAAGAGATCCGTTTACGCACCATAAAGGTACTAGGCTAAGGGTGGAATGCTTCTCTAGCACAGAGGCACCAGGTGATGAAATCCCAGTCAACCATGCTAGATAACACTCCGGGTTCCTAAAATAGGACGTGTGTGCATGTGAAATGCAAGGGTTTAGATGCAAGTGATGTAAGTGTGTGCAATAAGTTCGCGCAATCTATGATGCCTTCAGGTTTTGTTAAATTAAGTTCGAGTAAAATATGATGAGAAAATAAAACGAGACAAACTAATCTAACAAGTATAGAGTTTTTATGAGCCAGTTAAATTAAATTCAAATGAATTATCTTTTGAAATTTTAATGAAGTTAGGTGGTCCCCAGCAGAGTCGCCAGACTGTGGGACATGAGACCGCGAGAGGGGCGTGGGGCGCGAGCCGCCGCGCGCTCTCCTTTGGTCTCTCGTTCCCACGCGATTGGCGTGTGCATTTTAATATTGATTTGAATTCGTCTTTCCTGTGGACTTGGGATCACTAAGGCAATCCGAATTCCACACGAAAGAGACTGACAGAGTCGCCACCTAGATGTGGGATCTAGGACCCATAATTAACCAGAAATCTAGACTCGCTACCTGGTTACGAGAATGGAAGGTATGGGGAGTTATCCACCACATGCACCATTCTTGTCCGATAATCGGTCTTCGATTCCAAAAGCTAACTCTTTTAAATTTATTTTAAATGGCTCATTCAACTCTATGTTAATGTGCGAACTAAGTGACATGCATCCTAGAATCTAATTTCAATGTGAATCCTAGATGTGTATCTTGATTTATTAATTTGTCTGGATTCATTCTAAGTGAAAGTTCTCCTAGAATTCTAATTTCATGGAAAACCCTAACTGATTTGATTAAGTATTTACAAGAAAATTAATATACAAAACACCACAATTTGTTGTGGTGCCGACTCGCGGGTGGTATGCCGTCAGACATCCAAGCTGCCTACGTACCCAAGCCTCACTGGGATCAGAGTCGACGTAGTTCGGTGCACCTAAGCTAAGCTACTTATGCCTAACTCAACTAGGACACCGACTTAAACGGATTTGACTGTTTCAACAGTTTTAAAAGTAGTTATTTAATTCAAGTTGAGGATTTTATTATCTTAGGATTTCATCTAAGATGCTGTATGATTCTTATCTAAATGCAAGTTGTTCCTTAGACTAATGCAGGTTTGCCTACATCCTAGTTTACTAGGCTTGTCTTAAGGAAAGATTGGGTGACTAGTGTAACTAGACCTATGGTACGGTTGCTATTCATAGCAAGCGTCCGTGATGAGGCTGGACTCCTAACTCTAGGACTCCCTAAAACCTAGGACACGGCACGACACCAGTGTTCCTAAATTGGGCTCTAATGGTTCTTAGATTGGAAACCATAATCCAATGGTTCCGAAAGACACAAGATAAATCGATTTAAGTTCTCGAGGTTAATGAGTTTCAGATTTCGAAGATTTTCAGTTTCTAGACATTTAAGGATTACCAATGGTTCTAGGGTTCACCAATTTCGGCCTTGAATGGCATCCAAAGGAGGGAATCGTGCGCTCTTTCCTTGTGCAATTTAATACTTAGGTTATAGCATCTTATTGCCTGGCAGAATCTCAGGATTTCCGTGGACAATAACCTCGGAGCCAACAACATGCTATAACTTAAATATTCAAATTGTCAAAGATCAAGTTGCAATTGGGATACGATTATGGATGCACTGGCCATTTTTCCAGGAAAATCTAAAGATCCTAAAATTTCTGTTTTAATGGATTAAGGAGTGAACATGTGACAGAATTTTAAAGTTCTTTAGGAATTTTTATATGATTTTCAATTAATTTCGAATTTTCCATGGATTTTATCAATTTTAAGCATATGAGCGGTTTTACAAGTGAAATTGTTGCAAATAAATTCGAAATGATTCGAAATTTCTACAGCAGCAAGATGAAAATGTATGTAGCTTACAGGATGAGTTTTGCATATTTTTACATTAAATTCACATTTAATCTTGATTAATCCATTAAATGTCCAGATTGCACAATTAACACATAAACTAGTAGAAATACAACTCTAAATTCTATGCAATTTCTACAGAAATACTATATGAATCAAAATAGCATGCAGTGAGATTTTCATGAATTTTAGAAATTATTTACTACCAATTTCGGATTTTACAATTTCCAGACCAGATTATAAATTAACACTACATCCCATATTAAAACAGATCCAAATAACACGAAAATTTTACAGTAACAAGTAATATGGAAGATAAGACTACTGTAAAAATTTTATGAATTTTAATGATGATCTGATGTTAGTAAAAATTCTCCTAAAATATGATAAGTTTCAAAGAAAATATTAAATAATATACCAAATAAACTCCAAAAATCTTTACAAATTCATGGTAAAATGAATCAGTAACATATTATTTTCCCACGAAATTTCATTAATTTTAGAATCTGTTTGGTATATAATTTAATTTTTCTTCGTCAAAAGATGTTTTTTGAAGAGTTTTCCATTTTTAAAACACAATTTGCGGAAAAAATCAGAAAAATTCGGAAAAATACAGAAATATTTTGAGAACAATGCACCTACCTGTGGTGAAGATCTCCGCCCAATCCAAAAAAATATAAAAAATCCTGCCGCCGCCGATCCGCTCCGCCGTCTTTCGCTTTCTCTGGAGTGTTTAGAGGGAGTGATTGAGGGAGTGAAGAGATAATGGAAGAAGAATATTAGGGAGAGGGATGGAAGAATATATTGAGGAAAGGGATTGGAGGGAGTGATTAGAAGAGATAATGGAAGAGAAAGAGATAATGGAAGATCAATTTCTTTTTTTTTTCTTCTCCTTTTTATGGATGGGAAGGGAGATATATATAGGGAGAGAAAGAGAGAGAGAGAGATATGTTGGTGGAGAGCTCATCATGTTGTCCCTCTTAGTGGAGAATCCATCATTATTGTTCTTAGTGGAGGGCCCATCATGTTTCTTAGTGGAGAGTCCATCATTATTGCTCTTAGTGGAGGGCCCATCATGTTTCTTAGTGGAGAGTCCATCATTATTGCTCTTAGTGGAGGGCCCATCATGTTTCTTAGTGGAGAGTCCATCATTATTGCTCTTAGTGGAGGGCCCATCATGTTTCTTAGTGGAGAGTCCATCATTATTGCTCTTAGTGGAGGGCCCATCATGTTTCTTAGTGGAGAGTCCATCATTATTGCTCTTAGTGGAGGGCCCATCATGTTGTCTTAGTGGAGAGCTACCATCATTGCTCTTCATAAGAGGCCTCACAAGAGGCCCCACTGAGGCCCCACAACGCGGGCCCCACAATGTGGGCCCTCGGTTGATTCGATTTTAAACAAATGTTCAATGAGGGCCCACCAAACGAGTCCAAATTTAATCAAAATGCATCATGCGGCCCCACCAAATGGGTCCAACTTTCTCGATCCAAATTTAATCGAAGCACCCAATGCGGGCCCACCAAACGGGTCCCAATTCTCTCTGGTTTAGATTTTTCTGAATAATCCTTCTCAACATTTAGCGGGAAAATACGAAACACGACGGAAACGACCAAAAATATTTAGAAATGTAACAAACGGATGCGGGAAAGAAAGACATTGGAAAACCGACGGAAAACAAACCCTAATTTCTTTATCGATTAAGGTAGAGCAAAATGGGGTGTCTACACTTTTGCTTCTTCAATGGCGATGACCTTGGGATCCCAATCTTTAGGTAATGACCTAAGTATTTTGGTAACTAAGTCCTTGCTGGACAATTGTTTACCTAATGATCTCAAACCATTGGTTATGTTTGTGAACCTAGTATGCATTTCGACAATGGTTTCATTAGGGTCCATCATGAATAGTTCATACTCTACTCTTTCACTTTTCCCTTCATGAGCTATCTTTAACATATCTCAAATCTCCTTAGCGGTTTCAAGAGTAGAAACTCGATTGAACTCCTCGTGAGATAAGGCACAAATCAAGGCATTCATTGCTTTTGCATTGATAGTGGACTCTTTTCTTTCATTATCATCCCATAGTTCCATATCAACACTAGGTTCTTTATATCAATTTTGGATACTTCTCCAAACATCAAAATCTAAAGATTTCAAAAACACTTTCATTCTAGCTTTCCAATATGGATAGTTTGAACCATTGAAGAAGGGAGGTCTAGTAGTGGATTGCCCCTCATTGCTATGAGAAAAGGTTGTCATTTGGATCTTTCCCTTGTAGATTTTCAAAGAGAAATCCTATGTAAGAGCCTATGCTCTGATACCAAGTGAAATTCCACTTAGCAACCCAAGAGGGGCTGAATTGGGTGTCTTTTCAAATTTTAAGGATTTTGAAAACTTAGATTGCACTAGTTTTAGATTGAATAGGAAATCAAAAATAGTATTTAAAGCAATAGTAAAATGCTTACCACAAGAGAAGAGGTGAAGAGACAAAGAAGCTTTGACACAAGGATTTTTATAGTGGTTCGGTCTTAGCTCAAGACTTACTCCACTCTTCTCAAGTTACTCTCCTTGAGGATTCCACTATCTTCTCCAAGGAACTTAAATACGGCGTTCCTTCCGCCTTATACAAATCGAGCTTCGAGCTCCAAGGGTCTTCTACGGCGCCCTTTGTGCCAAATACAAAGAAGATGAAAGGTTTTAGCTTGCTTGTCTCTAGATAGGCTAATTACAAGTAAAACTCACTCACTCTCACAAGAAAATGATCAACAAATGAAAACCCAAAAGTCTCTCAAGAATAATATAAGGTAAAGGCACAAGAGAGAGATGGAGAGTGAAAATCTTGAGGAGAAGGATGATCAATACCTTTTAGTGCTCTTAGAATATGATTGATTAATTAAATAACCGCAAGTGCACGGATCGTGTAAATACGGGTCGAACTCAGGGAAGAGAAATCTAGTTGTCAATCCTATTCTTGTACCGATTAGAATACTAGCTATGATATAATGTTGCCTGGAATGGACTCAGGATTTCCGTGGACTTTACCTCGGAGCCAACACTATATATAAGCGTATATTCTAATCAATCTAAGAATCAAATTTAACTAAGATCTTTTTTATTTAAAATCCTAATTTAGGCAAAGTGTACCAAGGTTCTAATGATCCCTTTTAACTACTTATCTAATTTAATTAGAAAATCAAAATTCTAAGGGCCTAAGTTAATTGGAAAATTACAAAAGTAATTTGGAATAGTGTAAAAAACCTTAATTCAATATAAAAGATTACTTAGGGTTAGAATCCACCATGGGTTTGGATTAGATTGATTAATTAAAACAACTCTTGAACTGGGTTGAAAATTTGATTAACTAGTCAATAAGGAATAAAATCAAAGGGATGTCATTCCTTATAAGTAATTAATCAAATCCACTCTCCAATTTACATTGATTATATAGAACTTTATATTTGTTAATCAGCAATCATTCATACGAAAGGGGAAAGCCAATGGTATGAATGATTAGGATCTCCCAAACACAAAATCCTACACAATTTTTCAATTGAGTAGATTGATTTAATTATAAATATTTCTCCTTCCCCATTGCTTCAACTAAACCCTAAGTAATTAGGATTTAGTTATTCATGAAGAAGTGAAGAAAAATAAAATAAAAGAGATAGATGGGAGAAGAATTGCCATATAGAACTTGAAAGAAAATAAAACAAAAGCAAATTACTTCTTCACTAACTTGAATTGAAACAAAATTACATCAAATTGAACTTAAAATAAATAACAATAATTAAATAGAACTTAGTCTTTTCTCCTCCAACTTTGGCCAAATCCTCCTCTTCAAGCTTTAGTGTCACCTTGGAATGAACAGTGGATGATTGATCCTTGGTTGAGAGTAGAAAAGAAAAAAAAAAGAGCATGAAAAAGAGCATGAAAAAGAACAAGAAAACCTAAGAGAGAGAGAGAGCTTGAGAATTGTGGAGAAGTAGAGAGAAAGAGAGTGTGTAGAGAGAGAGCATTTTTTTTCTTCACTGCACATATATAGGTAGTCTTCTTTCTTTCACCAATAGAGTTACCATTTAGCTCATGATGTAAGTAGTAACTTTTCAAAGATGGAATTCCAAAATAATAAATTCTCACGTCCTAGAATCAGCGAGGTTACTTCCAAATTGATAATTGCCATTTCGGAATTCCCATTGCAGTCATGGCGTGTACAAATAGCATCCTTCATTTATTTGGATTGACCACTTAGCACGTTTCCATAGCAACTAAGGCAATTGTTAAATATTAGTAATCTATTGACTTGGATAGCAGTTGTCCCCTCTCCATTGTCCCCTCTCCATTGCATGTAGTATATTTAAAAACATCCAACTTCATGTGTTGCTATGTACGAAAATAGGCTTTCATGCTTTTGTAAGGAAATTAGCAAAATGTGAGATGTTGTTTTAAACCAAGGTGGGTCCCATTTTTCTATGCTAAAAAATTCATGGGCTGAATTGGCTTGCATGGTTTTGGTTGGCAAGATGCCAAATTTAGTATTGTTGCTTTCCATAATGTGAGAGTAGCACTGTGTCGAGTGGGCCCCATAATAGAAATTGTCGAATCATGAGGTGGAGAAGGGAGTTGCCACAACCATGTTTTGATAGCTACACTAGCTAATCTCCTCCCTACATCAAAGGTTATTATATCCCATGGTTGTGACGATATCATTTCAATTCACTAGCCAAAAAGCTGCTTCAAAACAAACCGGATCACCACCTTCCATTAATCTCACTGGGCTGTATGATGTCTATCTAAAGCCTTGTGTGGATTCCATATAATGTTGGGCTCACATCACATGACCGAGACCCCATTTTGGACTGATTCAAAACGTCCAATTAATGAACCACATTCATGAGCTGTGTCATTTTCATGGAGTAATCATAACCACGCATTTTGATGGGCCATAATTCAATTAAGACTTCTTAAATTCTTTCTACCCAATAAATGGATGGTTCGGATTACTTCTATGATATCGTAGTGCACTTAATTGGGTGATCAAATCCACCCACTAATTATCTCGATAAAATAATACGAACCATTCATTTAAATGATCTTGGCCATCCAAAATATAGCTCATCCAGAAATCATCCTTGCTCTCAAATCAGCCCATATTTGTGCGAAAATCCAAAACAAAAGAGAGTAGCTTTAGCAAAGCAATAAATTGCATCTTATGGGTTCGGCCAATATTGGACTCTTCTATGTTGAGAACTTAGATAATCTAAGCCATTCAAATTGTAGTATCCACAATCGACCCTGATCTGGACACCCAATAAATTTTCTTTAGAATTTTGTCTCTCTAGCTCATTTTCTGTAAAAATTTGGAAATTACCCTGTAATAGCAAAAACAAAAAAAATACCTTAGTAGCACCGCTTTAAATGAGAAAATTACATGTTTTTCCTAACTACAATTCACACATAAATGTGCTCACCAGAATATTTTTTGAACTCCTTAGTTAGTTCCCCAAAAGTCCCAAGGTTTATATTTATAGAGGGGAGAAAATACACATTTTTTAAGCTCCCCAACGGTCTTCTCGGACTCCGGGCTCGGAGCTCCGAGTGGGCCGAAATCCCTTTAAATTTAAACTTGGAACCATTCTCGGAGCTCCGAGAAGCCTATGCACAACAGTTTTTCCTTATATTTTTTGCTGACTTTGTTTGGGCTTTTGGAACTTTAATTTATCAAGTTAGAGGGTCCAACAATGTTGGGACATCACTATGAACATTCACAAACCCATTAAGTTCTACTTAGTTTGATTTTAACTCTCCTTTGTGCCATAGACCTAGATTATACATGAAGGACCATTTACATTTTAATTCTACCTGGTCTGCAATCTTGTTGGCACCTTGTAGAGGCTTTGACATGTCTTCACTCAACTCCATTGATGCTTGAGCCAAGCTTGAACTTTGGAGTTGATTGCCATTCTTGTTAGGTTAGAGTTCAACCTTGTCTTTGAATACTTTTGAGATGGTGATGCCTTCTTCATGCCTTTGATATCACTTTAGGCTTGAATGATTTGCCATTTGTCATGCACTCTTGAGGATGCTACGCTATGAACACAAATGGAAATCATTAGTGTATAAAACCTTTTTTTATGACAAATTGAGTTTCTTAATCATCAAAACATTTCAATGGGAGTACTTGTTGAACCCTTGGGCTAACAATTACACTTAGCCTTTTATTAATTACTCTTGTCTCCCCTAGTGAAGTTATGAAAATACCCCCTTAACCTTATAGTAATTACACTTGTATCCCCTAGGAGTTACCAAAATACCCCCATAACTTTAAATAATTAAACAACTCAAATAGTAAACACTAATCTCACTTAATCACTCAATCATTCTTATTCTCTAAATCACTTAGGATTAATGTTAAACCCAAAACTTGGTCCTTTCATTCTTCCCACCTAGCAAAAAACAAATTTCGTCCTCGAATTTTTTAAAGAAATATATTAGAAGATAAGAGTTAAATATCAAAACAAGTGTCAAATATATACATAAAAGTTATATGTACATAATTATTCAAAACAAAAATGGATAGCGTTCTCGCATATCCTCCTCACGCTCCCATGTAGCCTCATCAGTCGAGTGATGCTGCCACTTGACTTTAACACAGGGAATCGAACGGCTACGGAGAATCTGCTATTTTCGAGCAACAATACACTTTGGCACCTCCTCGTAAGATAGGTCAGCTCCCAACTCTAGTGGCTTCAGTTCGATCACACTACTCGGGTCAAAGAGACACTTCTTAAGCATTGAGACATGGAAAACATTGTGGACCGATGATAATGCTGGTGGCAATGCCAACCTGTAAGCTACCTCGCCCACTTTGTCCAGTATTTCAAAGGGACCCACATATCGCGGACTTAGTTTTCTACGAACACCAAATCTCATCTTACCCCTCATCGGAGACACTTTCAAATAAACGGCATCACCCACCTGAAATTGTAAGTCACGTCTTCTAACATCAGCATAACTCTTCTGTCTACTCTGTGCCACTCGAAGACGTTCCCTAATTAATTTCACCTTCTCAGAGGTGATCTGTACCAACTCAAAACCAAGGAGCTATCGCTCACCAACATCATCCCAAAAAATGGGAGATCTACATCTCCTGCCATACAAGGCCTCATAAGGTGCCATCTGTATACTGGCCTGATAACTATTGTTATAAGCAAATTCTATCAGTGCCAAATGATCATCCCAAGCTCCTTTTAGGTCTAAAACACAAGACCTCAACATGTCCTAAAGAGTTTGAATCGTACTCTTCACTGCCCATTGGTTTGGGGGTGAAAAGCTATACTAAAAGACAAAGTGGTGCCCATGGCACGATGCAAACTACCCCAAAACTTGCTTACAAACTGAGGATCTCTATCTGATACTATGGTCACTGGCACACCATGGAATTTGATACTATGGTCAGTGGCACACATGCGTGTCCTGATTGCCAGATACTTAGCCGACTTTGTGAGTCGATCAAGGATTACCCAAATCTTGTCATGCCCTTTGGAAGTCGGTGCAAGTCCTAACACAAAATCCATAGTAATATTCCCACTTCCACTCGGGAATAGGGAGGGGACATAACAGTCCAGCTGGCCTCTGATGCTCTGCCTTCACCTGTTGACAAATAAGGCATCAAGCCACAAACTGAGCTACATCTCTTTTCATATTACTCCACCAGAAGGTGGTCTTCAAATCTCTGTACATCTTCGTACCTCCAGGATGAACTATATACCCAGTACAATGTGCTTCCTCAAGTATCTGTCTCCTCATCTCTAAATCATTGGGTACACAAACACGGGAACTGAAATGTAATAGACCATCTGTGTGCATTGCAAAGTCAGTCTCCGCACCAGACTCTATCTGTCTCTGAATATCCTGCAACTCAGGATCCGCTAACTGAGCCTCTCTGATCTGATCAAGTAAAGTAGGTTGGACCTATAAATGAGCTATCTGGTTACCGACTCTACTGCAACAAACTTCCAGGCGCAACCTTTGCATATCCTCTAGAAGTCGCCTCTCAGAAGTAAGCAAACAAGCTAACCCTGCTGATGACTTTCTACTAAGTACATCAGCTACTACATTAGCTTTGCCAGGATGATAGCTAATAGTCAAATCATAATCTTTTATCAACTCAAGCCATCTTCTCTGCCTCATATTCAGATCTTTCTGAGTAAAAATGTACTTCAAACTCTTATGGTCCGTGAAGATCTCACACAATACACCATATAGGTAGTGTCTCCAAATCTTTAACGCAAATACAACTGCCGCAAGTTCTAAATCATGGGTAGGATAATTTTCCTCATGTGGCTTTAGTTGTCTTGAAGAATACGCTATCACCCTGCCACTCTGCATTAAAACACAACCAAGTCCTTTCCTTGAAGCATCGGTATAAATGGAAAAGGTCTAACCACACACAGGCAGTGCTAACACTGGGGCTGATGTCAATCTATGCTTTAGTTTGGAAAAACTAAGCTCACGATCATCTGTCCAAATAAACTTGACCCCTTTACGGGTCAATCTGGTAAGTGGTACTGCAATCCTGGAGAAGCCTTCTACAAAACACCTATAATAACCTGCCAGGCCTAAGAAACTACGGATCTCAGATACATTACTTGGCTGTTTCCAATATAATACTTCATTTATCTTCTGGGGGTCCACTGCTAACCCCTCTCCTGAAATTACGTGACCTAAAAAGGACACCTGATGAAGCTAAAACTCACACTTCTTCAGCTTTGCATATAGCCTATGCTGACGAAGGGTCTCAAGAATAACTGTTAAATGCTTCTCATGCAGGGATCGATCAACATAATACACCAGGATGTCGTCTATAAAGACAATGACAAACTGATCCAAAAAGGGTCTAAATACCCAGTTCAACAAATCCATAAAAGCTGCAGGGGCGTTTGTCAAACCGAACGACATCATTAGGAATTCATAGTGCCCATATGTAGACACCCCATTTTGACCGGACCATTTTCCCCGAAATCAAATAAATTCTCGAAATCGAATAAAATCCTAATCCCGAAGTTGAGTTGAGATCCCGGAACCGAATCTCAAAATTTAAAAAAAAATTAAACCCGAAAACCCTAAAAATGCCCATTTCCATATATTTTGGAAATCGTTCAAAAGCCTGGGTGATCTCTGAACCCCATTGGCATCCTCCGTTCAATTGCCCTGATCCTCTATCTCATTTTCACAAAAAATTTGAAAGAGTTACAAAATACCCGTGAGTTTTGGGTATTAACGTTCTCCCATTTGTGCCACTAAGCTCCAAATAGCATTTTCGCTAGCCCATCTTGTTTCTCGTCTCGGTGTTCAAAAAATTCGTCATTGGTCATCACCGTTCCCAAGGTGCCCTGTAAGAGGATATCATGAAGAAAAGACAAGTCGAGTTTGTGCAAAAATCAAAATATGGTTCTGTCAATATCATTTCCTCCCTTTAAGCGTAGAAAGTACGCTAAAAAAAAAGGGGGGTTTGTCCATGGAAGAAAGAGAGGGCAAATATATGTTTCTCTTTATAAAAAAGGGGTGGGATAGCCGAGCATGGGTGCCTATTAAAGCAAATAAAAAAGGGGGTAATGGGGATGTTGATAAAAGTGTAAAATCCTCCTCTAAGGAGGGCATTTTTGGAAGCTTGCATTTCTTTCTCTACAAGCCACAAACATAGGCCATTAGATTAAAGAGATGAGGTGTAGGGCTTGGATCAGCTAGGCACTCTAGGTTTTAGGGTTTCTAGGATAGAATTAGGGCAAGAGGGATAAGGAATCAAGGGTGGGGATGATCCAATTCATCAAAAAGGGGAATGGATGGCTGAGATTAGAAGAGGGTTTCAACCCTAGCTATAAAAAAAAAGAGTCTCGTGGGTAGAAAGGGGAGCCCCATTTTCTAGAGGAGGAGAACAGCAGAGGAGGATATTTTTCTAAAAAAAGAGGAGAGAAGCAGAGGAGGGAGAAAGGCCAAACAAACTCCACCACCACCATCAACCACCACCCTCCACCAAACCCTTTTCCCTCAGCCACCGCACTCCAACCTCCTTCTCCATCCATTCCACAGCCATCAATTACCTCCACCATACCCCTCTCCGACCCAGACCCATCTCCGGCCATTTCGCCAGAGTTCCGACCCCACCTCCACCATCTTTCCCATTCCACTGACACCACCAAAGAAAAAAAACAACAACAGAGGAGCTACAGAGAGAGGGAAGAAGGATCTTCATCTTGCCGCCACCTCCATCTACGCCGTCAACCACCATCTTCTCCACCCTCCTCTACACCACCACCCTCAGCCACCTCCATTTCTGCAACCATCACTCTCAAACCCATTTCATTTTTTTTTTAAATCTTTGAAAACCCACGACCTTCTCCGACCACTACCTCCACTAGCCGCCACCCTCTCCTCAAACCACCGGCCACCCAACCCTTCCACCACCAAACACTCTTACCTCAGCCACCGTACTCCAAATCCGGCACCACCACCTCCACCATCCTCCACCTCCATCTCCGCCCCAACACCACCCTTCGAAAACCCTCCTCCATCTCCACCTTCACCTTCCTCAACCCCCAAAACCGAAACCCCTTTTTTCTGTACCTCCAAAAACCGAAACCCACATCTACCTTCCCCGTTCTGCCATATCTGCAGATCCGAAACCCACACCCCCCATACCCGATCACCACCACCATCAACGATCGTCTCCGACCACCATCCTCCACCACCTCCATTAATTCCGGCACCATCCCTCTGCAACCCACCCTCATTTGCACCTCTATCTTCCCCATTAACGTCTAATACCCTCTCTGCAAGCCCTCTTTTAAAAATCAAATCAAGAAAATCTATAGACCCTGTTTCTTTCTCTTTCTCTATTAAAGCCCATCCCATTCCATCGTCTCTGCTCCCCCCTCTCGTTTGATCCCAAAACTTGTTTTTGAGATAAGCAGGGAAGCCTCCCTCATTTTGTTGAAGAATATCAACAGAGAGAGAGAGAGAGAGAGAGAGAGAGAGAGAGAGAGAGAGAGGTGGGAGATCGGCATATAACATTTGTCATCTCCGAAAACAAAGAGCGGGTTCGGTTTCGGAGCACGGCAAGCATCTAAATCCAAAGTCAGAGTCTATTTTGTCCTAAATTTCAGGTAATTCCATTTTCTTAATTTCTTATTTCATATATAGAGTGTGCCTGTTATACTTGTTTGATTTCTGAGGCTATTCTTTCCATCATATCGATTTTTATTCATGGACTCTGCTTCAATTTCCATTCAGTTTCTCATTCTAATGCTCTTGGGTTGCTCAATGTTCCACTCTTCTCTGGATTTCTTGGGATTTCTCGTTTGTTTTTGCTGATTTTTTTAAGAGAAGCGTATATGTGAGCTACTCCTAAATCTATGGGCCTTGTTAGGAAAGGGATATGGATATGGGAATATTTTTGATTCGATAATTGCTTTGAGCTAGAGCTACTCTTATTTTGTCTCCTTCAAATTAGATCAAATTAGATCAATCGGGTACAAAGAACTGAAATTATGCTCAGGTGACTAAGTGCAAAATAAGAAGTGAAATGATTTTCATCGTAATGGTAATGTGGTTCTCCTTGGAACTCCATCATTTAACATTGTTAGTTGTGTTTATTGCCTGCAACTTGTTGATTCTGTCAATTGTCTTCCTTTGGATCATGTGGGAAGTCAGGATAGCTTTGGAACTATGAATATCCAACTCTCTATGTCCACACCACTAGATGCTAGCAGTGCCATTGATCCTATCTGTGCTTCTCATTGCTTTGACGATTTCGGGATCCCCATCGATCTTGGGAACACTCGTCCGGTTTAGGCGACGACGGACGGCAACCTCCTAAGCCAAAACCCCCTTTCAATCAAAAGGGATAAAAACTCATAAAAATCAAATAACAAAAATCCTAGAAAATAAAAAAAAACTCTCAAAGCGTATTTCGAAAAGCTGTTTCGAACTACGTTGGCTTGATCCCTTTTCACAGGGTACGTAGGCAGCTTGGGATCTTCATCCCAAGTTCAATCAAACTTTTCAATAAAATCATTTAAACCCTTCAAAAAAATCATTGCAGCATCTAAAAATATCTTTCAAGCTTTTTTCCAAAAATACAAAAACCAAAATGGGCAAGGATGGTGATTGCCAGGTCATTCGGAGCCTTCTTTTCATTTCATTTCCGATTTTGATCGTGGTTTGCCGGTTTTATCGGTTTTCCGATGTTTTATCGGATTTTGGGATGGGCGACGACGTAGCGTGGCCCCTTTACAGGGATTGTCCTCGCTGAGCCCAACGATAAGCTATGACGATCGCGAGACTTGTCCGATCTTTAGCGGATCAGGATCACTGAGCTTGATTCCTTTAGAATCACTCCCTGAGTCTATCGTATGTCCCATTTTCTTTTCCCTGGCATTTTGGGTTTGCGCATACCGTCTATTTTCTGATTCCTTTCTTTCCTTGCATCTTTTAGTTTATCGTGTGTTTGTATTTGGTTCCTTGTGTGTTTACTTTCAGCTTGCTTATTCCTTGTGCGTTTAGTTTCACATGCTTAGCTAGATATTTACTGCTTTTCTGCTTATCATATTTGCTATTACTTCCTTAGCTGTAGCTGTGCATGCAGATGTTATTACTTTCTTAGATGTGATGGGTTAGGATTAGATGCGGTGAGTTAGGATTTTGATATTTATTTTCTTTTGCCCATCCCCGGGTCATGCATGCTTAGATAGATGTTTGCTCGGGGATACTTGTTCCCATTTCACATGATTTTAGCCCAAAAACTCTTCAAAATTAATTGAAAATGGCATAAGAGACCAGGTGCTTGCACTTGGGCGAATTGGGGGCGCTTAATACCTTCCCCATTAATCATCAGACACGGACTTTTGTATCTCTGGTTATCCGTTGCAACGGAGTATTTCATGGGATCCAGGGCCTACTTCCTTGGATGGCGACTCTTCTTTGTTATAGGTACATCTTGGTTCCGGGGTGGTCCTTGAATCGAGAGGTATCTCATTTATATCGCCACCCATGCTGTGAGTGGCACCATTTCGAGAGTTCCTTAGTAGAGCTCTCCTTCACATTGTGGAGATCTTAGAGGACAGACGTGGGATCCCGTATCCCTCGCCACACCGTCCTCGGGATCGGGGTCCACAGGCTGGCGACTCTGCTGGGGAATTTGGAATAATGCCTAACTCTGTAAAAATGCAATTTTTACTAATTTTGGAAGAAATTTGGACTAAAATCATTTCAAATGGGAACCTTTTCCGTTAGAATGCCAGGGGCACCAAATAGATACAAAATAAAACAAGGGCTCACACACTCACTTCCATCCTTTGCATATATTATCTGTTTTGTGGTTACTTTCTGCTGTGGATGTGCTATCAGGTTACTCTCGGAGAGATACTATAAGTAGGAGCCGTGAGGGCCATACCCGCTTTCTAGTGCCACCGCACCATTAGTATCTCAACACCTGGACACCTTGTGTGTAAAACGGACATAGTGTAAGCCCAAGGGTCTACTCTCCTATCTTGTTTTGATGATTCTAAACATAATTGATTGTGTTTTTTGAATACTAATCAATTTGCTTTGAAGTGTTGTGTTTGAAATAGGATTGATCATTGAAGAAACCAACACACAACATGGTCATGCTTGGAGATATCCCATACAAGAGTCAAAGGAGCTAAGTGAAGCTCACCTCATCTCTCAAGAAAGCATACACAAGATGGAAGATCAATTGAAGACCAAGACTAAAGAGAAGTTGAAAGCTACATAGGTATCATTGTACATCCTTTCTCTTTAGATTTTCAAGTCAAGGCAAAACGTTTTTCAAAGTGTTTTCAACTTGGTTTTCAAAGAACACTTAAGAACTTAAAATGCATTAGTGAATGGTTATGTGGTGGACCAACATGTTGGGACCCTCATAAACATTCCAAAATAACCATAGGAGTTGAGTTCCAAAAGCTAAAAATCAAACAAGCAATAAAAATCAAAAACTGCGGATTTTTAGGCTTCTCAGAACTCCGAGAATTTCTCTCGGAGCTCCGAGCTCGGAACTCCGAGAGTTCCCTCGGAACTCCGAGAAAAGGTCCAGTAGCATCTGGACATTTTCTCGGAACTCCGAGAAAATTTCTCGGAACTCCGAGAAATGGTCCAGTAGAAATTTTATTTCTTCTGGCCGTTGTCTCGGAACTCCGAGAATATTTCTCGGAACTCCGAGAATTCTCGGAACTCCGAGAATGGTTCTCGGAACTCCGAGAACCTTGCGACAGCTCAAAAAAGAGCCGTTGGGTTTTGAATTAAAATTTGATTTTTGTTATCTACACCCCCAAACGGTCATATTTTGAGGAGAGACTATTTATACAATATCTAGAGGATTATTTCCTCTCTCTTGATTTTTGAAAAACCCTCTTAAGCACTCAAGCAAACTTGCAACCCTTTCAAGCTTAAGATTTTTGGTTTTTCCCAAACTTGCCTTTCACTTGTGAACCTATTGAGTTTGGATTTAGAGCTATCACTTGCAATCTTTGTTGAAGAGCAATCAAGGAACTACAAAGGGCATCAAGCTTTCAAGAAGAAGCCAAGCTATCAAATCTTCCATATCTTGTATAGGTGGCTAGGGCATTCCTTTTTTAATTCCCTAGAGAGCAACCGCTTAGAACTCGGCGGAGAAGGAGAGTCTTTGTAAAGGTGTAAGGGCATCCTTGTTTAATATCCCTTGGAATTGTAACCGCCTCGGAGCCGGGCATCGTGGAGGTCTCCAATAGTGGAATCCCTCAAGTGCGACCTTGAGTAGAGTGGAGTAGGCCGTTGGCCGAACCACTATATATCGGTGTGTCATTTCTCACTCTTGCATTTCCATTATTGTTTTGGTTTGGCATTTCACTTTGTTCTTTCAATTATATTTGCACTAACCAAATATTTAATTAAGTGAAGAAAAATTCCAATTAGGGTTTATAGATAATTTTCAAAAGGCCTAATATTGAGTTAAATTCAATTCACCCCCCCCCTCTTGAGTATTTCAATTGGTATCAGAGCCTCGTCTCTAATTTTTAGAAAACCCTAACCGGTCTAGAGTAAAGATTCTAAAATGGCAAACTACCCTCAACACCATGAAGGTTATTCAAACACTAGGCCACCCTATTTTGATGGAACAAACTATGGTTTTTGGAAAACCAAAATGAAAATCTTTTTAACCCAAGACTATCAAATGTGGAGAGCAATTAATAATGAATACATCTTACCCACAAGAAATTTAAATGATTGGACCGAAGCCGAACAACAAGCTTCGAATTATAATGCCAAAGCCATGAATTCTCTTATTTGTGCTCTATCTCCCAGAGAATTCAATAGAGTATCAAATTTGAATTCGGCTAAGGAAATTTGGGACACTTTAGAAGTCACCCATGAGGGAACCAATCAAGTAAAAGAATCTAAAATGAACCATCTCTTTCGGCAATACGAACTCTTTCAAATGACATCCGATGAAACAATTGCCGACATGTACACTAGATTCACCAATCTTGTAAATGGATTAAGGGGTCTTGGAAAATAATTTTCCAATAGAGATTTAGTGACTAAAATCCTTAGGTCCTTACCTTTGTCTTGGGAATCCAAAACCTCCGCAATCACCGAAGCCAAGGACATGAACACATTGAACCTAGATGAACTAATAGGGTCCTTGATCACCCATGAAATGATTTTCAAAACAAAAGCACCCGAAATTGAAACTAAAATCGAAAAAGGAAAAGGAATCGCTTTTGCTTGTAATATAGGTGAAAATGAAGATGCAAAAGAAGACATGGAAGATGAAGTTGCCCTCCTAACAAGAAGGATCAAATTCTTGCAAAGGAACATGGGAGGGATGAGAAATAGAAGGACAAACCCTCCATTCAAGAAGAAAGAAGAACTCGGTGATGGATCTTCTCAACCACGATGTGAAATTCCACTTAGCAACCCAAGAGGGGGTGAATTGGGTTTCTTTTCAAATTTTAAGAATTTTGAAAACTTAGATTGCACTAGTTTTAGATTGAATAGGAAATCAAAAATAGTATTCAAAGCAATAGTGAAAACTTACCACACAAGAAGAGGTGAAGAGGCAAAGAAGCTTTGACACCAAGATTTTTATAGTGGTTCGGTCTTATCTCAAGACCTACTCCACTCTTCTCAAGTTACTCTCCTTGAGGATTCCACTATCTTCTCCAAGGAACTTAAATACGGCGTTCCTTCCGCCTTGTACAAATCGAGCTCTACGCTCCAAGGGTCTTCTACGGCGCCCTTTGTGCCAAATACAAAGAAGATGAAATGAAAAAGCTTGCTTGCCTCTAGATAGGCTAATTTAAGGTAAAGCTCACTCACTCTCACAAGAACAAGATTGAACAAGTGAAGGTCCTAAGGTCTCTCAAGAATAATCTAAGGTAAATGGCACAAGAGAGAGATGGAGAGTGAAGATCTTCAAGAGAAGGAGAACAAATGGCTTTTTGTGCTCTTGAAATCTTTGTAATGTCCTTGGGTAGAAAACCCAAGAGTCCCTAAGTTCATATAAATAGAGGGGACAAAAAAAGACAAAATATTCGCACCCCAACGGTCGTCTCGGACTCCGGGCTCGGAGCTCCGAGCGGCTAATTTTTTGAACCTGGAACAATTCTCGGAGTTCCGAGAATTTTCTCGGAGTTCCGAGCTCGGAGCTCCGAGAATATTCTCGGAGTTCCGAGAAGCCTACGGCCAGCAGATTTTCCTTATATTTTGCTGATTTTGTTTGGGCTTTTGGAACTTTGATTTTTCAAGATAAATGGAGTGTCATGAGGGTCCAACAATGTTGAGACACCACTATGAACATTCACAAACCCATTAAATTCTATCTAGGTTGATTTTAACTCTCCTTTGTGCCATAGACCTAGACTAAACATTGAGGACCGTTTACATTCTAAATTTACTTGGTCTTCAATCTTGTTGGCACCTTGTAGAGGCTTTGACATGTCTTCACTCAACTCCATTGATGCTTGAGTTGATTTGCCATTCTTGTGCTTGAGTTCAACCTCGAGTTCAACCTTGAGTTCAACCTTGTCATGCACTCTTGAGGATGGTACACTGTGAACATTATAACTTTGCCAATGGAAATCATTAGTGTATAAAACCTTTAAAACAAATTTAGTTTGTTAATCATCAAAACAATTCAATAGGAGTACTTGTTGAACCCTTGGGCTAACACGATGTTACGGTTGCAAGAAGCTTGGACACATTCGCCCGGATTGTCCACTCAACAATGAACCCACTTCAAACAACCGCTTCAAGAGAAGAGAAGGCAAGAAAGGAATGACCGCCACGTGGGATGAAGAAATTGAAAGCGAAGGCGAACAAAATGATGGCGAAGATTGCTTGATAGCAAGGAACGTATGCTTCATGGCCTCAACAAACGACAACAATGAGGTAAACACTTTAAATGATGTTATTGTTTTAAAAGAAGTTCTTGATTCCCTACAAAATGCAAATGATGAACTTGAAATTCAATTTGATAAAATTGCATCTCTTGAAAATTCTCTTGCTAACATGACAAAAGAATTTGGTTGGTTGAAAAAGGATCATGAATTTTTAGATGATAAGAATGAAAAATACAAAGTAGAAATTCATGAGTTAAATGCTTCTATCAAAATCTTAAATAAAAACCGACAAGAACTCTCAAATGAAAACAACAATCTAAAGCATGAAAATGGTAGATTATCTTTTGAGTATGATGAACTAAAGAAACTTTTTGAAAAATTTGAAAATAGTTCATTAAAATTGGATAGGCTTGTAAATCTTCAAAGAATGTCAAGTGACAAAAGTGGACTTGGACATAAATGGAACACCACAATATCCAACTATAAAACTAAACTTGAAAAGGTTTCTTCTAGCGGTACCAAAATTTGCTTTTATTGTGGTCTAGAAGGTCATTACAAGGTCGCTTGCTTACATGCTAAACAAGATAAGATTAAGTTGAACTCTAATGTGAAAACAAATGAACATAGCAAGATTAGGAAGATTTGGGTACCTAAGGGATCTCACTTGCCTATTCATATGTAGGTATGCCTTAAAAGCCATAACAAGAAGAACACATGGTACCTTGATAGTGGATGCTCTAGACATATGACCGGAGACCTTACTCAATTCGCATCCCTATCGCTCAAGGATGGTGGAGACGTTACCTTTGGAGATGATAAGAAAGGAAAAGTCAAAGGTGAAGGCACCATAGGTAACTCTACCTCTCCCATACATGATGTACTATTTGTTGATGGCTTGTCCCATAATCTTATTAGCATTAGTCAATTATGTGATAATGGTTTTGAAGTTGTCTTCAATCCCGATAAATGCATTGTTAAAAATAAGATAAATGGAGAAGTAAAATTCATAGGGTCTAGAGACAATAACATTTATACAATTGGACTAGATGATCTTAGACTCCAAAATGTGACTTGTCTAAATGCCATTAGTGAGGATTCTTGGCTATGGCATAGGAGGTTGGGTCATGCCGGAATGGATCTCATTTCGACCCTCTCCTCAAAAGAAAGTGTTAGAGGATTGCCTAAGTTCAAATTCATCAAGGATCACATTTGTAGAACTTGTCAATTAGGAAAACAATTGAAAAGCTCTTTTGCACCTAAAAATATGATTTCAACTTCCTACCCCTTGGAGCTACTTCATATGGATCTTTTTGGACCAATGAAGACTAGTAGCCTAGGTGGAAAGAGGTACGTGTTTGTAGTTGTTGATGACTACTCACGATTCACATGGGTCATATTTCTAGGACATAAAGATGAAACTTATGAAAACTTTCTTACATTGTGCAATCAAATTCAAAATGAAAAAGGTATTGCCATCTCCCACATTAGAAGTGATCATGGAACTGAATTTGAAAATGTACATTTTGACACTTATTGTAATGAACATGGCATAAAACATAATTTTTCCGCACCTAGAACACCTCAACAAAATGGAGTAGTAGAAAGAAAGAATCGAACTCTCCAAGAAATGGCTAGAACTATGTTGCATGAAAATGATCTCCCTAGATATTTTTGGGCGGAAGCGGTTAGCACCGCTTGCTATATCATAAACAGGGTATATCTAAGGCCAATTTCTAAGAAAACACCTTATGAGCTTTGGAAAAACTTGAAACCAAATATAAGCTACTTTAGAGTGTTTGGATGTAAATGCTTTATTTTAAACATCAAAGATAATCTACACAAATTTGATAGGAAATCGGATGATGGAATATTCTTAGGGTATTCTTCTCATAGCAAGGCATATAGAGTATTTAATAGGAGAACCCTAGTAGTAGAAGAATCCATGCATGTGACATTTGATGAAAGAGAGCCAACACCACAAGAAATGCCACATGATGAGGATGAACCCATTGAACATCTTTTTCCAAAATTGAGTGCTCCTCCTCATGCATCAACAAGTCATACATTACCTAGTGAGGAAGTAGAAAATGAAATTGATGACTCATTGCCTAGGGATAGGAGAACATTGGTAGATCATCCTGAATCCCAAATTTTAGGTGATGCCACATTGCCAGTAAGAACTAGATCATACTATCGTAGTGTGAGTAACAATTTGGCGTTCCTATCCGAATTAGAACCAAAATCCATCAAGGAAGCTGAAAAGGATGAATATTGGTTGATGGCCATGCAAGAAGAGCTAAGTCAATTCGAAAGGAACAAAGTGTGGAGGCTAGTACCTAGACCTAGTGATCATCCAGTCATTGGCACGAGATGGGTGTATAGAAATAAATTGGATGAAAATGGAATTATCACTAGGAATAAAGCTAGGCTTGTAGCCCAAGGGTACAATCAGGAGGAAGGGATAGATTATGATGAGACATTTGCTCCTGTTGCCCGTATGGAGGCTATTAGGATACTTTTGGCATATGCATCTCATAAAGGATTTAAACTATATCAAATGGATGTCAAAAGTGCCTTCCTAAATGGCTATATCCAAGAGGAAGTGTATGTTGAGCAACCTCCAGGTTTTGAAGACTTCAAACATCCAAATCATGTCTTCAGGCTTAATAAAGCTTTATATGGATTAAAGCAAGCTCCTAGAGCTTAGTATGAGAGGCTTTGCACTTTCTTAGTTGAAAAGGGATTCGAGATGGGAAAGGTGGATAAAACCTTATTTATCAAAAGAGAAAATCATGATATCCTCCTTGTCCAAATCTATGTGGATGATACCATCTGTGGCTCAACTAATCAAAAATTGTGTGATGAATTTGCAACCTTAATGAAAAATGAATTTGAAATGAGCATGATGGGAGAGTTAACCTACTTCTTAGGACTCCAAATTAAACAATACAAAAATGGAATATTTTTAAATCAAGAAAAATATACAAAGGAGTTATTAAAGAAGTATGGCATGGATAGCAGTAAGACATCAAGAATTCCCATGAGTACTACTGCTAAGCTAGAAAAAGATGAATTTGGCAAATCTGTGGATCAGAAATTGTATAGGGGTATGATAGGTAGTTTGCTCTATTTGACAGCCAGCAGACCAGACATTATGTTTACTGTCTGTCTCTGTGCTCGATTTCAATCGGATCCTAAAGAATCTCACCTATCAGCAGTTAAGAAGATCTTCAAGTACTTAAGAGGAACCCAAAGTCTAGGACTGTGGTATGAAAGATCATCTTCCTTCACTCTCATCGGATATTCAGATGCAGACTTTGCTGGATGTAGAGTAGATAGGAAAAGCACTAGTGGGACTTGCCAATTCTTGGGTAAATCACTTGTTTCATGGTTTAGCAAGAAGCAAAATTCAGTAGCTCTGTCCACAACAGAAGCAGAATATGTGGCAGCTGGAGCTTGCTGTGCTCAAGTCCTATGGATGAAAAGCACATTGATGGACTATGCAATCAAAATGGAAAATATTCTCATCCAATGTGACAATACTAGTGCTATATGCTTAACAAAGAACCCCATACAACACTCAAGAACAAAACACATTGAGATTAGGCACCACTTCATCAGAGATCACTCACAAAAAGGGGATATTTGCTTAAAATATATCAACACTGAAGATCAATTAGCGGATATCTTTACAAAACCCCTTAGTGATGATAGAATTTGTTATATCCGAAGTGCCTTAAACATTTGGAGTGCGGATCAAATTAAAGAAATTGCCAAATAAATACTTTGTGCCTTTAACCAGCTTATTTATATAGTATTTATATATATAATCTTTGTTTGGTAGTATCTGCATGAATGAGATGTCAAACTTTTAATCTTAAAAATCACTCAATTGATATTCTTAGCATTCATAGTTTTTCTAAGTTGGAGAGGTATCTTCACTTTAATTAAAATACCTAACATCTTGACATATGTCAACATCTCGATCATGAACAGGTATATGTGCATTACTTGGTTAAATATTTTTATACCATAAGCATTGATTTAGGGGGAGTTATCTACTCCTAAATTTTTTTTACACCCTTTCTGTCGATGACAAAAGGGGGAGAAGGTTTGAAATTGATTATCTATTCAAATTTACTATATGCACCTCATGCTTATAACTTGTATCATTTATATGTGTGCATATATTGAGGGGGAGTTCTAGTATTCACTTGCCTACTATGTCACTCCACACACACCTCATAATCAATTTTGTTTGTCATCATCAAAAAGGGGGAGATTGTAAGCCCAAGGGTCTACTCTCCTATCTTGTTTTGATGATTCTAAACATAATTGATTGTGTTTTTTGAATACTAATCAATTTGCTTTGAAGTGTTGTGTTTGAGATAGGATTGATCATTGAAGAAACCAACACACAACATGGTCATGCTTGGAGATATCCCATACAAGAGTCAAAGGAGCTAAGTGAAGCTCACCTCATCTCTCAAGCAAGCATACACAAGATGGAAGATCAATTGAAGACCAAGACTAAAGAGAAGTTGAAAGCTACATAGGTATCATTGTACATCCTTTCTCTTTAGATTTTCAAGTCAAGGCAAAACGTTTTTCAAAGTGTTTTCAACTTGGTTTTCAAAGAACACTTAAGAACTTAAAAGGCATTAGTGAATGGTTATGTGGTGGACCAACATGTTGGGACCCTCATAAACATTCCAAAATAACCATAGGAGTTGAGTTCCAAAAGCTAAAAATCAAACAAGCAATAAAAATCAAAAACTGCGGATTTTTAGGCTTCTCAGAACTCCGAGAATTTTTCTCGGAGCTCCGAGCTCGGAACTCCGAGAGTTCCCTCGGAACTCCGAGAAAAGGTCCAGTAGCATCTGGACATTTTCTCGGAACTCCGAGAAAATTTCTCGGAACTCCGAGAAATGGTCCAGTAGAAATTTTATTTCTTCTGGCCGTTGTCTCGGAACTCCGAGAATATTTCTCGGAACTCCGAGAATTCTCGGAACTCCGAGAATGGTTCTCGGAACTCCGAGAACCTTGCGACAGCTCAAAAAAGAGCCGTTGGGTTTTGAATTAAAATTTGATTTTTGTTATCTACACCCCCAAACGGTCATATTTTGAGGAGAGACTATTTATACAATATCTAGAGGATTATTTCCTCTCTCTTGATTTTTGAAAAACCCTCTTAAGCACTCAAGCAAACTTGCAACCCTTTCAAGCTTAAGATTTTTGGTTTTTCCCAAACTTGCCTTTCACTTGTGAACCTATTGAGTTTGGATTTAGAGCTATCACTTGCAATCTTTGTTGAAGAGCAATCAAGGAACTACAAAGGGCATCAAGGTTTCAAGAAGAAGCCAAGCTATCAAATCTTCCATATCTTGTATAGGTGGCTAGGGCATTCCTTTTTTAATTCCCTAGAGAGCAACCGCTTAGAACTCGGCGGAGAAGGAGAGTCTTTGTAAAGGTGTAAGGCCATCCTTGTTTAATATCCCTTGGAATTGTAACCGCCTCGGAGCCGGGCATCGTGGAGGTCTCCAATAGTGGAATCCCTCAAGTGCGACCTTGAGTAGAGTGGAGTAGGCCGTTGGCCGAACCACTATATATCGGTGTGTCATTTCTCACTCTTGCATTTCCATTATTGTTTTGGTTTGGCATTTCACTTTGTTCTTTCAATTATATTTGCACTAACCAAATATTTAATTAAGTGAAGAAAAATTCCAATTAGGGTTTATAGATAATTTTCAAAAGGCCTAATATTGAGTTAAATTCAATTCACCCCCCCCTCTTGAGTATTTCACATAGTTCGTATGCTGGGCGATAGTCACAGCATACAAGTAACTATGCAGCCGGCCAGGTGGACCTCGCGACATTACTCTCTCTCTATATATATATTGCATGGTCCTTTTGTTTGCATTTATGGATGAACATATGTGTTGCTTACACATGTAGAGCCTAGAGTTAGGGACCTTATCCTATTTTTTAGACTAGGGTAGCTCACTTTATGTGGCTACAGACGCGGTCCTAGTACACTCACATGTCTGTCTTGAGTCAAGTGTCTTGACTCTGCGGGATTATATTTAGGGCTGGTGCCCCTGGTTAGGATGTATATATATGTATATATATTTATTACTAGATTAGGGCCTGCTTCATAGTTAGGTTTTCTTTCCTAATCTAATCCATTTTTCCCATCCACCCGTCTTTTGGATTATGATCAGATCATTGGTTTCACATCATTATCTTTATAGCCATGATCTATCTTCCCTGAGCTTGATTCTTTGATCGATCTTGATCAGATCGCTCTGCATGCCAATTATGAGTTTACTTTGCCATTATCACTACCAGAGTGTGTTCTTGCTGAGAGCCCTGTTTCATCTTGACCTTGTCGGCATATTCTTTATGCTTGGTTGCCGAGACTCTCCTTGTACAGTCGTTATGCTGCCGGATTTTCTCCAAAAACCTTAAGCGTAACCATTATCCTTTAGGGTTATTGATAAACCATGTGCTTACAGTACCATATCTCCTAGTACAGCTGTCATGCTGCCAGATTTTCTCTAAATGTCCTGAGTGTGGTCATCATCTTTTTAGGCTTGTTGCTAAACCATGTACTTACCTTACCACATCTCTTTGTACAGTCGTTATGCTGCCGGATTTTACCCAGAATATATTGAGTGTGACTTCCTTAGGGTTATTGATGAACCATGAGCTTACCTTACCATGATCCTTTTATGGGGCCGTCATGCTGCCGGATTTTACTTAAAACCTTCTGAGTATGGCCCTATGGTTTACTGTTAGTGATAAACCATGAGTTTACCATGCCATGATCCTTTTGTAAGGCCATTATGCTGTCGGATTTTTATCTGAAACACCATGAGTGTGATGGTTATCCGTTTAGGTTTGATGGGCCGTCATGACCCTTCTTACAATTGTTGTACTGCTGGTTCTTACCCAGAGGAGAGATGTGTTTGTATTATCCCTTGTTTCAATTTGTGCATAACATTCTTTCTGATTATCTTAATTTAAATTAGTGTTCTTACTTCCATTTCAGGAGTCTGAGTTAAGCAATAGCCATTGCTTCGAAAAAAGTTACCATTTCACAGCCTACTTGGTCCCGGCAATCTTCTACGTCGAGGCTAAGTCGTAGATCTTCTTCACCTCTCCCACCAGCTTTATTTCCACTTATCTCCCCTAGTCTTAACCAAATGGCCGAGTCAAATGAGATGCTGGCTGAAATGAGAGACATGATGAGGAACCTTACAAGAGAGGTATCTTCCCTAAAGGAAGAGGTTACTCAGTTGAAGAGCGAGAAAGCCGCTACCTCGAAAGCACCTGTCGTCCAAAATCCTACTAATGTGATTCCAGGCTTTAATCGGTCTGTCATTTCCCCTGAAGATGATTTCTATGACGAGCAATATGTAGAGGAGAATTGTCTTCCGCAATCAGCTAAGCCAGGCAAAGAGAAGGAATTGGTTGATAGAGTTGAAAAGTTGACCCAACAAGTTGAAAGCATGCAAGTTAAGGGCCCAAAGAAGGTCAATATGTCAGATTTTTTCCTTTTCCCTGGTGTCACCCTTCCTCCAAAATTTAGAATGCCAGACTTTGATAAATATGATGGGACGGGGTGCCCGTGGAGTCATCTGAGGTCGTTCATTTCAAATTTAGAAGGGTATGGGCTGTCTCCAGAGCAGATCGCTAAAGTGTTTCCGATGTCTCTAACAGGAGTAGCTAAGAAGTGGTTCCTTCATCTGAAACCCGAAGAACTCGGAACTTTAGACGAAATCGCTAACAAGTTCGTTGAGCAATTTTCGATGGAAGAAGGGATAGAGGTTACAAAGAGGGATCTGAAAGCGATCAAGCAAGGACCCCAGGAAACATTTACGTCTTTTGTAAGAAGATGGAGGAGAAAAGCGGCCCAGATGACTAGCCGCCCTTCTGAAGAAGATCAGATCAAAATTGCGGTCAAGAATTTGTCTCCGCAGTACTACCACTTCATGGCGACGCAATATTACTCTGATTTCAATCACTTGATCAAGACAGGAACCATAACTGAAGATGCGTTGTTGAAGGGTTCTCTGGCGAAGTCATCTTTTGATCCAAGGAATGGAAAGAAACCAATGGTAGCTTCAAAGCCTGAAGTTAACAATGTGGTTGCTGCGCGCCCTATGAGAAGAGTTGTAGCAGAGACAGAGCAGCCAGCGAGGAAACCGCCGAGACATTTTGATCCGCTACCTTACCCTTTATCTGTCGCTCTCAAGAAGTTATTAAGAGCCAAAAAGATCACTCTCTTAGAACCGAGACCTCCACCGCCTATTCTCCCCAGATATTGGCGTGAAGATCAGCATTGTGCATATCATCAAGGAACAGGGCACCTAACAGATAACTGCATGGCCTTGAGGCATATAATTCAGGATATGATAGAAGCGAAAAAAATCGCTGTATTTATGCCAAACACTACCCGGAATCCATTACCAGCTCATGCTGCGCGCCCTCCACCTACAGTTGGGGCAGTTTTTACTGAAGAGCCTATTCTTGACCCTGCTTCCTTGATTTGTGCTATCGCTTCCGATTCACCGACTGTCTTGGCATTTGGCGAGGAAATTGAAGAAGTAGAGGAAGAGAAGCCTTATGTGCTTGGTGGAGATGAAGATGATTATGCTGAGTCTTCTACTGGTCCCTACATCCTTCAATGTGATGAAGAGGAGGTTCAAGATGTGCTTCCGTATGTTCTGAGCTTTGATGACGATGACTTTGATTTCTTGAACGATCAATGTGACGAAGTCCACCATGTTACTCGTGGTGGGCGGATCTTCAAACCTGTTGAGTTGAGAGCCGAGAACCCAGCTGAAGTCGAAAGGGCCGCAGAAGCGCAGAAGCAGAACAAGCCGAGTTGCGAAGAAGAGGATGAGAGTCTTTTACGGCAACTCAAAAAGACCCAGGCTAATATTTCAATTTGGGGTTTGCTTATGGCTTCCCCAAAGCACCGTCAAGTTGTACTAAGAGAGTTGAATGCTGCACAGGTATCTGTGGATATTACATCTGATGAGCTGGTTGGTTTAGTAGCAATGGCTAGGGTGTCCAAGACTCTTTCTTTCACTGATGAAGATCTGACATCTGAGGGTCACAATCATACGCGTCCACTGAAGATCACTGTTGTCTGTAACGGGAAGAAGGTCCCAGATGTATTAGTTGACAACGGGTCCGCACTGAACGTATGTCCGTTAGCCACTGCTACTGTCTTGGGATTTGGGCCGAATGACTTCATCCCTTCTGAACAAGGAATTTTGGCGTATGACGGTACCAGACGCGATGTTATTGGAACGCTAGCAACCGAAATTCTGATAGGAGGAGAAATCTTTGAAGTAGAGTTCCAAGTGCTCGATATCAAAGCGTCTTTCCTTCTCTTGCTTGGCCGACCTTGGCTCCATAAGGTTGGAGTTATCCCTTCTTCACTGCACCAGAAACTGAAGTTCATCAGAAACAACAGGGTGATAACAGTCAAGGGTGATCCTGATTTGGAGGTAGGCCAAATTTCACAAGAGGGTACCTCAGAAAAGAAAGGTGACGTTAGTCTGACCGGGTTCTCTGTAGAAGTCACAGCCATATCATTTGAAAAAGCAAAGAATGAAGAGATTTTGTTCCTCACCAGCACTAATCCCCAGGTTGTAAAGATGATGCGTAGACAAGGGTACCTTCCCGGTGCAGGTCTGAGTCGCAATCATCAGGGGATAGTCGAATGGCCTGTAATGAGAAAGAATGAAGGGTTGTTCGGACTCGGATATGAACCTTCTCATGATGAGATTAGAGAAATGAGGAATTACATGCGGAAATGGTCCGAGCTCCGACGCCAGGGTCTAGAGCTGTCGATGAAACCGTTTAGTCTGATCAGAAATGGTAAGTACCGCAGAGAGGGAGATGACTTTGCATTCCGTGGGTTCGCAGAGCCGTGGGTTGATGAGTTAACAGGGCAAGAGCTGCCAGGGTTTGAGATATTTTTCAATATGGAGCTGCCAGATGAGTACCCGAGTTTGCAGATTCATATGATCGAACCAGAGGTTGATTGGGCTGATATCCTTGAGCCGTGTCTTCTGAATTCCCTGTTCCAGGTTGAGTTACCGATTGTAGCCATGATCGGAGGAGATGCGCTGATCCTTGATCCTGAAAGCCTTATCACCCCAGCCGAGGGACCTCTCACGAATTGGAGTTCCCAGGTCATACCCCAAGTCGTCATCCAGTACAATCCTGTTTCTATCAAAGAGTCCGTTGTCTCTAGCTATATGTCCATTTCCAAGTCAAAAATAGAGTTTGCTATATCTGATGTTTCTTTTTATGCAGGTACAGTTGTGATCGAGCCGGTTGATGAGGAGTTTCCTGATGCCGTTGCTCAGTCCGATGCAGAGTCCGTTGCATCTTCTGTTGAGTCTACTGAGTCTGTCGAGTCTGTTC
The DNA here is from genome assembly GCF_043159265.1 of Tasmannia lanceolata. Classification (NCBI taxonomy): domain Eukaryota; kingdom Viridiplantae; phylum Streptophyta; class Magnoliopsida; order Canellales; family Winteraceae; genus Tasmannia; species Tasmannia lanceolata. Next base: position 31,061,241 of record NW_027518714.1, on the reverse strand, counting down.
ATACGATAGTCCAGTCTGATGAGTCTGTAAAGATCTTTAAAGATTTCAATACTGAGCCCATTGAAGGCGCGTCAACAGATGTAACTTCGATTTCTTTGAATGAAATAAAAGACTCTTCTTTTTATTCGCCTATCTCTACTTCAATTTCTGCTTCTTTATCTGATCAAATTGATAATAATAATAATCAAGACTCCCCCTCTAATGAGGATGCCGACGAAACTCCCCCTGAAATCAAACACATGATTAGGCAGGAGGAGCAGCGTCGAGCAAAACCATTCGAAGAGGAAATCGAGACCATCAATATTGGTGATGAAACCCTAATTCAGGAAATTCGAATTGGCAAAACATTAACTCCCGAAGAGCGTGCGGAATTAATTGCCCTATTAAAGGAATTCAAAGAAGTTTTCACTTGGTCCTATGATGACATGCTGGGATTAAGTGAAGACATTGTTCAACATAGACTTCCTCTAATCCCGGGTGCCAGGCCGAAAAAGCAAAAACTTCGAAAAATGAAACCAGAATGGGACTTGCTAGTCAGAGATGAAGTGCAGAAACAATTGGATGTTGGCTTTATACAAGTTGTTGAATACCCTGAATGGCTAGCCAACATAGTACCGGTGCCCAAAAAGGACGGAAAAGTCAGAATGTGTGTGGATTTCAGAGATCTGAACAAAGCAAGTTCGAAAGATGATTTCCGTTTGCCACACATTGACATCTTGGTGGACAACACAGCAGGCCATGCTCTCCTTTCATTTATGGATGGATTCTCGGGATACAACCAGATCAAGATGGCTCCTGAGGACATGATCAAGACGGCCTTCATCACTCAATGGGGGACATATTGTTACAGAGTTATGCCATTTGGACTCAAAAATGCTGGAGCAACATATCAGAGGGCTGCTACCACTTTACTGCATGACATGATACACAAAGAGGTCGAAGTATATGTTGATGACATGATCGTTAAAGCGAAGACCAGGGAAGAGCACGCAGGGGCATTGAGAAGGTTCTTCCAGCGAATTCAAAAGTTCAAGCTCCGTCTCAACCCGAATAAGTGTGTATTTGGGGTTACGTCAGGAAAACTGCTGGGATTCTTGGTCAGCCAGAGAGGGATTGAAGTAGATCCGCAAAAAATCAAAGCTATCCAAGAAATGACGCCGCCAAAGACTGAGAAACAGATCCGTGGGTTCTTAGCCAAAGTCCAGTACTTGAGAAGGTTCATTGCATAGTTGACAACCACTTGTGAGCCGATTTTCAAGCTCTTAAAGAAGAATGCTTCAAAGAAATGGAACGAAGAGTGTCAAGAAGCTTTCGAGAAAATAAAACAGTGTTTGGCTTTACCACCAGTATTGTCACCAATCATACCAGGACAACCGATGTTGCTGTACTTGTCTGTTACTGACACAGCGATGGGGTGTATGTTAGCGCAGCAAGACCCAGAGTCGAAGCGAGAAAGAGCCATTTACTACATCAGCAAGAAAATGTTGGAGTACGAGCAGAAATACACCATTCTTGAGAAGACTTGTCTAGCACTGGTTTGGGCTACTCAGAAGCTGAGGCATTATTTGTTATCGAATAGGGTTCTACTCTCACAGATGGACCCATTGAAATATTTGTTCGAGAAGCCAGCCCTTACCGGAAGAAACGCCAGGTGGTTGTTGTTATTGTCTGAGTTCGATATCACTTATGTCACTCAGAAGTCGATTAAGGGGCGCGTGATAGCTGAGCAGCTAGCTGATTCACCAGCAGAAAATAATGAATTTTTGAAAGCAGAGTTTCCAGATGAGGAGATAATGACTGTGGAAGATGAAGTTCCAGACACAAAGTGGTTGATGTACTTTGATGGAGCAGTCAACAATCGAGGCCAAGGTGTAGGAGCGGTGTTGGTGTCACCAAGAAAGGAGTATATCCCTATATCCGTCAAACTTCAGTTCAAGTGCACAAACAATATGGCAGAATACGAGGCATGTATTGCAGGTTTGGAAGCAGCCATGGCCTTGCACATTCAGGACCTAGGTGTATTCGGGGACTCAATTCTGATTATCTGTCAAACCAACGGAAACTGGAAAACAAGAGACGATAAGTTGATCCCGTATAATAAGTACCTGGAGTCTCTGGTCAGAAAATTCAGAAATATCACATTCACTCATTTGTCCAGAACGAAGAATCACTTTGCGGATGCATTAGCTACTCTGGCTTCGATGCTTGACATTTCTGCGACAATGGAGGTTCAACCATTAGAAGTAAGGCTTCAATGGGCCCCGTCACATGTTAACGCCATTGAAATAGCAGCAAGGTGTCCAGATGGCAGGCCTTGGTACACAAATATCAAAAACCTCATCTTAGGCAAGGGGCATCCACCAGAAGCTTCAGGAAAAGAGCGAAGGTCTCTTCAAAAATTGGCTTCTAACTTTATCATCTGTGGTGAGGAGTTGTACAGAAGGTCGTTCGATGGAATCCAACTTTTGTGTATAGATGAGGATCAAGCCGCTGAACTCATAGAGCAGACACACGAAGGAGTCTGTGGACCTCACATGAACAGAAAGATGCTGTCAAGGAAGATTCTCAGACTTGGTTATTACTGGCCGACAATGGAAGCAGATTGCTACGCCTATGTGAAGAAATGCCACAAATGTCAGGTCTATGCCAATCTCATCCATGTGCCGCCTTCTCAGTTGCATTCTCTCACATCACCGTGGCCATTCTCAGTATGGGGAATAGATATCATCGAGAAGATAAGTCCGAAGTCTTCTAGTGGGCATGAGTATATCTTGGTTGCCATTGATTACTTCACAAAGTGGATAGAAGCTGCTTCGTATGCGTCATTGACATCTGCTTTTGTTGCAAAGTTCATCAAAGCAAACATTATTTGCAGATATGGAGTACCACATGAACTAATTTCAGACAATGGGTCCCATTTCAAGAAGGAGGTGGCGCGCCTGTGTGAGGAGTTTAAGATCAAGCATCATAAGTCGTCGCCTTATAGACCTCAAACAAATGGAGCTGTTGAAGCTGCTAATAAAAACATCAAGGTGGTCATCAGCAAGATGACCGAGACTTACAAAGATTGGTCGAACAAGCTCCCGTATGCTTTGTGGGCCTATAGGACGTCGATCAGATCCTCTACAGGTGCAACTCCGTATTCTTTGGTGTACGGAATGGAAGCTGTCTTGCCTGTTGAAATGCGAATTCCCTTCCTGAGAGTGATGATGGAAGCTGGGTTGCCAGAATCTGTTTGGGCTCAAGCTAGATATCAGGAGTTACAAATGATTGACGAAAAGAGGCTGAAAGCATTGTACCATGTTCAGGGGTATCAACGCCGTGTCGAGAGAGCCTTCAACAAGAAAGTTCGAGTTCGAGACCTCAAGAAAGAAGATCTTGTTCTGAAATCCTTCCGGGCACCGGTATATGATCCCAGGGGTAAATTCAAGCCGAAATGGTCAGGCCCATACATTGTTGACGAAGTCTTGCCTGGAAAAGCCGTCAGACTCCTCGATGAAAATGGAGAAAAGCTAACAGAGCCAACAAACCTTGACCAACTCAAGAAATACTATGCTTAAAGCACCAGAAGGCCTTCCTTGGCCGACCAGAGCTTCAAACCAAAAATCCTTTCGTAAGAAAAAAAAAAACATATCAGAAGAATCCTTTGCAAAACCCTTTTGAGCATACACAAAATCAAATCCATTCTCTTTGAAAACCCATAAACTAGGGGCATTTGTGCCTTGAACTACGCGCGACCTGATCCTCATCATTTGGGGGTACGTAGGCAGTCTGGCTAGTCCGGATTCGGTCGAAACCTGGGAAAACTTACCAAAACTCCAGTCTTTCAAACCCTAACCTACCTAAAAAGTCCTTTTGGTGCAATAGGAAAAGGTTTGTGGCTAAGAAAAAAAAGAAAAAGAAAAAAAAAATGGAGTCTGAAGGCCCGTTAGATTGAAGACCCGCAAGGGCAATCTAAGCAAAAGTTAGGGTCATTCACCTGCTAAGTTGAAAACCCGAAAGGGCGGCTTAGGCAAAAATCAAGGTATGAGCCTGCTGGATTGAAAACTCGCAAGAGCAATTCAGGCAAAAATTAAGGCGAGCGGTCCGCTAGATTGAAAACCTGAAAAGGCGGTCTGGTCAGTGGCAGTGATTTCTAAAGAAGCTGAACAGCTGGAGGCAGACGAGACTTGTAACCCAGTAATGGCATCATCAAAGTCTGAATAGTGCCAGCTGTAGACACCCCCATTTTGATTCTGCTTTAATCAACAAAGAAATTAATGTTCTTGTTATTAGTGTTTTCCATTACCCGTGTCCGCTCCTCTTGTTTTCTCGATCTTTTCGGTTATTTTTGTCATGTTTTGCGTCGTCCTGATAATTGTTGAGGGGTTGTTCGTAAGAATTAAAGCAAGAGAGAATTTGGACTCATTTGCTGGGTCCGCATCGAGCATGTGTGCCCTGCATTTTTTTATGAAGAATATGGTTTTTGAATTTATGTGGACCCTTTGAATAAAATCAATTTTTATGGTAGGCATCGTGTATTTTTACCAATCCGGTGGGGGCCCATTATTGTGAAAAATTAAAATTTAAACTTATGGCTTGTTGGCTTGTCAAATTGGACAACATAGATCATCCCATGTAATAGATTTAATGAGCGCGACCGATTTACATTATGGCCCACTAAGATATATGGTTTAGATCATTAAATGAGATGAGCATGCAACCCAAATTATAACATGATCCGAGCCATCTAATTTATGGTCCAACTTCTAACTCTCGGAATCATTGAGCAAGGTGGGCCCCAATTTGAGTTGGTAGGCATTTTTTTATATATTGTGCAAACCATTAGATCAACCTCTCTCTCTTTTATTTTTGGAAGAGCCATGTGGGAAAAGTTACACGTGAAATTCTGGCTTTTCATATTTGGAGAGGTCGCTTTCATATGAAAGATAAATGGACAAGGGAAGGTCTCATTCATAAAAGCAAGTCCCATATTTCCATTGCAGTGCAAGTATCCCTCAATCATTATTTTGCTGAGCACAACCAATTTTTTAAAAAGGGAAATGTCTAAATATATAATTGTTTACTATGGCCAAAGGTGTACACTTGAGAATAAATGAAATTTTCTAAAGCAAGGCAATAGTTAACTTGGGTAGTGGAGGAAACCAAACGGTGGAGGTGAGGTGAAAATATTATTTAATAGGGAGAAAGAGAATCGCACTAACCAGTTTTTTGTTCTCTTTTCTTATTCTTGGCAAGGAGGGCATGGTGGAGGTGAGTAATTTTTTTATTCTAAAGGGGAGGCCGAGAATCTGATGCTTTTCCATTTTTTCTCTCCTTAGCTCTTATTTATTCTGAATTTCTCGATCTCTAGAAGGGAGACCTGGAAGAGCAGGCTCTCCCTCAGACCCATCTTCTCCACGCTCCATTCACTCCATCTCCCTCCTTCACTCTGTTTTCACATATCTCTTATACCACTCTGTTTTTCGTGTATTTCATCCATCATTCTGTTTTCACAATCCTCCTCTCATTCTATTCATTCCACCCTCATCTCTTCATCCACATCCATCCTTCCCCACTCTCCCATACTCCGCAGCCATCAATATATTCCCTCCTCCATTTCTCTAAAAATAACAGAGTGTGAAAGAAAAAAAAAGAAAACAGATTATTGTTCTTGGATCCATCTTTTCCTCTCTGCTACTCTCACTCTCATCTTTTAATCCCTCTCTCAACCTCTGTCTCATTCACTCCTTATTTGTCTCCCCACCTCTCTCTCTCGTTTCCCATCAACAGTAGGAAAAATTCACTAAAAAAAACAAAAGAAAAGAAAAAAAGAAAGCGAGGCGAATCGTACAACGGCGAGGTTTTTCGGACTCCGCGGCTTTCGGATTCGGCGAAGACTCCATCAGAGGTAGGTACATTGTTTTCAGATTTTTCCAGGATCGTTTGGTATTTTTTATGAATTTTGCATGATTTTTAGGTATTTAATTGAATTTAATTGAATATTAATTGCGTGTGCTTAAAGTCATGATCTGCGTAAGCGTTCCAAATCCGTTTCATCCCGAAATTTAATACAATGTTTGATCTAAATAGAGTAAAATAACTATCGAATCGGATCGGGCATTGGATCAACGATTCTTTCGAATTTGAGTGAAGAGTGGTATTTTATTTAAAATATGGGCTGAGAAATTATGAAATTCGAAAAAATAGCCATCTCAGGATGATCTATTTTTTGGAATTTTAAATTTTTCTTGTGTTCATCACATCAGAGCAAGGTTGGAGGATGTTTTCCGGAATCGTAATTTTCTCGAAAAGCGTGTTTTAAAAATAGAAAACTCTTCAAAAATATCTTTTCGACCAAGAAAAATAAAATATATACTAAACGGATTCCAAAATTAATGAAATTTTGTGGGAAACTAATATGTTACTGATACATTCTACCATGAAGTTTTCATAATTTTTGGATTGTGTTTGGTTATTATTTTGTGCTTTCTTTGAAAAATACCAGATGTTCGGAGAATTTTTATTAACATCAGATCACAGATAAAATTTTCACACTTTTTACAGTATACTTACATTTCACATTTCTTACTTCTGTAAAAGTTTCAATTGGTTTGGATTTTGTTTCATATGTGATGTAGTGTTAATTCATAATCTGGTCTGAAAATTGGAAAATCCGAAATTGATAGTAAATAGTTTCTACAATTCATGAAAATCTTACAGCGTGCTATTGTTACTTATCTCTTATTACTGTAGAAATTTCATTGAATTTTGATTTCTATTTCTTGTAGTTTGTGTGTTATTTTTACAATCTGGTCATTTAATTGTTAAATCAAGATTAAACATGAATTTAACTTAAAAATCTGTAAAATTCATTCAGTAAGCTACATACATTCTCAGTTTGCTTCTGTAAAAATTTCAACTCATTTTGAATTCGTTTGCAATAATTTCACTTGTAAAATCACTCATATGCTTAAAATTGATAAAATCCATGGAAAATTCGAAATTAATTGAAAATCATATAAAAATTCCTAAAGAACTTTAAAATTCTGTCATATGTTCACTCCTTAATCCATTGAAACAGAAATTTTAGGATCTTTAGATTTTCCCTGGAAAAATGGCCAGTGTATCCATAATCGTATCCCAATTGCAACCAATCTTTGACAATTTGAATATTTAAGCTATAGTATGCTATTGGCTCCGAGGTTACTGTCCACGGAAATCCTGAGATTTGCCAGGCAATAAGATGCTATAACCTAAGTACTAAATTGCACAAGGAAAGAGCGCACGATTCCCTCTCTTGGATGCCATTCTGGGCCGAAATTGGTGAACCCTAGAACCATTGGTATTCCTTAAGTGTCCAAAAACTGAAAATCCTTAAAATCTGAAATTCGTTAACCTCAAGAACTCAAATCGATTTATCTTGTGTCTTTCGGAACCATTGGATCATGGTTTCCGATCTAAGAACCATTAGAGCCCAATTTAGGAACCCTGGTGTCAGGTCGTGTCCTAGGTTTTAGGGAGTCCTAGAGTTAGGAGTCCAGCCTCATCACGGACGTTTGTTATGTATAACAACCGTACCATAGGTCTAGTTACACTAGTCACCCGATCTTTCCCTAGGACAAGCCTAGTAAACTAGGATGTAGGCAAAACCTGCATTAGTCTAAGGGACAACTTGCATTCAGATAAGAATCATATAGCATCTTAGATGAAATCCTAAGATAATAAAATCCTCAACTTGAATTAAATAATTCCTCTTAAAACTGTTGAAACAGTCAAATCCGTCTAAGTCGGTGTCCTAGTTGAGTTAGGCATATGTAGCTTAGCTTAGGTGCACCGAACTACGTCGACTCTGATCCCAGTGAGGCTTGGGTACGTAGGCAGCTTGGATGTCTGACGGCATACCACCCGCGAGTCGGCACCACAACAAATTGTGGTGTTTTGTATATTAATTTTCTTGTAAATACTTAATCAAATCAGTTAGGGTTTTCCATGAAATTAGAATTCTAGGAGAACTTTCACGTAGAATGAATCCAGACAAATTAATAAATCAAGATACACATCTAGGATTCACATTGAAATTAGATTCTAGGATGCATGTCACTTAGTTCGCACATTAACATAGAGTTGAATGAGCCATTTAAAATAAATTTAAAAGAGTTAGCTTTTGGAATCGAAGACCGATTATCGGACAAGAATGGTGCATGTGGTGGATAACTCCCCATACCTTCCATTCTCGTAACCAGGTAGCGAGTCTAGATTTCTGGTTAATTACGGGTCCTAGATCCCACATCTAGGTGGCGACTCTGTCAGTCTCTTTCGTGTGGAATTCGGATTGCCTTAGTGATCCCAAGTCCACAGGAAAGACGAATTCAAATCAATATTAAAATGCACACGCCAATCGCGTGGGTACGAGAGACCAAAGGAGAGCGCGCGGCGGCTCGCGCCCCACGCCCCTCTCGCGGGATCATGTCCCACAGTCTGGCGACTCTGCTGGGGACCACCTAACTTCATTAAAATTTCAAAAGATAATTCATTTGAATTTAATTTAACTGGCTCATAAAAACTCTATACTTGTTAGATTAGTTTGTCTCGTTTTATTTTCTCATCACATTTTACTCGAACTTAATTTAACAAAACCTGAAGGCATCATAGATTGCGCGAACTTATTGCACACACTTACATCACTTGCATCTAAACCCTTGCATTTCACATGCACACACGTCCTATTTTAGGAACCCGGAGTGTTATCTAGCATGGTTGACTGGGATTTCATCACCTGGTGCCTCTGTGCTAGAGAAGCATTCCACCCTTAGCCTAGTACCTTTATGGTGCGTAAACGGATCTCTTGTTCACGTACTGATACGCCGGACACTGGTACAGTATATCGAACATGGATTCGCGCTAAGGGGACTCTTGGCCTTACCCCTAGATTAACCCACACATGCATGCAGTATACGAACACATGTGCACCACATGTGTGAGCCTAGTTTAGGATATCTTACCCATTTGTGTCTAGATTAGGCCGTAGTCCATCTTCCAATGGCTACGATCGGTCCTAGGTACACAAACAAAGTCATGAGTCGAGATCCTCTCTCCACTCCGCTAGATTAGGATTAGGGTTGATGCCTTCAGGTAACACTGTTAAAATGTGCGAAGACTAAAAACTTTTCCTTTGGGGTTAGGATATAAATCCCATCATTTCCAAAGATCTCATAGGATTAGTCATTCATGATCTATCCGTTGAAAGCAATCTTATACTATCTCATCTAATCTCTTGATCGTGCGTCTTTCATTCTTCTGTCATACGATTCGATCGTATCTTCATGACATCCCCTAACTGGCAGGAGCAGAATCTCACAATCTTTCGATTATGCAATCTCATGATCTGATCATGCCTGGTCCAGATGATCCAATCTTGCTTGTACCCTTGGTCTTTTCTTACTCTAAGGGCAACCTTTTTCAAGAATATTTTGCTAAGTCCTTCAGAGTTCACTATCATAATCCTTGAACTAGGGGCGTTCCCCTATGCGAATCAGTAATCATGGTCAGTACAATTGTTGAGTCCGGTCTTACATTTCAAGGTCAATGCCTAGTCCAGGCAAGATATCTTCTGCTTCTCTTTTTTATTTAGAGTTGTGAATCCTAAGAATGTTCAGGATAGGTCATCAGATGTAATAGCCATTTCTTTAAATAAAAATTTCAGTTCCAAAAGTTCATTGGTGTCTGTTTCTTAAGTGTGCTTCTGATCTTAAAATAAGACTCCCTCATCAAATGAGGACAAAATTGACGAAACTCCACTTGAGTCACAACGATTACTTGAACAAGAGGAGGAGCGTCAATCTCAGCCTTTCAAAGATGAAATTAAAGTGGTAAACACTGGCACTGAAACCTTGATCCAGTAAATGCCGATTGAAAATACATTACCCTCTGAAGAGTGTGAAGAATTGGTAAACCCATTTTGAGGATAAAAAGATGGTCCGGTAAGTGTTACCATTAATGCCAAGAGAAAGACCCAGATAGAAGGTTCAAGAAAGAATGAAGTGAATATCATATGCTATGCAAGGGGCATGGAGTGGAAACAACTTTCATATTACCAATCAATGACCTTGGTTCTCAAATTCATAACATGAAGCCATCAAATTCGAGATAAGAAGTTCAAGAGCAAGCATTGAAAAGTGATCATCAGATATCAAGAGTTACAAATCCATAGATGGAGGATGTCGAAGAACAAGTTTCGCTCTATGAAAGTCGAAGGCACGTATTAGAATCTTGAAAGAAGAAGATTTATTATCTCTTACCTGGAAATGCCGTCAAACTCCGTAAAAAAAAAAAGAAAATAAAAAAATAAATAATCAGTACCAGAGGGACTCTAGTAAACTAGATCGACTCCCAATCTGAACATCGGAAGGCCTCCTTTGGCCGAATAAATCCCAAAATCAGAACCCAACGTCAAAAGAATACTGGTTTGCAAACCCTTCGAGCCTAAATGAAATTTTCTTGAAAACCCATCAAACTAGGGGCATTCGCCCCGAACTACGCGAGACCTGATCCCTACACTGGGGTACGTAGGCAGCTCGGTTAAACTGAGTTCGGTCAATTCAAAAAAGAAAAGCAATTCAATCAATCCAAAAAAAAAAGAAATTCAATCCTTTCAGAAAAAAAAAAGGGGACAAGTTCCTAAAGAAGAGAAGTCAATTATTCCAGAAAGAAGAAAAAAAAAGAAAAATCAATAAACCTTCGAACAATTTATCTTCAAACTAGGGGCATTCGCCCCGAACTACGCGAGACCTGATTCCTACCTTGGGATATGTAGGCAACCTGTTCACAGGTTCGGTCGAAATCTTTGTTGAACCTTAAGCCATTCTTTGAAAAGCCCTATCCTACCTATAAAGTCCTTCCGATGTTCAGAACTAATGATCTAGGTCTCGAAAAAAAAAAAAAATGATGATGAATAAAAAAAAATGGAGTTTGAAGATCTGCTAGACTGAAAACCTGAAAGGGCGGTTTAGGCAAAATTTAAGATCATTCCCTGCTAAGTTGAAAACGCGAAAGGGCGGCTTAGGCAAAAGCTAAGGGGATAGCCTGCTGAATCGAAAACCTAGAAGGGCGGTTCAGGCAAAAGTTAAGGCTACCACGGTCCGCCAAGTTAAAAACCCTGAAGAGGTGACTTGGTCATGGTAAGAGAATCATTGTAAGAAGGCTACAGCCGGTATCAGGACTGAAGATCAACTGAAGTTCAAGCAAATTCAAGTGACATCCTCAAAACTGGGGGCATTGGAGCTAAGCAATCCTAGGAGTTGTAATTAAATCATTGAGGCATTACTGTTTTAAGGAAAAAGTCCAGTGTTTACCAATTGAAAAAAAATATTCCTTGAAAGGATAGACTTACCAAATAAAACGTTAACTAAGTCAGAAGCATTACTGTGTCTGTCAGTATAGTTAATCAATCGTTGTTATTCTATGTTCATTCCTTCAGAGCTCCTCAATCCTTTGAGTAGTGTCTTTTATCTAAGTTTTCTCTTTAAAAAGAGTCAATCGTCGTCCTTGTGTCCAAAATGATGCAACTGTCTCGGTGAAGGAGGCCCGGCTTCGTCAGCTCCCTGCGATTGTACCTGAAAGAGCTTGAGAATCCAGTCAAACAGCTTCATTTCAAAGATGATCAACCCAGAAGAATTCAGAAGTAGAAACATCAGAAAGCCCAGCTTCCGTAAAAAGATCATACTCCAGGAAGGCATCTTAAGCTTGGAAGAGCCTCATATGCAATGATGGTCGAGCCAATTTCTCAGAAAGATGAACCGTTAAAATTCAGAATTTCCTTCCAGTTAGTTAAATACTATCTTGGTCAAGAAATGTTTATCTAAACACCTATCAAGAGGCAAGTCCCACTTTTCCATGATTATATCCAAGAGAGCCGTTGTTCTAGATTACCAATTTCAAGTGTCTTGTTCAAGGTTTCAGTCATCCAAATCCCCAAAGACAAGACCAGCAGTCTCTTTGAGAAAAATCTTGTTGAAGTTTCATAAAAGTGTTTCTAATCCATTCTTGTTAGTAATGGTTCTTTGGTTTGCCGTTTCATCATTCGTCACGGTTTGCCGTTTCATCATTCGTCAAAGTCCTAGTTTCCGATATCTTTGTCAAGCACGATCTGTAACATCCCCGATTTCATTAAGTTCAAAAAATCAAAAATTCATCAAATCCAATCCTATGTCAAATTCAAGTCCATGAAAAATCTCTAAATTCTTCGTTGTTGAATTCATCAATCAAAGCTATCTTGTTTCTTTGAGCCCGTTTGTGAACGGTGCCTCTTTTCTCGAGTCCATTTGTAAATGGTCTCGTCTTCTCCTTGAACCCGTTTGTGAACGGTGTCTCATTTTTCTGAGTCCATTTGTGAATGATCTCATGTCCTCCTTGAGCCCGTTTGTGGACGGTGCCTTATTTCTGAAAAATCAAAAATTCATCAAATCCAATCTTACGTCAAATTCAAGTTTATGAAAAATCTCTAAATTCTTCGTTGTTGAAGCTATCTTGTTTCTTTGAGCCCGTTTGTGAACGGTGCCTCATTTCTCGAGTCCATTTATGAATGGTCTCATGTTCTCCTTGAGCCCGTTTGTGAACGGTGCCTCGTTTCTCGAGTCCATTTGTGAATGGTCTCGTCTTCTCCTTAAGCCCGTTTGTGAACGGTGCCTCGTTTCTCGAGTCCATTTGTGAATGGTCTCGTCTTCTCCTTGAGCCCGTTTGTGAACGGTACCTCATTTTCTGAGTCCATTTGTGAATGGTCTCTTATTCTCCTTGAGCCCGTTTGTGAACGGTGCCTCGTTTCTCGAGTCCATTTGTGAATGGTCTCGTCTTCTCCTTAAACCCGTTTGTGAACGGTGCCTCGTTTCTCGAGTCCATTTGTGAATGGTCTCGTCTTCTCTTTGAGCCCGTTTGTGAACGGTACCTCATTTTCTGAGTCTATTTATGAATGGTCTCATGTTCTCCTTGAGCACGTTTGTGAACAGTGCCTCGTTTCTCGAGTCCATTTGTGAATGGTCTCGTCCTCTCCTTAAGCCCGTTTGTGAACGGTACCTCATTTTCTGAGTCAATTTGTGAATGGTCTCATGTTCTCCTTGAGCCCGTTTGTGAACGGTGCCTCGTTTCTCGAGTCCATTTGTGAATGGTCCCGTGTTCTCTTTGAGCCCGTTTGTAAACGGTACCTCATTTTCTGAGTCCATTTGTGAATGGTCTCTTATCCTCCTTGAGCCCGCTTGTGAAAGATGTCTCATTTTCTTTTAAAAACCGCTTGAGAACGATCTTTGTTCTTTCTCTTCGGAATCCATTCGAAACTGGTATCTCATTCTCTCGTTGCCCGTTTGTGAACGGCACCGCATCAGGATTTCTTATTATGTTCTAATTCTAGGATTTCATTTAGGGTCTTGCATTAGGTAGTAAATGTTTGCGTCTAGGCTCCGTTTTGTGTAGAGTCTTTTGTCGATTAAAGCTACGCAAAATGGCTCTGTCATTTTGACTTTGGTATTCGATGACTACGTCATCTCTACCAAAGAGGGGCATCTGTAGACACCCCCATTTTGATTCTGCTTTAATCAACAAAGAAATTAATGTTCTTGTTATTAGTGTTTTCCATTCCCGTGTCCGCTCCTCTTGTTTTCTCGATCTTTTCGGTTATTTTTGTCATGTTTTGCGTCGTCCTGATAATTGTTGAGGGGTTGTTCGTAAGAATTAAAGCAAGAGAGAATTTGGACTCATTTGCTGGGTCCGCATCGAGCATGTGTGCCCTGCATTTTTTTATGAAGAATATGGTTTTTGAATTTATGTGGACCCTTTGAATAAAATCAATTTTTATGGTAGGCATCGTGTATTTTTACCAATCCGGTGGGGGCCCATTATTGTGAAAAATTAAAATTTAAACTTATGGCTTGTTGGCTTGTCAAATTGGACAACATAGATCATCCCATGTAATAGATTTAATGAGCGCGACCGATTTACATTATGGCCCACTAAGATATATGGTTTAGATCATTAAATGAGATGAGCATGCAACCCAAATTATAACATGATCCGAGCCATCTAATTTATGGTCCAACTTCTAACTCTCGGAATCATTGAGCAAGGTGGGCCCCAATTTGAGTTGGTAGGCATTTTTTTATATATTGTGCAAACCATTAGATCAACCTCTCTCTCTTTTATTTTTGGAAGAGCCATGTGGGAAAAGTTACACGTGAAATTCTGGCTTTTCATATTTGGAGAGGTCGCTTTCATATGAAAGATAAATGGACAAGGGAAGGTCTCATTCATAAAAGCAAGTCCCATATTTCCATTGCAGTGCAAGTATCCCTCAATCATTATTTTGCTGAGCACAACCAATTTTTTAAAAAGGGAAATGTCTAAATATATAATTGTTTACTATGGCCAAAGGTGTACACTTGAGAATAAATGAAATTTTCTAAAGCAAGGCAATAGTTAACTTGGGTAGTGGAGGAAACCAAACGGTGGAGGTGAGGTGAAAATATTATTTAATAGGGAGAAAGAGAATCGCACTAACCAGTTTTTTGTTCTCTTTTCTTATTCTTGGCAAGGAGGGCATGGTGGAGGTGAGTAATTTTTTTATTCTAAAGGGGAGGCCGAGAATCTGATGCTTTTCCATTTTTTCTCTCCTTAGCTCTTATTTATTCTGAATTTCTCGATCTCTAGAAGGGAGACCTGGAAGAGCAGGCTCTCCCTCAGACCCATCTTCTCCACGCTCCATTCACTCCATCTCCCTCCTTCACTCTGTTTTCACATATCTCTTATACCACTCTGTTTTTCGTGTATTTCATCCATCATTCTGTTTTCACAATCCTCCTCTCATTCTATTCATTCCACCCTCATCTCTTCATCCACATCCATCCTTCCCCACTCTCCCATACTCCGCAGCCATCAATATATTCCCTCCTCCATTTCTCTAAAAATAACAGAGTGTGAAAGAAAAAAAAAGAAAACAGATTATTGTTCTTGGATCCATCTTTTCCTCTCTGCTACTCTCACTCTCATCTTTTAATCCCTCTCTCAACCTCTGTCTCATTCACTCCTTATTTGTCTCCCCACCTCTCTCTCTCGTTTCCCATCAACAGTAGGAAAAATTCACTAAAAAAAACAAAAGAAAAGAAAAAAAGAAAGCGAGGCGAATCGTACAACGGCGAGGTTTTTCGGACTCCGCGGCTTTCGGATTCGGCGAAGACTCCATCAGAGGTAGGTACATTGTTTTCAGATTTTTCCAGGATCGTTTGGTATTTTTTATGAATTTTGCATGATTTTTAGGTATTTAATTGAATTTAATTGAATATTAATTGCGTGTGCTTAAAGTCATGATCTGCGTAAGCGTTCCAAATCCGTTTCATCCCGAAATTTAATACAATGTTTGATCTAAATAGAGTAAAATAACTATCGAATCGGATCGGGCATTGGATCAACGATTCTTTCGAATTTGAGTGAAGAGTGGTATTTTATTTAAAATATGGGCTGAGAAATTATGAAATTCGAAAAAATAGCCATCTCAGGATGATCTATTTTTTGGAATTTTAAATTTTTCTTGTGTTCATCACATCAGAGCAAGGTTGGAGGATGTTTTCCGGAATCGTAATTTTCTCGAAAAGCGTGTTTTAAAAATAGAAAACTCTTCAAAAATATCTTTTCGACCAAGAAAAATAAAATATATACTAAACGGATTCCAAAATTAATGAAATTTTGTGGGAAACTAATATGTTACTGATACATTCTACCATGAAGGTTTCATAATTTTTGGATTGTGTTTGGTTATTATTTTGTGCTTTCTTTGAAAAATACCAGATGTTCGGAGAATTTTTATTAACATCAGATCACAGATAAAATTTTCACACTTTTTACAGTATACTTACATTTCACATTTCTTACTTCTGTAAAAGTTTCAATTGGTTTGGATTTTGTTTCATATGTGATGTAGTGTTAATTCATAATCTGGTCTGAAAATTGGAAAATCCGAAATTGATAGTAAATAGTTTCTACAATTCATGAAAATCTTACAGCGTGCTATTGTTACTTATCTCTTATTACTGTAGAAATTTCATTGAATTTTGATTTCTATTTCTTGTAGTTTGTGTGTTATTTTTACAATCTGGTCATTTAATTGTTAAATCAAGATTAAACATGAATTTAACTTAAAAATCTGTAAAATTCATTCAGTAAGCTACATACATTCTCAGTTTGCTTCTGTAAAAATTTCAACTCATTTTGAATTCGTTTGCAATAATTTCACTTGTAAAATCACTCATATGCTTAAAATTGATAAAATCCATGGAAAATTCGAAATTAATTGAAAATCATATAAAAATTCCTAAAGAACTTTAAAATTCTGTCATATGTTCACTCCTTAATCCATTGAAACAGAAATTTTAGGATCTTTAGATTTTCCCTGGAAAAATGGCCAGTGTATCCATAATCGTATCCCAATTGCAACCAATCTTTGACAATTTGAATATTTAAGCTATAGTATGCTATTGGCTCCGAGGTTACTGTCCACGGAAATCCTGAGATTTGCCAGGCAATAAGATGCTATAACCTAAGTACTAAATTGCACAAGGAAAGAGCGCACGATTCCCTCTCTTGGATGCCATTCTGGGCCGAAATTGGTGAACCCTAGAACCATTGGTATTCCTTAAGTGTCCAAAAACTGAAAATCCTTAAAATCTGAAATTCGTTAACCTCAAGAACTCAAATCGATTTATCTTGTGTCTTTCGGAACCATTGGATCATGGTTTCCGATCTAAGAACCATTAGAGCCCAATTTAGGAACCCTGGTGTCAGGTCGTGTCCTAGGTTTTAGGGAGTCCTAGAGTTAGGAGTCCAGCCTCATCACGGACGTTTGTTATGTATAACAACCGTACCATAGGTCTAGTTACACTAGTCACCCGATCTTTCCCTAGGACAAGCCTAGTAAACTAGGATGTAGGCAAAACCTGCATTAGTCTAAGGGACAACTTGCATTCAGATAAGAATCATATAGCATCTTAGATGAAATCCTAAGATAATAAAATCCTCAACTTGAATTAAATAATTCCTCTTAAAACTGTTGAAACAGTCAAATCCGTCTAAGTCGGTGTCCTAGTTGAGTTAGGCATATGTAGCTTAGCTTAGGTGCACCGAACTACGTCGACTCTGATCCCAGTGAGGCTTGGGTACGTAGGCAGCTTGGATGTCTGACGGCATACCACCCGCGAGTCGGCACCACAACAAATTGTGGTGTTTTGTATATTAATTTTCTTGTAAATACTTAATCAAATCAGTTAGGGTTTTCCATGAAATTAGAATTCTAGGAGAACTTTCACGTAGAATGAATCCAGACAAATTAATAAATCAAGATACACATCTAGGATTCACATTGAAATTAGATTCTAGGATGCATGTCACTTAGTTCGCACATTAACATAGAGTTGAATGAGCCATTTAAAATAAATTTAAAAGAGTTAGCTTTTGGAATCGAAGACCGATTATCGGACAAGAATGGTGCATGTGGTGGATAACTCCCCATACCTTCCATTCTCGTAACCAGGTAGCGAGTCTAGATTTCTGGTTAATTACGGGTCCTAGATCCCACATCTAGGTGGCGACTCTGTCAGTCTCTTTCGTGTGGAATTCGGATTGCCTTAGTGATCCCAAGTCCACAGGAAAGACGAATTCAAATCAATATTAAAATGCACACGCCAATCGCGTGGGTACGAGAGACCAAAGGAGAGCGCGCGGCGGCTCGCGCCCCACGCCCCTCTCGCGGGATCATGTCCCACAGTCTGGCGACTCTGCTGGGGACCACCTAACTTCATTAAAATTTCAAAAGATAATTCATTTGAATTTAATTTAACTGGCTCATAAAAACTCTATACTTGTTAGATTAGTTTGTCTCGTTTTATTTTCTCATCACATTTTACTCGAACTTAATTTAACAAAACCTGAAGGCATCATAGATTGCGCGAACTTATTGCACACACTTACATCACTTGCATCTAAACCCTTGCATTTCACATGCACACACGTCCTATTTTAGGAACCCGGAGTGTTATCTAGCATGGTTGACTGGGATTTCATCACCTGGTGCCTCTGTGCTAGAGAAGCATTCCACCCTTAGCCTAGTACCTTTATGGTGCGTAAACGGATCTCTTGTTCACGTACTGATACGCCGGACACTGGTACAGTATATCGAACATGGATTCGCGCTAAGGGGACTCTTGGCCTTACCCCTAGATTAACCCACACATGCATGCAGTATACGAACACATGTGCACCACATGTGTGAGCCTAGTTTAGGATATCTTACCCATTTGTGTCTAGATTAGGCCGTAGTCCATCTTCCAATGGCTACGATCGGTCCTAGGTACACAAACAAAGTCATGAGTCGAGATCCTCTCTCCACTCCGCTAGATTAGGATTAGGGTTGATGCCTTCAGGTAACACTGTTAAAATGTGCGAAGACTAAAAACTTTTCCTTTGGGGTTAGGATATAAATCCCATCATTTCCAAAGATCTCATAGGATTAGTCATTCATGATCTATCCGTTGAAAGCAATCTTATACTATCTCATCTAATCTCTTGATCGTGCGTCTTTCATTCTTCTGTCATACGATTCGATCGTATCTTCATGACATCCCCTAACTGGCAGGAGCAGAATCTCACAATCTTTCGATTATGCAATCTCATGATCTGATCATGCCTGGTCCAGATGATCCAATCTTGCTTGTACCCTTGGTCTTTTCTTACTCTAAGGGCAACCTTTTTCAAGAATATTTTGCTAAGTCCTTCAGAGTTCACTATCATAATCCTTGAACTAGGGGCGTTCCCCTATGCGAATCAGTAATCATGGTCAGTACAATTGTTGAGTCCGGTCTTACATTTCAAGGTCAATGCCTAGTCCAGGCAAGATATCTTCTGCTTCTCTTTTTTATTTAGAGTTGTGAATCCTAAGAATGTTCAGGATAGGTCATCAGATGTAATAGCCATTTCTTTAAATAAAAATTTCAGTTCCAAAAGTTCATTGGTGTCTGTTTCTTAAGTGTGCTTCTGATCTTAAAATAAGACTCCCTCATCAAATGAGGACAAAATTGACGAAACTCCACTTGAGTCACAACGATTACTTGAACAAGAGGAGGAGCGTCAATCTCAGCCTTTCAAAGATGAAATTAAAGTGGTAAACACTGGCACTGAAACCTTGATCCAGTAAATGCCGATTGAAAATACATTACCCTCTGAAGAGTGTGAAGAATTGGTAAACCCATTTTGAGGATAAAAAGATGGTCCGGTAAGTGTTACCATTAATGCCAAGAGAAAGACCCAGATAGAAGGTTCAAGAAAGAATGAAGTGAATATCATATGCTATGCAAGGGGCATGGAGTGGAAACAACTTTCATATTACCAATCAATGACCTTGGTTCTCAAATTCATAACATGAAGCCATCAAATTCGAGATAAGAAGTTCAAGAGCAAGCATTGAAAAGTGATCATCAGATATCAAGAGTTACAAATCCATAGATGGAGGATGTCGAAGAACAAGTTTCGCTCTATGAAAGTCGAAGGCACGTATTAGAATCTTGAAAGAAGAAGATTTATTATCTCTTACCTGGAAATGCCGTCAAACTCCGTAAAAAAAAAAAGAAAATAAAAAAATAAATAATCAGTACCAGAGGGACTCTAGTAAACTAGATCGACTCCCAATCTGAACATCGGAAGGCCTCCTTTGGCCGAATAAATCCCAAAATCAGAACCCAACGTCAAAAGAATACTGGTTTGCAAACCCTTCGAGCCTAAATGAAATTTTCTTGAAAACCCATCAAACTAGGGGCATTCGCCCCGAACTACGCGAGACCTGATCCCTACACTGGGGTACGTAGGCAGCTCGGTTAAACTGAGTTCGGTCAATTCAAAAAAGAAAAGCAATTCAATCAATCCAAAAAAAAAAGAAATTCAATCCTTTCAGAAAAAAAAAAGGGGACAAGTTCCTAAAGAAGAGAAGTCAATTATTCCAGAAAGAAGAAAAAAAAAGAAAAATCAATAAACCTTCGAACAATTTATCTTCAAACTAGGGGCATTCGCCCCGAACTACGCGAGACCTGATTCCTACCTTGGGATATGTAGGCAACCTGTTCACAGGTTCGGTCGAAATCTTTGTTGAACCTTAAGCCATTCTTTGAAAAGCCCTATCCTACCTATAAAGTCCTTCCGATGTTCAGAACTAATGATCTAGGTCTCGAAAAAAAAAAAAAATGATGATGAATAAAAAAAAATGGAGTTTGAAGATCTGCTAGACTGAAAACCTGAAAGGGCGGTTTAGGCAAAATTTAAGATCATTCCCTGCTAAGTTGAAAACGCGAAAGGGCGGCTTAGGCAAAAGCTAAGGGGATAGCCTGCTGAATCGAAAACCTAGAAGGGCGGTTCAGGCAAAAGTTAAGGCTACCACGGTCCGCCAAGTTAAAAACCCTGAAGAGGTGACTTGGTCATGGTAAGAGAATCATTGTAAGAAGGCTACAGCCGGTATCAGGACTGAAGATCAACTGAAGTTCAAGCAAATTCAAGTGACATCCTCAAAACTGGGGGCATTGGAGCTAAGCAATCCTAGGAGTTGTAATTAAATCATTGAGGCATTACTGTTTTAAGGAAAAAGTCCAGTGTTTACCAATTGAAAAAAAATATTCCTTGAAAGGATAGACTTACCAAATAAAACGTTAACTAAGTCAGAAGCATTACTGTGTCTGTCAGTATAGTTAATCAATCGTTGTTATTCTATGTTCATTCCTTCAGAGCTCCTCAATCCTTTGAGTAGTGTCTTTTATCTAAGTTTTCTCTTTAAAAAGAGTCAATCGTCGTCCTTGTGTCCAAAATGATGCAACTGTCTCGGTGAAGGAGGCCCGGCTTCGTCAGCTCCCTGCGATTGTACCTGAAAGAGCTTGAGAATCCAGTCAAACAGCTTCATTTCAAAGATGATCAACCCAGAAGAATTCAGAAGTAGAAACATCAGAAAGCCCAGCTTCCGTAAAAAGATCATACTCCAGGAAGGCATCTTAAGCTTGGAAGAGCCTCATATGCAATGATGGTCGAGCCAATTTCTCAGAAAGATGAACCGTTAAAATTCAGAATTTCCTTCCAGTTAGTTAAATACTATCTTGGTCAAGAAATGTTTATCTAAACACCTATCAAGAGGCAAGTCCCACTTTTCCATGATTATATCCAAGAGAGCCGTTGTTCTAGATTACCAATTTCAAGTGTCTTGTTCAAGGTTTCAGTCATCCAAATCCCCAAAGACAAGACCAGCAGTCTCTTTGAGAAAAATCTTGTTGAAGTTTCATAAAAGTGTTTCTAATCCATTCTTGTTAGTAATGGTTCTTTGGTTTGCCGTTTCATCATTCGTCACGGTTTGCCGTTTCATCATTCGTCAAAGTCCTAGTTTCCGATATCTTTGTCAAGCACGATCTGTAACATCCCCGATTTCATTAAGTTCAAAAAATCAAAAATTCATCAAATCCAATCCTATGTCAAATTCAAGTCCATGAAAAATCTCTAAATTCTTCGTTGTTGAATTCATCAATCAAAGCTATCTTGTTTCTTTGAGCCCGTTTGTGAACGGTGCCTCTTTTCTCGAGTCCATTTGTAAATGGTCTCGTCTTCTCCTTGAACCCGTTTGTGAACGGTGTCTCATTTTTCTGAGTCCATTTGTGAATGATCTCATGTCCTCCTTGAGCCCGTTTGTGGACGGTGCCTTATTTCTGAAAAATCAAAAATTCATCAAATCCAATCTTACGTCAAATTCAAGTTTATGAAAAATCTCTAAATTCTTCGTTGTTGAAGCTATCTTGTTTCTTTGAGCCCGTTTGTGAACGGTGCCTCATTTCTCGAGTCCATTTATGAATGGTCTCATGTTCTCCTTGAGCCCGTTTGTGAACGGTGCCTCGTTTCTCGAGTCCATTTGTGAATGGTCTCGTCTTCTCCTTAAGCCCGTTTGTGAACGGTGCCTCGTTTCTCGAGTCCATTTGTGAATGGTCTCGTCTTCTCCTTGAGCCCGTTTGTGAACGGTACCTCATTTTCTGAGTCCATTTGTGAATGGTCTCTTATTCTCCTTGAGCCCGTTTGTGAACGGTGCCTCGTTTCTCGAGTCCATTTGTGAATGGTCTCGTCTTCTCCTTAAACCCGTTTGTGAACGGTGCCTCGTTTCTCGAGTCCATTTGTGAATGGTCTCGTCTTCTCTTTGAGCCCGTTTGTGAACGGTACCTCATTTTCTGAGTCTATTTATGAATGGTCTCATGTTCTCCTTGAGCACGTTTGTGAACAGTGCCTCGTTTCTCGAGTCCATTTGTGAATGGTCTCGTCCTCTCCTTAAGCCCGTTTGTGAACGGTACCTCATTTTCTGAGTCAATTTGTGAATGGTCTCATGTTCTCCTTGAGCCCGTTTGTGAACGGTGCCTCGTTTCTCGAGTCCATTTGTGAATGGTCCCGTGTTCTCTTTGAGCCCGTTTGTAAACGGTACCTCATTTTCTGAGTCCATTTGTGAATGGTCTCTTATCCTCCTTGAGCCCGCTTGTGAAAGATGTCTCATTTTCTTTTAAAAACCGCTTGAGAACGATCTTTGTTCTTTCTCTTCGGAATCCATTCGAAACTGGTATCTCATTCTCTCGTTGCCCGTTTGTGAACGGCACCGCATCAGGATTTCTTATTATGTTCTAATTCTAGGATTTCATTTAGGGTCTTGCATTAGGTAGTAAATGTTTGCGTCTAGGCTCCGTTTTGTGTAGAGTCTTTTGTCGATTAAAGCTACGCAAAATGGCTCTGTCATTTTGACTTTGGTATTCGATGACTACGTCATCTCTACCAAAGAGGGGCATCTGTAGACACCCCCATTTTGATTCTGCTTTAATCAACAAAGAAATTAATGTTCTTGTTATTAGTGTTTTCCATTCCCGTGTCCGCTCCTCTTGTTTTCTCGATCTTTTCGGTTATTTTTGTCATGTTTTGCGTCGTCCTGATAATTGTTGAGGGGTTGTTCGTAAGAATTAAAGCAAGAGAGAATTTGGACTCATTTGCTGGGTCCGCATCGAGCATGTGTGCCCTGCATTTTTTTATGAAGAATATGGTTTTTGAATTTATGTGGACCCTTTGAATAAAATCAATTTTTATGGTAGGCATCGTGTATTTTTACCAATCCGGTGGGGGCCCATTATTGTGAAAAATTAAAATTTAAACTTATGGCTTGTTGGCTTGTCAAATTGGACAACATAGATCATCCCATGTAATAGATTTAATGAGCGCGACCGATTTACATTATGGCCCACTAAGATATATGGTTTAGATCATTAAATGAGATGAGCATGCAACCCAAATTATAACATGATCCGAGCCATCTAATTTATGGTCCAACTTCTAACTCTCGGAATCATTGAGCAAGGTGGGCCCCAATTTGAGTTGGTAGGCATTTTTTTATATATTGTGCAAACCATTAGATCAACCTCTCTCTCTTTTATTTTTGGAAGAGCCATGTGGGAAAAGTTACACGTGAAATTCTGGCTTTTCATATTTGGAGAGGTCGCTTTCATATGAAAGATAAATGGACAAGGGAAGGTCTCATTCATAAAAGCAAGTCCCATATTTCCATTGCAGTGCAAGTATCCCTCAATCATTATTTTGCTGAGCACAACCAATTTTTTAAAAAGGGAAATGTCTAAATATATAATTGTTTACTATGGCCAAAGGTGTACACTTGAGAATAAATGAAATTTTCTAAAGCAAGGCAATAGTTAACTTGGGTAGTGGAGGAAACCAAACGGTGGAGGTGAGGTGAAAATATTATTTAATAGGGAGAAAGAGAATCGCACTAACCAGTTTTTTGTTCTCTTTTCTTATTCTTGGCAAGGAGGGCATGGTGGAGGTGAGTAATTTTTTTATTCTAAAGGGGAGGCCGAGAATCTGATGCTTTTCCATTTTTTCTCTCCTTAGCTCTTATTTATTCTGAATTTCTCGATCTCTAGAAGGGAGACCTGGAAGAGCAGGCTCTCCCTCAGACCCATCTTCTCCACGCTCCATTCACTCCATCTCCCTCCTTCACTCTGTTTTCACATATCTCTTATACCACTCTGTTTTTCGTGTATTTCATCCATCATTCTGTTTTCACAATCCTCCTCTCATTCTATTCATTCCACCCTCATCTCTTCATCCACATCCATCCTTCCCCACTCTCCCATACTCCGCAGCCATCAATATATTCCCTCCTCCATTTCTCTAAAAATAACAGAGTGTGAAAGAAAAAAAAAGAAAACAGATTATTGTTCTTGGATCCATCTTTTCCTCTCTGCTACTCTCACTCTCATCTTTTAATCCCTCTCTCAACCTCTGTCTCATTCACTCCTTATTTGTCTCCCCACCTCTCTCTCTCGTTTCCCATCAACAGTAGGAAAAATTCACTAAAAAAAACAAAAGAAAAGAAAAAAAGAAAGCGAGGCGAATCGTACAACGGCGAGGTTTTTCGGACTCCGCGGCTTTCGGATTCGGCGAAGACTCCATCAGAGGTAGGTACATTGTTTTCAGATTTTTCCAGGATCGTTTGGTATTTTTTATGAATTTTGCATGATTTTTAGGTATTTAATTGAATTTAATTGAATATTAATTGCGTGTGCTTAAAGTCATGATCTGCGTAAGCGTTCCAAATCCGTTTCATCCCGAAATTTAATACAATGTTTGATCTAAATAGAGTAAAATAACTATCGAATCGGATCGGGCATTGGATCAACGATTCTTTCGAATTTGAGTGAAGAGTGGTATTTTATTTAAAATATGGGCTGAGAAATTATGAAATTCGAAAAAATAGCCATCTCAGGATGATCTATTTTTTGGAATTTTAAATTTTTCTTGTGTTCATCACATCAGAGCAAGGTTGGAGGATGTTTTCCGGAATCGTAATTTTCTCGAAAAGCGTGTTTTAAAAATAGAAAACTCTTCAAAAATATCTTTTCGACCAAGAAAAATAAAATATATACTAAACGGATTCCAAAATTAATGAAATTTTGTGGGAAACTAATATGTTACTGATACATTCTACCATGAAGTTTTCATAATTTTTGGATTGTGTTTGGTTATTATTTTGTGCTTTCTTTGAAAAATACCAGATGTTCGGAGAATTTTTATTAACATCAGATCACAGATAAAATTTTCACACTTTTTACAGTATACTTACATTTCACATTTCTTACTTCTGTAAAAGTTTCAATTGGTTTGGATTTTGTTTCATATGTGATGTAGTGTTAATTCATAATCTGGTCTGAAAATTGGAAAATCCGAAATTGATAGTAAATAGTTTCTACAATTCATGAAAATCTTACAGCGTGCTATTGTTACTTATCTCTTATTACTGTAGAAATTTCATTGAATTTTGATTTCTATTTCTTGTAGTTTGTGTGTTATTTTTACAATCTGGTCATTTAATTGTTAAATCAAGATTAAACATGAATTTAACTTAAAAATCTGTAAAATTCATTCAGTAAGCTACATACATTCTCAGTTTGCTTCTGTAAAAATTTCAACTCATTTTGAATTCGTTTGCAATAATTTCACTTGTAAAATCACTCATATGCTTAAAATTGATAAAATCCATGGAAAATTCGAAATTAATTGAAAATCATATAAAAATTCCTAAAGAACTTTAAAATTCTGTCATATGTTCACTCCTTAATCCATTGAAACAGAAATTTTAGGATCTTTAGATTTTCCCTGGAAAAATGGCCAGCGTATCCATAATCGTATCCCAATTGCAACCAATCTTTGACAATTTGAATATTTAAGCTATAGTATGCTATTGGCTCCGAGGTTACTGTCCACGGAAATCCTGAGATTTGCCAGGCAATAAGATGCTATAACCTAAGTACTAAATTGCACAAGGAAAGAGCGCACGATTCCCTCTCTTGGATGCCATTCTGGGCCGAAATTGGTGAACCCTAGAACCATTGGTATTCCTTAAGTGTCCAAAAACTGAAAATCCTTAAAATCTGAAATTCGTTAACCTCAAGAACTCAAATCGATTTATCTTGTGTCTTTCGGAACCATTGGATCATGGTTTCCGATCTAAGAACCATTAGAGCCCAATTTAGGAACCCTGGTGTCAGGTCGTGTCCTAGGTTTTAGGGAGTCCTAGAGTTAGGAGTCCAGCCTCATCACGGACGTTTGTTATGTATAACAACCGTACCATAGGTCTAGTTACACTAGTCACCCGATCTTTCCCTAGGACAAGCCTAGTAAACTAGGATGTAGGCAAAACCTGCATTAGTCTAAGGGACAACTTGCATTCAGATAAGAATCATATAGCATCTTAGATGAAATCCTAAGATAATAAAATCCTCAACTTGAATTAAATAATTCCTCTTAAAACTGTTGAAACAGTCAAATCCGTCTAAGTCGGTGTCCTAGTTGAGTTAGGCATATGTAGCTTAGCTTAGGTGCACCGAACTACGTCGACTCTGATCCCAGTGAGGCTTGGGTACGTAGGCAGCTTGGATGTCTGACGGCATACCACCCGCGAGTCGGCACCACAACAAATTGTGGTGTTTTGTATATTAATTTTCTTGTAAATACTTAATCAAATCAGTTAGGGTTTTCCATGAAATTAGAATTCTAGGAGAACTTTCACGTAGAATGAATCCAGACAAATTAATAAATCAAGATACACATCTAGGATTCACATTGAAATTAGATTCTAGGATGCATGTCACTTAGTTCGCACATTAACATAGAGTTGAATGAGCCATTTAAAATAAATTTAAAAGAGTTAGCTTTTGGAATCGAAGACCGATTATCGGACAAGAATGGTGCATGTGGTGGATAACTCCCCATACCTTCCATTCTCGTAACCAGGTAGCGAGTCTAGATTTCTGGTTAATTACGGGTCCTAGATCCCACATCTAGGTGGCGACTCTGTCAGTCTCTTTCGTGTGGAATTCGGATTGCCTTAGTGATCCCAAGTCCACAGGAAAGACGAATTCAAATCAATATTAAAATGCACACGCCAATCGCGTGGGTACGAGAGACCAAAGGAGAGCGCGCGGCGGCTCGCGCCCCACGCCCCTCTCGCGGGATCATGTCCCACAGTCTGGCGACTCTGCTGGGGACCACCTAACTTCATTAAAATTTCAAAAGATAATTCATTTGAATTTAATTTAACTGGCTCATAAAAACTCTATACTTGTTAGATTAGTTTGTCTCGTTTTATTTTCTCATCACATTTTACTCGAACTTAATTTAACAAAACCTGAAGGCATCATAGATTGCGCGAACTTATTGCACACACTTACATCACTTGCATCTAAACCCTTGCATTTCACATGCACACACGTCCTATTTTAGGAACCCGGAGTGTTATCTAGCATGGTTGACTGGGATTTCATCACCTGGTGCCTCTGTGCTAGAGAAGCATTCCACCCTTAGCCTAGTACCTTTATGGTGCGTAAACGGATCTCTTGTTCACGTACTGATACGCCGGACACTGGTACAGTATATCGAACATGGATTCGCGCTAAGGGGACTCTTGGCCTTACCCCTAGATTAACCCACACATGCATGCAGTATACGAACACATGTGCACCACATGTGTGAGCCTAGTTTAGGATATCTTACCCATTTGTGTCTAGATTAGGCCGTAGTCCATCTTCCAATGGCTACGATCGGTCCTAGGTACACAAACAAAGTCATGAGTCGAGATCCTCTCTCCACTCCGCTAGATTAGGATTAGGGTTGATGCCTTCAGGTAACACTGTTAAAATGTGCGAAGACTAAAAACTTTTCCTTTGGGGTTAGGATATAAATCCCATCATTTCCAAAGATCTCATAGGATTAGTCATTCATGATCTATCCGTTGAAAGCAATCTTATACTATCTCATCTAATCTCTTGATCGTGCGTCTTTCATTCTTCTGTCATACGATTCGATCGTATCTTCATGACATCCCCTAACTGGCAGGAGCAGAATCTCACAATCTTTCGATTATGCAATCTCATGATCTGATCATGCCTGGTCCAGATGATCCAATCTTGCTTGTACCCTTGGTCTTTTCTTACTCTAAGGGCAACCTTTTTCAAGAATATTTTGCTAAGTCCTTCAGAGTTCACTATCATAATCCTTGAACTAGGGGCGTTCCCCTATGCGAATCAGTAATCATGGTCAGTACAATTGTTGAGTCCGGTCTTACATTTCAAGGTCAATGCCTAGTCCAGGCAAGATATCTTCTGCTTCTCTTTTTTATTTAGAGTTGTGAATCCTAAGAATGTTCAGGATAGGTCATCAGATGTAATAGCCATTTCTTTAAATAAAAATTTCAGTTCCAAAAGTTCATTGGTGTCTGTTTCTTAAGTGTGCTTCTGATCTTAAAATAAGACTCCCTCATCAAATGAGGACAAAATTGACGAAACTCCACTTGAGTCACAACGATTACTTGAACAAGAGGAGGAGCGTCAATCTCAGCCTTTCAAAGATGAAATTAAAGTGGTAAACACTGGCACTGAAACCTTGATCCAGTAAATGCCGATTGAAAATACATTACCCTCTGAAGAGTGTGAAGAATTGGTAAACCCATTTTGAGGATAAAAAGATGGTCCGGTAAGTGTTACCATTAATGCCAAGAGAAAGACCCAGATAGAAGGTTCAAGAAAGAATGAAGTGAATATCATATGCTATGCAAGGGGCATGGAGTGGAAACAACTTTCATATTACCAATCAATGACCTTGGTTCTCAAATTCATAACATGAAGCCATCAAATTCGAGATAAGAAGTTCAAGAGCAAGCATTGAAAAGTGATCATCAGATATCAAGAGTTACAAATCCATAGATGGAGGATGTCGAAGAACAAGTTTCGCTCTATGAAAGTCGAAGGCACGTATTAGAATCTTGAAAGAAGAAGATTTATTATCTCTTACCTGGAAATGCCGTCAAACTCCGTAAAAAAAAAAAGAAAATAAAAAAATAAATAATCAGTACCAGAGGGACTCTAGTAAACTAGATCGACTCCCAATCTGAACATCGGAAGGCCTCCTTTGGCCGAATAAATCCCAAAATCAGAACCCAACGTCAAAAGAATACTGGTTTGCAAACCCTTCGAGCCTAAATGAAATTTTCTTGAAAACCCATCAAACTAGGGGCATTCGCCCCGAACTACGCGAGACCTGATCCCTACACTGGGGTACGTAGGCAGCTCGGTTAAACTGAGTTCGGTCAATTCAAAAAAGAAAAGCAATTCAATCAATCCAAAAAAAAAAGAAATTCAATCCTTTCAGAAAAAAAAAAGGGGACAAGTTCCTAAAGAAGAGAAGTCAATTATTCCAGAAAGAAGAAAAAAAAAGAAAAATCAATAAACCTTCGAACAATTTATCTTCAAACTAGGGGCATTCGCCCCGAACTACGCGAGACCTGATTCCTACCTTGGGATATGTAGGCAACCTGTTCACAGGTTCGGTCGAAATCTTTGTTGAACCTTAAGCCATTCTTTGAAAAGCCCTATCCTACCTATAAAGTCCTTCCGATGTTCAGAACTAATGATCTAGGTCTCGAAAAAAAAAAAAAATGATGATGAATAAAAAAAAATGGAGTTTGAAGATCTGCTAGACTGAAAACCTGAAAGGGCGGTTTAGGCAAAATTTAAGATCATTCCCTGCTAAGTTGAAAACGCGAAAGGGCGGCTTAGGCAAAAGCTAAGGGGATAGCCTGCTGAATCGAAAACCTAGAAGGGCGGTTCAGGCAAAAGTTAAGGCTACCACGGTCCGCCAAGTTAAAAACCCTGAAGAGGTGACTTGGTCATGGTAAGAGAATCATTGTAAGAAGGCTACAGCCGGTATCAGGACTGAAGATCAACTGAAGTTCAAGCAAATTCAAGTGACATCCTCAAAACTGGGGGCATTGGAGCTAAGCAATCCTAGGAGTTGTAATTAAATCATTGAGGCATTACTGTTTTAAGGAAAAAGTCCAGTGTTTACCAATTGAAAAAAAATATTCCTTGAAAGGATAGACTTACCAAATAAAACGTTAACTAAGTCAGAAGCATTACTGTGTCTGTCAGTATAGTTAATCAATCGTTGTTATTCTATGTTCATTCCTTCAGAGCTCCTCAATCCTTTGAGTAGTGTCTTTTATCTAAGTTTTCTCTTTAAAAAGAGTCAATCGTCGTCCTTGTGTCCAAAATGATGCAACTGTCTCGGTGAAGGAGGCCCGGCTTCGTCAGCTCCCTGCGATTGTACCTGAAAGAGCTTGAGAATCCAGTCAAACAGCTTCATTTCAAAGATGATCAACCCAGAAGAATTCAGAAGTAGAAACATCAGAAAGCCCAGCTTCCGTAAAAAGATCATACTCCAGGAAGGCATCTTAAGCTTGGAAGAGCCTCAGATGCAATGATGGTCGAGCCAATTTCTCAGAAAGATGAACCGTTAAAATTCAGAATTTCCTTCCAGTTAGTTAAATACTATCTTGGTCAAGAAATGTTTATCTAAACACCTATCAAGAGGCAAGTCCCACTTTTCCATGATTATATCCAAGAGAGCCGTTGTTCTAGATTACCAATTTCAAGTGTCTTGTTCAAGGTTTCAGTCATCCAAATCCCCAAAGACAAGACCAGCAGTCTCTTTGAGAAAAATCTTGTTGAAGTTTCATAAAAGTGTTTCTAATCCATTCTTGTTAGTAATGGTTCTTTGGTTTGCCGTTTCATCATTCGTCACGGTTTGCCGTTTCATCATTCGTCAAAGTCCTAGTTTCCGATATCTTTGTCAAGCACGATCTGTAACATCCCCGATTTCATTAAGTTCAAAAAATCAAAAATTCATCAAATCCAATCCTATGTCAAATTCAAGTCCATGAAAAATCTCTAAATTCTTCGTTGTTGAATTCATCAATCAAAGCTATCTTGTTTCTTTGAGCCCGTTTGTGAACGGTGCCTCTTTTCTCGAGTCCATTTGTAAATGGTCTCGTCTTCTCCTTGAACCCGTTTGTGAACGGTGTCTCATTTTTCTGAGTCCATTTGTGAATGATCTCATGTCCTCCTTGAGCCCGTTTGTGGACGGTGCCTTATTTCTGAAAAATCAAAAATTCATCAAATCCAATCTTACGTCAAATTCAAGTTTATGAAAAATCTCTAAATTCTTCGTTGTTGAAGCTATCTTGTTTCTTTGAGCCCGTTTGTGAACGGTGCCTCATTTCTCGAGTCCATTTATGAATGGTCTCATGTTCTCCTTGAGCCCGTTTGTGAACGGTGCCTCGTTTCTCGAGTCCATTTGTGAATGGTCTCGTCTTCTCCTTAAGCCCGTTTGTGAACGGTGCCTCGTTTCTCGAGTCCATTTGTGAATGGTCTCGTCTTCTCCTTGAGCCCGTTTGTGAACGGTACCTCATTTTCTGAGTCCATTTGTGAATGGTCTCTTATTCTCCTTGAGCCCGTTTGTGAACGGTGCCTCGTTTCTCGAGTCCATTTGTGAATGGTCTCGTCTTCTCCTTAAACCCGTTTGTGAACGGTGCCTCGTTTCTCGAGTCCATTTGTGAATGGTCTCGTCTTCTCTTTGAGCCCGTTTGTGAAC
This sequence comes from Tasmannia lanceolata, assembly GCF_043159265.1. NCBI lineage: Eukaryota > Viridiplantae > Streptophyta > Magnoliopsida > Canellales > Winteraceae > Tasmannia > Tasmannia lanceolata. The sequence goes on along the minus strand of NW_027518714.1, from coordinate 31,029,684 downwards.
GGTACCTCATTTTCTGAGTCTATTTATGAATGGTCTCATGTTCTCCTTGAGCACGTTTGTGAACAGTGCCTCGTTTCTCGAGTCCATTTGTGAATGGTCTCGTCCTCTCCTTAAGCCCGTTTGTGAACGGTACCTCATTTTCTGAGTCAATTTGTGAATGGTCTCATGTTCTCCTTGAGCCCGTTTGTGAACGGTGCCTCGTTTCTCGAGTCCATTTGTGAATGGTCCCGTGTTCTCTTTGAGCCCGTTTGTAAACGGTACCTCATTTTCTGAGTCCATTTGTGAATGGTCTCTTATCCTCCTTGAGCCCGCTTGTGAAAGATGTCTCATTTTCTTTTAAAAACCGCTTGAGAACGATCTTTGTTCTTTCTCTTCGGAATCCATTCGAAACTGGTATCTCATTCTCTCGTTGCCCGTTTGTGAACGGCACCGCATCAGGATTTCTTATTATGTTCTAATTCTAGGATTTCATTTAGGGTCTTGCATTAGGTAGTAAATGTTTGCGTCTAGGCTCCGTTTTGTGTAGAGTCTTTTGTCGATTAAAGCTACGCAAAATGGCTCTGTCATTTTGACTTTGGTATTCGATGACTACGTCATCTCTACCAAAGAGGGGCATCTGTAGACACCCCCATTTTGATTCTGCTTTAATCAACAAAGAAATTAATGTTCTTGTTATTAGTGTTTTCCATTCCCGTGTCCGCTCCTCTTGTTTTCTCGATCTTTTCGGTTATTTTTGTCATGTTTTGCGTCGTCCTGATAATTGTTGAGGGGTTGTTCGTAAGAATTAAAGCAAGAGAGAATTTGGACTCATTTGCTGGGTCCGCATCGAGCATGTGTGCCCTGCATTTTTTTATGAAGAATATGGTTTTTGAATTTATGTGGACCCTTTGAATAAAATCAATTTTTATGGTAGGCATCGTGTATTTTTACCAATCCGGTGGGGGCCCATTATTGTGAAAAATTAAAATTTAAACTTATGGCTTGTTGGCTTGTCAAATTGGACAACATAGATCATCCCATGTAATAGATTTAATGAGCGCGACCGATTTACATTATGGCCCACTAAGATATATGGTTTAGATCATTAAATGAGATGAGCATGCAACCCAAATTATAACATGATCCGAGCCATCTAATTTATGGTCCAACTTCTAACTCTCGGAATCATTGAGCAAGGTGGGCCCCAATTTGAGTTGGTAGGCATTTTTTTATATATTGTGCAAACCATTAGATCAACCTCTCTCTCTTTTATTTTTGGAAGAGCCATGTGGGAAAAGTTACACGTGAAATTCTGGCTTTTCATATTTGGAGAGGTCGCTTTCATATGAAAGATAAATGGACAAGGGAAGGTCTCATTCATAAAAGCAAGTCCCATATTTCCATTGCAGTGCAAGTATCCCTCAATCATTATTTTGCTGAGCACAACCAATTTTTTAAAAAGGGAAATGTCTAAATATATAATTGTTTACTATGGCCAAAGGTGTACACTTGAGAATAAATGAAATTTTCTAAAGCAAGGCAATAGTTAACTTGGGTAGTGGAGGAAACCAAACGGTGGAGGTGAGGTGAAAATATTATTTAATAGGGAGAAAGAGAATCGCACTAACCAGTTTTTTGTTCTCTTTTCTTATTCTTGGCAAGGAGGGCATGGTGGAGGTGAGTAATTTTTTTATTCTAAAGGGGAGGCCGAGAATCTGATGCTTTTCCATTTTTTCTCTCCTTAGCTCTTATTTATTCTGAATTTCTCGATCTCTAGAAGGGAGACCTGGAAGAGCAGGCTCTCCCTCAGACCCATCTTCTCCACGCTCCATTCACTCCATCTCCCTCCTTCACTCTGTTTTCACATATCTCTTATACCACTCTGTTTTTCGTGTATTTCATCCATCATTCTGTTTTCACAATCCTCCTCTCATTCTATTCATTCCACCCTCATCTCTTCATCCACATCCATCCTTCCCCACTCTCCCATACTCCGCAGCCATCAATATATTCCCTCCTCCATTTCTCTAAAAATAACAGAGTGTGAAAGAAAAAAAAAGAAAACAGATTATTGTTCTTGGATCCATCTTTTCCTCTCTGCTACTCTCACTCTCATCTTTTAATCCCTCTCTCAACCTCTGTCTCATTCACTCCTTATTTGTCTCCCCACCTCTCTCTCTCGTTTCCCATCAACAGTAGGAAAAAATCACTAAAAAAAACAAAAGAAAAGAAAAAAAGAAAGCGAGGCGAATCGTACAACGGCGAGGTTTTTCGGACTCCGCGGCTTTCGGATTCGGCGAAGACTCCATCAGAGGTAGGTACATTGTTTTCAGATTTTTCCAGGATCGTTTGGTATTTTTTATGAATTTTGCATGATTTTTAGGTATTTAATTGAATTTAATTGAATATTAATTGCGTGTGCTTAAAGTCATGATCTGCGTAAGCGTTCCAAATCCGTTTCATCCCGAAATTTAATACAATGTTTGATCTAAATAGAGTAAAATAACTATCGAATCGGATCGGGCATTGGATCAACGATTCTTTCGAATTTGAGTGAAGAGTGGTATTTTATTTAAAATATGGGCTGAGAAATTATGAAATTCGAAAAAATAGCCATCTCAGGATGATCTATTTTTTGGAATTTTAAATTTTTCTTGTGTTCATCACATCAGAGCAAGGTTGGAGGATGTTTTCCGGAATCGTAATTTTCTCGAAAAGCGTGTTTTAAAAATAGAAAACTCTTCAAAAATATCTTTTCGACCAAGAAAAATAAAATATATACTAAACGGATTCCAAAATTAATGAAATTTTGTGGGAAACTAATATGTTACTGATACATTCTACCATGAAGTTTTCATAATTTTTGGATTGTGTTTGGTTATTATTTTGTGCTTTCTTTGAAAAATACCAGATGTTCGGAGAATTTTTATTAACATCAGATCACAGATAAAATTTTCACACTTTTTACAGTATACTTACATTTCACATTTCTTACTTCTGTAAAAGTTTCAATTGGTTTGGATTTTGTTTCATATGTGATGTAGTGTTAATTCATAATCTGGTCTGAAAATTGGAAAATCCGAAATTGATAGTAAATAGTTTCTACAATTCATGAAAATCTTACAGCGTGCTATTGTTACTTATCTCTTATTACTGTAGAAATTTCATTGAATTTTGATTTCTATTTCTTGTAGTTTGTGTGTTATTTTTACAATCTGGTCATTTAATTGTTAAATCAAGATTAAACATGAATTTAACTTAAAAATCTGTAAAATTCATTCAGTAAGCTACATACATTCTCAGTTTGCTTCTGTAAAAATTTCAACTCATTTTGAATTCGTTTGCAATAATTTCACTTGTAAAATCACTCATATGCTTAAAATTGATAAAATCCATGGAAAATTCGAAATTAATTGAAAATCATATAAAAATTCCTAAAGAACTTTAAAATTCTGTCATATGTTCACTCCTTAATCCATTGAAACAGAAATTTTAGGATCTTTAGATTTTCCCTGGAAAAATGGCCAGTGTATCCATAATCGTATCCCAATTGCAACCAATCTTTGACAATTTGAATATTTAAGCTATAGTATGCTATTGGCTCCGAGGTTACTGTCCACGGAAATCCTGAGATTTGCCAGGCAATAAGATGCTATAACCTAAGTACTAAATTGCACAAGGAAAGAGCGCACGATTCCCTCTCTTGGATGCCATTCTGGGCCGAAATTGGTGAACCCTAGAACCATTGGTATTCCTTAAGTGTCCAAAAACTGAAAATCCTTAAAATCTGAAATTCGTTAACCTCAAGAACTCAAATCGATTTATCTTGTGTCTTTCGGAACCATTGGATCATGGTTTCCGATCTAAGAACCATTAGAGCCCAATTTAGGAACCCTGGTGTCAGGTCGTGTCCTAGGTTTTAGGGAGTCCTAGAGTTAGGAGTCCAGCCTCATCACGGACGTTTGTTATGTATAACAACCGTACCATAGGTCTAGTTACACTAGTCACCCGATCTTTCCCTAGGACAAGCCTAGTAAACTAGGATGTAGGCAAAACCTGCATTAGTCTAAGGGACAACTTGCATTCAGATAAGAATCATATAGCATCTTAGATGAAATCCTAAGATAATAAAATCCTCAACTTGAATTAAATAATTCCTCTTAAAACTGTTGAAACAGTCAAATCCGTCTAAGTCGGTGTCCTAGTTGAGTTAGGCATATGTAGCTTAGCTTAGGTGCACCGAACTACGTCGACTCTGATCCCAGTGAGGCTTGGGTACGTAGGCAGCTTGGATGTCTGACGGCATACCACCCGCGAGTCGGCACCACAACAAATTGTGGTGTTTTGTATATTAATTTTCTTGTAAATACTTAATCAAATCAGTTAGGGTTTTCCATGAAATTAGAATTCTAGGAGAACTTTCACGTAGAATGAATCCAGACAAATTAATAAATCAAGATACACATCTAGGATTCACATTGAAATTAGATTCTAGGATGCATGTCACTTAGTTCGCACATTAACATAGAGTTGAATGAGCCATTTAAAATAAATTTAAAAGAGTTAGCTTTTGGAATCGAAGACCGATTATCGGACAAGAATGGTGCATGTGGTGGATAACTCCCCATACCTTCCATTCTCGTAACCAGGTAGCGAGTCTAGATTTCTGGTTAATTACGGGTCCTAGATCCCACATCTAGGTGGCGACTCTGTCAGTCTCTTTCGTGTGGAATTCGGATTGCCTTAGTGATCCCAAGTCCACAGGAAAGACGAATTCAAATCAATATTAAAATGCACACGCCAATCGCGTGGGTACGAGAGACCAAAGGAGAGCGCGCGGCGGCTCGCGCCCCACGCCCCTCTCGCGGGATCATGTCCCACAGTCTGGCGACTCTGCTGGGGACCACCTAACTTCATTAAAATTTCAAAAGATAATTCATTTGAATTTAATTTAACTGGCTCATAAAAACTCTATACTTGTTAGATTAGTTTGTCTCGTTTTATTTTCTCATCACATTTTACTCGAACTTAATTTAACAAAACCTGAAGGCATCATAGATTGCGCGAACTTATTGCACACACTTACATCACTTGCATCTAAACCCTTGCATTTCACATGCACACACGTCCTATTTTAGGAACCCGGAGTGTTATCTAGCATGGTTGACTGGGATTTCATCACCTGGTGCCTCTGTGCTAGAGAAGCATTCCACCCTTAGCCTAGTACCTTTATGGTGCGTAAACGGATCTCTTGTTCACGTACTGATACGCCGGACACTGGTACAGTATATCGAACATGGATTCGCGCTAAGGGGACTCTTGGCCTTACCCCTAGATTAACCCACACATGCATGCAGTATACGAACACATGTGCACCACATGTGTGAGCCTAGTTTAGGATATCTTACCCATTTGTGTCTAGATTAGGCCGTAGTCCATCTTCCAATGGCTACGATCGGTCCTAGGTACACAAACAAAGTCATGAGTCGAGATCCTCTCTCCACTCCGCTAGATTAGGATTAGGGTTGATGCCTTCAGGTAACACTGTTAAAATGTGCGAAGACTAAAAACTTTTCCTTTGGGGTTAGGATATAAATCCCATCATTTCCAAAGATCTCATAGGATTAGTCATTCATGATCTATCCGTTGAAAGCAATCTTATACTATCTCATCTAATCTCTTGATCGTGCGTCTTTCATTCTTCTGTCATACGATTCGATCGTATCTTCATGACATCCCCTAACTGGCAGGAGCAGAATCTCACAATCTTTCGATTATGCAATCTCATGATCTGATCATGCCTGGTCCAGATGATCCAATCTTGCTTGTACCCTTGGTCTTTTCTTACTCTAAGGGCAACCTTTTTCAAGAATATTTTGCTAAGTCCTTCAGAGTTCACTATCATAATCCTTGAACTAGGGGCGTTCCCCTATGCGAATCAGTAATCATGGTCAGTACAATTGTTGAGTCCGGTCTTACATTTCAAGGTCAATGCCTAGTCCAGGCAAGATATCTTCTGCTTCTCTTTTTTATTTAGAGTTGTGAATCCTAAGAATGTTCAGGATAGGTCATCAGATGTAATAGCCATTTCTTTAAATAAAAATTTCAGTTCCAAAAGTTCATTGGTGTCTGTTTCTTAAGTGTGCTTCTGATCTTAAAATAAGACTCCCTCATCAAATGAGGACAAAATTGACGAAACTCCACTTGAGTCACAACGATTACTTGAACAAGAGGAGGAGCGTCAATCTCAGCCTTTCAAAGATGAAATTAAAGTGGTAAACACTGGCACTGAAACCTTGATCCAGTAAATGCCGATTGAAAATACATTACCCTCTGAAGAGTGTGAAGAATTGGTAAACCCATTTTGAGGATAAAAAGATGGTCCGGTAAGTGTTACCATTAATGCCAAGAGAAAGACCCAGATAGAAGGTTCAAGAAAGAATGAAGTGAATATCATATGCTATGCAAGGGGCATGGAGTGGAAACAACTTTCATATTACCAATCAATGACCTTGGTTCTCAAATTCATAACATGAAGCCATCAAATTCGAGATAAGAAGTTCAAGAGCAAGCATTGAAAAGTGATCATCAGATATCAAGAGTTACAAATCCATAGATGGAGGATGTCGAAGAACAAGTTTCGCTCTATGAAAGTCGAAGGCACGTATTAGAATCTTGAAAGAAGAAGATTTATTATCTCTTACCTGGAAATGCCGTCAAACTCCGTAAAAAAAAAAAGAAAATAAAAAAATAAATAATCAGTACCAGAGGGACTCTAGTAAACTAGATCGACTCCCAATCTGAACATCGGAAGGCCTCCTTTGGCCGAATAAATCCCAAAATCAGAACCCAACGTCAAAAGAATACTGGTTTGCAAACCCTTCGAGCCTAAATGAAATTTTCTTGAAAACCCATCAAACTAGGGGCATTCGCCCCGAACTACGCGAGACCTGATCCCTACACTGGGGTACGTAGGCAGCTCGGTTAAACTGAGTTCGGTCAATTCAAAAAAGAAAAGCAATTCAATCAATCCAAAAAAAAAAGAAATTCAATCCTTTCAGAAAAAAAAAAGGGGACAAGTTCCTAAAGAAGAGAAGTCAATTATTCCAGAAAGAAGAAAAAAAAAGAAAAATCAATAAACCTTCGAACAATTTATCTTCAAACTAGGGGCATTCGCCCCGAACTACGCGAGACCTGATTCCTACCTTGGGATATGTAGGCAACCTGTTCACAGGTTCGGTCGAAATCTTTGTTGAACCTTAAGCCATTCTTTGAAAAGCCCTATCCTACCTATAAAGTCCTTCCGATGTTCAGAACTAATGATCTAGGTCTCGAAAAAAAAAAAAAATGATGATGAATAAAAAAAAATGGAGTTTGAAGATCTGCTAGACTGAAAACCTGAAAGGGCGGTTTAGGCAAAATTTAAGATCATTCCCTGCTAAGTTGAAAACGCGAAAGGGCGGCTTAGGCAAAAGCTAAGGGGATAGCCTGCTGAATCGAAAACCTAGAAGGGCGGTTCAGGCAAAAGTTAAGGCTACCACGGTCCGCCAAGTTAAAAACCCTGAAGAGGTGACTTGGTCATGGTAAGAGAATCATTGTAAGAAGGCTACAGCCGGTATCAGGACTGAAGATCAACTGAAGTTCAAGCAAATTCAAGTGACATCCTCAAAACTGGGGGCATTGGAGCTAAGCAATCCTAGGAGTTGTAATTAAATCATTGAGGCATTACTGTTTTAAGGAAAAAGTCCAGTGTTTACCAATTGAAAAAAAATATTCCTTGAAAGGATAGACTTACCAAATAAAACGTTAACTAAGTCAGAAGCATTACTGTGTCTGTCAGTATAGTTAATCAATCGTTGTTATTCTATGTTCATTCCTTCAGAGCTCCTCAATCCTTTGAGTAGTGTCTTTTATCTAAGTTTTCTCTTTAAAAAGAGTCAATCGTCGTCCTTGTGTCCAAAATGATGCAACTGTCTCGGTGAAGGAGGCCCGGCTTCGTCAGCTCCCTGCGATTGTACCTGAAAGAGCTTGAGAATCCAGTCAAACAGCTTCATTTCAAAGATGATCAACCCAGAAGAATTCAGAAGTAGAAACATCAGAAAGCCCAGCTTCCGTAAAAAGATCATACTCCAGGAAGGCATCTTAAGCTTGGAAGAGCCTCATATGCAATGATGGTCGAGCCAATTTCTCAGAAAGATGAACCGTTAAAATTCAGAATTTCCTTCCAGTTAGTTAAATACTATCTTGGTCAAGAAATGTTTATCTAAACACCTATCAAGAGGCAAGTCCCACTTTTCCATGATTATATCCAAGAGAGCCGTTGTTCTAGATTACCAATTTCAAGTGTCTTGTTCAAGGTTTCAGTCATCCAAATCCCCAAAGACAAGACCAGCAGTCTCTTTGAGAAAAATCTTGTTGAAGTTTCATAAAAGTGTTTCTAATCCATTCTTGTTAGTAATGGTTCTTTGGTTTGCCGTTTCATCATTCGTCACGGTTTGCCGTTTCATCATTCGTCAAAGTCCTAGTTTCCGATATCTTTGTCAAGCACGATCTGTAACATCCCCGATTTCATTAAGTTCAAAAAATCAAAAATTCATCAAATCCAATCCTATGTCAAATTCAAGTCCATGAAAAATCTCTAAATTCTTCGTTGTTGAATTCATCAATCAAAGCTATCTTGTTTCTTTGAGCCCGTTTGTGAACGGTGCCTCTTTTCTCGAGTCCATTTGTAAATGGTCTCGTCTTCTCCTTGAACCCGTTTGTGAACGGTGTCTCATTTTTCTGAGTCCATTTGTGAATGATCTCATGTCCTCCTTGAGCCCGTTTGTGGACGGTGCCTTATTTCTGAAAAATCAAAAATTCATCAAATCCAATCTTACGTCAAATTCAAGTTTATGAAAAATCTCTAAATTCTTCGTTGTTGAAGCTATCTTGTTTCTTTGAGCCCGTTTGTGAACGGTGCCTCATTTCTCGAGTCCATTTATGAATGGTCTCATGTTCTCCTTGAGCCCGTTTGTGAACGGTGCCTCGTTTCTCGAGTCCATTTGTGAATGGTCTCGTCTTCTCCTTAAGCCCGTTTGTGAACGGTGCCTCGTTTCTCGAGTCCATTTGTGAATGGTCTCGTCTTCTCCTTGAGCCCGTTTGTGAACGGTACCTCATTTTCTGAGTCCATTTGTGAATGGTCTCTTATTCTCCTTGAGCCCGTTTGTGAACGGTGCCTCGTTTCTCGAGTCCATTTGTGAATGGTCTCGTCTTCTCCTTAAACCCGTTTGTGAACGGTGCCTCGTTTCTCGAGTCCATTTGTGAATGGTCTCGTCTTCTCTTTGAGCCCGTTTGTGAACGGTACCTCATTTTCTGAGTCTATTTATGAATGGTCTCATGTTCTCCTTGAGCACGTTTGTGAACAGTGCCTCGTTTCTCGAGTCCATTTGTGAATGGTCTCGTCCTCTCCTTAAGCCCGTTTGTGAACGGTACCTCATTTTCTGAGTCAATTTGTGAATGGTCTCATGTTCTCCTTGAGCCCGTTTGTGAACGGTGCCTCGTTTCTCGAGTCCATTTGTGAATGGTCCCGTGTTCTCTTTGAGCCCGTTTGTAAACGGTACCTCATTTTCTGAGTCCATTTGTGAATGGTCTCTTATCCTCCTTGAGCCCGCTTGTGAAAGATGTCTCATTTTCTTTTAAAAACCGCTTGAGAACGATCTTTGTTCTTTCTCTTCGGAATCCATTCGAAACTGGTATCTCATTCTCTCGTTGCCCGTTTGTGAACGGCACCGCATCAGGATTTCTTATTATGTTCTAATTCTAGGATTTCATTTAGGGTCTTGCATTAGGTAGTAAATGTTTGCGTCTAGGCTCCGTTTTGTGTAGAGTCTTTTGTCGATTAAAGCTACGCAAAATGGCTCTGTCATTTTGACTTTGGTATTCGATGACTACGTCATCTCTACCAAAGAGGGGCATCTGTAGACACCCCCATTTTGATTCTGCTTTAATCAACAAAGAAATTAATGTTCTTGTTATTAGTGTTTTCCATTCCCGTGTCCGCTCCTCTTGTTTTCTCGATCTTTTCGGTTATTTTTGTCATGTTTTGCGTCGTCCTGATAATTGTTGAGGGGTTGTTCGTAAGAATTAAAGCAAGAGAGAATTTGGACTCATTTGCTGGGTCCGCATCGAGCATGTGTGCCCTGCATTTTTTTATGAAGAATATGGTTTTTGAATTTATGTGGACCCTTTGAATAAAATCAATTTTTATGGTAGGCATCGTGTATTTTTACCAATCCGGTGGGGGCCCATTATTGTGAAAAATTAAAATTTAAACTTATGGCTTGTTGGCTTGTCAAATTGGACAACATAGATCATCCCATGTAATAGATTTAATGAGCGCGACCGATTTACATTATGGCCCACTAAGATATATGGTTTAGATCATTAAATGAGATGAGCATGCAACCCAAATTATAACATGATCCGAGCCATCTAATTTATGGTCCAACTTCTAACTCTCGGAATCATTGAGCAAGGTGGGCCCCAATTTGAGTTGGTAGGCATTTTTTTATATATTGTGCAAACCATTAGATCAACCTCTCTCTCTTTTATTTTTGGAAGAGCCATGTGGGAAAAGTTACACGTGAAATTCTGGCTTTTCATATTTGGAGAGGTCGCTTTCATATGAAAGATAAATGGACAAGGGAAGGTCTCATTCATAAAAGCAAGTCCCATATTTCCATTGCAGTGCAAGTATCCCTCAATCATTATTTTGCTGAGCACAACCAATTTTTTAAAAAGGGAAATGTCTAAATATATAATTGTTTACTATGGCCAAAGGTGTACACTTGAGAATAAATGAAATTTTCTAAAGCAAGGCAATAGTTAACTTGGGTAGTGGAGGAAACCAAACGGTGGAGGTGAGGTGAAAATATTATTTAATAGGGAGAAAGAGAATCGCACTAACCAGTTTTTTGTTCTCTTTTCTTATTCTTGGCAAGGAGGGCATGGTGGAGGTGAGTAATTTTTTTATTCTAAAGGGGAGGCCGAGAATCTGATGCTTTTCCATTTTTTCTCTCCTTAGCTCTTATTTATTCTGAATTTCTCGATCTCTAGAAGGGAGACCTGGAAGAGCAGGCTCTCCCTCAGACCCATCTTCTCCACGCTCCATTCACTCCATCTCCCTCCTTCACTCTGTTTTCACATATCTCTTATACCACTCTGTTTTTCGTGTATTTCATCCATCATTCTGTTTTCACAATCCTCCTCTCATTCTATTCATTCCACCCTCATCTCTTCATCCACATCCATCCTTCCCCACTCTCCCATACTCCGCAGCCATCAATATATTCCCTCCTCCATTTCTCTAAAAATAACAGAGTGTGAAAGAAAAAAAAAGAAAACAGATTATTGTTCTTGGATCCATCTTTTCCTCTCTGCTACTCTCACTCTCATCTTTTAATCCCTCTCTCAACCTCTGTCTCATTCACTCCTTATTTGTCTCCCCACCTCTCTCTCTCGTTTCCCATCAACAGTAGGAAAAATTCACTAAAAAAAACAAAAGAAAAGAAAAAAAGAAAGCGAGGCGAATCGTACAACGGCGAGGTTTTTCGGACTCCGCGGCTTTCGGATTCGGCGAAGACTCCATCAGAGGTAGGTACATTGTTTTCAGATTTTTCCAGGATCGTTTGGTATTTTTTATGAATTTTGCATGATTTTTAGGTATTTAATTGAATTTAATTGAATATTAATTGCGTGTGCTTAAAGTCATGATCTGCGTAAGCGTTCCAAATCCGTTTCATCCCGAAATTTAATACAATGTTTGATCTAAATAGAGTAAAATAACTATCGAATCGGATCGGGCATTGGATCAACGATTCTTTCGAATTTGAGTGAAGAGTGGTATTTTATTTAAAATATGGGCTGAGAAATTATGAAATTCGAAAAAATAGCCATCTCAGGATGATCTATTTTTTGGAATTTTAAATTTTTCTTGTGTTCATCACATCAGAGCAAGGTTGGAGGATGTTTTCCGGAATCGTAATTTTCTCGAAAAGCGTGTTTTAAAAATAGAAAACTCTTCAAAAATATCTTTTCGACCAAGAAAAATAAAATATATACTAAACGGATTCCAAAATTAATGAAATTTTGTGGGAAACTAATATGTTACTGATACATTCTACCATGAAGTTTTCATAATTTTTGGATTGTGTTTGGTTATTATTTTGTGCTTTCTTTGAAAAATACCAGATGTTCGGAGAATTTTTATTAACATCAGATCACAGATAAAATTTTCACACTTTTTACAGTATACTTACATTTCACATTTCTTACTTCTGTAAAAGTTTCAATTGGTTTGGATTTTGTTTCATATGTGATGTAGTGTTAATTCATAATCTGGTCTGAAAATTGGAAAATCCGAAATTGATAGTAAATAGTTTCTACAATTCATGAAAATCTTACAGCGTGCTATTGTTACTTATCTCTTATTACTGTAGAAATTTCATTGAATTTTGATTTCTATTTCTTGTAGTTTGTGTGTTATTTTTACAATCTGGTCATTTAATTGTTAAATCAAGATTAAACATGAATTTAACTTAAAAATCTGTAAAATTCATTCAGTAAGCTACATACATTCTCAGTTTGCTTCTGTAAAAATTTCAACTCATTTTGAATTCGTTTGCAATAATTTCACTTGTAAAATCACTCATATGCTTAAAATTGATAAAATCCATGGAAAATTCGAAATTAATTGAAAATCATATAAAAATTCCTAAAGAACTTTAAAATTCTGTCATATGTTCACTCCTTAATCCATTGAAACAGAAATTTTAGGATCTTTAGATTTTCCCTGGAAAAATGGCCAGTGTATCCATAATCGTATCCCAATTGCAACCAATCTTTGACAATTTGAATATTTAAGCTATAGTATGCTATTGGCTCCGAGGTTACTGTCCACGGAAATCCTGAGATTTGCCAGGCAATAAGATGCTATAACCTAAGTACTAAATTGCACAAGGAAAGAGCGCACGATTCCCTCTCTTGGATGCCATTCTGGGCCGAAATTGGTGAACCCTAGAACCATTGGTATTCCTTAAGTGTCCAAAAACTGAAAATCCTTAAAATCTGAAATTCGTTAACCTCAAGAACTCAAATCGATTTATCTTGTGTCTTTCGGAACCATTGGATCATGGTTTCCGATCTAAGAACCATTAGAGCCCAATTTAGGAACCCTGGTGTCAGGTCGTGTCCTAGGTTTTAGGGAGTCCTAGAGTTAGGAGTCCAGCCTCATCACGGACGTTTGTTATGTATAACAACCGTACCATAGGTCTAGTTACACTAGTCACCCGATCTTTCCCTAGGACAAGCCTAGTAAACTAGGATGTAGGCAAAACCTGCATTAGTCTAAGGGACAACTTGCATTCAGATAAGAATCATATAGCATCTTAGATGAAATCCTAAGATAATAAAATCCTCAACTTGAATTAAATAATTCCTCTTAAAACTGTTGAAACAGTCAAATCCGTCTAAGTCGGTGTCCTAGTTGAGTTAGGCATATGTAGCTTAGCTTAGGTGCACCGAACTACGTCGACTCTGATCCCAGTGAGGCTTGGGTACGTAGGCAGCTTGGATGTCTGACGGCATACCACCCGCGAGTCGGCACCACAACAAATTGTGGTGTTTTGTATATTAATTTTCTTGTAAATACTTAATCAAATCAGTTAGGGTTTTCCATGAAATTAGAATTCTAGGAGAACTTTCACGTAGAATGAATCCAGACAAATTAATAAATCAAGATACACATCTAGGATTCACATTGAAATTAGATTCTAGGATGCATGTCACTTAGTTCGCACATTAACATAGAGTTGAATGAGCCATTTAAAATAAATTTAAAAGAGTTAGCTTTTGGAATCGAAGACCGATTATCGGACAAGAATGGTGCATGTGGTGGATAACTCCCCATACCTTCCATTCTCGTAACCAGGTAGCGAGTCTAGATTTCTGGTTAATTACGGGTCCTAGATCCCACATCTAGGTGGCGACTCTGTCAGTCTCTTTCGTGTGGAATTCGGATTGCCTTAGTGATCCCAAGTCCACAGGAAAGACGAATTCAAATCAATATTAAAATGCACACGCCAATCGCGTGGGTACGAGAGACCAAAGGAGAGCGCGCGGCGGCTCGCGCCCCACGCCCCTCTCGCGGGATCATGTCTCACACCAGCATGACTTGCTTGGATATTCCTCTAAACTAGGGGCATTTAAGACTAAGCAATCAAAGGGATTTAATGACCATAGCGGTAATACCGAACAGGGAATGAATCATTTTTAAACATGGTATTCAAGTCACTTTAAGAGTGGTTAACCTTCACCAATTTAAAATGTGGGTCAGGTCAAGAAGCAAGTCGAGTCTTTCTCGAAATCCAACTCCTATGTTTGTCAATGTCTTTTACTTGTCACTTGTCGAAGTCTGTCGCGTGTCAAGTCAAAATCTCCAAGGTCTTGTATGGTCTGTACCTTTCCCAGAGCTGGGGTGACAGGCACCAAAGCAAGAAGTCTCGTCTCCGGAAGACAAATTAAATCAGAGCAAGGTTCAGAAGAGTGGCAGGCTATCAGGCCTATTGAAATTTTGTCAGCTGGCAGGTTTGAAAGAGACCTTTCAGGCAGAATTGATCTTATGGTTCTCATGTTTCCTCTACACAGAGAGCTTTGTAAATCTAATATGCATGAAATGAAATATTTGTTTCCCTGTATTTGTATTTTCTTTATTAAGACTCTAGTCATGGAAGTATGAAATAACTAGGGGCATCTTTTATGACTTGGCAAATCACGCCAAGTCATAAAAGCTGTCAAATCCACAAGGACAATCAGAATAAACCAATGTCCCCGGCAAGTTGAGATGAGAGAAGCTCAAGCACATCTCGAATCAGACCTCTAAATTCCCCAGCTAAGCCTACTTTATAGCCAGCTCATCAGCAAAGCTAGTCCCCAATGGAGTCTAGCATCTTACCTCCCAGAGAGTCCGCTGTCAACTGCTCAAAGCATTCAATCCCCAGCAAAATCCAATTCTTTAAAAAAGGGTCAATATCCAAAATCCTAGCAAATCATGAGAGTCCGGTCCTCAGCAAAGAACTCACACTCCCATTTTCTCGGCAAAAGACAAAGCAATTCTCAAAATGATCAATCTGAATCAAGCATAAAAAAAAAAAAAAAAAGTTCCCGCTTCTTTGGAGAGACAAAGTAATCTCCAAAGAAATCAATCCAAATCAATCAATTCAAATCAATCAATCAATCAAAAGCAGGAGAATATCAATCTTTTCATAAGAGTTTCACTGCTCGATCAAATTTCCATTGCTTGTTACTGCGTGAGGGTTCCGCATAACAAAGCATTCCCTTTTGATTAGTGCGTGAGGGTTCCGCCTAATTCAATTCCACCTTTTGTTACTGTGTGAGGGTTCCACATAACAAATTTCCATTGCTTGTTACTGCGTGAGGGTTCCGCATAACAGCGCTTTCCCTTTTTGATTAGTGCGTGAGGGTTCCGCCTAATTAAAATTCCACCTTTTGTTACTGTGTGAGGGTTCCACATAATAAATTTCCATTGCTTGTTACTGCGTGAGGGTTCCGCATAACAACGCTTTCCCTTTTTGATTAGTGCGTGAGGGTTCCGCCTAATTAAAATTCCACCTTTTGTTATTGTGTGAGGGTTCCACATAACAAATTTCCATTGGTTGTTACTGCGTGAGGGTTCCGCATAACAATGCTTTCCCTTTTGATTAGTGCGTGAGGGTTCCGCCTAATTCAATTCCACCTTTTGTTACTGTGTGAGGGTTCCACATAACAAATTTTCATTGCTTGTTACTGCGTGAGGGTTCCGCATAACAAAGCTTTCCCTTTTGTTACTGTGTGAAGGTCCACATAACAAATTTTCATTGCTTGTTACTGCGTGAGGGTTCCACAAAACAAAGCTTTCCCTTTTTGTTACTGTGTGAAAGTTCCACATAACAAATATTCTTTGCTTGTTAATGCGTGAATGTTCCGCATAACAAAGCTTCCATGAGGTTAGCGTGTGAAGGTTCCACCTAACCAAATCTCCCGTTAGTGCGCGAAGGTCCCGCTTAACTAAAAATTCTATTTTCAAGGCGTGAAGGTTCCGCCTGATTATCCCAACCTCATTTTCAGTGCGTGTGGGTTCCGCCTGATTGTTCAAAGTCCAAATTGCCATTCAATAAAAAATCCAATCCCTTTTGTATCTTTTCATTTGAAATTTTGGGCCGATCAAAATGTGTTGTCTCTTCAGCTTTGGCATTCGTGCGACAAGCGCCCTCTGCCAAAGAGGGGCATCTGTAGACACCCCATTTTGACCGGACCATTTTCCCCAAAATCGAATAAATTCTCAAAATCGAATAAAATCCCAATCCTGAAGTTGAGTCGAGATCCCGGAACCGAATCTCAAAATTTAAAAAAAAATTAAACCCGAAAACCCTAAAAATGCCCATTTCCATATATTTTGGAAATCATTCGAAAGCCTGGGTGATCTCTGAACCCCATTGGCATCTTCCGTTCAATTGCCCTGATCCTCTATCTCATTTTCACAAAAAAATTGAAAGAGTTATAAAATACCCGTGAGTTTTGGGTATTAACGTTCTCCCATTTGTGCCACTAAGCTCCAAATAGCATTTTCGCTAGCCCATCTTGTTTCTCGTCTCGGTGTTCAAAAAATTCGTCATTGGTCATTACCGTTCCCAAGGTGCCCTGTAAGAGGATATCATGAAGAAAAGACAAGTCGAGTTTGTGCAAAAATCAAAATATGGTTCTGTCAATATCATTTCCTGCCTTTAAGCGTAGAAAGTACGCTAAAAAAAAGGGGGGTTGTCAATGGAAGAAAGAGAGGGCAAATATATGTTTCTCTTTATAAAAAAGGGGTGGGATAACCGAGCATGGGTGCCCACTAAAGCAAATAAAAAAGGGGCTAATGGGGATGTTGATAAAAGTGTAAAATCCTCCTCTAAGGAGGGCATTTTTGGAAGCTTGCATTTCTTTCTCTACAAGCCACAAACATAGGCCATTAGATTAAAGAGATGAGGTGTAGGGCTTGGATCAGCTAGGCACTCTAGGTTTTAGGGTTTCTAGGATAGAATTAGGGCAAGAGGGATAAGGAATCAAAGGTGGGGATGATCCAATTCATCAAAAAGGGGAATGGATGGCTGAGATTAGAAGAGGGTTTCAACCCTAGCTATAAAAAAAATGAGTCTCGTGGGTAGAAAGGGGAGCCCCATTTTCTAGAGGAGGAGAACAGCAGAGGAGGAGATTTTTCTAAAAAAAGAGGAGAGAAGCAGAGGAGGGAGAAAGGCCAAACAAACTCCACCACCACCATCAACCACCACCCTCCACCAAACTCTTTTCCCTCAGCCACCGTACTCCAACCTCCTTCTCCATCCATTCCACGGCCATCAATTACCTCCACCATACCCCTCTCCAACCCAGACCCATCTCCGGCCATTTCGCCGGAGTTCCGACCCCACCTCCACCATCTTTCCCATTCCACCGACACCACCAAAGGAAAAAAAAAACAACAACAGAGGAGCTACAGAGAGGGAGGAGCAGAGAGAGGGAAGAAGGATCTTCATCTTGCCGCCACCTCCATCTACGCCGTCAACCACCATCTTCTCCACCCTTCTCTACACCACCACCCTCAGCCACCTCCATTTCTGCAACAATCACTCTCAAACCGATTTCATTTTTTTTTTAAATCTTTGAAAACCCACGACCTTCTCCGACCACTACCTCCACTAGCTGCCACCCTCTCCTCAAACCACCGGCCACCCAACCCTTCCACCACCAAACCCTCTTACCTCAGCCACCATACTCCAAATCCGGCACCACCACCTCCACCATCCTCCACCTCCATCTCCACCCCAACACCACCCTTCGAAAACCCTCCTCCATCTCCACCTTCACCTTCCTCAACCCCCAAAACCGAAACCCCTTTTTTCTGTACCTCCAAAAACCGAAACCCACATCTACCTTCCCTGTTCCGCCATCTCTGCAGATCTGAAACCCACACCCCCCATACCCGATCACCACCACCATCAACGATCGTCTCCGACCACCATCCTCCACCACCTCCATTAATTCCGGCACCATCCCTCTGCAACCCACCCTCATTTGCACCTCTATCTCCCCCATTAACGTCCAATACCCTCTCTGCAAGCCCTCTTTTAAAAATCAAATCAAGGAAATCTATAGACCCTGTTTCTTTCTCTTTCTCTATTAAAGCCCATCCCATTCCATCGTCTCTGCTCCCCCCTCTCGTTGGATCCCAAAACTTGTTTTTGAGATAAGCAGGGAAGCCTCCCTCATTTTGTTGAAGAATATCAACAGAGAGAGAGAGAGAGAGAGAGAGAGGTGGGAGATCGGCATATAACATTTGTCATCTCCGAAAACAAAGAGCGGGTTCGGTTTTGGAGCACGGCAAGCATCTAAATCCAAAGTCAGAGTCTATTGTGCCTGTTATACTTGTTTGATTTCTGAGGCTATTCTTTCCAGCATATCGATTTTTATTCATGGACTCTGCTTCAATTTCCATTCAGTTTCTCATGCTAATCCTCTTGGGTTGCTAAATGTTCCACTCTTTGGATTTCTTGGGATTTCTCGTTTGTTTTTGCTGATTTTTTTTAAGAGAAGCGTATATGTGAGCTACTCCTAAATCTATGGGCCTTGTTAGGAAAGGGATATGGATATGGGCATATTTTTTATTCGATAATTGCTTTGAGCTGGAGCTACTCTTATTTTGTCTCCTTCAAATTAGATCAAATTAGATCAATCGGGTACAAAGAACTGAAATTATGCTCAGGTGACTAAGTGCAAAATAAGAAGTGAAATGATTTTCATCGTAATGGTAATGTGGTTCTCCTTGGAACTCCATCATTTAACATTGTTAGTTGTGTTTATTGCCTGCAACTTGTTGATTCCTTTGGATCATGTGGGAAGTCGGGATAGCTTTGGAACTATGAATATCCAACTCTCTATGTCCACACCACTAAATGCTAGCAGTGCCATTGATCCTATCTGTGCTTCTCATTGCTTTGACGATTTCGGGATCCCCATCGATCTTGGGAACACTCGTCGGGTTTAGGCGACGACGGACGGCAGCCTCCTGAGCCAAAACCCCCCTTTCAATCAAAAGGGATAAAAACTTATAAAAATCAAGTAACAAAAATCCAAGAAAATAAAAAAAAACTCTCAAAGCGTATTTCGAAAAGCTGTTTCGAACTACGTTGGCTTGATCCGTTTTCACAGGGTACGTAGGCAGCTTGGGATCTTCATCCCAAGTTAAGTCAAACTTTTCAATAAAATCATTTAAACCCTTCAAAAAAATCATTGCAGCATCTAAAAATATCTTTCAAGCTTTTTCCCAAAAATACAAAAACCAAAATGGGCAAGGATGGTGATTGCCAGGTCATTCGGAGCCTTCTTTTCATTTCATTTCCGATTTTGATCGTGGTTTGCCGGTTTTATTGGTTTTCCGATGTTTTATCGGGTTTTGGGATGGGCGACGACGTAGCGTGGCCCCTTTACAGGGATTGTCCTCGCTGAGCCCAATGATAGGCTATGACGATCGCGAGACTTGTCCGATCTTTAGCGGATCAGGATCACTGAGCTTGATTCCTTTAGAATCACTCCCTGAGTCTATCGTATGTCCCATTTTCTTTTCCCTGGCATTTTGGGTTTGCGCATACCGTCTATTTTCTGATTCCTTTCTTTCCTTGCATCTTTTAGTTTATCGTGTGTTTGTATTTGGTTCCTTGTGTGTTTACTTTCAGCTTGCTTATTCCTTGTGCGTTTAGTTTCACATGCTTAGCTAGATATTTACTGCTTTTCTGCTTATCATATCTGCTATTACTTGCTTAGCTGTAGCTGTGCATGCGGATGTTATTGCTTTCTTAGATGTGATGGGTTAGGATTAGATGCGGTGAGTTAGGATTTGGATGTTTATTTTCTTTTGCCCATCCCCGGGTCATGCATGCTTAGATAGACGTTTGCTCGGGGATACTTGTTCCCATTTCACATGATTTTAGCCCAAAAACTCTTCAAAATTAATTGAAAATGGCATAAGAGACCAGGTGCTTGCACTTGGGCGAATTGGGGGCGCTTAATACCTTCCCCATTCGTCATCAGACACGGACTTTTGTATCTCTGGTTATCCGTTGCAACAGAGTATTTCATGGGATCCAGGGCCTACTTCCTTGGATGGCGACTCTTCTTTGTTATAGGTACATCTTGGTTCCGGGCTGGTCCTTGAATCGAGAGGTATCTCATTTATATCGCCACCCATGCTGTGAGTGGCACCATTTCGAGAGTTCCTTGGTAGAGCTCTCCTTCACATTGTGGAGATCTTAGAGGACAGACGTGGGATCCCGTATCCCTCGCCACACCGTCCTCGGGATCGTGGTCCACACCATACAGAGTCCTAAAAGCTATCTTTGCCACATCTTCAGGTTTGATTTTCAATTGGTGATAACCAGAACAAAGATCAATCTTAGAAAATACTGAGGCTCCTTGCAACTGATCGAACAAATCATCTATCCCTGGTATAATGGATACTTATTCTTTACTGTCATCTTATTCAATTCCCGGTAGTCTATACATAGTCTCATGTTACCGTCCTTCTTCTTGACAAATAATACAGGTGCACCCCAAGGTGACAACCTGGGTCTGATATATCCTTGGTCCATAAGCTTCTGTAATTGATCTTTCAACTCTTTCATTTCTGCTGAGGCCAATCTATATGTTGCTCTAGAAATTGGATCGATATTAAGAGCAAGATCCACAGTAAACTCTACCTCCCTATCAGGGGGTAAACCCGGAAGATCTTCAGGGAAGACATCTGGGAAATCCCACACTACAGGAATATTCTCTAACTTCTGGTCAGAAATACTGGTGTCTACTACTGCTGCTAGATATGCAGAACACCCACCTCTAACCAAATTTCAAATCTGTAATGCCGACACCAGTCTTACAGAAGATCTCTTATTAGATCCACAAAAACAAAACTCAGATTCTCCTGGAATCTGGAAACAAACTCTCTTTGCCCGACAATCGACGTAAGCGAAATAATCAGACAACACATCCATACCAAAAATATCATCAAAATCTCGGAAGCTTAAAATAATCAAGTAGGCAAAAAATTCTCAGTCTAAAATACGAATAGAACACTTAGGACAGATCCTATCTGTCAAAAAAACTCCACTGATAGGTGCACTGATAACTAAGTCAACCTCAAGAGGAACTAACTGAATCCCATGCTCAAGCACAAAAGTAGCAGAAACAAACGAATGGGTAGCCCCCGGATCAAATAAAGCGCAAGCAGGAAATAAATTAACAGTAATCATACCTGACACCGCCGTGCCTGATGCCTCAGCATCCTGATGAGTTAAAGCAAATACACGACCTGGCGCTCTGGGTCTGCCACCACTCTGGTGACCAATCGGGACAGGCGGACGGAATGTACTTTGAGAAGACTGGGCTCTCTGGACCCCCACAGATTGCGATGGTCCTCTCGGGACCCAAGAAGTCGACTGAAAAGGAGGTCTCTGAGGCGGTCTCAGAACAAAAGAAGAAGCAGATACAGACTCTGGCATAGGACAATGAGCAATCTGGTGGCCCTGCTGGCCACAACGAAAACAAGATCCGGGTATGGGAACAAAAGAAGAGGCAGATGTAGAGTCTGCCACGGGGCACTGAGAAATCATGTGGCCCTGCTGGCCACAGCAAAAACAAGCTCCGGAAGCTCTCCGACAAACTCGTGTCGAATGACCCAACCCACAAATTCCACAAACAGACCGAGGGGGTCGACTCTGCACCTCCTGGGTAAAAGTTGGAACACTCGGCGGGCGAGGCTAAAATGCAGAAATTTGATAGCTATCGGACGGTCGAGGCCTCACACCACTGCTCGATCCCTGAAGAAACTGGCTCCCTCTCCTCTTCTGACTCTTTCTGAACTCATCTCGAGTCTCTCTCCAGACAATCTCAGTGAATCTGGCCCGATCAACCAACTCAGAAAAACTAGCTCCAAAAGATGAAGCTAAACCTCTGTGAATATGAGGTCTAAGGCCCTGCTGAAAGCGACGGGTCTTCACCTCAGCACTAACATAAATCCATGGAACATATCTCAATAGTCTATCAAACTCGGCAATATACTGCTCGACAGTCATCGTGCCCTAGCGGAGCGAGAGAAAATATGGCTCAAGCTGACACACTCTGCTGGCTGAAAAGAACCGATTTCGGAAAGCGGAACGAAACTCAGGCCAAGTAACTGAGGGTCTGAAATTCCACATAGCAACCCAATAGGGGGTGAATTGTGTGTCTTTTCAAATTTTAAGGATTTTGAAAACTTTGATTGCACTAGTTTTAGATTGAATAGGAAATTAAAAATAGGATTCAAAGCAAGAGTACAATGCTTACCACAAGAGAAGAGGTGAAGAGACAAAGAAGCTTTGACACAAGGATTTTTATAGTGGTTCGGTCTTAGGTCAAGACCTACTCCACTCTTCTCAAGTTGCTCTCCTTGAGGATTCCACTATCTTCTAAGGAACTTAAATACGGCGTTTCTTCCGCCTTGCACAAATCGAGCTAAAAGCTCCAAGGGTCTTCTATGGCACCCTTCGTGCCAAATACAAAGAAGATGAAAGGTTTTAGCTTGCTTGCCTCTAGATAGGCTAATTACATGTAAAGCTCACTCTCACAAGAAAGAGATCACCAAATGAAAATTCCTAAAAATCTCTCAAGAATAATCTAAGGTAAAGGCACAAGAGAGAGATGGAGAGTGAAAATCTTGAGGAGAAGGAGAATGAATGCTTTTTAGTGCTCTTAGAATATTCTGTAAACTCTTTGGATTGTTCCCCAAAAGTCCCAAGGTCCATAAAATAGAGGGGAGAAAATATGCCTTTTTTAAGCTCCCCAACGGTCTTTCGGAGTCCGGGCTCGGAGCTTAACCTGGAACCATTCTCGGAGTTCCGAGAAGCCTTTGCTGATTTTGTTTGGGCTTTTGGAACTTTATTTTATCAAGTTAAATGGAATGTCATGAGCGTCCAATAATGTTGGGACACCACTATGAACATTCACAAACCCATTAAGTTCTACTTAGATTGATTTTAACTCTCCTTTGTGCCATAGACCTAGACTATACATGAAGGACCATTTACATTGTAATTTTACTTGGTCTTCAATCTTGTTGGCACCTTGTAGAGGCTTTGACATTTCTTCACTCAACTCCATTGATGCTTTTTTCATGCCTTTGAGCTTGAAGGATTTGTCATTTGTGGTTCAATCTCGAGGATGCTAAAGCTATGAACACAATAAGTTTGCCAATGGAAATCATTAGTATATAAAATCTTTTATAACAAATTGAGTTTGTGTAGACACCCCCATTTTGCTCCGCTTTAATCAACAAAGAAGTTAGTGTTTCACTATCGGTTTTCTACCGTTTTTCATTTTCATGTCCGTCTCGTACCTTTTCTCAATTTTTCTGGTCATTTTCGGAATGTGCTGCATTTTTCCGCCAAGGGTTGAGAAGGGTTATTCAGAAGAATCCAAACCAGGGAGAATTTGGACCCGTTCGGTGCGCCCGCGTTGAACATTTGCTTTGATTTGGATCAAACAGGGGGGCCCTGTAACGCCCCGGATTTTTTTTGAAATACCAACTCGGTGCGTAGAAGAATATTACATCATCTTTCTAAAAAACTTTCATTATTCCCAAGATCTCAAATACAACAACTACGTTTAGAGGGTTTACAGAAATTAGGTCTAACTTATTACATCTTAATTCAAGACATAGTTGATACATATTTAAAACACATTTGTCCTTTAGAACAGTTCTGCATTCAACTCTAGCATTCCTCATCTTTCATCTATACTTCACCTACGGGTTGGAACAATAAAACAAGAAAAAGAAAGGGGTGAGCTCAAATAGCCCAGTAGGGTATAAACAACAAGTGATGTAAAATTGTCAAGCTCATAAGAACATGATATTTTGCAGATAGTACATCTCACATTATAAACATGGAAAGAAAGAATAAGCACAACATACTTTCCAAACGTATAGAGAAAACTTACAGAACTTGATATCAAGAATTATATATATAGAATTATATATATAGACTTCATTAAGCATAGATGCTTTCATTCATAGCCATATCTCGGCCCATTCATAGCCATACCTCGGCTCATAATCCTCTAGATTTACACTCTTTAGAGTCGTCTTTACCCACGTGCACATGGAGGACTATAACTCGTCCACCCGTCATTATTAAGCATAGATGCTTTCATTCATAGCCATATCTCGGCTCATAATCCCCTAGATTTACACTCTCTAGAGTCGTCTTTACCCACGTGCACATGGAGGACTATAACGCGTCCACCCGTCATCATTAAGCATAGATGCTTTCATTCATAGCCATATCTCGGCTCATAATCCTCTAGATTTACACTCTCTAGAGTCGTCTTTACCCACGTGCACATGGAGGACTATAACGCGTCC
Source organism: Tasmannia lanceolata (assembly GCF_043159265.1). Lineage (NCBI taxonomy): Eukaryota > Viridiplantae > Streptophyta > Magnoliopsida > Canellales > Winteraceae > Tasmannia > Tasmannia lanceolata. The sequence goes on along the minus strand of NW_027518714.1, from coordinate 31,005,182 downwards.
ACCCGTCATCATATCATAACTCAGTCCATATTCAGAATTAGGGTATCACAAGATAAACTCTAAACATAAACATATCTCACGGAAACAAGTTTTGAGGATACAAAATAGAATTATAGCTTTATCAGTAAAATCATTTATCTGAAAGGAATGGGGTCTGAAAGAAAGGATCCCCCTTGGATTCTCATCAGTTGTGGATCTTAGAAGGATAGAAACTCTTATAGCAATTGCGTATAAAGAGAATCAAAGAATATGAAATATTCACATCCAGTATATCAAAAGAGAATCAATGGAAGAAAACCCTTACATATAGCAAAAGAGAATCAATGGAAGAAAACCCTTACATATAGCAAAAGAGAATCAATGGAAGAAAACCCTTACATATAGTTTTCCGGTCACAGGTTTGTTTGAGCTTACACCTTGGAGTGGATAACCATGGTAGTGATGAAGTGGATTTCCTTTTCCTTCTCCTCTCTCTCCTTTACCCTCTCTCTCTTACTCTTTCTTCTCTCTCGTTTTCTTTTCTCTCTCTCTCCTTTTTTTATATTTTTCTTCTTCTTCTCTTCCTCTATTTATAGGTATTTTTTTTCAACTACAGTCTTAAATTCACAACTACTCTCTTAAATGCTTTTACAAAAATATAAGAATAGTAAATGTATAAATAAATGAATAGTAAAGGCTGCTTGAATAGTGATAGGATGATTAATATTATTTAATTATTATTTTCGTCGGTGAAGCGCAACTACTCATTAATAATAGTGGTTGTGGAGTGACCCGCTTAACCAATTAACCAATGAGTTAATGAAAGTGGTTGCGGTGTGTCCTTCTGGTAGTGGTTCCCACTAGTGATGGGTCCCGCTGGCGTTGGGTCCCGCTATTTGTGGGTCCTGCTTGTTGTGGGTCCCACTGGTGGTAGGACCCGCTTGTGTGGGGCCCGCTGATGTGGGACCCAATGTTGGTGGGACCTGCTTATGAATAGTACTCGGTGGGTCCTACTGTGAATAGTAATTTTGAATAGTTTATCTCAATAGTGAACTTGCATAGTATTTCTGCATAGTAATCTTACGTAGTATTTCTGCATAGTAATCTTGCATAGTGACTATTGTGAATAATAATTATGAATGGTGACTATTGGTAATTTTTAATATATGTAAGTATCTACTCATTTTTAGTTGACATCTGGGGCGGTGGTTTAGTGGTAGGAAGCCGTTCAATCCTCGCTCAGCGTTGGGTTCGAATCGCGTACGCCCCATTATGCCAGATGTCCTCATGCCCGATTAACTCGGGAAAAAATGAGTAATAGCCGATGATTACCCACCTATGAGGCCATTTTTATTTATTTGTATATATATATATATATTTTACCGGTTATTACATTCTACCCCCCTTAAAAAAAATTTCGTCCTCGAAATTTTACGTACCTTAAGAAGTAAATAGATGAGGATACTTTTGTTTCATCTCCTCCTCCGGTTCCCATGTTGCTTCCTCGGTGGCTTGGCTCCTCCATAGAATCTTCACCAGTGATATTCTTTTTGTCCGAAGAATTTGTTCCTTTCGATCAAGGATTTGTACTGGTTGCTCTTCATAAGACAAATCTTGTTCCAACTACATTGGTTCTGTTTGTAGTACATGTGATGGGTCCGCCAAGTATTTCCTTAAAAGTGAGACGTGAAACACATTGTGAACTTGTGACAAGGCTGGTGGTAAAGCTACACGGTATGCTACTGGTCCAATTCATTCAAGTATTTCGTATGGTCCAATATATCTGGGACTCAGCTTCCCTTTCTTTCCGAACCTTATCACACCCTTCAAATGTGATACTTTTAAGAATACACGGTCACCCACTGCAAACTCCATGTCTCGACGTCGATGATAGGCGTAGCTCTTCTGTCTGCTTTAAAAGCATTTATATAAATTACCTATATTCTCCGCCATCTTCATATCATAGTATCACATTAGTAATCTAAATTATAACTCATATTTAAAAGCATTTATATACAGAAGTATCACAGAAGTCACATAAATTCTATATTAACCAACGACTAGCGGTATAGTTAACATATTCTAACTTAACATTTAGATAGGGTAAATTCTAATCCTATCTTTTTGAATCCTAATTTCCAAAACCGACTAAACTTCGCCCTGATACCAAATGTAACGCCCCAGATTTTTTTTGAAAAACCAACTCGGTGCGTAGAAGAATATTACATCATCTTTCTCAAAAACTTTCATTATTCCCAAGATCTCAAATACAACAACTACGTTTAGAGGATTTACAGAAATTAGGTCTAACTTATTACATCTTAATTCAAGACATAGTTGATACATATTTAAAACATATTTATCTTTTAGAACAGTTCTGCATTCAACTCTAGCATTCCTCATCTTTCATCTACACTTCACCTGGGGGTTGGAACAATAAAACAAGAAAAAGAAAGGGGTGAGCTCAAATAGCCCAGTAGGGTATAAACAACAAGTGATGTAGAATTGTCAAGCTCATAAGAACATGATATTTTGCAGATAGGACATCTCACATTATAAACATGGAAAGAAAGAATTAGCACAACATACTTTCCAAACGTATAGAGAAAACTTACAGAACTTGATATCAAGAATTATATATATAGACTTCATTAAGCATAGATGCTTTCATTCATAGCCATATCTCGGCCCATTCATAGCCATACCTTGGCTCATAATCCTCTAGATTTACACTCTCTAGAATCGTCTTTACCCACGTGCACATGGAGGACTATAACGCGTCCACCCGTCATCATTAAGCATAGATGCTTTCATTCATAGCCATATCTCGGCTCATAATCCTCTAGATTTACACTCTCTAGAGTCGTTTTTACCCACGTGCACATGTAGGACTATAACGCGTCCACCCGTCATCATTAAGCATAGATGCTTTCATTTATAGCCATATCTCGGCTCATAATCCTCTAGATTTACACTCTCTAAAGTCGTCTTTACCGACGTGCACATGGAGGACTATAACGCGTCCACCCGTCATCATATCATAACTCAGTCCATATTCAGAATTAGGGTATCACAAGATAAACTCTAAACATAAACATATCTCACGGAAACAAGTTTCGAGGATACAAAATAGAATTATAGCTTTATCAGTAAAATCATTTATCTGAAAGGAATGGGGTCTGAAAGAAAGGATCCCCCTTGGATTCTCATCAGTTGTGGATCTTAGAAGGATAGAAACTCTTATAGCAATTGCGTATAAAGAGAATCAAAGAATATGAAATATTCACATCCAGTATATCAAAAGAGAATCAATGGAAGAAAACCCTTACATATAGCAAAAGAGAATCAATGGAAGAAAACCCTTACATATAGTTTTCCGGCCACAGGTTTGTTTGAGCTTACACCTTGGAGTGGATAACCTTGGTAGTGATGAAGTGGATTTCCTTTTCCTTCTCCTCTCTCTCTCCTTTACCCTCTCTCTCTTACTCTTTCTTCTCTCTCGTTTTCTTTTCTCTCTCTCTCCTTTTTTTTTTCTTCTTCTCTTCCTCTATTTATAGGTATTTTTTCCAACTACAGTCTTAAATTCACAACTACTCTCTTAAATGCTTTTACAAAAATATAAGAATAGTAAATGTATAAATAAATGAATAGTAAAGGCTGCTTGAATAGTAACAGGATGATTAATATTATTTAATTATTATTTTCGTCGTTGAAGCGCAACTACTCATTAATAATAGTGGTTGTGGAGTGACCCGCTTAACCAATTAACCAATGAGTTAATGAAAGTGGTTGCGGTGTGTCCTTCTGGTAGTGGTTCCCACTAGTGATGGGTCCCGCTGGCGTTGGGTCCCGCTATTTGTGGGTCCTGCTTGTTGTGGGTCCCACTGGTGGTAGGACCCGCTTGTGTGGGGCTCGCTGATGTGGGACCCACTGTTGGTGGGACCCGCTTATGAATAGTACTTGGTGGGTCCTACTGTGAATAGTAATTTTGAATAGTTTATCTCAATAGTGAACTTGCATAGTAGTTCTGCATAGTAATCTTACGTAGTATTTCTGCAAAGTAATCTTGTATAGTGACTATTGTGAATAGTAATTATGAATAGTGACTAATGGTAATTTTTAATATGTGTAAGTATCTACACATTTTTAGTTGACATCTGGGGCGGTGGTTTAGTGGTAGGAAGCCGTTCAATCCTCGCTCAGCGTTGGGTTCGAATCGCGTACGCCCCATTATGCCAGATGTCCTCTTGCCCGATTAACTCGGGGAAAAATGAGTAATGGCCGATAATTACCCACCTATGAGGCCATTTTTATTTATTTGTATATATATATATGTATATATATATTTTACCGATTATTACAGGCCCGCATATTGTTTTAATGAAAAATGAGTTTCGAGCCTACTTCGATCTAATGCATAAAGATGTCCATCAAGGGAGTGGTCAAGATCTCAGAGAAGTCATTTTAACAACCAATTTTTTGTGGCAACTATCAAGTTGAGCTATTCAGATAACCCTTGAAAACGATTTAAGGAGCACAACAAATTTATATTGAGGTCCATTAATTGAGTGGCTCGGATCATCCCATGAAAAATGATTTGAGGGCCCAACCCACTTGCATTGCAGCCCACTAATTGGGCGGATTGGATCATCCAATGGCTGATTTGTAGGGTATGACCATCCATGTTGTGACCCATCAATTAGGTAGTTCCGATCATCTTATGGAGATAATGTCAAGGGTGCAACTCATTTACGTTGCGGCCAAATCAAATGGACGGTTTGGATTGTCATGAAAATGATTAGGTGGGCATGATCATCGGTTGGATGGTCTGAATCATCCCAAAGAGGTGATTTTGGGTGCAACTAACTTATGATATGACCCACCTAAAACCAAGTTGAATTGGTCTCTTAAAATCTTGATCTTCCACCTGCTTTTTGGCAATTCTTCTTCATTGTTAGCATCCTTAGCTATTAAAGAGAGTTTCTAATTATGATGGACATGTGAATATCCTTTTTTATGGCGTGGAATCCAATGCATGGGAATTGGATTAATGCATGGGAATTGGTTTCTATCTTGCTATAATGAAAAAAAAAATCGTCAATATGAGATGGAAACTTGCCATAATGGGATGGCTAAAATGGAAAGCTAAAATATGACCTTAAATGCAAAGGTGAAGTTTCTGTTCAAAGAAGCTTTCTATTATAAAGTGTAGGAGCTGAATATAATAAAAAAAAAGGAGAAAACTCGGGGTCTGGGGGAAAAACGGAGCGTCTCCTCAACCTCAAGCCCTCTCTGTTTTTCTCTATCCCTCTCTGCCTCTTATCCCTCTCATCTCCCTCATCTCTACACCCATCCCAAACAGCAGCCATATCTCACCACTCTCCGCAGTTCTCTCTCTGCTCTCTCTCACTCTCACACTCGCCATAGCCCACATCCATCTCCCCTATATCTTCTCCCCAACAGCAAGAGCTCGGTGAAAAAGAAAAAAACACAGAAAGCTCTGGTGGATTGGGCTGTAGAAAGAACGGCTCTGTCGTTGCTCTCTCTCGATCCCTCCTCTCACTCTGTTTTTCTCTCGATCCCTCTCTCTCCCTCTGTTTTTCCCTCTCCCTCTCTCTCACTCTCCTTTCTCTCGATCCCTCTACCTCCCTCTGTTTTTCCCTCACAACCACTCTCAATCTCTCTATCTCTTACAATCTCCCCTCTCCTTCAACAGTTCTCTCCATCTTCCCTTAACAGCCCCTCTCGGTCTCACACCCACCTTCTCTCAAAAAAACTGAGTAATCTCCATCTCTCTGTAATCTCCATCTCTTTGTATCTTTCATTCTCTCTGCATCACTCCCTCTCAATCCACCCCACTCTCGTCTCTCTCGCTCTATACGAGACAAAAAAATAGAGCATCTCTTGATCTCTGTTTCTCGTGATCTCTAGCTCTCTCTCTGCTATCTCTCTATCTCTCTCACTCTTAATTCTCTCTCTGTTATCTCTCAACCCTCTATCTGTCAAACTCTCTCTGTGTCATCTCAATCTCTCACTCTATCTCAGTTTCTCTATCTATCTGTCAAACTCTCTCTGTGTCGTCTCAATCTCTCACTCTATCTCGGTTTCTCTATCTCTCTGTCACTCACTCTCAATCCCTCTCTATCTCTTACATTCTCTCTAAATCCTTCTCTGTCTCTCTTTGTCTATCTCAATCCCTCTCTGTCTTCTTTCGTTCTCTATTTGTATCTCTCCATCTAGCTCACTCTCATTCTCTCTCATTCTTATTCACTCTCACTCTCTTTCATTCTCTATTTGTCTCTTAACTCTCGAACTCTCTTTGTCAATCTCTCTCTATCTCTCTCATTCACTCTCTGTTAATCTCTCCCTATCTCTCGCACTCTCTCTACAGTGGTGAATAAAAATAAAAATAAAAAAGGGAAGAAAGGACATTGGATCGAGCATCGGCGAGATTTTTCGGTTCTCGGATTCGGCGAGGATTTCAATTACAGGTAGGTGCATAATTCTCAGATTTTTCCAGGATTATTTGGTATTTTTTTATATTTTTGCATGATTTTTAGCATTTAATTGAATTTAATTCAATATTATATGTGTGTGCTAAAAATCATAATCTACATGAGTGTTTCAATTCCGATTCGTCCCGAAATTTAATACACTGATCTATTTAAATAGACTAAAATAACCATAGGATCAGATCGGACATTGGATCAAAGGATTTCGAAAATTTGAGTGAAGAATGGAATTTCATTTAAAATAATGGCTAAGAAATTACAAAATTTGAAAAAATAGCTATCTCAGGATGATTGATTTTGTGGAATTTAAAATTTTTCTTGTGTTCATCACATCAGAACAAGGTGAAAGGACATTTTCTGGAGTCGTAATTTTCTCAAAAAGCATGTTTTAAAAATAGAAAACTCTTCAAAAATGTCTGTTTGCCGAAGAAAAATAAAATATATACTAAATAGATTCTAAAATTAATGAAATTTATTGGGAAAATAATATCGTACCGATACATTCTTCCATGAATTTTTAAGAATTTTTGGATTTTGGTTGGTATATTATTTGATGCTTTCTTTGAAAAAAATCAGATTTTGTGAGATTTTTTACTGACATCAGATCACAATTAAAATTCACAAACTTTTTACAGTAGTCTTATATTTCATATTTCTTGCTGCTGTAAAATTTTCAATTGATTTGGATCTTGTTGCCTAAGGGATGTAGTGTAAATTCATAATCTGGTCTTGAAATTGAAAAATCCGAAATTGGTAGTAAATAGTCTCAAAAATTCATGAAAATCTCACAGCATGTTTGATTGCTCATATCTTACTACTGTAGAAATTTCAATGAATTTAGATTTATATTTCTAGTGGTTTCTGTGTTCATTTTACAATTTGATAATATTGTTATTAAATCAAAAATTAATAAGAGCTTAATATAAAAATCTGTAAAACTCTTCCAATAAGCTACATACATTCACATCTTGTTGCTGTAGAAATTTCAATTCGTTTCAAACTCGTTTGCAATAAGTCCACTTGTAAAATCACTCAAGCGGTTTAAAATTGATAAAATCCATTGAAAAATTGAAATTAATTTAAAATCATCATAAAGTTTCTAAAGAACCTTAAATTTCTGTCACCTATTTATTCTTTGATCCATTGAAACAGAAATCTTAGGATCCTTAGATTTTCCTGGTAAAATGGCCAGTGCATCCATAATCGTATCCCAATTGCAATCGATCTTTGACAATTTGAATATTTAAGCTATAGCATGTTATTGGCTCCGAGGTTACTGTCCACGGAAATCCTGAGATATGCCAGGCAATAAGGTGCTATAACTTAAGTATTAAATTGCACAAGGAAAGAGCGCACGATTTCCTTCCGTGGATGCTATTCGAGGCCGAAATTGGTGAACCATAGAGCCTTTGGTATTCCTTAAATGTTCAAAAACCGAAAATCCTTGAAATCTGAAATTCATTAACTCTATGAACTTAAATCGATTTGTATTGTGTCTTTCGGAACCATTGGATTATGGTTTCCGTCATAAGAACCATTAGAGCCCAATTTAGGAACACTTATGTCAGGTTGTGTCCTAAGTTTTAGGGAGTCCTAGGTTTTAGGGAGTCCTAGAGTTAGGAGTCCAGCCTCATCACGGGCATTTGCTATGGATAACAACCGTGCCATAGGTCTAGTTACACTAGTCACCCAGTCTTTCCCTAGGACAAGCCTAGTTAACTAGGATGTAGGTTAACCTGCATTAGTCTAAGGGACAACTTGCATTAGATAAGATCATATAGCATCTTAGATGAAATCCTAAGATAATAAAATCCTCAACTTGAATTAAATAACTTCTCTTAAAACTGTTGAAACAGTCAATCCCGTCTAGGTCGGTGTCTTAGTTGAGTTAGGCATAAGTAGCTTAGCTTAGATGCACCGAACTACGTCGACTCTGATCCCAGTGAGGCTTGGGTACGTAGGCAGCTTGGATGTGTGATGGCATACCAATCACGAGTCGGCTCCACAACAAATTGTGGGGTTTTGTATATTAATTTTCTTGTAAATTCTTAATTAAATCACTTAGGACTTTCCATGAAATTAGAATTTTATGAGAACTTTCACTTAGATTGAATTCAAACGAATTAAGAAATCAAGATACACATTTAGGATCTACCTTGAAATTAGATCATAGGATGCATGTCACATAGTTAGCACACTAACATAGAGTTAAATGAGCCATTTAAAAGAAATTCAAAAGAGTTAACTTTTAGAATTGAAGACCGATTATCGGGCAGGAATGGTGCATGTGGTGGATAACTCCCCATACCTTCCATTCTTATAACCAGGTAACGAGTCTAGATTTCTGGTTAATTATGGGTCCTAGATCCCACATCTAGGTGGCAACTCTGTCAGTCTCTTTTGTGTGGAATTCGGATTGCCTTAGTGATCCTAAGTTCACATGAAAGATGAATTAAAATTGATAATAAAAATGCACATGCCAATCGCGTGGGTACGAGAGACCAAGAGAGAGCGTGGTGGCTCGCGCCCCGCCCCTCTCGCGGGATCGGGTCCCACAGTTTGGCGACTCTGCTAGGGATCACCTAACTTCATCAAAACTTCAAAGGATAACTCATTTGGATTTAATTTAGCTGGCTCATAAAAACTCTATCTCTGATATACCTGTTAGATTAGTTTGTCTTGTTTTATTTTCTCATCACATCATACTCAAACTTAATCTAGCAAAACCTGAAGGCATCATAGATTGCGCGAACTTATTGCTCACACTTACATCAATTGCATCTAAACCCTTGCATCTCACATGCACACACGTCCTATTTTAGGAACCCGGAGTGTTATCTAGCATGGTTGACTGGGATTTCATCACCTGGTGCCTCTGTGCTAGAGAAGCATTCCACCCTTAGCCTAGCACCTTATGGTGCGTAAACGGATCTCTTGTTCACGTACTGATACGCCGGACACTGGTACAGTATATCAAACACGGATTCGCGCTAAGGGAACTCTTGGCCTTACCCCTAGATTAACCCACACATGCATGTAGTATACGAACACATGTGCATCACGTGTGTGAGCCTAGCTTAGGATATCCTACCCATTTGTGTCTAGATTAGGCCGTGGTCCATCTTCCAATGGCTACGATTGGTCTTTAGGTGCACAAACAAAGTCATGAGTCGAGAACCTCTCTCCACTCCACTAGATTAGGATTAGGGTTTGATGCCTTCAGGTAACACTGTTAAAATATACGAAGATAAAAAAACTTTCCCTTTGGGGTTAGGATATAAATCCCATCATTTCCGAAGATCTCATAGGATTAGCCATTCATGATCTATCCGTTAAAAGCAATCTTATGCTATCTCATCTCATCTTTTGATCGTACGCCTTTCAATCTTCTATCATGTGATTCGATCATGTATTGATACTTTCTTTTACTGGCAGCAACTTATCCCAATCTCGTGTTCATATAACCCTGATCATTCTTGTATCCTTTCTCTTGGCTTACAGGCACCATGTCTACTCGTACAATTTTTGATTGGATCCGTGGTACATTAAGAGAATCTCACATCTATGCCATAAGTGAGCAAGAGAAAAATCTCTTCGGCTATGTGGCAACCATTAAGCTCGATTGGGGATTACTCTATGCCGCATCAGAGTGTTGGGATCCCGATCATCATGTCTTCCGTTTTGGCAACCAAGAAATGTGTCCCACCTTTGAAGAATGGTGTGCCTTATTGGAATATCCTGTGGATGGCCCTCTAGTGAAGCCATCCTATGTTCCAGATTATCATCCTTTGTTCCTTCTCTTAATGAATAATCTAGATGAATCCATGAACTCTTTCATGAAAGGCCAAGATGTGTCCATGCAACAACTGATTGACATTTACCCTCCTATTGGACACATTGGTGCTGTTGATATTCAAAAAGCCCGACATCGCGCTTTGAGATTCTGCTCCTTCGCCAGGTTTCTCACTGTCCAGCCTTCTCGCTTTGCGTCAGCTGTTCTTTTGGACCTCGTGGATCAAATGGATCGGGGCGCCAATCCAATTCCTACTATACTTGCAGAAACCTTCAATGGATTGGATGATATGGCTCGCCTTCGTGCCAGCTCAGGTCCAGGCTCTTATGTTCGCTCTTTCGTTGGGTCTTTCTCAAGATGTCCTGCATTACTCCAGGTGTGGTTGTGCTACAAGCTAAAAATTGCAGCTCCTGTCCATTTTGATCATACGTTATACACCTTCAGTGAATGGCGTTATGATGTTTCTTTCGATCATAAAAGCGATTGGGTTGAATGGTTAAATTCTCGCCAACAAGATCAGATTTATTGGCAAATTCCTGGAATCCAAGAAGCTGTCTTCAACACCGGAGAAGCTAACTACGTTCGCCTTCTTGGTCTCAAAAAGACTTCCTTTTATCTTCCTGCCAGGATCCCGCGTCAGTATGGAAGGGAGCAATCTATTGTGCCTCCCCTTCGTAATTTTTATCCGCTTGAGGATCTCAAGCCCAAGATTGTCAAAGCCGTTTCATCCGCTTGGGATGTCAGAATCATCAAACCTTTAAAAGAGTCAGCTGAGGAAGATTGACGTCCGAAGAAGAAGTCTAAAAAGAATGCTTACTTCCATGTTTAATCTTATCCGTTTATCTTTGAAAGAATGAACCTTGTACTCAAGCTTTAATGATTGATCAATAAAGTTCATATTTATCTCTCATTATCTTGGTCTATGCGTGTATCATCGTCTACTTCTTTCTGATTTTAAAATATGTCTTTCAAATATTTCAGGCCAGTAAACACCATAGCTAACCCCACTACTCCTTGGGTTCGGATCTCTTCACGATTGGAGAGGAAATTTGTATCCCCGCCACCTTCTCTGAGAACCCCAGCATCTCCTTCTTTCTCATCCTCATCCTCGCCAATGGCAGACAACCAAGACAGTCTTCCACCCGCTGCTATTACCGATACTCTTACCTTGATTCTCCAGCAACTTCAAGAGCTCAAAGAAGAGAACCGAGTTATCAAGGCTCAGCTTTCTGAGAAGTTGGGGCCGTCGTTGTCCAAAGATAAAGGGCTTATGCACCATACAGCTACTTCAGCCGCACCTACCTAGCCAGTATTCATCCCTATCCCTGATAAAACCGAAGAAGATTTGGAAAAAGAGCAGTACAGCGAGGACCTTCTCAGTCCGTGGTTGATAAGACAGTTATGGAGAAATAAGAAAGTCTTACCAGGAAAGTTCAAGACATCCAGTTTCAAGACTAGGGTGGTTTCAACCCAAGTGATCTTACACTGTTTCCCGAAATCCCTCTCCCTGCTAATTTTCAAATGCCAGATTTCGACAAATATGACGGTGTGGGTTGTCCGATCACACACTTGCAAATGTTCACTATCATGTGCCAGCCTCAAGGTCTATCTGCCGAACAAATGGCTCAGTTGTTCCTGGTTTCTCTAACCAAGGTTACTAGAAGGTGGTTCATGGTCTTAGACAAGACTCGTTATAGGACATGGAAGGATATCGGTGAAAAGTTCATCAGGCAATTCAAATATGATGATGGGACGAAAATCACCAGAAAGGATTTAGAGAGAACCAAGCAAGACTCGAGGGAATCTTTTGTAATCTTTGTGAAAAGATGGAGAAGACTAGCAGCCCAGATGATGGAGCGCCCTTCTGAGGAAGAGTAGGTTCAAATAATCATGAAAAATATTTCCCCCCAACTCCAGTATCACATGTCATTGCAATATTATCTAGACTTCAAGCACTTCATTGTGGCAGGCACCCAGATAGAGGAGGCTATGGCTCAAGGTGTATTCAACCGAAGCAACCCAAACCCCAGAGGATTTCAAAAAGTCCCCGCCAGCCCAAGTGAGTAGTATCTCTCGTTCCAATGCTCAGTCCTCTAAGTCCCAAGAACCTCTAGTGATGGACTATGCCCAACCCGCGACCGCACCTCGGCAACGAACCCAGGTAGAATTTACCCCTCTTCCTATTCCATCTTCAGAAGTGCTTAAGCAGTGTCTTGCTTCAGGTCGCATAACCCTACCTGCCATCCGGTCTCCCCCCAATCCTTTACCTGCAAATTGGCGAGCTGACCTACACTGTGAGTACCACAGAGGTCCTGGTCATCTTACTGACAACTGCATTGCCTTGAAATTTAGAATCCAGAAACTCATTGACGAGAAAGTCATTGCATTCCAGCCAAGACCCAATGTTACCCAAAACCCGCTACCTGGTCATGCTAACCCTCCTGCTGCCGTTAATGCCATAACTATAGGAGATTCTAAGTTTGACCCTCTCACCCTCATATGTGCTTTAGAACCCATTTCTGAACCCCAAATCATCTTCTGTGATGAGTCATACCTAAGAGAGTCTGTACCTCCCTTGGTGATCACCTATGAGCCGCAAGTTCCTCAAGTTATTACTTATGATGAGCCAGAATTGGATGAAGTTAGACATGTTACAAGGGGCGGAAGAATTTTCAAACCTGCTGAATTGAGAGTCGAAAATCCAGGGGCATTGGCTCGAGGAGAAGAGCCGCAATATGTGAAAGACCCAGATGATGAAGTTGTGCAGCAGTTGAAGAAAACTCAGGCCGTTATATCTGTTTGGGGATTGTTGATAGCATCAAAGAAACACAGAGAAGCCGTGTTAAAAGAATTGAATACCATACAGGTATCCTCAGAAATATCTCCGGAGCAACTGGCTGAAGTTGTTGCTCTAACCCAGGCCACCAGGGTCATTAGTTTCTCAGATCAGGAGCTGCCTCCTCAAGGTCGGAATCATGCTAGAGCACTTCATGTCACTATTGTCTGTGAAGGCAAGAAAGTACCATCTGTGTTGGTAGATAACGGATCCGCGTTGAATGTGTTTCCATTGAGAACTGCCATTACCTTGGGTTTCGGTCCCACTGACTTTGCCGAATCAACCCTTGGAATCCTCGCATATGACAACACCAGCAGAAATGTAGTCGGGGTCCTTACCACCAAGATTGCTGTAGGCGGTCAAGAATTTGAGGTTGAGTTTCAAGTTATTGATATCAAGGCCTCATTTAATATGCTTCTGGGACGTCCCTGGTTGCATAAGGAAGGTGCTGTTGCTTCAACCCTTCATCAAAAATTGAAGTTCATCAAAGATGGAAAGTTGATCATTGTCAGGGGTGACGAAGAGCCAGAAATAGGATAAATAACAGGCGAAACTCTGATCCTTCCAGTTGCAAAAGCAGAAGACTACAATTTGAATGGTTTCGCGTTCGACATTGCTGCTATTTCCTATGAAGAGGCCTCTCGGGAGGAGTTGTGTTTACCTTTTGCTATCAGTCCTGTGGTTGTCAAAATAATTAGAAAAATGAATTACTTTCCTGGTATGAATTTGGGCCATGATCCAAGCAAGGCATCTCACTGGCGCCCAATCAAAGCAAACCATGGAATTTTCGGTCTCGGATATGTACCTACTGAGGAGGAGGAAGAAGCCATGGAAGAATTGTTGAAATCAAAGGAAGAAATCCGCCGCACCGGAAGGGTACTCCCAATGGCTCCATATTCCTTATCGATGAATGGTCACTTTATCAAAGAAGGCAAGACTTCTCCGTACTATGGGTTTTCTGAACCATGGTATCGCTCAGTGACAGGGATCACGATACCCGGTTTTGAAATATTCAGTGGCCTCGCTCTCCCAGAAGCAGAACCGCCAGTATATTATGTTGAGAAGACTGTTGAGGACTGGTTAGTCTACCTTGAGCAAGATGTGTTGGGGTCCTTGTTTGAAGAAGATGTGCCTGATGTTGCTTGGTAGGAGTTGCCAGTTTTAGACTATTCTGAAGAGCAAGAAGAAACAGACTGTGAAGATGTGCTAGTAGCAGTTATTCAGAGCGATGATACCTTTACTGAACCTCAGAGTCAGATTGCACCTGCAATAAAAAATCTTTCAAACTGGAGTTTTGATGTTTTTTCTGCTTATCTCATTGCTAAGTCGAGTCCAGTCAAGTCGGTTAAATCCATGTCAGTGCTTAGTCCAAGCGAGTCATTTTCTGATTTTATTTATAATGTGAATCCCGAGCCTGTTCAGGATGAGTCCAATGATAATGACGTAATTTCTTTCCAGTCAATGAAATCTGATTCTCAGTATGTCTCTGTGTTTGCTTCTGACTTTAATAATGATAACACTCGCTCCTCAGACGAGGAAGAAGGGATCGACGAAACTCCCCTTGAATTGCAGCATATGCTCAAACAAGAGGAGGAGCGCCGAGCCCAGCCTCTTAAAGATGAAATCGAAATTATAAACAACAGAACAGAAGATTTAATACAGGAAATACGAATTGGAAATACTCTATCTCCTGAAGAGCGTGATGAATTAATAAACCTACTTAAGGAATATAAAGAAGTTTTTGCCTGGTCCTACAAAGATATGCCCGGGTTGAGTGAAGACATTGTTCAGCACAAGCTACCTTTGTTACCAGGAATTAAGCCTAAAAAGTAGAAGCTAAGGAGAATGAAACCCGAATGGGTCTTGAAAGTAGAGAAGAGGTTACTAAGCAGTTGAATGCTGGATTTCTGCAAGTAGTAGAATATCCAGAGTGCCTCGGAAATATAGTACCTGTACCAAAGAAAGATGGAAAAGTGGGAATGTGTGTAGATTTCAGGGATTTGAACAAGGCAAGTCCAAAAGATGATTTTCCTCTACCACATATCGATATCCTGGTAGACAATACAGCCGGGCATGAATTACTATCTTTCATGGATGGTTTCTCGGGCTACAATCAAATTAAGATGGCACCCGAGGACATGACTAAAACCTCGTTCATTACACAATGGGGGACCTATTGCTATCGGGTAATGCCATTTGGTCTCAAGAATGCCAGCGCGACGTACCAAAGAGCAGCTACAGCCTTACTCCATGATATGATACATAGAGAAGTCGAAGTTTATGTCGATGATACGATCGTAAAAGCCAAGGAAATGAGAGATCATATCCCGAACCTTAAGAAGTTCTTTGAAAGAATACTCAAATACCAGCTTCGCCTGAATCCTAGCAAGTGCGTATTCGGGGTTACCTCTGGTAAGTTGCTAGGATTCATGGTGAGTCAAAGGGACATAGAGGTAGATCCTCAGAAGATTAAGGCTATCCAGGAGATGTCGCCGCCTAAAACTGAGAAGGAAATTCAGGAATTCCTAGGAAGGATACAGTTCCTAAGACGATTCATTGCTCATCTTACATCAACTTGTAAACCTATCTTTAAGCTCTTAAAGAAAAATACTTCCAAAGAATGGACGGAGGAATGTCAATAGGCCTTTGAGAAGATAAAGCAAAGTTTGTCTGAACCACCAATAGTAGCACCAGTAATACCGGGGCATCCATTGCTGCTTTACTTGTCAGTAATAGAAACCACCATGGGTTGTATGTTAGCACAACAAGATCCAGAACCCAAGCATGAAAAGGCTGTATATTATCTTAGTAAGAAGATGTTGGAGTATGAACAGAAGTATACTGTCCTAGAAAAAACCTCCTTAGCTTTGGTTTGGGCTACTCAGCGACTCAGGCATTACCTTTTATCACATAAGCTCCTGCAGTTGTCAAGAATGGATCCTCTGAAATATCTCTTTGAAAAACCAGCCCTGACAGGCAGGACTGCCAGATGGTTATTATTGTTGTCTGAGTTCGACATCACCCATGTAACCCAAAAATCAGTAAAGGGCCGAGCCATTGCTGAGCAATTGGCGGAAGCACCCCGAGAAGAAAATCAGCCTTTCAAGCCGATGTTCCCAGATGAAGAGATCATGATGATAGAAGATGAATATCCAGAAACTGGTTGGACCCTCTATTCTGATGGAGCAGCAAACCAAACAGGGCAAGGAGTAGGGGCATTGCTGGTATCACCTCGAAATGAGCATGTTCCCCTTGCCGTTAAGTTGCAATTTAATTGCACCAACAATATGGCAGAGTATGAAGCATGCATTGTTGGGCTTGAGGCCGCATTGGCCTTAGGCATAGAGAATCTTGACGTATATGGAGATTCAAAGTTAATCATTTGTCAAACTCAAGGAGAGTGGAGAACCAAGGAAGAAAAGCTACAGCCATATCATGAATACCTGGATGCTCTCGCTCAACAATTCAAGTGCATCACTTTCAGTTATTTACCAAGGTTGAAGAATAGATTTGCCGATGCCCTGGCGACATTAGCTTCTATGATCGACATACCTCACAATATGAAGATGAGACCCATCACAGTTCAGGAGCAATGGGCTCCTGCATATGTTGATGCTATAGAAATAGCTGCAAGATGTCCCGATGGTAAACCATGGTATACGGACTTAAAGGACTACATCTCAGGCCAGGGGCATCCCAATGAGGCGTCGAATAAAGAAATAAGGACTTTGCAGAGATTGGCAGCTAATTTTGTCATTTGTGGAGGAGAGTTGTATCGACGGTCCTTCGACGGAATTCAACTCTTATGTGTCACTGAAGATCAGGCGGAAGAAATTCTCGCAGATATTCATGAAGGGGTGTGTGGGCCTCATATGAATGGGAAGATGTTGGCAAGGAAAATCCTACGTCTAGGGTACTATTGGCCAACATTGGAAGCAGATTGTCACACATTTGTGAAGAAATGCTATAAATGTCAAATACATACGAATCTCATCCATGTACCACCTACCGAATTACATTCTCTTACCTCTCCTTGGCCATTTTCGGTATGGGGAATTGAAATTATTGGCAAGATTTCACCCAAGTCGTCTAATGGTCACGAGTATATACTCGTTGCAATTGACTACTTCACCAAGTGGGTTGAGGCCGCTTCTTACGCAAAGCTTACATCCGCATCAGTTGCTAAATTCATACGCACCAACATCATATGCAGATATGGAATTCCCCATGAACTTATCTCGGATAATGGATCTCATTTCAAGAAAGAAGTAATCACTCTTTGCGAAGAGTTCAAGATTAAGCATCATAAATCCTCACCTTATCGGCCGCAGACGAATGGGGCGGTGGAAGCTGCAAACAAAAATGTCAAGACTATAATTAGCAAAATGACAGAAACTTATAAGGATTGGTCGAATAAGTTACCGTACGCCTTGTGGGCTTACAGAACATCAATTAGAACTTCAACGGGAGCAACCCCTTACTCTCTTGTTTATGGAATGGAAGCAGTGCTACCTGTTGAGATCCGTGTACCTTCGCTCCGAATATTGACTGAAGTCAAGTTGCTAGAAAATGAATGGGCAGATGCCAGATATAAAGAGCTGAACATGCTAGATGAGAAGAGGTTAAAGGCGCTTTACCATGTACAGGGTTACCAGCGCAGAATAGCCCGGGCTTTTAATAAAAAGGTTAAAATCAGAGATCTAGAAGAAGGCAATCTTGTTTTGAAAGAGAACCGAGCACCAGTGTTTGACCCAAGAGGCAAGTTCAAACCAAATTGGTCATGACCATACATTGTGGACTAAATCTTACCCGGAAAAGCCGTCAAGCTCCGTAATTTAAATGGAGAATATTGTCAGAACCAACAAATCTTGATCAACTCAAGAGGTTCTATGCTTGAACACTAGAAGGCCGTCTTTTGGCCGAATAAATCCCAAAGTCATAACCCAGAATTAAAAAATATGTAACCTTTTGCGAACCCTTTTGAGCCTAAATAAAGTTTTCCTTCAAAAACCCAATATACTAGGGGCATTCGCCCTGAACTACGCATGACCTGATCCCTACACTGGGGTACGTAGGCAGCTCGGTTAAACCGAGTTCGGTTGTTTCAAAAAAAGAAAAATCAATCATTCCAAAAAGAAGTTGAAAAGAAAAAGAAAAAATCTATGCAAAAAGAAAAGAAAAATTGAAATACCTTCAAACTAGGGGCATTCGCCCTGAACTACGCACGACCTGATTCCTACCTTGGGATACGTAGGCAACCTGTTCACAGGTTCGGTCGAAATCTTTGTTGAACCTTAAACCATTCTTTGAAAAGCCCTATCCTACCTATAAAGTCCTTCCGGTGTTCAGAATTAATGATCTAGGTCCTGAAACACAAAAAAGTGAAAAAAAAAGAAAAAAAAAGAAAAAAAGAAGAAAAGGAACGGAGTTTGAAGATCTGCTAGACTGAAAACCTGAGAAGGATGTCTAGGCAAAATTTAAGATCATTCCCCTGCTAAGTTGAAAACCCGAAAGGGCGGCTTAGGCAAAAGCTAAGCTAAGGAGATAGCTTGCTGGATCGAAAACCTAGAAAGGTGGTTCAGGCTAAAGTTAAGGCTAGCACGGTCCGCCAAGTTAAAAACCCTGAAGAGATGACTTGGTCACGGTAAGAGAATCATTATAAGAAGGTTACAGCCGGCATCAAGACTGAAGATCAACAGAAGTTCAGGCAAATGCAAGTGCCATCCTCAAAACTGGGGGCATTGAAACTAAACAATCTTAAGAGTCGTAATTAAATCCTTGAGGCATTACTGTTTTAAGGGAAAAGTCCAGTGTTTACCAATTGAGAAACTATTCCTCGAAAGGATAGACTTACCAAACAAAATATTAACTAGGTCAGAAGCATCGCTCTATTTGTCAGTATAGTCAGTCAATCTTTATTATTCTAAGTTCACTCATTCAGAGCTCCTCAATCCTTTGAGTAGTGTCCTTTACCCAAATTTCCTCTTTAAGAAGAGTCAGCCGTCGTCCTTGTGTCCAAATGATGCAACTGTCTCGGTGAAGGAGGTCCGGCCTCGTCAGCTTCCTGCAATTATATGAAAGAGCTCGAGAACCTAGTCAAATAGCTTCATTTCAAAGAAGATCAACTCAGAAGAATCCAGAAAAAAAATCCGAAAAACCAGTTCCCATAAGAAGATCATACCCTAGAAAAGCACCTTGAGCTTGGAAGAACCTTAGATGCAATGGTGGTTGAGCCAGTTTCTCATAAATATGAACCATTAAAAATCAGAATCTCCTTCCAGTCAGTTGAATATTTGTCTGAATGCTTGTCAAAAGAAGAATCCTTTGTACCAGTGTCCAAATATTCCGAGGTCCCAATTCATATCCCCAGTAAAGAAGATCTTGATCTAAGAAATTTCAAGTCCTGTGAGACTCTCTTGTTCATCCCCGGTAAACAATTCAAAATGCTAATAAACTTGTGTAAAAACCAGTTTACTAGTTCATCAATTACCAATTCCTGATTCGCCAGTTCCAGTTACAGTGTCCAGTATTCCAATATTCCAGTTCTAGTATCCAGTATTCCAGTATTCTAGTTCCAGTTCCAGTATCCAGTATTCCAATATTCCAGTTCCAGTATCCAGTATTCTAGTATTCCAGTTCCAATGTCCAGTACTCTAGTATTCCAGTTCCAAGTTATCCAGTCTTCCAATTCCCCAGTCCACCCATTGTTTGATTATTCAGTTTCTCAGTTCTCTGGTTCTCAAGTCCTTAAGCCTCTAATTCTCCGGTAATCGAGTCCTCCAGTTTTTAAATTGTCATTTCCAGTCTCTTATCTTCGAGCCCGTTTGGGAATGGTGTCTCAATTTTTGAGTCCATTTGTGATTGGTCTCTTATCCTCTTTGAGCCCGTTTATGAACGGTGTCTCATTTTCTGAGTCCATTTGTGAATGGTCTCGTATCCTCTTTGAACCCGTTTGTGAACGGTGTCTCATTTCTCGAGTCCATTTGTGAATGGTCTCTTATCTTCTTTGAGCCCGTTTGTGAACGGTGTCTCATTTTCCGATTCCATTCGAAAATGGTCTCTTATTCTCTTTGAGCATCATACAAATGTGATGTCTCATTTCCGTGGAATCTGTATAAATACGGTATTTCATTCTCTCTGAGTCCATTAAAAAAATGGTCTCTTATTCTCTTTGAGCATCATACAAATGTGATATCTCATTTCCTTGGAATCTGTATAAATACGGTATTTCATTCTCTCTGAGTCCATTCAAAGATGGTCTCTTATTCTCTTTGAGCATCATACAAATGTGATGTCTCATTTTCTTGGAATCCGTATAAATATGGTATTTCATTCTCTTCGAGTCCATACGACTATGGTCTTTTATTCTCTTTAAGCATCATACAAATGTGATGTCTCATTTCCGTGTAATCTGTATAAATACGGTATTTCATTCTCTCTGAGTCCATTAAAAAAATGGTCTCTTATTCTCGTTGAGCATCATACAAATGTGATGTCTCATTTTCTTGGAATCCGTATAAATACGGTATTTCATTCTCTCTGAGTCCATTCAAAGATGGTCTCTTATTCTCTTTGAGCATCATACAAATGTGATGTCTCATTTTCTTGGAATCCGTATAAATACGGTATTTCATTCTCTTCGAGTCCATACAACTATGGTCTTTTATTCTCTTTGAGCATCATACAAATGTGATGTCTCATTTCCGTGGAATCTGTATAAATACGGTATTTCATTCTCTCTGAGTCCAATAAAAAAATGGTCTCTTATTCTCGTTGAGCATCATACAAATGTGATGTCTCATTTTCTTGGAATCCGTATAAATATGGTATTCCATTCTCTTCGAATCCATACAACTATGGTCTCTTATTCTCGTTGAGCATCATACAAATGTGATGTCTCATTTTCTTGGAATTCGTATAAATATGGTATTCCATTATCTTCGAATCCATACAACTATGGTCTCTTATTCTCTTTGAGCATCATACAGATATCTCATTTCCGTGGAATCCGTATAAATATGGTATTTCGTTCTCTCTGAATCCATTTGAAAATGGTCTCTCGATTCTCTTTGAACGTCATACGAATATGATGTCTCATTTTCTTGAAATTCGTATAAATATGATATTCCATTATCTCTGAGTTATCTTTGACCATCATATAAATATGATGTCTTATTTTTCCTTGAAATCCGTATAAATACGTTATTTCATTCCCTCTGAGCCCATTTGAAAATGGTTTTTTCTCTTTGATGTTTCATTTTCTTGGAATTTGTATAAATGCGATATTCCATTATCTCTGAGTTATCTTTGAGCATCATATAAATGTGATGTCTCATTTTCCTTGAAATTCGTACAAATACGTTATTTCATCCTCTCTGAGTCCATTTGAAAATGGTCCCTTCTCTTTGAACATCATGCAAATATGATGTCTCATTTCCTTGGAATCCGTATAGATAAGGTATTTCGTTCTCTCTTCTAACCATTCGAAAATGGTTCCCTGTTCTCTTTGAGCATCATATAAATATGATGACTCATTTCCTTGAACTCCGTATAAATACGGTATTTCATTCTCTTCGAGTCCATTCAACTATGGTCTTTCATTCTCTTTGAACATCGTATAAATGTGATGTCTCATTTCCGTGGAATTTGTATAAATGCGTTGATTCATTCTCTCCAGATCCATTCGAAAATGGTCTCTTGCTCTCTTGAGAGCCGTATAAATACGGTATCTCATCCTTTTTCAGTCTATTCAAAAATAGTCTCTTATTCTTCTTTGGGATCCATACAAATATGGTTGCTCATTCTTTGGGAAACCGTACAAAGTCGGTGTCTCATTCTGATATCTCATTCCTTGTGGGCCCGTACAAATACGAGGCCTCATTCTTTTGAATCCATTCGAAATGTTATCTCATGTCTTTGAACCCATACAAATATGGTATCACATTTTATCTGAGCTCGTGATGCTTCGTTTCCTTTAAAAATCTTTCAAAAGTCATCAATTATTCCCTCTAAGACCATTTGAAAATGGCATCTCATTTCCTCTGAAAATCCGTTTGAAAATGGTACCCCATTCCTTCATTGCCCGTTCGAAAACGGCGCTGCATCATAATCATCTTTTGTTCTGGATTGCAAGATTTTTGCACCCAGAGTAAATCCGATTCTCCGTTATTCTAAACTGCCATCTCATGGTGTTTAGAGTAAAAGATTTTTGATATATGTTCAAATTCTAGGATTTCATCTAGGGTGTTGCATTATGTTAGGTTCCATGCATTCGCATTTATACTGCATTTTGTCTAGAGAGTCCTTTGTTGGCAAAACACTGCGCAAAATGATGTTGTCACTTTTGCTTTGGCATTCACTGACTACGTCATCTCTACCAAAGAGGGGCATTTGTAGACACCCTCATTTTGCTCCGCTTTAATCAACAAAGAAGTTAGTGTTTCGCTATTGGTTTTCTACCGTTTTCCATTTTCATGTCCGTCTCGTACCTTTTCTCAATTTTTCTGGTCATTTCCGCAATGTGCTGCATTTTTCCGCCAAGGGTTGAGAAGGGTTATTCAGAAGAATCCAAACCAGGGAGAATTTGGACCCGTTCGGTGGGCCCGCGTTGAACATTTGCTTAGATTTGGATCAAACGGGGGGGCCCGCATATTGTTTTAATGAAAAATGAGTTTCGAGCCTACTTCGATCTAATGCATAAAGATGTACACCAAGGGAGCGGTCAAGATCTCAGAGAAGTCATTTTAACAGCCAATTTTTTGTGGCGACCATCAAGTTGAGCTATTCAGATAACCCTTGAAAACGATTTAAGGAGCACAACAAATTTATATTGAGGTCCATTAATTGAGTGGCTCGGATCATCCCATGAAAAATGATTTGAGGGCCCAACCCACTTGCATTGCAGCCCACTAATTGGGCGGATTGGATCATCCAATGGCTGATTTGTGGGGTATGACCATCCATGTTGTGACCCATCAATTAGGTAGTTCGGATCATCTTATGGAAATAATTTCAAGGGTGCAACTCATTTACGTTGAGGCCAAATCAAATGGACGGTTTGGATTATCATGAAAATGATTAGGTGGGCATGATCATCGGTTGGATGGTCCGAATCATCCCAAAGAGGTGATTTTGGGTGCAACTAACTTATGATATGACCCACCTAAAACCAAGTTGAATTGGTCTCTTAAAATCTTGATCGTCCACCTGCTTTTTGGCAATTCTTCTTCATTGTTAGCATCCTTAGCTATTAAAGAGAGTTTCTAATTATGATGGACATGTGAATATCCTTATTTATGGCGTGGAATCCAATGCATGGGAATTGGGTTAATGCATGGGAATTGGCTTTCTATCTTGCTATAATGAAAAAAAAGAAATCGTCAATATGAGATGGAAACTTGCCATAATGGGATGGCTAAAATGGAAAGCTAAAATATGACCTTAAATGCAAAGGTGAAGTTTCTGTTCAAAGAAGCTTTCTATTATAAGGAGTAGGAGCTGAATATAAAAAAAAAAAGAAGAAGAAAACTCGGGATCTAGGGGAAAAACGGAGCGTCTCCTCAAGCTCAAGCCCTCTCTGTTTTTCTCTATCCCTCTCTGCCTCTTATCCCTCTCATCTCCCTCATCTCTACACCCATCCCAAACAGCAGCCATATCTCACCACTCTCCGCTGTTCTCTCTCTGCTCTCTCTCACTCTCACACTCGCCATAACCCACATCCATCTCCCCTATATCTTCTCCCCAACAGCAAGAGCTCGGTGAAAAATAAAAAAACACAGAAAGCTCTGGTGGATTAGGCTGTAGAAAGAACGGCTCTCTCGTTGCTCTCTCTCGATCCCTCCTCTCACTCTGTTTTTCTCTCGATCCCTCTCTCTCCCTCTATTTTTCCCTCTCCCTCTCTCTCACTCTCTTTTTCTCTCGATCCCTCTACCTCCCTCTGTTTTTCCCTCACAACCACTCTCAATCTCTCTATCTCTCACAATCTCCCCTCTCCTTCAACAGTTCTCTCCATCTTCCCTTAACAGCCCCTCTCGGTCTCACACCCACCTTCTCTCAAAAAAACAGAGTATCTCTCTGTAATCTCCATCTCTTTGCATCACTCCCTCTCAATCCACCCCACTCTCGTCTCTCTCGCTCTATACGAGACAAAAAAATAGAGCATCTCTTGATCTCTGTTTCTCGTGATCTCTAGCTCTCTCTCTGCTATCTCTCTATCTCTCTCACTCTTAATTCTCTCTCTGTTATCTCTCAACCCTCTATCTGTCCAACTCTCTCTGTGTCATCTCAATCTCTCGCTCTATCTCGGTTTCTCTATCTATCTGTCAAACTCTCTCTGTGTCTTCTCAATCTCTCACTCTATCTCGGGTTCTCTATCTCTCTGTCACTCACTCTCAATCCCTCTCTATCTCTTACATTCTCTCTAAATCCTTGTCTGTCTCTCTTTGTCTATCTCAATCCCTCTGTATCTCTTACATTCTCTCTAAATCCTTCTCTGTCTCTCTTTGTCCATCTCAATCCCTCTCTGTCTTCTTTCGTTCTCTATTTGTATCTCTCAATCTAGCTCACTCTCATTATCTCTCAATCTTATTCACTCTCACTCTCTTTCATTCTCTATTTGTCTCTTAACTCTCGAACTCTCTTTGTCAATCTCTCTCTATCTCTCTCATTCACTCTCATTCTCTCTCTGTTAATCTCTCCCTATCTCTCGCACTCTCTCTCTACAGTGGTGAATAAAATAAAATAAAAAGGGAAGAAAGGACATTGGATCGAGCATCGGTGAGATTTTTCGGATTCTTCGGTTCTCGGATTCGGCGAGGATTTCAATTACAGGTAGGTGCACAATTCTCAGATTTTTCCAGGGTTATTTGGTATTTTTTTATATTTTGCATGATTTTTAGCATTTAATTGAATTTAATTCAATATTATAAGTGTGTACTAAAAATCATGATCTACATGAGTCTTTCAATTCCGATTCGTCCCGAAATTTAATACACTGATCTATTTAAATAGACTAAAATAACCATCGGATCGGATCGGACATTGGATCAAAGGATTTCGAAAATTTGAGTGAAGAATGGAATTTCATTTAAAATAATGGCTGAGAAATTACAAAATTTGAAAAAATAGCTATATCAGGATGATTGATTTTGGGGAATTTTAAATTTTTCTTGTGTTCATCACATCAGAACAAGATTAAAGGACATTTTAAAAATAGAAAACTCTTTAAAAATGTCTGTTTGCCGAAGAAAAATAAAATATATACTAAATAGATTCCAAAATTAATGAAATTTTGTGAGAAAATAATATGGTACCGATACATTCTACCATGAATTTGTAAGAATTTTTGGATTTTTTTTGCTATATTATTTGATGCTTTCTTTGAAAACAATCAGATTTTGTGAGATTTTTTACTGACATCAGATCACTATTAAAATTCACAAAATTTTTACAGTAGTCTTATATTTCATATTTCTTGCTGCTGTAAAATTTTCAATTGATTTGGATCTTGTTGCCTAAGGGATGTAGTGTAAATTCATAATCTGGTCTTGAAATTGAAAAATCCGAAATTGGTAGTAAATAGTCTCAAAAATTCATGAAAATCTCACAGCATGCTATGATTGCTCATATCTCAATGAATTTAGATTTCTATTTCTAGTGGTTTCTGTGTTCATTTTACAATCTGGTCATATTGTTATTAAATCAAAACTTAATAAGCGCTTAATATAAAAATCTGTAAAACTCTTCCAATAAGCTACATACATTCACATCTTGTTGCTGTAGAAATTTCAATTCGTTTTGAACTCGTTTGCAATAAGTCCACTTGTAAAATCACTCATGCGGTTTAAAATTGATGAAATCCATTAAAAAATTGAAATTAATTAAAAATCATCATAAAGTTTCTAAAGAACCTTAAATTTCTGTCACCTATTTATTCTTTGATCCATTGAAACAGAAATCTTAGGATCCTTAGATTTTCCTGGTAAAATGGCCAGTGCATCCATAATCGTATCCCAATTGCAATCGATCTTTGACAATTTGAATATTTAAGCTATAGCATGTTATTGGCTCCGAGGTTACTGTCCACGGAAATCCTGAGATATGCCAGGCAATAAGGTGCTATAACTTAAGTATTAAATTGCACAAGGAAAGAGCGCACGATTCCCTTCCATGGATGCTATTCGAGGCCGAAATTGGTGAACCATAGAGCCTTTGGTATTCCTTAAATGTTCAAAAACCGAAAATCCTTGAAATCTGAAATTCATTAACTCTATGAACTTAAATCGATTTGTATCGTGTCTTTCGGAACCATTGGATTATGGTTTCCGTCATAATAACCATTAGAGCCCAATTTAGGAACACTTATGTCAGGTTGTGTCCTAAGTTTTAGGGAGTCCTAGGTTTTAGGGAGTCCCAGAGTTAGGAGTCCAGCCTCATCACGGGCGTTTGCTATGGATAGCAAGCGTGCCATAGGTTTAGTTACACTAGTCACCCAGTCTTTCCCTAGGACAAGCCTAGTTAACTAGGATGTAGGTTAACCTGCATTAGTCTAAGGGACAACTTGCATTAGATAAGATTATATAGCATCTTAGATGAAATCCTAAGATAATAAAATCCTCAACTTGAATTAAATAACTTCTCTTAAAACTGTTGAAACAGTCAATCCTGTCTAGATCGGTGTCTTAGTTGAGTTAGGCATAAGTAGCTTAGCTTAGATGCACCGAACTACGTCGACTCTGATCCCAGTGAGGCTTGGGTACATAGGCAGCTTGGATGTCTGATGGCATACCAATCACGAGTCGGCTTCACAACAAATTGTGGGGTTTTGTATATTAATTTTCTTGTAAATTCTTAATTAAATCACTTAGGACTTTCCATGAAATTAGAATTTTAGGAGAACTTTCACTTAGATTGAATTCAAACTAATTAAGAAATTAAGATACACATTTAGGATCTACATTGAAATTAGATCATAGGATGCATGTCACATAGTTAGCACACTAACATAGAGTTAAATGAGCCATTTAAAATAAATTCAAAAGAGTTAACTTTTGGAATTGAAGACCGATTATCGGGCAGGAATGGTGCATGTGGTGGATAACTCCCCATACCTTCCATTCTTATAACCAGGTAACGAGTCTAGATTTCTGGTTAATTATGGGTCCTAGATCCCATATCTAGGTGGCGACTCTGTCAGTCTCTTTTGTGTGGAATTCAGATTGCCTTAGTGATCTAAGTTCACATGAAAGATGAATTAAAATCGATAATAAAAATGCACACGCCAATCGCGTGGGTACGAGAGACCAAGAGAGAGCGTGGCGGCTCGCGCCCCACCCCTCTCGCGGGATCGGGTCCCACAGTTTGTTAATCATCAAAATATTTGAATGGGAGTACTTGTTGAACCCTTGGGCTAACAATCTCCCCATTTTCGATGATGACAAACACAATTTGCTTTAGGATAGGAGCTCCCCCTTGAGGGATGAATAGAACAATTTATGCTCTCCCTAAGAGATTGATTTAATTGAATATTTAAAACATTAATTTTAATGATGGAAATTGATTGCAAAATTCTAGGCATGGAGCTTTGCTCCCCCTCAATATATGCATATTATTATGACTTGAGAGCTCAAATATTCTCCCCCTTTTGGCATCACCAAAAAGGTGGAACAAAAGGAAAGAGGGTATGTGAGAGCCAAGGAGACAACTCAGGTGTAATGCAAGAAAGAAAGCAGTCATAAGACAAGGTATGCGAGCAAAAAAAAATAGAACGGAGAAGCACACCGCACTGTAAACCAAAGATATATATATATATATATATATATATATATATATATATATATATATATTTTTAGATGTTGTCAAATGGCATACATAGAAGTGCATACAACCAGTCAAAAGACATAGCATCCACGACACATCAAAACAACGACAGAATATAAATCGAATACAGCCCAAAAAAAATCCAACTAAAGAGGATCCATATGAACAACCAACGATCCGAATACAACCTAGTGAAATACAAACATATAGATAAGCCTAAGAGATAAGAGAAGTCTGATCAAAATGATGTCCAGTATCAGAGAACTAAAGCCATCTACTGCTCTGGAGGAGGCGGTGGCTGATGAGAAGAACTGTCCGGCTACTGGCGCCACTGGCCACTGAAGAGGTAATGGTAATAGGCGACCCACTGGTCATCAACATGGGTAGTTAGAGTCTGGAAGCGAGAGAAGATCGCAGAGTTGACATGAGTAGACAACCGTTCAAACTGTGAGGCTATGGACCGCTCAATGGCCTCCTGCATGTGAGCCAAATCCTGGCGAGTGCAGAACTGAGAAGTAGTCTGTGAGGGCGGGGGTGCCTGTGCAGCCTGAGCCTCGGCGTCGTCTCCCGCTCCATTGTCAGAACCAGCATCATCAGAGACAATGTGAACTACTGGTTGATTAAGTGCCATGCGGTTAAAGTTCTGATCATCGAACGGCGCAGTAGGAGTCATGGTCATCTCTCCATCGAAGATGACTCCAAAGTGGCGGAAGACACGAGTGAGAATCATGCCATAGGGCAAGGAAGAGCGGTAGCGGCCAGGGGTCTGAAACATATAGCAAAATATAATATAAGGCAGACAAAGCTGGCGACCCTCTAAGATGTAGTAGATAATATAGGCCTCTAAGGGTCTCAGGGATTCACGCATCCCAGCATGAGGGATGAAGATGTGGTACATGAAATTTTGGAGCATACGGGCAACCAGAATGAGGTCGGCAGGGCGCACGGGCATATTAGGTTTGTAGCGCCGTGTAACCCAACCATAGACAGTGTCATGATCAATATCATCAAGTGAATGGGTCCCATCTTCCAGCCAAAAATAATGTTGGAAGCCCTCATGGCTAATCCCAAGAAGGGTGGCAAAGGTGTGATAGTTGAGTTTGATGACAATTTTCTTGATCTTAGACTCGATTTTGAAGAAGGAAGGGAAAATGGTGAGATTGGTGTCGAAGAGACGCACTAATCGAGGGTAAACGGGTTTGTTGATGTGAAGGATGGGCGTCCAATGGAGGGCATCAAATTTGGCTTGTAAGTCAAAATATTGAAGGACAGGGGGATCAATGTACCTACCGGTAAGGACGCCCTTAGTGCCGACATCGGCCCAGAGTTTTTTGGCCTTATCCCCAGTAAAATAGAAGTTTGGCACAACCTCTGCCGCCACAACTTTGGCCTTTGCCTTCTTCCGTGAAGGCCTCCGTGAAGGCCCTTCTTACTCGGGAACGTCCTCGGGAATGTATTCCGGATTTGCAACTTGGGAGGAGCCGCCAATGTAGAGATTTTTGGTTTTAGGAGGCATGGTGAAGAGAAAAAATGAGGTGTTAAAGAAAAATAGAGAAATAGCCCTAAAATTGAGGAAAAAGGAGAAATAGAGGAAGAAAATGGAAGAAGATGGAGGAAGATGGAGGGAAATGGGAGAGAAAGGGAGATAGGCAAGAGAAAAGGAAGGAAAAAACGAGAAGATAGGGTTGTGGAGGAAGAAATGAGGGTTTAAAGGAAAATGAAAGAGGTTAGAAGAAAGAAGAGAAGGAATGGGGGTCGGATTGGGAGTGGATTAGGGTAGAAGGGGAAAGGGAACGTAGGGTTGGGAAAGAAAAGGGAGAGGGAGAAGAAGAGAAGAAGGAAAATGAAGGAAAATTTATCGGTCCAGGGCATTTAACGCCTCTGGCCCGATTCTCGGAGCTCCGAGAAAAATTCTTAGAGTTCCGAGAACACAGGTTTTTATTTTTATTTTTCTACTGGCTCGAATCTCGGAGCTCCGAGGACCACCTGGACGACGAAATCTGGGAGCTCCAAGAAATTTTTTCGGAGGTCTGAGAACTGTTCCAGGTTCCCTCTGCCCCTTTTCTCGGAGTTCCGAGTGTTTTATTTTTTATTTTTAAATAATAGTATATAATATGGATGGAGGTGGATGTATAGTAGTTGAAAAAGGTACGATGCAGAAAATGTGGGATATTTGAAGAATCATTTAGCAAAGTATGTGAAATTCCAAGGGTGGTCCCGAGTACTTACTCTAATTGCAACTTATGAGGAGGGAAAAAATTAGGTTGCTAACAAGTTTTTAATCTTTTGAAAACTCAAACCCAATTTTGAAGATAAGAGATCAAGAATGAAAATTAAGCACACAAGTTAAATCTAAAGTACAGTGCAAATGTAAAGCAAGAGATTAGAGAGATTGCACCCGAGACTTAAAGTGGTTCGATCCTCCAACGCGAGGCCTACTCCACTCCACCAACAAAACCCGTTGATGGCTTCACTATTTGATCTTCTTAACTTCGGCGAAGATCGGTGCCGATTACAATTCCAACCGCCTTTAACCTTGGTGGCGATCCTCACCACGGAGAGTGGGCTCTGCTTCTCCAAACACTCACCCGAATACAATTTTCTTGATAAAGAAAGAAAGAACAAAAAATCCCTCACAAGGGTTTACAAACTTAGTAGAAGATGTACAAATTTGAGCATAATGATCCAAATCCTAATCTTAGAGGATGAGATGCATAAACAAGCTTGAATCACTCTTAGGATGTTCAAATAGAGTTTTAGAGTGTTAGGATTAATAATTGGGAAGGTGGGAATACCCATATATATAGAAAAACCAAATATGACCGTTGGAGGGGCATAGTCGTAATTCTGGCAAAGTTTACAACGGTCACAAATTTCTTCCCGTTATAGTGTTCTCGGAGTTCCAAGAGAATTCTCGGACTTCCGAGAAATTCCTCGGAGTTCCGAGAATTTATCTCGGAGTTCCGGGAATACAAACAGAAGTTGGAAAAAAGCTACTGAACCAAATCTCGGAGCTTCAAGGAATCTCTTGGAGTTCCGAGCTCGGAGCTCCGAGAATTCTCTCGGAGTTCCGAGAAGCCTATTTCCAGGCAGATTTTCAATTCTGTTTCTTATTTGATTTGGCTTCCAACTTTACACCAAGTTGGGATTGTTATGAGGGTTCCAAAGTGTTGGAACACCACAAGGACAATCACTTAAACATTTAGGGTGTGTGTTTATTTACTTAATTTATGGCCTCTTAAACTTAAGCTAGAATTGGATCAATACAATCTAAAAAGACTTAAAATGGTCTTCACTTGCAATGCTTCAAGTCTTCTAGAGTCTTGGATTTCCGACGACTTTGGCCTTCCGAATGTGGTCAAATGAGTGCTTCTTGGCCTCAATCCAAGCAATCTTGTCTTTAAACAAATATGATCTACAACTTAGACAAACAAACACATTAGTGATATAAATCACTTGGGTATTGGAATCATCAAAATAAGATGGGAATGCGAAGGTGGGAACCATTGGACTTACAGTATGTAGATTGATAAATAGATGACATTTTATGTTCAATCCATAATCCAAAGCATGAAGCACATATATGACTTATCGATGGTATAGATGATGGCACATGGCCAAAGGATTAGGTGTCTTAATTAAGGTTGACGGTACCGACTCCCCCTTTGAACAAAGTGGGCTTGGGCACCAATTGAGTGAGTTTTAGAGTTAAGGTTTGATCATCTTACATAATGTAGTCACTATCAAAACGAGAGATATATATATAGATATATACAAGGAGAATATTGTCTGCTATTCATGCTTCATGTGCAAACTCTTTGACTTGATCCAAACTCCAAATATTGAGTCCACTCCTAAGATCACAAAATCGATCCTCATTAAGGGGTTTTGTGAAGATATCCGCCAATTGTTCATTGGTGTGGATGTACTTAATTTCAATATCCCTTTTTTGAGAATGATCTCTTAAGAAATGATGCCTTAGCTCTATGTGCTTGGTTCTAGAATGTTGAATTGGATTCTTTGTCAAGTTGATGGCACTTGTATTATCACAATGGATTGGAACATTACTAAATGCAAGATTCTAGTCCATGAGAGTGTTCTTCATCCATAGGATTTGTGGACAAGAAGCTCCGGCCGCAACATATTCGGCTTCGGTAGTAGACAAGGCTACGAAGTTTTGTTTTTTGCTAAACCAAGACACTAGAGACCTTCTTAGAAATTGACAAGTGCCACTTGTGCTTTTTCGATCAATTTTACAACCGGCAAAGTCGGCATCCGAAAATCCTACTAGGTTGAATTCATTCGATCGTTCATATCATAAACCTAGAGAAGGAGTTCCTTTGAAATATTTGAATATCCTCTTAACGGAACTCAAATGAGACTCTTTAGGAGCCGATTGAAACGTAGCACAAATACACACGCTAAATATTATATCCGGCCGACTAGCGGTCAAATATAATAGACTACCTATCATTCCTCTAAACTTCTTCTCATCAACCGGTTTGCCAATTTCATCCCTTTCTAATTTGGTGGAAGTGCTCATAGGCGTCGGCTTGATTTGTGAGCTATCCATGCCAAATTTCTTAAGGAATTCCCTAGTATACTTCTCTTGGCTGATGAAAATTCTATTTTTACATTGTTTGATTTGAAGTCCTATGAAATAGGTAAGTTCTCCCATCATACTCATCTTAAACTCTTTTTGCATGGTTTGTGCAAATTCTTCACACATCTTATCATTAGTAGCACCAAATATTGTATCATCTACATAGATTTGAACAATAAGCATATATTTTCCTCTTCTTTTAATGAACAAGGTTTTGCCAACCATACCCATTTGAAAGCCACTCTCTAATAGGAAGGAGCTATGCCTCTCATACCAAGCTCTAGGAGCTTGCTTTAGACCATACAAGGCTTTGTCCAACCTATATACGTGATTACGGTATTTGAAATCTTCAAAACCGGGAGGTTGTTCAACATAGACTTCCTCCATAATATACCCACTTAGGAATGCACTTTTCACATCCATTTGATACAACTCAAAGTTTTTATGGGATGCAAATGCAAGTAGCATCCTTATGGCTTCCAATCTAGCAACCGGAGCAAAGGTCTCATCACAATTGATACCTTCCTCTTGGTTGTAACCTTGGGCTACTAATCTTGCTTTATTCCTTTGAATATCTCTATGCTCATCGAGTTTGTTTCTAAACACCCATTTAGTCCCAATAACCGAGTGATCACTAGGCCTACCTTCATACTTGGTTTCTCTCAAATTGGTTTAGTTCCTCTTGCATAGCAACCATCCAAAATTCATCATTTTCGGCTTCTTTTATGGACTTGGGTTCTATTTGGGAAATAAAGGCCATGTTGGCACAAACATTCCTATAGTGAGATCTTGTCTTGACTCCTTGTGAGGTTTCACCTATAATTTGAGTAGAGGGGTGACTAGACACGATTCTACTATGTTTGGGAAGACCTTCTACTTCAAGCTCTTTTATAGGTTGACCTTCTAAATCAAGATTTTCTAAAGGTTGAACAATGGACTCTACTTAACTAGGAGGCTCTAGAAGATTTGCATCATTGTCATCTTCATTAATGACTTTAGGAGGTTCACATGACTCATCAAATTTGACATGCACGGATTCTTCAACAATTTGAGTTCTTTTGTTATAGACTCTATAAGCTTTACTATGGGTTGAATAGCCTAAGAAGATACCTTCATCGGATTTTGAATCAAACTTGTGCAAGGTGTCTTTCATGTTTAATATAAAATATTTACAACCAAAAACTTTGAAATAGCTAACTTTGGGGGGTGTTCCACTGCACAGTTCATAAGGTGTTTTGTTAAGGTGAGGTCTAATAAGCATTCTATTTAAAATATAGCAAGCCGTATCAGCTTTCGCCTAAAAGTTTCTTGGAACATTGTGCTCATTTAATATGGTTTTAGCCATTTCAATAAGTGATCTATTTTTCCTTTCAACTACCCCATTTTCATTACAAACGGTATCAAACTCAATGTTCTCAAACTCGGTTCCATGATCACTTCTAATTTCATTTATGAAAACCTCTTGTTCATTTTGAATTCTCTTGCACAAGTTGACAAATTTCTTGAAGGTTTCATCTTTACTAGTTAAAAACAACACCCAAGTAAACCTAGAGTACTCATCAACAATTACATATATATATATATATATCTACTTCCTCCTTTACTACGAGTCTTCATGGGAACAAATAGGTCCATGTGAATGAATTGTAGTGAACAAGAGGTAGATAATACACTTATGGGTTTGAAAGAGTCTTTCGCATGTTTTCCATGAATGCAAGCACTACAAACTTTATCTCTAATGTATTTGAGTTTAGGTAACTCTCTCACAAGATTCTTAGAAGACAATCTTGAAATCAAATTCATATGAGCATGACCAAGTCTCCTATGCCATAACCAAGGGTTATCATCCATGGCGGAGAGACATTGGATGTTTTGATTTTCAAGGTCTTCTAATGCTAATGAATACATATTACCATCTCTATATGTAACAAATTCAACTTCATTATTCTTAGCATTCAAAATCTTACAGCTATCTTTTTCAAAAAGAACTTTGTGACTAAGATCACATAGTTGACTAATGCTTATCAAATTAAATGAAAGACCATCAACAAGCAAAACATGTTCAACTTTAATATCTTTAATTTTGATGGTACCTTCACCAATGATTTTGCTTCTTGTATCATCCCCAAATGTGACATTTCCTTGATGGCTCATGGTGACGAAGGTGAAATTGGTTACGTCTCTCATCATGTGCCTTGAGCAACCGCTATCCAAGAACCACTTGTCCTTTGAGGGTTTTCCTTTCAAGCACACCTACAAGAAACAAAGCTCATGTTGAAGTTCTAGGTACCCACTTTTTCTTGGGTCCTTCAAGGTTAGCAACATCATAAAGTTCATCTTTTCTAACCAAAATAAACCTAGATGCTTTTGATTTCTTAACATTGCATGCAAACCTTAAGTATCCTATTCTACCACAATAGTGACAAGTAAGGACAAATGCACTAGTGCTAGCATGCACGTGAGAAGAATACATTACAAACTTATTCTTAAATGAGGGTTTTCCTTTATAAAGGGGTTGGTATCCAAGACCAACTTTTTCTAGAGCTACAAGCTTATTTTCAAGAATTTCATCTAGTTTATTTTTTCCACATGAGAATTTTCTAAACGTTAAATCAAGTTCTTTACATTTCAAAACGAGTTTCTCATTTTTCTCTTTCAAACTTTTGTTTTCGAAAATTAATTTGTCTACTGCTTCATTTAAGGCTTTGTTTTTCAAAATCAAATTGTCACACGTGTTGGTTTGCAAATCAAGTTCATTTTTCAAGAACCCAAAATTCCTAGTTATATCTTGCAAGGATTTTTTCATGGTTTTATTTTTGGCAAGTTGTAAATCCAAATTTTCATGAAGTTTTTCATAAGCAATTAATAGTTCATCATTACAGAATTCATGAGACATATCATCAACATCATTTATCTCGGATACGGAGATGTATTGTGTCACATCGGTGAGTCCCATGAAGCAAAGGTCATCTTCATCTTTTCCGTTGGATTCATTTCCGGATGAGGCATTGTGGTACCCTGATCCCGCGAGAGGGGCGTGGGGCGCGAGCCGCCGCGCGCTCTCTCTTTGGTCTCTCGTTCCCACGCGATTGGCGTGTGCATTTTAATATTGATTTGAATTCGTCTTTCCTGTGGACTTGGGATCACTAAGGCAATCCGAATTCCACACGAAAGAGACTGACAGAGTCGCCACCTAGATGTGGGATCTAGGACCCATAATTAACCAGAAATCTAGACTCGCTACCTGGTTACGAGAATGGAAGGTATGGGGAGTTATCCACCACATGCACCATTCTTGTCCGATAATCGGTCTTCGATTCCAAAAGCTAACTCTTTTAAATTTATTTTAAATGGCTCATTCAACTCTATGTTAATGTGCGAACTAAGTGACATGCATCCTAGAATCTAATTTCAATGTGAATCCTAGATGTGTATCTTGATTTATTAATTTGTCTGGATTCATTCTAAGTGAAAGTTCTCCTAGAATTCTAATTTCATGGAAAACCCTAACTGATTTGATTAAGTATTTACAAGAAAATTAATATACAAAACACCACAATTTGTTGTGGTGCCGACTCGCGGGTGGTATGCCGTCAGACATCCAAGCTGCCTACGTACCCAAGCCTCACTGGGATCAGAGTCGACGTAGTTCGGTGCACCTAAGCTAAGCTACATATGCCTAACTCAACTAGGACACCGACTTAGACGGATTTGACTGTTTCAACAGTTTTAAGAGGAATTATTTAATTCAAGTTGAGGATTTTATTATCTTAGGATTTCATCTAAGATGCTATATGATTCTTATCTGAATGCAAGTTGTCCCTTAGACTAATGCAGGTTTTGCCTACATCCTAGTTTACTAGGCTTGTCCTAGGGAAAGATCGGGTGACTAGTGTAACTAGACCTATGGTACGGTTGCTATTCATAGCAAGCGTCCGTGATGAGGCTGGAATCCTAACTCTAGGACTCCCTAAAACCTAGGACACGGCACGACACCAGTGTTCCTAAATTGGGCTCTAATGGTTCTTAGATTGGAAACCATAATCCAATGGTTCCGAAAGACACAAGATAAATCGATTTAAGTTCTCGAGGTTAATGAGTTTCAGATTTCGAAGATTTTCAGTTTCTAGACATTTAAGGATTACCAATGGTTCTAGGGTTCACCAATTTCGGCCTTGAATGGCATCCAAAGGAGGGAATCGTGCGCTCTTTCCTTGTGCAATTTAATACTTAGGTTATAGCATCTTATTGCCTGGCAGAATCTCAGGATTTCCGTGGACACCAACCTCGGAGCCAACAACATGCTATAACTTAAATATTCAAATTGTCAAAGATCAAGTTGCAATTGGGATACGATTATGGATGCACGGGCCATTTTTCCAGGAAAATCTAAAGATCCTAAAATTTCTGTTTCAATGAATTAAGGAGTGAACATGTGACAGAATTTTAAAGTTCTTTAGGAATTTTTATATGATTTTCAATTAATTTCGAATTTTCCATGGATTTTATCAATTTTAAGCATATGAGCGGTTTTACAAGTGAAATTGTTGCAAATAAATTCGAAATGATTTGAAATTTCTACAGCAGCAAGATGAAAATGTATGTAGCTTACAGGATGAGTTTTGCATATTTTTACATTAAATTCACATTTAATCTTGAGTAAACCATTAAATGTCCAGATTGCACAATTAACACATAAACTAGTCGAAACGTAACTCTAAATTCTATGAAATTTCTACAGAAATACGATATGAATCAAAATAGCATGCAGTGAGATTTTCATGAATTTTAGAAATTATTTACTACCAATTTCGGATTTTACAATTTCCAGACCAGATTATAAATTAACACTACATCCCATATTAAAACAGATCCAAATCACACGAAACTTTTACAGTAACAAGTAATATAAAAGATAAGACTACTGTAAAAATTTTATGAATTTTAATGATGATCTGATGTTAGTAAAAATTCTCCTAAAATCTGATAAGTTTCAAAGAAAATATTAAATAATATACCAAATAAACTCCAAAAATCTTTATAAATTCATGGTAAAATGAATATGTAACATATTATTTTCCCACGAAATTTCATTAATTTTAGAATCTGTTTGGTATATAATTTAATTTTTCTTCTTCAAAAGATGTTTTTTGAAGAGTTTTCCATTTTTAAAACACAATTTGCGGAAAAAATCAGAAAAATTCGGAAAAATACAGAAATATTTTGAGAACAATGCACCTACCTGTGGTGAAGATCTCCGCCCAATCCAAAAAAATATAAAAAAATCCTGCCGCCGCCGATCCGCTCCGCCGTCTTTCGCTTTCTCTGGAGTGTTTAGAGGGAGTGATTGAGGGAGTGAAGAGATAATGGAAGAAGAATATTAGGGAGAGGGATGGAAGAATATATTGAGGAAAGGGATTGGAGGGAGTGATTAGAAGAGATAATGGAAGATAAATTTCTTTCTTTTTTTCCTCCCCCTCTTATGGATGGGAAGGGAGATATATATAGGGAGAGAAAGAGAGAGAGAGAGATATGTTGGTGGAGAGCTCATCATGTTGTCCCTCTTAGTGGAGAATCCATCATTATTGTTCTTAGTGGAGGGCCCATCATGTTTCTTAGTGGAGAGTCCATCATTATTGCTCTTAGTGGAGGGCCCATCATGTTTCTTAGTGGAGAGTCCATCATTATTGCTCTTAGTGGAGGGCCCATCATGTTTCTTAGTGGAGAGTCCATCATTATTGCTCTTAGTGGAGGGCCCATCATGTTTCTTAGTGGAGAGTCCATCATTATTGCTCTTAGTGGAGGGCCCATCATGTTTCTTAGTGGAGAGTCCATCATTATTGCTCTTAGTGGAGGGCCCATCATGTTTCTTAGTGGAGAGTCCATCATTATTGCTCTTAGTGGAGGGCCCATCATGTTTCTTAGTGGAGAGTCCATCATTATTGCTCTTAGTGGAGGGCCCATCATGTTGTCTTAGTGGAGAGCTACCATCATTGCTCTTCATAAGAGGCCCCACAACGCGGGCCCCACAATGTGGGCCCTCGGTTGATTCGATTTTAAACAAATGTTCAATGCGGGCCCACCAAACGAGTCCAAATTTAATCAAAATGCATCATGCGGCCCCACCAAATGGGTCCAACTTTCTCGATCCAAATTTAATTGAAGCACCCAATGCGGGCCCACCAAACGGGTCCCAATTCTCTCTGGTTTAGATTTTTCTGAATAATCCTTCTCAACATTTAGCGGGAAAATACGAAACACGACGGAAACGACCAAAAATATTTAGAAATGTAACAAACGGATGCGGGAAAGAAAGACATTGGAAAACCGACGGAAAACAAACCCTAATTTCTTTATCGATTAAGGTAGAACAAAATGGGGTGTCTACAGGCATTTTCTTCATCCCAAGCCGCCGCACACAAAGTCTTTTTGCCACTTCTTCTATTTTTCTTATTCTTGTCATTGTTGTTGATGAGTGGGAAATTTGGCCTTATATGACCAACCTTGTTGCACTTATAGCATCTCATCTCCTCTTTGCTTGAAGGCCTATTTCTTCCTTAGCTAGAGTTGCCTCCTCTCTTGAACTTAAGAAATTTCTTGAATCTCTTTGCGAAGAGAGCAAGATCATCATCTTGTATGTCTTCTTCACTCTCTTCTTCTTCACTTTCAACTCTTGCTTTAAAAGTTATTCCTTTCTTTTTTATATCATCCTTTTGTTTGTTTAAGGTTTCTCTTCCTTTTAAAATTATTTTAAAAGTTATCAAAGAACCTATTAAGTCTTCTAAGCCCATTCTTGAGAACTCTTTTGCTTCTTCAATGGTGGTGACCTTGGGATCCCAATCTTTAGGTAAAGACCTAAGTATTTTGGTAACTAATTCCTTGTTGGACAATTGTTTACCTAATGGTTTCAAACCATTTGTTATGTTTGTGAACCTAGTATGCATTTCGGCAATGGTTTCATTAGGGTCCATCATGAATAGTTCATATTCTCTATAGAGAAGATTCATCTTGGACTCTTTCACTTGATTTGTCCATTCATGAGCTACCTCTAGCATATCCCAAATCTCCTTAGCGGTTTCAAGAGTAGACACTCGATTGAACTCCTTGGGAGATAAGGCACAAATGAAGGCATTCATTGCTTTTGCATTGATAGTGGACTCTTTTCTTTCATTTTCATCCCATAGGTCCATATTAGTACTAGGTTCTTTATATCCACTTTGGATGCTTCTCCAAACATCAAAATCTAAAGATTTCAAAAACACTTTCATTCTAGCTTTCCAATATGGATAGTTTGAGCCATTGAAGAAGGGAGGTCTAGTAGTGGATTGCCCCTCATTACTATGAGAAAATGTTGCCATTTGATCTTTCCCTTGTAGGTTTTGAAAGAGAAGTCCTATGTAAGAGCCTGTGCTCTGATACCAAGTAAATTCCACTTAGCAACCCAAGAGGGGGTGAATTAGGTGTCTTTTCAAATTTTAAGGATTTTGAAAACTTTGATTGCACTAGTTTTAGATTGAATAGGAAATTAAAAATAGGATTCAGAGGAAGAGTAAAATGCTTACCACAAGAGAAGAGGTGAAGAGAGAAAGAAGCTTTGACACAAGGATTTTTATAGTGGTTCGGTCTTAGCTCAATACCTACTCCACTCTTCTCAAGTTGCTCTCCTTGAGGATTCCACTATCTTCTCCAAGGAACTTAAATACGGCGTTCCTTCTGCCTTGTACAAATCGAGCTTCGAGCTCCAAGGGTCTTCTATGGCGCCCTTTGTGCCAAATACAAAGAAGATGAACGATTTTAGCTTCCTTGCCTCTAGATAGGCTAATTACATGTAAAGCTCACTCACTCTCACAAGAAAAAGATCACCAAATGAAAAACCCTAAAAATCTCTCAAGAATAATCTAAAGTAAAGGCACAAGAGAGAGATGGAGTGTGAAAATCTTGAGGAGAAGGAGAATGTATGCTTTTTAGTGCTCTTAAAATATTTTGTAAACTCCTTGGATTGTTCCCCAAAAGTCCCAAGGTCCATATAAATAGAGGGCAGAAAATATGCATTTTTTAAGCTCCCCAACGGTCTTCTTGGAGTCCGGGCTCGGAGCTCCTAGCGGGCCGTTGGCCCATTATTTTTTTAACCTGGAACCATTCTTGGAGTTCCGAGAAGCCTTTGCACAGCAGATTTTTCTTATATTTTTTGCTGATTTTGTTTGGGCTTTTGGAACTTTATTTTATCAAGTTAAATGGAATGTCATGAGGGTCCAACAATGTTGGGACACCACTATGAACATTCACAAACGCATTAAGTTCTACTTAGATTGATTTTAACTCTCCTTTGTGCCATAGACCTAGACTATACATGAAGGACCATTTACATTCTAATTTTACTTAGTCTTCAATCTTATTGGCACCTTGTAGAGGGTTTGACATGTCTTCACTCAACTTCATTGATGCTTTTTTCATGCCTTTGAGCTTGAATGATTTGTCATTTGTCGTTCAATCTCGAGGATGCTAAATATATGAACACAATAACTTTGCCAATGTGTATAATTAGTGTATAAAACCTTTTATAACAAATTGAGTTTGTTAATCATCAAAACATTTCAAAGGGAGTACTTGTTGAACCCTTGGGCTGACAGGGTCTCTCCTCACCTCTGTCAGCAAGCACACCTCTCCACCAATGGAGAGCACTATCCTGAAGCATGAAGGTCGAATAGCGAACCTTCTCACTCTCATCAAAACAA
The DNA here is from genome assembly GCF_043159265.1 of Tasmannia lanceolata. NCBI lineage: Eukaryota > Viridiplantae > Streptophyta > Magnoliopsida > Canellales > Winteraceae > Tasmannia > Tasmannia lanceolata. Next base: position 30,963,907 of record NW_027518714.1, on the reverse strand, counting down.
CCCATGGCCTGGAAGGCCATCTCAGCACTCTCCATCCAGGACTCAGATTCCTGGATTGTACCTGGCCCACGAAACACCTGTGAACCGAGTCTCATGTAATCCAAAATGCCATGACCCAGTACAGAGGTCCGGTTCAATGACTGGGTGGGCTACTCTTGCTGGGTCCTTGATGAACACATTTATGTGGGAATGATAGTGGTAGAATGCATGTATATTTTATATTTTAAGCGGTGCTACTAAGGTCTTTCTGTTGTTTTTGTTGTTTCAGGATTTTTATTGGAATTATGAAGGAAATGGAGCTTAACATATGAAAATAGTGAAGAAATGACCAATTGCCATGAGAATCCAAAGTTCCAAGATGCCTTAGTTGGCCGAATTGGCATGATGCTTTAGTAGGATCAAATTGATAATGCCACAACCCCTTACTTTGCTTTGAAAGATGAAATTTCAAGGATGGATGATGAAAAACAAGAGAAGAGAAAGGATCTTAATTCCAATGGCTGAGATTGAAATGATCAAGAGAGGAGAAGGGAATTATTTGTTGTTTATGTGCATTACAAAGGAAGGGTAGATTTGCCATTTGCAAAAGTATATGGCATGGTTGTAATTCATTCGAAAGATAGGGACAATTTGGTCCTTTCATGCACATATTCCTCAACTTGGAAACTTCCCATTATTTTTCTACCATTTAGAAAGTTGATTGACAAAATAATTAGAAGGTTTTAGACAAGCCTTTGGAAAGAAAATAAAATAGGAAAGCAACCCATGTGTTTTTTAGAAGAGATATAGAAAGCCCATTCAAGCCTTAATCTTTTCCTTTCATTTGTTTCATAAGATTAGCTTTTTAATCTCCACCTTACATCTTTTTCAATCCCTTAATTTAGCAACCTTTCTCACCCAAAATCTATATATCAATCTCTCTTGAACTCTCTCCCATCTTCTTGAATTTTTATTCTCGTCTCGTCTCGTCGCGTCTTCAGCAGTTTTTTTTTTTTTTCTAAAACTTCAACAGACCATAACTTCTTCGTTTTAGCTCCGATTCGTGCGTGGTCGGATCCGTTGGACTCGTATCGACGAGAGGAATCCGATCAAGGCTTGAAGGAGGACAATGATTCAACCATTGAAGGAGAAAAAGAATAAGTTTTTCTTATTTTGCTCTTTATTTTAAATTACAATTTGATGTATTTTGCTTTCAATTTCAATTAAAGAAGAGTTCTTTTTGTTTTCTTTTTCCTTCTCAAGTTCTTAATGGAAATTCTCTCCTTTCTACTTTTTATTTTTGTTTCTTTGACTTTCTTCATGAGTAACTAAATTCTATATACTTAGGGTTTAGATGAAACCATGGGGAAGGAGAAAGGTTTTTAATTAAATTTAATGGTATGAAATTAATGGTTTATAATTGTTGCATACCAATCATTCATGCCATTGGCTTTCCCCTTTCGTATGAGTGATTTCTATGAACATTATAAATATTTATATAGCCTTTAAAATTGGAGTGTGTCTTTGATAAATTACTCATGGGCAATGACATCCATTGATCTTATTTCCCATAGACTAATTATCAAATATACAATTCAATACACAAAAATTATTTTAATTAATCAATCTAATCCAAGCCCATGGTGGATTCTAACCCTAAGTAATCTTTTATATTGAATAAAGGTTTTCACACTATTCCAAATTACTTTTGCAATTTTTCAATTTACTTAAGCCCTTAGAATTTAGTTTTCTAATTAAATTAGTTAAGTAGTTAAAAGAGATCATTAGAACCTTGGTACACTTTGCCTAAATTAGGATTTTAAATAAAAAATATCTTAATTGAATTTGATTCTTAGATTGAATAGAATATACGCTTATATATAGTGTTGGCTCCGAGGTCTAAGTCCACGGAAATCCTGAGTCCATTCCAGGCAACATTATATCATAGCTAGTATTCTAATCGGTAAAAGAATAGGATTGACAACTAGATTTCTCTTCCCTGAGTTCGACCCGTATTTACACGATCCGTGCACTTGTGGTTATTTAATTTCTCAATCAGTCCTAACCATCCCAACGACCTCTTGAAGCAAAACACGCTCCTCTCTGATCAAATCACGAATACTCTCTGAATCACTCGCTCTTCCCTCCTAGGGAAGAGAATATGGAAAAACCTCTGGATGGCTCTCAGACGGATTGGGATTGGCCTCCACTCTCTTAGCTGGGGCCACCTCAGGGACGTGTCCCTGCAATCTAGTACGGGGTCTCATCCTGTTTCAGAACAAGTCACTATAAAAAACTACTCTCACATATGGAGCTCTTTTCATAAAATAACTAGCCAAGGTAACAAACTCATATATCATCCTGCACTACAGACGTATACAAGTTTATTACTTTGACTTCATTTTGCAAAATTAACTATTGTTTTAACCAGGTGTCCCCGGCATACTCAAGTCAATCGTGCTATCAAAAATTGCTCCTTATCTAACGACTCTCACCTAATATTTATGAATTGTTATGCTCTGATACCATTCTTACCTGTAATGCCCCCAACCCGGGAACCCTCGGGGCACGTGACAGGCGCCACACACTTGCTAGGCGAACCCGGCAAGTGTGCAAGGCCTCCGAATATACAAAGATTCAGAACAACATGGAAAAACATAATATCCACAAATAACTAGAAGACAACGAAATAAAAGAAGCTTTCTTTCATTTATACAAGCCTCTCAGGGTCTCTTTACAAATATACATAGCGACAAAACCAAAATACATTGCCATAGTCACTCTAGTATAGCCACGTTCTCTCGAACTCAACCTCGGTACACTGGCTTCAGAACAGACGGGTCGAACACAGGAAATGGCTCAGAGTCTGAAGTGTGCAACATCACGCACATTAGCATAGGGCTAGCAAGTAATATAGTAATCTAGCAGTATATCACTAACTGCTACTGATCAGGATATCATATATAGTATTATAGCATTTTTCAGTTTATATCAAAGTAGACTGAATATAACTTGTTTATCTTAACAGAAATATATCCAAGTCATGCTCATTCTCAATTTCAGATCCAAGTTCAAGTACAAATTCAAGTGTAATGTCAAATTCAAACTTAGATGTTGATTCAGATTAAAGATGAATAGGATGTCCAGATACACCACTGGTGGGACCATGCTATAATGTCCAGATACACGACTGGCGGGACCATATGTCCAGATACACCACTGGGGGACTATGTCCATATACACCACTGGGGGGACCATGTTTATGATGTGCAGATGCAGCGTTTCAGATTTAATGTATGTCCGACAACCATACCATAACGGATCTAAACAAATTGATTCATAATTATACAGATGGCCAAATATTCTAAACTTATCAAGTAAGAAGAATAGCGAAACAAACCAAAAGCATTCAAATGAGGACATATATATACATATATAAACCAATGTATGTACACCCTTATATAAATATGCATACCTATATATGCATACCTTCTTATTCACATCACACATCTTTTATGTTCGTGGTTTGCATAACAAGTAATGCATACTGACAGGTACCATATCACTTACTGGGAATCACTTTATCCTTGCCCTTTCGCTTTCGCTTTCGCTTTCTCTACTCTTTCTCTTTTTCTTCTTCAAATCCTACAGCATTAGGATTTTCTAAATCAATACCTTTCTCTGGTCTTATACATCCAGCACAAGTCGTATGAGGTGGTAGAACTATGATTCAAACCCAATACACAGTTTTAAACTAAATTTCATATTACCCCTATTTTGTACCCTCAAAAACTCCAATCAAATGGATGAATTATTAAAACTTGTAAACTTATAACTTGTAGAATATAGACCAAAGAACATTTGTTTAGTATATAACTACGGCCAAATCACACAGTAAATGGCCATAAAAATTAAAACATCAAATTGCACAAAATTTGTCTTATTCCTTCAAAACTGAACTTTTATAATAAGTATAACTCTTGAAGCATTTCAAAATCGTCTTAACATAAAACATAAAAGATGTTGTTTATAATATTTCAAAAACTTTCATGTTTACACCTCCGGCCAATTCTTGCCGGAAAAGTAACTTTTCCGACCTGAGATTTGAAATAGGGTTTCAATTAAAACTGAAATCTTAAAATCCATATATCTATTTGCACACTCAAAACTAGCATAAGTCATAAACATAAAACATCTTCTAAATAATATTTTCAGAAACATTTATGTATATCACTTGGGCTAAATCTTGCTGGAAGTAACCCAAAAAGATGAAAATCACCATTTCATGTCTTTATAAACTGCAGTTTAGTAAAACTGCTATAACTTTCTCCATTCAAAACCAAATCAGGAAACATTTATATGTAATCATACTATAAGAAACAGTTCTACAACTTTGTAGTTAATAAAAATTCCTAAAACGGAGTGTATAATACACAGGAATGAAAATAATCTCGGTAGATGAGAATAAATCTACAATTTTATGAAATTTCTTCTCTATTTCCACTTTATTGAAATCAAATTTTGATTTCAAACACTTCCAGACCACAAATCAAATTATATGTATTTCTCCATCTTTTTGCATGAATTTCTCTAAATATTTTTCATCATTAAAATGGATTAATATTGATTTGTAAGCTTGCATGAGAGAGAGATATGACACTTGGATTTCCAAGTGTCACACTCCTCTCTCTCCCTGCCATGCTAACATTTAATACCCAAAGTGTCCTTGAACATTACACTTAACCTTTTATTAATTACTCTTGTCTCTCCTAGTGAAATTATGAAAATACCCCGTTACCTTTTTACTAATTACACTTGTATCCCCTAATATAGTAACCAAAATACTCTCATAACTTTAAATAATTAAACAACTCAAATAATAAACACTAATCTCACTTAATCATTCCATCATTCTTATTCTCTAAATCACTTAGGATTAATGTTAAACCCAAAACTTGGTCCTTTCAGTGACATCACAAGATCTCGGGAGCACAAATTGCCCCTTGAACTTATGATATAAACCCCTCTGCCTTTTACTTTCTGCACTATCATTTTCTGTTTGATTTACAGAGATGGGGCCTACTTGGGATCAGTTGCAGAGTTCCTTTGGAGCCTGTGACATATGGTTTCAAACAGGATCGAACAGAACGGCGACTTTGCTTCGATTTTTCCTTTACTTTCTGTACAGTCATTTTCCGTTTGATTTAAGTTAACCAGCGTTGTGAGTAAGTTGCGATGTCTGGATCTTCCGTAAGCAACTTACAATACCAATTAGGTTAACTCTCGCTTATTTCCGATTTCTTTCACTACAGTCGGAATTAAGAATAATCTAACAAGGGAAACAAAATCAAATCCTTTTATTTAAAATCCTTTCAAAATGCCAATTTAAGTTAAGAGACCAGATTAATCGGACAAGAGGGGTGCTTAACACCTTCCCCAATTGTAAGCACAACCCTTACTCAGATATCTGGAAGGATTACGCCTTAAGCAAACAGAGTAAAATATAAGGTTCTAGGCCCATAGCAAAGGAACCCCTGATTTCTATTCTTCCAAATGAAATTCGAGTCGTTACTCATTTCCTTAGAAGAATAGACACGAGTCCGAGGCCCTAACCTAGGTGGCGGCTCTGAGTTCCTCTAACTCGCGAAATTAGGACTACGGTCCCGAGTTCGCAAGAAGTGCAGATCAAATAACACCCCTCTCTTTGAAAATTTGATTGTGGTGATCCCTTGTCGTCCTGGGCAAACACGGGAAAAAACCGGCTCCCATAGACTAGCGACTTTGCTGGGGATGATAAAAGAACATGATAATCCCTCTCAAGCAGAGCCTATTATCAAATGGAAAAGTTGCAGCTCTATATAGCTAAATTGGCATTTTTTAAGAATCTGAAATCAACTAATTTGATTTTTTTCTCCCTTTTTGGGGTTATCCTTAATCCGATATAGCCTTCAGGGGTATTCGCAAGCTGCGAACTTTTTCACAAGTTGCGAACGCTCCAGATGAGCAAAAATAAAACTAGTGTTAGATTTACTTTCTAGTACATATACACTTGCTGTGCCTTTTCCTACAGGGATTACTAAGAGCCAATGCTCGCAATTACCGCAAAATTGTTAGAGCCAATGCTCGCAATTGAAATTTCACGAAAATGCCTCGGGAGGAACCCTACGTTTACCCTTTCTTTTAATTTTCACGCACACACCATGGGAGTTCATCGCCTACTTGCATACCTATTTACCCGGGAGTGACTAGCCCTTGGAACGGATTCGGTACCACTTGGGATTTCATCACCCGAAGTGTAGCTGATCTCGCATCCATTTGAGATGAAAGCACCACCTCTTTGCATGTAGCCCTTGTGGCGGCGTTAAAACAATGATGTATTAACTTCACGCTGCGTTGGGTTACCCCTGACATGTTGTTTAATCAGATTAGCAAGAGGGACCTTCAAGCCTTCATCCCCTGCATAGCCCAGCATATTGTGCACTTAGATATTACCATGTCCTGTCTAAGGACATGTGAGCTTAGAGTTAGGTAAGCCTACCAGTTACTCTCGAGAGATGTGAGCGTCATCTAAATAGGGATACACTAAAGCCCCAGCCCACCTCTGGCATTTTGAGCGAGTCTAGGAAGGTGTCCCCGGGTTGCCCCAATTCTTGCTATGGATGTCATTACCCTAGTCCGATGCGCACTCAGTCGCAGTTCATTTGACCCAAAATTAGAGGTTATGTCTAACCTTTAATTTTGTCCAGAGTCATGTTTGCAAACCCATATCATCAAATTCTTTGGATAAGCAAACCATTGTACTCAGGAAGAACATCCGTCTTACGGTTTGCGCTTAGCCGAAAGACGCCCTCATTCTGGTCTTATCTCACAAAAGTTTTGCAAATCCCTCAGTCATTCTCTTCAAAGCCAGATCAAATTGGTCTCAGTCATGTTAGGCTCTACTTTTTCACTTCAATCCATCCTGACTAGCATTATAGTCAAGACAGCGAAGCCATGTTTGAATAAAGTCTACCTCTCTTTAGACCGGTTCAAAGCTCTGCCCAAATTCCTGTTAAAAGTTTTCTCTTCACACAGAGATAGACCTTCCTTGACCCCTCTTGCGGTCAATAGTGGCAAAGCTCTGCCCAAGTTTCTGTTTAAGGGATATCTCTCCACACAGAAGTAAACCTTCTGTTGAGCTCTGTGGCAGCAAAGCTCTACCTAATTCAACCCATCTTCTGATGCGAAGATACTCCCTTCCAAATCATGGTCACAGTACCTGAGCCTTGCTCAAAATTCCAATCTGTCTTCCTAAAAGGATAGACCCATTTTCGAAACTTTTGGTTCCGTGGCGGCGAAGCTCTGCCCAATTCAACCCGTCTTCAGGTAAGAAGATGTTAGATTATGAACTAAATTACACTCAACTAGAGAAAACCTGTTTAGCATTGGTGTGGGCAACTCAAAGGCTTAGACACTACTTGCTATCACAAGAATCTATCTCGTCTCTCGTATGGATCCGATGAAGTATCTATTCGAGAAACCAGCCCTGATTGGCAGAACCTCACGTTGGTTGTTGTTGTTGTCAGAATTTGACATCACGTATTTCACCCAGAAGTTTGTCAAAGGTAGAATCATTGCAGAGCACTTAGCTGCTGCACCCACTGAAGATGCCAGACGAAGGAATCATGACGATCAGAGATGTCCCTAGTTTTACTACGTAGACCATGTACTTTGATGGAGCATCCAACTCGAAAGGCAAAGCAGTCGGCATTGTCCTTATTTCACCTCGAGATGAGCACATATCGGTCTCTATCAAATTAGACTTTGACTGTACCAACAATGTGGCTGAGTATGAAGCTTGCATTGCCGGTTTGGAAGCAGCTCTATCCTTAGAGGTACAAGACCTTGATGTATATAGAGATTCTCTATTAATCATCTGTCAAACAAATAAAAAATGGCTCACCAAAGAATATAGGTTGATTGTGTATCACACTTACCTTATGAGCCTGATGAAGAGTTTCCACAACATCAGCTTCACCTACATCTCTAGACTGAGAAGCAGGTTCACTGATGCATTAGCCACCCTTGCATCCATGGTTGATATCCCGGTTGGGGTCAAGGTTCGTCCTTTGGCGATAAAATGACATGTCACTCCAACACACGTACACATGATTAGATAGCAGGCAGTTGTCCAGATGGAAAATCTTGATATTTCGATATCAAAAATCTTATCTCTGGCACGGGACATCCCCTAGAGGCCTCTTTAAAGGAGAGAATAGCACTACAGAAACTGGCATCTAGGTATGTCATTTGTGGAGGAGATATCTACCGCAGATCATTTGATGGAGTTTAACTCCTCTGTGTTGATGAAGACAGAGCTGCAGAAATCTTATAAGATGTTCACTCCGATGTCTGTGGTCCTCACATGAACGGCAATATGTTAGCACGGAAGATCCTTCGTCTGGGTTACTTCCAGACTACCCTTGAAGCATATTGCTTTGAATTTGTCAAAACATGTCACTTGTGTCAGATCAATGCTAACCTGATACATGTGCCACACTCAGAGCTGCACTCGCTCACATCTCCGTGGCAGTTCTTAGTTTGGGGTATTGATATTATTGGCAAAGTCTCTCCCAAGTCATCCAGTGGGCACGAATATATACTTGTTGCAATCGATTACTTCACTCAATGGATCGAAGCGCAACCGAATGCTTCGATATCGTCAGCGTCGGTTGCAAAGTTCATCGAGGTTAACATCATCTGTAGATATGGAGTCCCTCACGAATTGATATCAAACAATAGTTTGCATTTCAAGAAGGAAGTAACATCACTGTGTGAAGAATTTAGAATCAACCACCATAAGTCGTCTCTATACAGATCTCAGACTAATGGCACTGTAAAGCAGCTAATAAGAATATCAAGACTATTCTTCGAAAAATGACACGATCGTACAAAGATTGGTCCAATAAACTCTGGGCATACAGAATGTCTATCTGCATTTCTACTGGGGCCACTCCTTATTCACACACATATGGTATGGAAGCTGTCCTACGCATCGAGTTGAAAATTCTGTCACTCAGAATCCTGATGGAAAGTGATCTACCAGAATCTGAATGGGCCCGTATTCATCATCACGAGTTGTGTATGATGGATGAAAGAAGGTTGAAAGCAGCGTACCATGTACAAGGCTATCAGCACAGATTAGAAAGAGCTTTCACCAAGAAGGTTCGAATCCGTGAACTCAGAGAAGGGGATATGGTGCTTAGGGAAATTCGAGCTTCTATCTTCGATCCACAGGGAAAGTTTAGACCTAATTGGTCTGGCCCCTACGTCGTTGATGAAATCTTGCTCGAAAAAGCCGTCAGTCGTCTTGACCAAAATAGGGATAGAATTTCTGAACCTACTAACCTCGATGAGTTAAAAAGATATTACTCTTCAAAACGATCGAATGACTCATCACCCACACTTCTTAGAAAAACCTCAAACTACGCGGACCCTATCCCATCCTCTTTGGGCTATGTAGGCAGACTGACAAACCCAGGTTCAGTCGCCATTTGGCAAAGCCAAAGCACCCAACTAGTTTCCTCACAGAGAAGCCTCGAACTATGCAGACCTGATCCCAACCATTTCTTACGGTACTTAGGCAACCTGATTATCTCGAGTTCGGTCACCATTGGTAAAACCAATAAACATTTTCAGGATCCCCACAAATCTTCCAAATGTTCAGAACAAGAAGATCTGAAGATCCGCTTAGTCGAAAACCTGAAAGGGCGGCTTTGGCAAAAATTAGGATCATCATACATATAGAAACGCAACCTGAAACTCGTTTCTAGCAAAAGTTAAGGTATAAACAGTCCGTCAAGCTGAAAATTCGCAAATGACGACTTGATTGTTGGCAGGGCATATCTTCAGAATAACCAGTCAGAGAATTCTTTGGTCCAAAACCAGATGAGTTAATACTTAAATCAATATCAAGGGTCTCTGGACCATGATTAAAAACCAGGGGCAAGGAACACTGCCTATGTGTAATAACATTTAAACTCATCTATCTAAGGTTTCGACTTAACAAAATAAATCAAAAGCTTTTGTTTCACTAAAGTCAAGTTTCCTTTCTTTCCTCCCTACATGAGAATTCAGAAAAACAGAAGCAATTCCATCTTCTCCTCACAGCTAGATCCTTGCTCAGCTCAGGTAATTATATGTTGAAGGAAGGCACATCAGATTCTTTTATCTCAGAAGGTCATGAACCTACTCAGTACCCCGCGTACAGATCTCAAAAGATCATCTCAGCATCCCATCTACAGATCTGAGAAGATCGACTCAGTATCCTGTATGCAGTCCTCAGAAGATCAAGATCCAGTTTGGTACTCCGTGTACAGAAGAAAAGCATTCGAAAGAATGTAACCTTACTGTAAGCCCAAGGGTTCCCATGGGTTAATCATTCACCTTACCTTCTTGTTTTGATGCTAGCAAAATAAATTGATTAGCTTTTATGGAATAATTTGTTGCCTTGAGGTGCTGTGTCATATCCAAGAATTTCATGTCATAATCGCCATTACACAACTCAAATCAACACATAGGCAAGGAACAAAGAGCTTGCACCTACATTAGAGTCATCACCATTTGGAGATGATCAAGTCAAGGAGCTAAACATGAAGATCCCACAAGTTCCCCAGCAAGTGTCAAGAAGGAGCTTGAAGTTGAACTTGCCATGGTGACACCTCATGTACCTCAACATGCATTGAAGATTGGAGGACAAGTCACAAGAGCCAAAACAAAGTTCAAGTTGTTCACTCAAGCATAAGAAGTCCAAGGAAGTGCAAAGGAGCAGAGACATTCCAAGAAAACTCAAGGTTCTTATTTTTAGAATGTATTTGGAGTCTTCTTGATTTTATGTTTAAATGCACTTTCAATAGCTTTTTAAAATGGTTTCATACTTAAATTTTAATATCTTTGGAAACCAACACTCACCCAAAAATGTGTTTGAAAACCTAGGACTTAAGCCTAAAGACCAAAGCCCCTGGAATTTAAAGTTAAAAATGGAATTTTACTTAGGGCCGGTCGACAGGGCTATGCCGGGCGACTGCGGGATGCTACCTGGAATTCCAGGGCATCTCGAAATTTATCGGGCCGGTCGACCAGGGTAAGCCGGGCGACCGCGGATATGTTTTCTGGAAATCCAGAAAACATCCAGGTTGGGCTTGGAGGTCGACCGCGATAGGGTTTTGAGCCGAAAATTTATTTCAAACAGGTAGCCTTCACCTGGCGACCGCCATAGGGTCGGTCGACCGCGCCGGTATGAATTTTGAAATTCAAATAGAGAGCCCGATAAGGGGGGGCGACCGCCATGCCTAGGTCGACTGCTGCGACATGGAAATAGAGCCGTTGGGGCTTTCGCAGGTTGACTTTTTGAACCATGTAATTTACAGTTTTACCCCCAAATGGTCATATTTCCTTGTGGGCTACATATACACTATCTAAACCTTTCTAAATAACCTTTTGCAAGATTAAATACTATCTTCTTGAACTTAAACTTTTATATGAAAGGTTAAACCTCTTTGAACTTAGATTTTTACATTCTATCAAGAGGTACTCCATAGGCTTTACATTTTATCTTCCTTGGAGTGTTCGTGAGCTATATAAGATTTGTAATCCGCCTATTCAAGAGGCATTGAGAGTTTTTCATTTTATTTCTTCATTGTATTTGAGGGTCTTCTCTTTGGCTCGGTAACAAAGGTGAAAACATTGTAAGGGTCTCCGATTTGGCCCGCTAAGAAAGGTGAATCATTGTAAGAGGGAGTGTGCCCTCGCAAGGCTTCGTGCAAAAAGGGTGTGATGATCCCTTTGAAGGAGAAGTTGGTGTATGGCTTTGAGATTCGCCTGTTGAAGAATCTTATTGGTTTAGTGATCCCAAGGAGGTAAACTTGGAAGAGTTGAGTAGGTCAAGTTGTGACCGAACCACTATAAATTTCGTGCCTTGTGGATGCTTTCTCTTCTTCCTCTATTTGCACTTGGTGATTGGTAATCTCTACCCTTTAATTGCATTTATGATTTATTGAACAAGGGTTAGAGTATATAAGCTTAATATAACATCTAAACCCTAGATTTCACTATATTGATTATTTGAACAAGGGTTAGATTAACTAGTGCTTAATTAGTAAATTAATTTTAATAATCCTTATTTAAGTCCCAAATTTTTAATTAGCCAATTCACCCCCCTCTTGAGTTGTCACACCCGTATTTCATTTGGTATCAAAGCATAGGCTCTTAAAGAGATTTTTAAATTCAAAATCTGCAAGAGATAAAGATCCGTAACAATCCAAATGGATTTTGAGTTAGGACAATCCGCTATTTCTCCATTCTTTAATGGAACAAATTATAGAGCTTGGAAAATAAAAATATTTGCCTATCTCAAATCCATAGACATTGACATCATATGTCATTGAAAGGAGATTTTCTATTATAAGGAAATGCACTAAAAATGATGTAAAATTATTTTCATTAAACTCGAAAGCTATTATTGTAATATGTTGTGGACTATGTCACATTGCTTTTGAGAAAATATCATCATGTCCAAATGCAAAAGATATTTTGACTAAACTTGAAAATTCTTATGAGAAAAATGATAGTCTCTCTTCAAATGATAAAAATATTATTTTTGAACAAAAAGAGACTCTACAAAAATCTTTTGCAAAGAAAAATTCTTTCAAACATTCAATTTCTGATTTGGAAAAACGAATTAAAAATTTGAAATCGGAAGTGAATGAATGCTTGGAAAGAAATGAAAAATTAAGTCATTTAAGCAAAATTTTGATAAACAAAAATGATGACTTAATTAAAAAGTGCATTATTCTTGAAAAAGAAAATGAAAGCCTTGAAAACACTAACAAGGATTTAAATGAAAAATATAAACTTATTTGTGAAAATGAAGAACATTTAAAAATTAATTCTACTCATCAAATAAATCATCTTAAGAATCAAATGAATGAGTTTGAATTAATAAATAAAAAACTCTCTTTAAAGAACCAAAGATTAAAAGAAGATAAAGATAAACATACATCTTCTCATGTGTATTCTTGTGGTTCTAGTTGCTCCTCATCTACCCACTCATATTCATGTTCATATTGTGATAGATTAGGGCACAACAAATCTAGGTGCAAGCTTAGATTTGTGAAATCAAACAAGTTTGTGTGGATAAGAAAAGATACACTTCCACACAAACTTGGTTGGAACCAAAGTGATTTAGGTTCAAAATCCCCCACTCAACTCATTATTTAAAATTATTGATATATGGGGTTGTGCTTTAATTGCTATATCATATGAATTCTATCTAGATACTATTTCAATGTTGCATTCAATGTATCTAGATCACTTGTGCTTTAATGATATATCATTTTATAATTAAGCATAGATACAAATTATTATTCATATTTTTAATAGAATGTATCCTTGCTTATTGAGCTTCATGATCACATCATGTATCTCTTATAGTCTATAAAGAAATCAAGAAATTACCTCTTTAGACTATATGTTGTGCTATATTGAAAATCTTTTAGAAAAACCCATCTAAGTGCAAGAACACACACATATGCACTTAGCATCCACAACTAGATGAGCTAACATGTCAAATATTGCTAGAAATTGATCTAACTAGTGTCTCATTTTGTATCTAGCAAAATCTATCAAACACACATCCACAAAGAACTTCATTGAAAACAAATGTCCATTCATTTTCTTGAGCCTAAATGTTAGAAAAATATAAATGAATTTTTAGATGTCCTTACATAGCCTAGGGATCAAGTTTACATGTCCATTAGAATCCCATAAAGGCGAGGAAAATAGGAGAAAATCGATTTGTCTACAAAATCCCTTGAAAATATCAAGAAATTAAAAATTGGGGTGTGGCGGTCGACCGAGCCTCGAAGGGCAACCGCAGAAGGCAACCTGGAGAAAAATAAATAGAAACAGGTTAGACGCGGTAGACGACCGCTTGAACCCGGTCGACCGCGGATGGTCGAAATGGGAAAATTAAAAAGGGACGGCCGGTCACGGCGGGCGACCACGATAGCCCGGTCGACCGCGACGGTCAAAAACTGTGTTTTAAAGGACGTCCGCAAATCGATTTTTTCACTTCAGCCGTTTCTTTCTCTCCTAGGGTTTTCTTCCCTCCTTGCTCCCAACTCATTTTTGGTGGAAGATAATCAAGATTAAGGCATTCAAGTGAGTTTTGATCCATCCTTCCTCCTCTATTTCTCATTTTCTCATATTCTTTCTTATTTTCATCCATATAATCTTTCCATTCCGTTTCTTCCCTTTTTCTCTTGCCATTTTCTCCCACAAATCGTTCATTTTCTACTTGTTGCCATCCTTTTCATCCAATCTCATCATCTTTCTCCATAACCCCCTTGATTCTCACTTTGATTCTTCACTGTTCTCTCAAAACTCTAGAAACTAAAATGTCAAGGAAAACCTTAGCTCAAAAAGGAAGAGAGCAAGAACGGGATCGGAAGAAGAAACATTCCCCTCCAAACACTTCTTCAACAAGCAAGCCAAGGATCGTTACAAGGTCTTCGTAGATCGAGTCGTCATCTCAGGGCGAAAAGTTATTTTTCAAGACTTCAACAAATTTGATCTTCTATCACTCTTTGAATTCCAATGTTGGTCCTTCTTCCTCATCTATAGCGTTCCAATCTATCCGGAGATAGTTAGGTATTTTTATGCCAATTTGGATATTTCCTATGAAGGAATAGTTATGAATACCCATCTTCAAGGAGACCAATTTGGGTTAAATTTGAAGGATTTCTGTCCCTTGCTTGATATATGATGAACACATTTATGTGTGAATTGTAGGTACGAAAATGATGCATATTTTGTCATTTAAAGTGGTGCTACTAAGGTATTTTCTTGTTTTTGGTGTTTCAGGGATATTTATAGATTTTCATAGAAAATAGAGCTAAAACGATGAAATTTCAAAGGGGAATTGAAGTGTGAGAACAATTGTGGATCATCATTTGTACGGCTCAGATTCTTTCTCTATTTAGTGTGGCCCATTAATTGGTTGGTTCGAATAAACCTTGGAAAATGATTCGAGGGGTACATCCAATTCCATCATGGCTCATAAACGGTTCGGATCATCTCATCGAATGATTTGGAGACACAATTAATTTACAATGGTGGGCCCATCGCTTGAATAGTTTGGAATATTCCATGGAGTCAATTTAAGAAGACACATATTATCTATATTGCAGCCCACTAATTGGGTAGTTCAGATCAGCCTCTGGGATTAATTCGGAGACACAGCAAATTTATAGTGGGGCCCATCATATCAAATATACTATTCGGTCAATTGTTTTTTCTAGAATAAGTGTTATGTTTACCAATTTTGTGCAAAAGCCAATCTCAGAAAAGATTTTTGTCTCTTTCTCTATACCCATCAATTTGGACGATTTGGATCAACCCAATAAATGGACTGTTTGGATGATTATATGGGAATGGGATTGAGTTCGACTGTGTAACTTTATATGGGGCCCACTAAGGTGTGAGAACGTCAAAATTTGGACTGGAGTTTATGTATTTAAAAAAGGGCTCAACCACATGTTTTGGTCACAGCAGATGAGAAAGGGGGGTATTTTTGCCTTTTATAAAATAAGCAAAAGGAAGTTGGAATTGCACAAGAAATATCCGTGCACGTGTGGAGCCCACTTTATTTGCGCAAGTTTTATATTCTATTAAAATAGGGCAACTTATGGGCATAGATGAAAAAGGGCAATTCAACTTCCAAGCGGATTCGTATATGAGGACATGCATGCATGCACAGTCCTATAAAAAGAGGATTTCCGAGAGCACATGAAGGAGAGACATAATGGCAGCTTTCTTATTTCATTATTTTTTTGTTTATTGGGAAAGTTTAAAAAAAAGGGGAAAGAAGAATTTTGGTATCTTGCTATTCATATACGTCCAGGAAGCATGCCGTTTCCTTGGCTTTCATAAATAGAAGTTTCTAAATTAGCTTCATTGCAAATAAATACAACACATATGGGACCCACTTACTAACTTGTTTTACTTGTTTGTACATTTAATATAGGTAGGGCCCACCATGAAGAAGGAGAGAAAATTGCTAAAATCCCACCTATTTCTACGTAAGAGAACAAGAAAAAGTCAACAAAAATGGCCCAAATTACCAAGACAAGGTACAAAGTTGCTGAAATTGTATGGAGTCAAGGTGGAAGTTGCTAAAATTTCAAAGATGCCAAGTTATTTTTGTGAACTTCCTTGGAGGCTGAAATTAGAAGGGAATTTCTTCCATATATGGGTGAAAAGAATAACAAAGATGGCTCCTCCTCTCTCTCCATCCTATATACAATTCTCCACCATTCTCAAGCTCTCTATCTCTCCTAGGTTTTCTTGTTCTCTTTCATGCTCTTTTTCTTTTCTACTCTCAACCAAGGATCAATCATCCACCATTCAAACTCAAGGTGACATTAAAGCTTGAAGGAGGAAGATTCAACCAAAGATTGGAGGAGAAAAAGAATAAGTTCCTTTTGTATTTTGTTCTATTTTCTAGTTCCAAAGTGATGTATTTTTTTTTGTTTAATTTAAACTAGTGGAGAGTTTATTTTTCTTTTAGTTTTCCTTTTAAGTAATTATATGGCATCTCTTCTCTTTTCTTTCTCCTTTATTTTTGTTTTTCTTCACTTCTTCATGAGTAACTAAATCCTATTTACTTAGGGTTTAGTTGAAACCATGGGGAAGGAGAAATATTTACAATTAAATCAATCTAATCAATTAAAAAATTGTGTAGGAGTTTGTGTTTGGAAAATCCCAATCATTCATGCCATTGGCTTTCCCCTTTCATATGAATGATTGTTGATTAACAAATATAAAGTTCTATATAATCAATGTAAATTGGAGAGTGGATTTGATTAATTACTTATAAGGAATGACATCCCTTTGATCTTATTCCTTATTGACTAGTTAATCGAATTTTCAACCCAATTCAAGAGTTGTTTTAATTAATCAATTTAATCAAAACCCATGGTGGATTCTAACCCTAAGTAATCTTTTATATTGAATTAAGATTTTTACACTATTCTAAATTACTTTTGCAATTTTTCAATTTACTTAAGCCCTTAGAATTTAGTTTTCTAATTAAATTAGATAAGTAGTTAATAGAGATCATTAAAATTTGGTACACTTTGCCTAAATTAGGATTTTAAATCAAAAAGATCTTAGTTAAATTTGATTCTTAGATTGAATAGAATATACGCTTATATATAGTGTTGAGTCTGAGGTCTAAGTCCACGGAAATCCTGAGTCCATTCCAGGCAACATTATATCATAGCTAGTATTCTAATCGGTAAAAGAATAGGATTGACAACTAGATTTCTCTTCCTTGAGTTCGACCCGTATTTACACGATCCGTGCACTTGCGGTTATTTAATTTCTCAATCAATATACCTAATGCAGGAAAATGATTTTCTTTTGGGGGAAAAATGAAATTGGCCTCCACTTGAATTTGTTAGAAGTATTCCAGACACTAGGCACAGTCCCCCCTCTTGAAGAAAAGATTAATGTCACTGCTAGCTCGATGAATGACAAGGCTAGACTGATTCATAAAATAGTAGCCTACAATATCACTGCAAGGGCTAGAAATTTTGATGCTGTGAAGCCTTTTGAGGCCCTTGTGATCCACTGTATCATGAAGAAAATTCAGTTGAATTTGGGGTATATTATTTTGGGATACATGGATGAGGCAGTCAAGAGAGGACAAGGTGGTCTTCCTTATGGGGTCGAAATTACTAAGCTCATAAGGCTTCATAAGATCAATCTGAAAAAGCCTTGTAAGCCCAAGGGTACATCCCTCTCTTGTTTTGATGATCAACAAACCCAAATTGATTGTAGTTTGCTAATGGCTTCTTTAGTGTTGTGATTTAGACATGTTTCATTCATGTCAACACTTGAAGCTAGAAGAATAAGGGCTAGTCTTGGAGAAAGTGAAGTCTTGGTGGTTATCCTTCAAGCCGTATGGTGTATTGAAGAATCAATGAAGCCACAAGTGCAATAATGTATTTGAAGACTATCTCAAGACAAAGGAAGACTCATGCGAGCACCCAAGAAGATTGAAGATCAAGAAGACTCAAGGTTCATATGTTTAGAATGCATAGGAGTCCTCTTGGCATTTAATATTTGCATGTTTTGATGTTTTCAAATCATATTTAAAACTATTTTTCTAAGTGTATTAATATATTTGAAAACACATGTTTAAAGCCCAAAGACGAAGGCCCTAAGTCCCTCTCACAGATATTTTAAAACAAGTTTTTAAAGCAGGGCCGGTCGACCGGGCTAGGCCGGGGGACCGCGGGATGCTACCTGGAATTCTAGGGCATCTTGAAATTTATCGGGCCGGTCGACCGCGGGATTATTTCTCAATTTTGAGAAATCATCCAGGTTGGTCTCCGAGGACGACCGCGACCCTCTAGGTCGACTGCGATATTGAATTCAACACAAAATATTTTTTCAAACCAGTATCCCTCGGCGGGCGACCTCAGTCGACCGTGGCGATAAAATTTTTGAAAATAAAAATAGGCGCCCGATAAGGGCGGGCAACCGCAGTGGCTCAGTCGACCGCGCCGGTTCGGCGAAAGAGCCGTTTGAGCTTGTCAGTGGTAGGTGCAACTACCCCACCTACCCAGTTTTATTACGGTTTTACCATTGAGGTTTTCTAAATCAACTATGGGTATTTAAATATCAAGAGAAACCTCATTTTTTACCTTTTGAGCATTTTATCAAACCCTAAAGCTTTACTCTTTGAAATCAAAAGGATTCTTCTTCAAATCTCTTGAGCATTCAAACTTGCATTCATTTCTTGCCAAGAGGTTCTCCCTAAGCTTTTAGTTTCAATCATTAGGAGATTTGTAAGCTTTGAGAGTTGTATACGCCTACAAGAGGCTTGAGTGTTTTTCATTTTCCTTCATCCTTCTTCATTGATTGTTGAGATTGTAGAAGAGGAGTTTCTTGCTTCAAGGCCGGAGTGCAACGAAGAAGAATGTCCTAGGAGGTGGATTTGTAATACAAGGGTGTGTCCCCTTGTTGAGGTGGTGAATGTTGTATACGCTTTGTGAGGCGGCATCAAGGAGTCTCATCATAGTGGAGAAAATCCCAAGGAAAGGCGAAGTACTTGGGTAGCGGAGTAGGTCAAGTTGTGACTGAACCACTATAAATCATTGTGTGGTCTCTTTACTCTTTCTCCTCTCCTTGTGGTGTTGTTATCTCTTTCCCTTTTTATTTTTCAATATAAGTTGAACAAGGGTTAGAACTAACTAGGCTAAACTCACTTGCCCTTGCTTTTCATATAGAAATTTTTTAACAACACCCATTCACCCCCCTCTTGTGTGTTGCCCCTTGGGATTTCATTTGGTATCAAAGCTATAGGCTCTTATAGAGATTTTTAATCTAAAAAAAAATCTACAAGAGAAAGATCTATGGCAACCGAAGAGACCTCCTCATCTATTCCCCTCCTCTTCCAATAACTTCCTCCGGATACATGGACGGTCATGCCTCAAATAGACCTTCATATTTCAATGGATTAAACTACAGATATTGGAAACTAAGAATGGCATTTTATTTAAAATCCGTAGACTTTGAAATTTGGGAGCTAGTTCAAGATGAGTACATTGAACCCATAACGGATAGGAAGGAATGGAGTGCCGCCGACAAGAGAAGGGCTACATTCGACGCCAAAGGAGTGACACTAATATTTTGAGCTCTCTCTCCTAAGAAATTCAATAGAGTCTCAACTTGTAAGACGGCTAGAGAAGTTTGGACCACACTTGAGACAACCCATGAGGGGACAACTCAAGTGAAGAAATCTAAAGTTAATATGCTTATAAGTGATTTTGAAGCCTTTGAGATGCATGAAGGAGAGTCTATCTCCAACATGTTCACAAGGTTTACTAATATTGTAAATGAGTTGAATGCTTTAGGAAAGGCATATACAAATGATGAATTGGTCCAAAGGCTCTTAAGATGCTTCCCGGACTCGTAGGACCCAATGATCACGGCAGTAGAGCAATTAAAAGACTTGGACTCTCTTGAACTCAATGATCTCATGGGTAACCTCATCACTCATGAGATGAAGATGGAGAAGAGGGAAAGCAAAAGAAAAGAGAAGAAGGAAGAATCAAGAAAGAAGGATGTGGCTTTCAAAGCCAAGATTGACAGTGAAGAAGAAGACAGTGAGAGAGAGTTAAGTATGAAAAACTAAACTTCAAAATGGCTCTCCTCTCCAAAAGAATCTCTAGGTTTGGGAGATTCAATTACAAAAATAGGAGCTCAAGAAGGAGCACTTCCCAAGGAGAGATAAAGACAGAAGAAGAAGCAACAATAAAGATGATCCCATCCGGTGCTTCGAGTGTGACAAAGAGGGTCACATTCGCACTTATTGTCTGTTATTGAAGAAGAAGGAAGATAGAAGAAAAGGAAAAGAAGACAAAAAGAAGAAGAGTTTTAGTGCTAATTGGGATGGCCAAAGCGACACATCAGAGAGCAAATCAAGTGGAGACGAGAAATCCAACTTTGTATGCTACATGGCAAGTGATTCCTCCAAGCTCAATGTAAGTCAAATCTTAGACTCTTTTGTTCGAAGTAGTGATAGTAATAATAGTAGTGGTAGTGAAAGTGAAAATGAAAATGAACAGCCTACCATGAATGAATTAATAGACACTTGTCAAAAAGTCAACAAAGCACTACTTCTTGAAGTTTCCAAAAATTAAAAATTGAAGAATTCTCTTGAAATGATGACCAAGGACTTTGAAAACTTGAAGATTGAACGCGATGAAAAATCTTCCTTGAATGATAAACTTTTCATGGAAAGCACCTTGCTTAAAGGGAAGCATGAAAATTTAAGGTGTAAATTCGATCACTTAAAAGAAGAGAATGAAAAATTGTATATTGATATTGAAAAATTATGTGATGAGAACAAGAAACTTAAAAGTGACAATGATAAGCTTGATCTTAGACATGCATGTGGAAAAGACAAACTTGATGAGATTTTAGCAAGCAAGGTTTCTATTGGGAAACAAGGTCTTGGCTACCAAGAGCCTCAAAAGAAGATTGCTTACAAAAATAAGTTTGTCATGTTTAAAACCTCTTACAAGAATTTCAACATCTATTCCTCTACCTGCTATTTTTGTGGAAAACTTGGACATTACAATTATGCATGTAGAAAGAGAAAATCATCTAAACTTGTTTGGGTATGAAAAGATAGGTCTTTTAATACTAACATTGGAGGACCCAACATAGCTTGGGTACCTAAGGACAAGACCTAAATCTTTCTTGTAGGGATGTTTGAGCCCAAGATCCACAACAGACAAATGGTATTTGGATAGCGGATGCTCAAGACACATGACGGGTGACCACACCAAATTCTCAAGCATTATCATGGGAGACAAAGGACATGTCAGTTTTGGAGAAAATGGCAAAGGAAAAATCATTGGGGAAGGTATTATTTAATTCAAAGACCTTAGCATAAAAAAAGGTTTTTCTTGTTGAAGGTTTGCATCAAAACCTGCTAAGTATTAGCCAACTATGTGATGTTAATTGTGAAGTTTTATTTAAAAACAACAAATGCATAGTTAAGAAAGAAAATGAAAGCAAAATCAAATTTGCAGCGGCTAGAGACAGAAGTCTATATTCTTTAGTCCTAGAAGAGCTAAATGACCAAGACGTGAAATGTCTCTCCTCCGTGGAAGACAATTCATGGATTTGGCACAAAATGCTAGGCCATGCGAATATGGATCTAATGTCGAGGCTTGACTCAAAAGAGATTGTGAAAGGTTTACCTAAGTTAAAATATGAAAATAATCTCGTCTGTATAGGTTGACAACTTGGTAAACAACATAAAGATTATTTTAAACCCAAGCATATCATATCTACTTCTAGGCCACTACAATTACTGCATATGGATTTATTTAGCCCCATGAAAACATGTAGTCTTAATGGTAGAAGATATGTGTTTTAATGTTGATGATTTTTCTTGTTTTAATTGGGTTTGTTTTCTTGCTTCTAAAGATGAAACTTTTAAAAAAATTTGTACTTTATGCAATAGATTACAAGTTGAAAAAGGTTGCAAGATTTCAAAAATTAGGAGTGATCACGGAATCGAATTTGAAAACATTCACTTTAGTTCATATTGCAAAGAACATGGAATTAGTCACAACTTCTCAACACCTAGAACCCCACAACAAAATGGTGTCGTGAAGAGGAAAAATAGAGTTCTTCAGGAAATGGCTAGGTCTATGCTTCATGATAAAAATGTTCCTAGGATTTTTTGGGCGGAAGCTGTTAATACGGCTTGCTACGTCATAAATAGAGTCATGATTAGGCCTGACACTCACAAAACACCTTATGAGCTTTGGACTGATAGAAAGCCAAATATTAAATATTTCAAGGTGTTCTGGTGCAAGTGTTATGTCTTGAATATCGAAGACAACTTTCACAAATTTGATGCAAAATCTGATGAAGGAATTTTCCTTGGATACTCTACTAGAAGTAAATCATATAGAGTATTCAATAGAAGAACACTATGTGTTAAAGAAGTCATTCATGTGAAATGTGATGAACTTAGTGAAGAAATAAAAAGATCACATGATAATGAAGATTAAGAAGTTACCCCTCAAAACACAAACCAAAATGAAACTGAAAATGAAGTGCCTGTTGATAATATTAGTAAAACCTTAGACACTAGAGCTAGAAAGTCCTCCTAAAAAGGTTGATTATCAAGGGAAAGGGAAATGGATTCTATCCGGTCACCCAAGTACCCAAATCATCTGTGATACCTCTCAAGGAGTCAAAACTAGGTCTCACTATAGAAATGTGTGTGAATTTGCTGTATTTTTGTCACATATAGAGCCCAAAAGTATAGATGAGGCAGAGAAAGATGATTTTTGGATTATTGCCATGCAAGAGGAACTAAATCAATTCAAAAGAAACAAAGTTTGAAAATTAGTTCCAATAACTAGAGACCATCCCGTGATTGGCACTAGATGGGTCTATAGAAATAAGTTGGATGAACAAGGGGAGATTAAAAGGAACAAAGCTCAATTAGTAGCCCAATGTTACGATCAAGAAGAAGGAATCGACTATGATGAAATCTTTGCACCCGTAGCCCGGTTAGAAGCCATTAGGATTATTCTTGCATTTGCTTTCCATAAAGGATTCAAGTTATATTAAATAGATGTCAAGAGTGCATTCCTAAATGGATACATAATGGAGGAAGTTTATGTTGAACAACCTTCCAGATTTGAAGATTTCAAATCTCCTAACCATGTCTATAAATTGGACAAAGCCTTGTATGGATTAAAGCAAGCTCTTAGAACGTGGTATGATAGGCTTAGCTCATTCTTATTAGACAAGGGCTTTGATATGGGTAAGGTTGATAAAACCCTTTTCATCAAACGTCAAGAAAATGACATACTCATTGTACAAGTATATGTTGATGACACCATCTTTGAATCAACAAATGAGAGTATGTGTAAAGAGTTTGCTCAATGCATGGAAGATGAATTTGAAATGAGCATGATGGGAGAACTCAAATATTTCCTAGGACTACAAATTCATCAATGGAAAAATGGTATATTCATTAATCAAGAAAAATATACTAGAGAATTGTTTAAAAAATTTGCGATGGATAGCTCTCCAACAGAGCCTACTCCTATGAGACATCCACCAAACTAACCAAAGATGATCTCGGCCCATCTACTGATCAAAAGAAGTATAGGGGTATGATAGGGAGTCTACTATATTTGACAGCTAGCCGACCAGACATTATGTTTAATGTTTGTTTATGTGCTAGATTTCAGTCAGACATTATGCGGGCGCAGGAACATCAGGGACACCACCTGTCTCTGGATCCTCCTGTAGAAGATAAAGGATTCGCATCAGATATTGCATTTCAAAATCAAAGCAATCCAAAGTGAAAGGGAGAGAGGAAGGTATAAAGGAGTACCTCTCCCGAGGTCAAAGGACCCCTCTGCTCAACTGAAGCCCAAGCTCTGTAGTCTCCTGATCGGAAGTGGTCATCTGGGAAGATAAATCCCTGTGTTCGTAGGACCCCTCGCCAAGCCTTAGGCACCCAGTGTATGGTCCTCAAACTGCCAGCAGGATCATAGGGGATCCCCTGACTCTCGTGCCCTAGCGACTGTCGGGCGATCCTATCAGGAAGGTAGACGGCTTGTCCCATGTGGCAAACAAACGCCACTGTCCTCCGAGTAATGCTCCTCGCATAAGCATATGCGTCACCCATGATATTTGGGTGATCATCCAACGGTCTCCACCGAACCTGCCAAGTCATAAGCCGTGCATCAAACGCAGTGAGTACTTTTCGAATTAAGAGGATGCAGTACTGAAAATGAAAGCAAATTAAGGCACTCATAGTATCCAGTTGAATCTGGTCTATCGCTCGACGAACCTGATCTGTCGACTATAGGGGACGTGATCATATCTCCTCTACTGTCCAGCATCTCTGCACTGGAAAGAAAACCCTCGTCGGCTCCGTCGGTACATGAGCAAGAAGGATGAAGCACTCATAAGCCCATGCCTGTTCAAAAGCCATCAGAAGACATTTCAGTTGCTTAAACAGTTCATAACATGAATAATGAATTATAAAGGAGCAGCTAGAATATTTTTGAAATTTGAAAGAGAAGGGATAGAAGCGTACCGCCGAAATATATCAGAGACCACACGGAGAGTGTGATCCGTCTCGTGACAAAGCATCCATCTCACAGATCAGATAAGCATAAGCCGCTCCTCCGCAATCATACTCCGCGAGCCTGTCAACGTCACAGATGATGCTCAAGAACTCTCTCCGAACGGTATTCCCTATGTTGTTAAATAGGGTACGGCCAAGAAGGCCCATAACAAAGCTCCTCGCCAACTGGTGGTAGTAGTTATCTCCTGGAACTGCTGGTCTGGCTAGCCAGTGATCTAATCGGCTCATCTGGAGCCTCAGCGAAGAAGCATGTGACGGTCTACCGTCTTGGTCTAGACAATCGTGCTCTGGCACTCCTAAAAGCACCCTGACATCTACCTCTGTAACACCGGTCAGCTGAATGGGGATCCCTCCCATCCGGAGTCCTGTCACTGCAGAAAAGGCTGTAGGAGTCATCATGACTTCCCCAATTGGGAAGTGAAAAGTGTGGGTCATCTCCCACCATCTCTCAACATGAGCAAACACAAAGCCTGTTCCCAACCCCTCAGAATTGATATAGACTAATCTGTTTAAACCTGTTCCCACTTTATATATGCCTGAGCTCGGGGGTGTAGGACCTCCCATCTAGTCCTAGTGGCTCTCACAGACCCTCTCGTAACCATATGAGGAAGAGCCTGTGTCAAAGGCGACGAGAAACGACTAAAAGAGCTATACTACTGAAAGGAGAGCAAGCACCAAAAGCAAAATATATTCCTAAGTCTAGGAATTATAAAAAGCTAAGTTAAAAGAGCATACCTCTCCACCACGAAACAACCACGAGATGTGTCCAGCCATACCTCTCAGAAGGCTACCCTGGTACCAAGGAGCGCGATCCCGCTCCTCGTCCCCTGAGGACTCCCGCCCAACATCTCTTCCCCGAATATGAGGCCGGCGCTCCATATCTGCTGAAAGCTGAAGAAAACTCAGAAACCTCGCGAAGAACGCGAAGAAAACTCAAAAACCTCAGTGATTTAATTACTTTTAATTTAATGATTAATGTACAAAACCCCACCACTTATGTGTGGAGCCGACTCGGGCTTGGTATGCCACTCAAGTATCCAAGTTGCCTACGTATCCCAGCCTCACTAGAATCAGAGTCGATCGTAGTTCGGTGCACCTGAACTAAGCTACTTATGCCTAACTCATCTAGGACACCGATCTAGACTGGATTTACTGTTTTAACAGTTTAAGAGAAATTATTTAGTTCAAGTTGAAGATTTTATTATCCTAGGACTTCATCTAAGATGCTATATGGTCCTATCTAAGTGCAAGACATCCCTTTGACTAATGCAGGTAAACCTACATCCTAGGTAACTAGGCTTGTCCTATGGAAAAAAGGGGTGACTAGTGTAACTAGATCTATTGGCACGGTTGCTATCCATAGCAAACGACCGTGATGAGGCTGGACTCCTAACTCTTGGACTCCCTAAAACCTAGGACAGAACGAGACGTAAGTGTTCCTAAGGGGCTCTAAAGGTTCCTACAATAGGAGATCGTAATCCAACGGCTCCTTAGACGCGGATCGAGATAATTCGATTTGTTAAACTTAATGATTTTCGATTTTTGAAGATTTTCGATTCCTAAACGTCTAAGGAATATCAAAGGCTCTATGGTTCGCAAGTTTCGGCCTCGAATCGCAACCATGGAAGGGAATCGCGTTCTCAACACTTCTATAATTTAGCACGTAAATTATAGTATCTTATTGCCTGGCCTATTTCTCAGGATTTCTGTGGACAGTGGACCTCGGAGCCAATATCATACTATAATTTACGCACTCCAATTATGTAGGATTAATCGCAATTAGTATACGATTACGGTTGCGATCTCGGCAGTTAGACTATCGCAGTATAGCGAATTTACAATGGAGATCTATGAATCCTAAGGTTTCTGTTTCAAACAAGTTAGGGATTAAATTCATGATGTAAAGTTAAGATTTGTTTGAAGTTTTTACTGACTTTTGTTTTGATTTGCTATTAAATTATGATTTATTAACATTAAGACCAGATTGCTAGGATTACATTGAAATCCTAAGCAATCAAACCCCAAATCAGCTGAAACTTTTCCAGTAATAAGATATGGATGATTGTGGCTTACTGGAAAAATTTCATGAATTATTATTAAGATTTGATATCAATTTCTGATTTTCTAAAATTTAAATCAGATTATAGATTAACACAGCAACTTATAGCATATCAATTTTCAATTAATCCAAACTTTCAAATAATAGAGATATATATTATTATAGCTTATTGGAAAACTTATATGAATTCTCATTAAGATTTGATATTAATTTCTAATTTCTCAAAATTCAAATCAGTTCATAGATTAACACAGTAACTTATAGCATATCACTTTCAAATTAATCCACACTTTCAAAGAATAAAGATAATCATGAGATTAGACTATGGTATGAATTTCATGGACTTTTATTACGATTTGATGTCAATTGAAATTCACACAAAAATTGGATGAAACCAAAGAATTACTTAAAAAGCAAACCTAATAGTATCCTAAAATCAAATAAAAATTCCATTAAATATATAATAGATTATAAAAGTTTCTATCAAAATTTTAAAACTTAAAACTTAAATCTCCTCCGTAAAATCAATTTTTAAAAAGAAAAGGAGAATTTATTTCTTAGGAATTGAAACCCATTTATTAAAATAAATTACAAAACCATATTAAAACTTTTCAAAACCAATTGAAAATTTTTATCTAACATTCCAGTAACCAAATTTACTGGTTTATAAAGAAAAATTTCAAAAATTTACTAATTTAATACGAAAACGAATTACGGCACCTAAAACAAAGAAGCGATTAGAAAACAAATAAAAAAACTTTTTTTTGAAAATAAAATTTCATGAGAAATTCAATTTATTAGTGAACATTAATTCTGAAGAGTTTCATCAATTTGTAAAATATTCTGATATTTATTAAAAATGGCCAAAATTTAAAATAATTTAAAACCGGATTAAAGAAATTCAAACAAATCCAAAAAATTTTGGGTGTTCTGAAAATCAAAACATTGGTTTGGAAACAATATTTCACAAATTGTGGTCATGGCTTGATATACTTTTGGATTCGTTCATAAAGAAATAACCCCTTTCGGGGTTATTGTTTGAAAATAAGAATGAAAATTAAAACGGCCAAACCGTGATTGGAAATTAAGTTTCCAATAGTATTTTATTTTATATAAATCCCAAAAAATATCAATTTTTAAAGAAACCCACATTTTCTAACACTTGCTTTGATAATCCGATTTAAATCCATATTGAATAAAAAATGAAAGAAAATCATTATTAAATGGAGCAAATTTAATTTTTTTGTGAAATTCTGAAGTTTGAAAACTTATAATCTATATTATAACATACTGGCATTTTAAGGAAAAATTCATTGATTTGATCTATTAAAAGTAAAACCCTAGCATGTTTTTCTATTTTTGATATTACAAAGATAAAGATCCTACCGTTGATCGCGCTCCTTGTCTCTAGGGTGCGTAGATCCGAGGTATACACTTTGTCCCACCCTTTTATATGATGAAGAAGACCCAAAGAACACCCCAAAGATCCTTGATGTGTGATTTGTTGAAGAAGAAAAGGGATTTTAAGAATCCCTTTTGTGAAGAACCCTTGAGAGATATGAACACACTTTAAGAGAGAAGATGTTTTTTTTCTTTGGAGAGAGAAAAAGGACGAATTTGGATTTTTTTTCAATCTTTTCTAGGATTGTTTGCTTTGATTTTTATACAAAAAAAGCTAGGGTTAAGAGAGAAATAGTAATTTCCAATGTGAGAGCTCCATTTTTAGCTTGTTTCCAATTTTCCCCTCTTGCTTTCTTTCTTTCTTGTTTCCAAATTGGATTTGATTCCAATCTTAATTTCTTGTCAATCAAGACATGCTATTCTCATTCCACTTTACTTCTTTGTAAGAAAACTTTTTTAAGCAATCATTCATCTTTTCCTTCTTTTCATTTTTTATTCTTTTTAGTTTTCTTTTAACAAATATGATGTCACCATTGTGACATCATCAAGGTTGGGTGCTCAACTCATGTGGGTCAACCATGTGGGCCGCCCACCATGGTGGTTGACCCATATGGGTGAACCCACATGAGCTCCATCTTTGCGCGCTTTAGCCCAATGGGCCATTTCACACAGGTTTCGGGTTTTTCCGTAAAAAATCAATAAAATCTTTCTAAAGTCAACATTCTATATATGGACCTAACCCATTTGACATTTATGGTGCATCTCTCACACATGATCGGACCATCTTTTTTGGAAAATAACTTTTCAGACCAAAATGCCCCTATTTGACTGTTAGACATCCAAATGCGACCAAAATACCCTCAGATTGATTCACCCCTAAAGGAAAAAATTAAAAATGGAAAGTCTTTGTGGTCAAACTTCAAAAATAGAAATTTTTAAAACTGGGTCATTTCGGTGAGCAATATTAAACAGGATCATTTGGTATCCCCTGAAAATACCCAAAATGCCCTCAACACTTAGAATTTCCAAATTAAGCGAAACTCCTGAGAAATTCTAAATTTAGCAGATTTTCAAAAATTTAGGAAATCATTCATAATCTCTCAGACATATTTCGGGGATCAAAAGAATTACACAGGAAAAGACCAAATTACCCGAGGTCCTTGAATTTGGCGAGACTAGGGAAAACCCTGAGAAATTCTAAAAACAGCAGATTTTCAAAAATTTATGAACGGACTTAAGATTTCTTAGACACAACTTAGGGACCAAATATGATATGTTTGGAAATGTCTAAAATACTCACGAAGTGCAAGACTAAGAAAAAATCTTGAGAGATCTAAATTTAGCAGGTTTTCCAAATCTTACGAAATTACTCCTAATCCATCAGCCGTACCCTCGAGATGGTTTTGGACATATGAGAAATGATTGAAATATCCATAAGATGATGAATATTTGGAAGCCCCATGAGTTTCTAAAAATAGCAACTTTTTCAAAATTTGTAAAATCACTTAGGATTTCTCAAATATAACTCGGGGGTCAAACGAGACACATCGGGAATGACCAAAATACTCCTGCAGTGCAAAATAGGCAAAAATGAGGAAAACCCTGAAAATTCTAAAAATAGCAGGTTTTTTTCATTTGCTTGGAAACTTGAACTTTCATCTTCTAGAGGCCAAAGGAACCCCCTAGAGACCTTCAGGATCGCGAATCAACTTCAAAACTCCAATAATGAAATGAAATTTACCCTAAAATGCATGAATGCCTAATCTAATGCTGAATATAGATTCAAAACTCGATGATACTACCAAATCTTTTGCTTTTTAAAGCATAGCAAAATGGGGGTGTCTACAGGGTCCGGTCGACCGTGATAGTATTTTGAGCAAAAATTTAATTCAAGCAGTAAGCCCTCGCCTGGCGACCGCCATTGGGCCGGTTGACCGCGCCGGTATGAATTCTGGATTTCAAAAGAAGAGCCCGACAAGGGCGGGCGACTGCCGTGCCTCGGTCGACCGCCGCTACTGGAAAATAGATCCATTGGGGCTTTCACAGGTTGACTTTTTCAACCCTGTAAATTACAGTCTTACCCCCAAACGGTCATATTTTTTCGTGGGCTATATATACACTATCAAAAACCTTTCTACACAACCTTTTGCAAGATCAAATCCCGTCTTCTTGAACCTAAACTTTTATATGAAAGGTTAAACCTCTTTGAACTTGTAATTTTACATTCTATCAAGAGGATCTCCATAGGCTTTACATTTGTATATATTCCTTGGAGAGTTTGTGAGCTTTAAATATTGTGATCAGCCTATGAAGAGGCATTGAGAGTTTCTTTCTTTTTATTTCTTCATTCTCTGTTTGAGGGTCTCTGATTTCACCCGGAAAGAAAGGTAAATCAATTGTACGAGGAATGTGTCATCGGAAAGGCTTTGTGTAGAAAAGGGTGTGATCCCTTTGAAGAAGGAGTTGGTGTAAGGTTTAGAGATTCGCTCTTTGAAGAATCTTATTGGTTAGTGAAGAATCCCAAGGAGAAAAACTTGGAAGAGTGGAGTAGGTCAAGTTGTGACCGAACCACTATAAATCTTGTGCCTTGTGGATGCTTTCTTCTTCTTCTTCTCCTTCTCATTTGCACATTGTGGTGATTGGTAATCTCTAACTGTTAGCCCAAGGGTTTAACAAGTTCTCCTAATCAATTGTTTTGATGATGAACAAACTCAATTTGTTGTAAAATGTTTGTTTATACTAACGCCTTTCAATGTTTAAGTGATCATGTCTCAAGCACAAGCAACCTCAAGCATGTACCTCAATTGCCTAATCGTTTGGTGAATAAGACTAAGTCAAAGACATGAAAATATCAAAGGCAAAGTCAGAAAGCAAGGGCAAAGTGAACTCAAGGAAGGTGATCGCTCCAGATGCTAAAGCTATGCGCATAAGGATCAAAGTAGTTGATCGAATCAAAGACGAAGCCTCGTTGCAGCGCCATTAAAGTGAAGACCAAAGTATACTTAGAATGTATTGTGTTTAACAATTCGTATTTCATTTTTAAGGCACAAAAAAAAGAGGAGTAAAATAACCCTAAAAATGGACCATACATGCATGTGCATACCATGGTGGTGTTCATACATAATTGAACTCACATGGCATCACAAACTATGCAAGAAAATCAAAGTTCCGGAGGCAAAATAAAAAGCAAAACAGATTAAACAAATTACAATTCCAAGTGCCTCCACGGAACTCCGTGGGTTTCCATGGAGCTCCGTGCACGGAACTCTGTGGATTCTCACGGAGCTCCGTGTCATAACCTGTTTCAATTTGTTTTAGCCATAACGGCTATGACGGAGCTCCATGCAGTGCCTCCGTACTAGCCGTTGGAGACTCCCAAAAGGCCGTATTTTAGTCTCCTCTATATATATGATGGTCTAGAGCTCATATATGATACCTTAGCATCATTATTGATAATTAAACACTCTCACATCCTCTCTTTGTGCCTAACCTTGAAATACTTTTGTGAGATTATAGGATTAATTTGTACTTTTCTTTTCTTATTGAGAGTGAGTGTTTTTTTCATTGTAATCAGCCTATCTAGAGGCAAGTGAGCTACTTCTTCATCTATTCATTGTACTTGGCAACAAAGGGCGCTGTAGTTAAGACCCTTGGAGCTTGGAAGCTCGGATTGTACTTGGCGAAAGGAACGCCGCATTTAAGTTCCTTGGAAGAAGATTCTAGTGGAATCCTCAAGGAGACAAACTTAAGAAGAGTGGAGTAGGTCTTGAGTTTAAGACCGAACCACTATAAAAACCCTTGTGTCAAGCCTCGTCTCTTCCTCTCTTCTATTGTGGTAAGTGCTTCACTCTTGTCTTTGAATCTCTTTCTTAATCTTTTCAATTAAACTAAAACTAGTGCAAGCAAAGTTTTTAAATCCGTAAAATTATAAAAGACACCCAATTCACCCCCCTCTTGGGTTGCTATGTGAAATTTCACTTGGTATTAGAGCTTAGGCTCTTATATAGGATTTCTCTTGAAAACCTACAAGGGAAAGATCCAAATGGCAACCTATTCTAAAAGTAGTGAGGGGCAATCCACTACTAGACCTCCCTTCTTCAATGGCTTGAATTATCCCTATTGGAAAGCTAGAATGAAAGTCTTTTTAAAATCCTTAGATTTTGAAGTATGGAGAAGTATTCAAAATGGATATAAGGAACCCACCATTGACATGGAACTATGGGATGACAATGAAAAGAAAGAATCCACCATAAATGCTAAAGCCATGAATGCCTTGATTCGTGCCTTATCTCCCGAGGAGTTCAACCGAATTTTAACTCTTGAATCCGCTAAAGAGATTGGGATATGCTTGAAGTAGCACATGAAGGAACAAATCAAGTCAATGAGTCTAAGATGAATCTTCTCTTTAGAGAATATGAGCTCTTCATGATGGAACCAAATGAAACAATAGACGAAATGCACACTAGGTTTACTAATATAACAAATGGCTTAAAATCTTTAGGTAAATAATTGTCCAACAAGGAATTAGTCACTAAAATTCTTAGATCTTTACCTAAAGATTGGGATCCTAAAGTCACCGCCATTGAAGAAGCAAAAGATGTATAAGAAATGGGTTTAGAGGACTTAATAGATTCTTTGATAACTTTTGAAATGGTTTTAAAAGGAAGAGAAACTTTAAACAAACAAAAAGAATATATAAAAAGGAAAGGGATAGCTTTCAAAGAAAGAGTTGAGAGTGAAGAAGAGAGTGAAGAAGACATATAAGATGATGATCTTGCTCTCTTCACTAAGAGATTCAAGAAACTTCTCAAGTATAAGAAAGGAGGCAACTCAAGCCAAGGAAGAAATAGACCTTCAAGCCAAGAGGAGAAGAGATGCTACAATTGCAAGAAGGTAGGTCACATAAGGCCAAATTGCCCACTCAACAACAACAATGACAAAAACAAGAAGAATAGAAGAAATGGCAAGAAGGTTTTATGT
This sequence comes from Tasmannia lanceolata, assembly GCF_043159265.1. NCBI lineage: Eukaryota > Viridiplantae > Streptophyta > Magnoliopsida > Canellales > Winteraceae > Tasmannia > Tasmannia lanceolata. The sequence continues at coordinate 30,930,743 of NW_027518714.1, read as the reverse complement.
GCGGCAGCTTGGGATGAAGGGAGTGCTTCATCCGAAAATGAATCAAATGGAAAAGATGAAGATGATCTTTGCTTCATGGGACTTGCCGAAGTAACAAATGACATCTCCATTTCTGAGGTAAATGATCTTGATGATATTTGTCATGAATTCTCTAATGATGAATTAATTGTTGCTTGTGAAAAACTCCATGAAAATCTAGATTTGCAAATTGCTAAAAATAAAACAATGAAAAAATCTTTGCAAGACATAACTAGAGATTTTGGCTATTTGAAAAAGGAACTTGATTTGCAAACTAATACAAGTGAAAAATTGATTTTGAAAAAAAAAGCCTTGAATGAAGAAGTAGATAAATTAATTTTTGAAAACAAGAGCTTGAAAGAGGAAAATAAAAAACTTGTTTTGAAATGTAAGGAATTAGATCTATCATTTGGAAAGTTTTCTTATGAAAAAAACAAGTTAGATGAAATTCTTGAAAACAAGCTTGTCTCTTTAGAAAAAGTTGGTCTTGGATACCAACCCTTTTCCAAAAGAGAAGCCTCATTCAAGAATAAATTTGTAAAGCATTCCTCTTACATGAATGATAGTTTTAGCTCGTTTGTTCCTACTTGTCACTATTGTGGTAGAGTAGGACACTTAAGATTTGCATGTAAAGTTAAGAATTCAAAAGCATCTAATTTTGTTTGGGTTAGAAAAGATGAACTTTATGATGTTGCTAACCTTGAAGGACCCAAGAAAAGTTGGGTACCTAAAGCTTCAACATGAGTTTTGATTTTTGTAGGTTTGCTTGAAAGGAAAGCCCTCAAAGGACAAATGGTTTTTGGATAGTGGTTGCTCAAGGCATATGACGGGAGACGTAACCAAGTTCGCCTTAGTCACCATGATCCACCAAGGAAATGTCACCTTTGGGGACGAATCACGAAGCAAAATCATCGGTGAAGGTACCATTAAAATTAAAGACATCAAAGTTGAACATGTTTTCCTTGTTGATGGTCTTTCATTTAATTTGATTAGCATTAGTCAACTATGTGATCTTACTCACAAATTTCTTTTTGAAAAAGGTAAATGTAAGATTTTGAATGCTAAGAATAATGAAGTTGAATTTGTTGCATATAGAGATGGTAATATGTATTCATTAGCATTAGAAGACCTTGAGAATCAAAACATCCAATGTCTCTCTGCCATGGATGATAACCCTTGGTTATGGCGTAGGAGACTTGGTCATGCTCATATGGATTTGATTTTCAGGTTGTCTTCTAAGAATCTTGTGAGAGAGTTACCTAAACTCAAGTATGTTAGAGATAAAGTTTGTAGCGCTTGCATTCATGAAAAACATGCTAAAGACTCTTTTAAACCCATAAGTGTATTATCTACCTCTTATCCACTACAACTCATTCACATGGACCTATTTGGTCCCATGAAGACTCGTAGTAAAGGAGGAAGTATATATGTATATGTAATTGTTGATCACTACTCTAGGTTTACTTGGGTGTTGTTTTTAACTAATAAAGATGAAACCTTCAAGAAATTTGTCAACTTGTGCAAGAGAATTCAAAATGAACAAGAGGTTTTCATAAATAAAATTAGAAGTGACCATGGAACCGAGTTTGAGAACATTGAGTTTGATACCATTTGTAATGAAAATGGAATCAAGCACAATTTCTCGGCTCCAAGAACTCCCCAACAAAATGGGGTAGTTGAAAGGAAAAATAGATCACTTATTGAAATGGCTAGAATCATGCTAAATGTGCACAATGTTCCAAGAAACTTTTGGGCGGAAGCCGTTCACATGGCTTGCTATATTTTAAATAGAATGCTCATTAGACATCACCTTAACAAAACACCTTATGAACTATGGAGTGGAACACCCCCCAAAGTTAGTTATTTCAAAGTTTTTGGTTGTAAATGTTTTATTTTAAACATGAAAGACTCCTTGCACAAGTTTGATTCAAAATCCGATGAAGGAATCTTCTTAGATTATTCAATCCATAGTAAAGCTTATAGAGTCTATAACAAAAGAACTCAAATTGTTGAAGAATCCGTGCAAGTCAAATTTGATGAGTCATTTGAACCTCATAAAGTCATTGATGAAGATGATGATGGTGCCAATCTTCTACAGCCTCCTAGTCAAATAGAGTCCCTTGTTCAACCCTTAGAAAATCTTAATTTAGAAGGTCAACCTATAGAAGAGGTTGAAATAGAAGGTCCTCACAAACATAGTAGAATCATGTCTAGTCACCCTTCTACTCAAATCATAGGTGAAACCTCACAAGGAGTCAAGACAAGATCTCACTATAGAAATGTTTGTGCCAACATGACATTTATCTCCCAAATAGAACCCAAGTTCATAAAAGAAGCCGAAAATGATGAATTTTGGATGGTTGCTATACAAGAGGAACTAAACCAATTTCAAAGAAACAAAGTATGGAGGTTAGTTCCTAGGCCTAGTGATCACCTGGTTATTGAGACTAGATGGGTGTTTAGAAACAAACTCGATGAGCATGGAGATAATCAAGCCCAAGGTTACAACCAAGAGGAAGGTATCGATTATGATGAGACCTTTGCTCCGGTTGCTAGATTTTAAGCCATAAGGATGCTACTTGCATTTGCATGCCATAAAAACTTTAAGTTGTATCAAATGGATGTGAAGAGTGCATTCCTAAATGGGTATATTATGGAGGAAGTTTATGTTGAACAACCTCCTGGTTTTGAGGATTTCAAATACCATAATCACGTATATAGGTTGGACAAAGCCTTGTATGGTCACAAGCAAGCTCCTAGAGCTTGGTATGAGAGACTTAGTTTCTTCCTACTAGAGAGTGGCTTTCAAATGGGCAAGGTTGACAAAACCTTGTTCATTAAAAGAAAAGGAAAAGATATTGAAAATCCAAGGGTGGTCCCGAATTGGCAACTAATGAGGAGGTAAAAAATTAGGTTGCTAACAAGTTTTAACCTTTTTAAAAACTCAAACCCAATTTTGAAGATTAAGAGATCAAGATGAAATTCAAGCACACAAGTTAAATCTAAAGGGGCAATGCAAATGTAAAGCAAGAGATTAAGAGAGAGTGCACCCGAGATTTAAAGTGGTTCGGTCCTCCAAACGCGAGGCCTACTCCACTCCACCAACCAAACCCGTTGATGGCTTCACTATATGATCTTCTTAACTTCGGCAAAGATCAATGCCGATTACAATTCCGATCGCCTTTAACCTTGGTGGCAATCCTCACCACGGAGAGTGGGCTCTGCTTCTCCGAACACTCGCCCAATACAAGTTTCTTGAATAAGAAAGAAAGAATAAAAAATCCCTCACAAGGGTTTACAACTTTTGAAGAAGATGTACAAATTGAGCCTATGATCCAAATCCTAATCTTAGAGGATGAGAGGCACAAATAAGCTTTGATTCACTCTTAGGATTTTCAAGTAAAGTTTTAGAGTGTTAGGATTGATGATTGGGAAGATTAGAATACCCATATATATAGGAAAACCCAATATGACCGTTTGAGGGGCATTGTCGTAAATCTGGCAAAGTTCCCAAAGGTCAAAATTCTTCCCGTTATAGTGTTCTCGGAGTTCCGAGAATTTCTCTCGGAGTTCCGGGAATACAAACAGAAGATGGAAAAATTCTACTGGACCAAATCTCGGAGCTCCGAGGATTTCTCGGAGTTCCGAGAAGCCTATCAGCAGCAGATTTTCAATTCTGTTTCTTATTTGTTTGGGCTTCCAACTTTACACCAAGTTGGAACACCTCAAGGACAATCACTTAAGCATTTAGGGAGTGTGTTTATTTACTTTATTTTTGCCTCTTAAAATTAATCAGGATTGGATATTATACAATCTAAATAGACTTCAATCTTCAATAGATTCTTCAAGTCTTCATGCGTCTTGGATCTCCGATGTTTTTGGCCATCATAAGTGGTCTAATGAGAGCTTCTTGGCCTCAATCCAAGCAATCTTGTCTTTAAGAAATCATGATCTACAACTTAGACAAACAAACACATTAGTGATCTTAAATCACTTGTGTATTGGAATCATCAAAATAAGATGGGAATTGCCAAGGTGAGAACCATTGGGCTTACAATCTTCCCCTTTTTGATGATGACAAGCACAAGAGAGTTTTCAATAAAAGCATGCGTATATTTCCTTACACTAGATTTCCCTCCCCCTTTGGCAACTATAAAAAAGATGGGGTAATAGGAAATCAAAGGGATAAAATTTTTAATTTTAAGCTCCCCCTTTTTCAAGGAAAAAGACAAACATAGAACTCCCTCTATTTGGAAAACAAATTCATTACAAGAGGGGATTTTAAAATTCAAAGATATACAAATATTTAAACAAACAAGCCCCTAATCTAAGCATATATGAAGAGAATCATATGGGGGCTTTGGGAACCCAAGATTTCTTGGTTCCACCACAATCCCTAAGTTTAGATGCACATTGGAATTGGTAATGACCATTTATTCCACAATAATGGCATCTAACATGGGGGTTAGATAAACTAGTCCTATCATAAATTGCATGATTAGGTCTAAGACTAGTTTTCTTTAAGATTATGTCAATAATTTTATCACCATTTAGGAATCCATAGAGACATAATCTTAACATTTCATTTTCATTATGAAGATGTGTTAATTGATTTAAAGAATTATTAAATTCATCTTCATAAGATTTGGAGGAGCTTGCCACATTTTGAAATTGGCAAGATTTCTCATCCAAAATACCCTTAAGGGTTTCAATCTCAAGTTTAAAATTTTCAATTTTTACTTTAGCTTGAGATATGGAAGAGGAAGATTCATTTCTCAAGACATCAAGTTCATTTTCTAATTTGGAAATAGATTTCTTTTGAACTTTATTTTTTAAAATTTGAGAATGCAAGGTTAAGCATAATTCATCATAAGATATTTTTTCACTATCACTACTTGCTGAACTACAAGAGGGGTTAGAATTTACCTCTTCTTCATGGGTGAATGCCATGAGGCAAAGATCATCTTTTTTATCTTCCCCTTCGCTTGAACTTTTGCCAGAGGTTCTAGTAGCATCCCAACCGGCAGCAAGAGCCTTGTTCTTCTTCCAATCATTCTTTCCCTTGTACTTTGAGGAAGATGACTTGAGAAGAGGGCACTCCGGTCTTTTGTGTCCCGTCTTCTTGCAATTGTAACACCTTATTCCTCCTTCAACTTTACTTTCTTCTTTCTTCTTCTTTTTATCCTTTTTATGCTTCTTTCTCCATAAGCTTTTAAATTTTCTTAACGCTTCTTCCTCATCCCTATCCGCATCACTTGATGATGAGTCCGTCTTGGAGGCCTTTAGAGCTAGAGAACGACTTTCTCTTTCTTTCTCTTTCGGCCTCTTCTCCTCTTGTCGGCTAATGAGGAGCATCTCATGGGTGATGAGAGATCCTACAAGCTCCTCCATAGTTAGCGTCTTGAGATCTTTTGATTCTTGGATGGCGGTGACTTTTGGGTCCCAATAAGGAGGAAGTGACCTAAGCAACTTACTCACAAGCTCATCAGTAGGATAAGATTTACCAAGATTTGCTAATTCATTTGACATTTTAGAAAATCGGGTATACATTTCGGAAATACTTTCATTTTGACCCATTCTAAACATTTCATATTTGCTCTTTAACATGTTTATTTTGGAATCTTTGACTTGTGATGTTCCCTCATGGGTAACGACAAGTGTATCCCAAATAAGCTTGGCGGAATAAAAAAGAGCTACTCTATTAAACTCCTCCGTAGATAAGGCGCAAAACAAAGAGTTTATAGCTTTGTAATTTAAATTTGCATGTCTTTTATCTTCAACATTCCATTCTTCAAAAGGCTTGGAAGGCAAAATGTATCAATTTTCAACAATATGCCAAAGTTTCACATCTATCGAAAGAAGATAGATGCGCATCCTTGTCTTCTAATGTCCATAGTTGGACCCATTAAAAAAAGGAGGTCTAGTTGTGGAATGGCCTTCCGGAAGTCCGGTTCCATTTATGTTCGCCATTTCACAAATAGAAACTTGCCAAAGATCTTATTATCTTTCCCTTGTTAAAATTTTAAAAAAAAATTACCAAAGATTTTAAGAAAAGAAAATATTTTAAGAGCCAAGGCTCTGATACCAAGTGAAAATCCAAGGGTGGTCCCGAATTGGCAACTAATGAGGAGGTAAAAAATTAGGTTGCTAACAAGTTTTAACCTTTTTAAAAACTCAAACCCAATTTTGAAGATTAAGAGATCAAGATGAAATTCAAGCACACAAGTTAAATCTAAAGGTGCAATGCAAATGTAAAGCAAGAGATTAAGAGCTAGTGCACCCGAGATTTAAAGTGGTTCGGTCCTCCAAACGCGGTTCGGTCCTCCAAACGCGAGGCCTACTCCCTCCACCAACCAAACTCGTTGATGGCTTCACTATATGATCTTCTTAACTTCGGCGAAGATCAATGCCGATTACAATTCTGATCGCCTTTAACCTTGGTGGCAATCCTCACCACGGAGAGTGGGCTCTGCTTCTCCGAACACTCGCCCAATACAAGTTTATTGAATAAGAAAGAAAGAACAAAAAATCCCTCACAAGGGTTTACAACTTTTGAAGAAGATGTACAAATTGAGCCTATGATCCAAATCCTAATCTTAGAGGATGAGAGGCACAAATAAGCTTTGATGCACTCTTAGGATTTTCAAGTAGAGTTTTAGAGTGATAGGATTGATGATTAGGAAGATTAGAATACCCATATATATAGGAAAACCCAATATGACCGTTTGAGGGGCATTGTCGTAAATCTGGCAAAGTTTCCAACGGTCAAAATTCTTCCCGTTTAGTGTTTTCGGAGTTCCGAGAATTTCTCTCGGAGTTCCGAGAATACAAACAGAAGATGGAAAAATTCTACTGGACCAAATCTCGGAGCTCCGAGGATTTCTCGGAGTTCCGAGCTCGGAGCTCCGAGAAGCCTATCAGCAGCAGATTTTCAATTCTGTTTCTTATTTGTTTGGGCTTCCAACTTTACACCAAGTTGGGATTGTAAATGAGGGTTCCAAAGTGTTGGAACACCACAAGGAGAATCACTTAAGCATTTAAGGAGTGTGTTTATTTACTTTATTTTTACCTCTTAAAATCTAAATTAGGATTGGATCTTATACAATCTAAATAGACTTCGATCTTCAATAGATTCTTCAAGTCTTCATGCGTCTTGGATCTCCGATGTCTTTGGCCATCATAAGTGGTCTAATGAGAGCTTCTTGGCCTCAATCCAAGCAATCTTGTCTTTAAGAAATCATGATCTACAACTTAGACAAACAAACACATTAGTGATCTTAAATCACTTGTGTATTGGAATCATCAAAATAAGATGGGAATTGCCAAGGTGGGAACCATTGGGCTTACAGATATGCTTATTGTTCAAATATATGTGGATGATACAATATTTGGTGCTACTAATGATAAGATGTGTGAAGAATTTGCTCAAATCATGCAAAAAAGAGTTTGAAATGAGTATGATGGGAGAGCTTACTTATTTCCTAGGACTTCAAATCAAACAATGTAAGAATAAAATTTTCATCAACCAAGAGAAATACACTGGGGAACTCCTAAAAAAATTTGGCATGGATAGCTCACAAATTAAGCAAACTCCTATGAGCACCTCCACCAAATTAGAAAATGATGAAATTAGTAAACAGGTTGATGAGAAGAAGTTTCAAGGAATGATAGGTAGCCTATTATATTTGACCGTTAGTCGGCCGGATATAATGTTTAGCGTGTGTATTTGTCCTAGGTTTCAATCGGCTCCTAAAGAGTCTCATTTGAGTGCTGTGAAGAGGATATTCAAATATCAAGGGAACTCCTTCTCTAGGTTTACGGTATGAAAGATCGAATGAATTCAACATAATAGGATATTCGGATGCAGACTTTGCCGGTTGTAGAATTTATAGAAAAAGCACAAGTGGCACATGTCAATTCCTTGGTAGATCTCTAGTGTCTTGGTTTAGCAAGAAACAAAACTCTGTCGCCTTGTCTACTACCGAAGTCGAATACATTGCGGCCGGAGCTTGTTTTACCCAAATCCTATGGATGAAGAACACTCTCATGGACTACAATCTTGAATTTTGCAATGTTCTGATAATGCAAGTGCAATCAACGTGACAAAGAATCAATTCAACATCCTAGAACTAAGCACATAGAGGTAAGGCATCATTTCTTAAGAGATCATTCTCAAAAAGGAGATATTTCAATTAAGTATATCCACACAAATGATCAATTGGCGGATATCTTCACTAAACCCCTCAATTAGGATAGATTTTGTGACATTAGGAGTGGACTCAATATTTGGAGTCTAGATCAAGTGAAAGAGTTTAAAAATGAGGTATGAGGAGCTGCTAATGTTCTTTATATGTATAACTATATATATGAAGCATTCTTGTTATGATAATAGCTCTTGATTCAAGATGATCAAGCCTAATTGCTAAAAATCACTCAATTGGTGTCCATAGCCTTTTTTAACCAAAAAGGGAGTCGGTACCGTCACCTTTAATTAAAATAAGTAATCATTTGGCTTCATGCCGTCATCTTAATCATGAATATGTCTATGAAGTTTGCAATTCACTTGTCTCTATATATCTATGTATAACTCAAAAAAAGGGGGGATTTCTCTTTGATGAATGTTAAATACTTGAAGCCCGTCGTTTGTGTTTATATAATTGGACAAATCTTGTATGCTTACACTACTATTCACTCATTTGTTCTCATGTTTCAATGCTCTTCGCATCATCGGGTGAATAGCGAAATTTCAATCATGAATTCAATCACTCCTTTGAACACATCCTTCTTGGGAATTCCATTCCTAACTCCCATTCATTGCAAAGCATACATGCACCATCACGACCCCATTTTCATTCCACTCATTAAAAAATCAAAGGGCCATCACTTAGAAACTCACTCCCATACTTGAACATTTAACACCTATTTCATGTTCTGTTCACCGAACTCCGTGCGCGGAACTCCGCGGTATCCCATGGAGCTCCGTGACACTGCCTGGACGTTTTTTAAATCGGACCCGAGCCTCGCTCGGGCCCACTTGCCACACGGGTTTTTAACTCGTTTCTCCCTCATCTCCTCTCTTCTTCATGCCCTAACATTCCTCTCTCATTTCCCTTTCCTCCAAACCCTCTAAACCTCCAAATCTTCTCTTTTTCTTCCATTACATTACTGTTTTTCTCCCTAAAACCTGCAATTTTTCCTTTTCCCTCTTTTCTTCCATACAACCCTGAAAACCCTCTTTTTCTCTCCTCATTCTCCAAGTTTTTTTTTATTTCTTGTAGTTCCTTCAAATCCTACAAATTTCTCTCCAATTCCTTCAAATGTCTCCTCCATTTCCTCTCTTTTAGGTTTCCAAACCCTCGTTCCTTCTCTTCTTCACCAAACCCTAATGGCATGAACCAAACCTTCCAAACCTAGTGGAGAAGGATCCTCTTGCGGTCGTCGCATCGACGGACCCGCACCCGAACGCGCTCAGGAAACGGCCTCCGAACAAGAAAACCCTTCTCTCTTCAAGGACAAACACGCCCGTTCCACATGGAACAAGATCCGCCATCGTGGTGTTCTCACGGGTAGGTACGTCGACCCCATGGCTATTGTTCATTATGATCTCACTCAATGTTTTGATCGCCTGGGTTGGACACCCATCCTTCACGTCCAAGAACAGGTCTACCCTCGGTTGGTCAAGCTTTTCTATGCCAACCTTCGCATTTCTCCTTCAAATTTCACCATTAAGACCCTTGTCAAGCAAACCCCCATCTCGATCAATCAAGAACAATTTAGCACCCTCTTTGGAGTGTCCCCTGCCGGTGCTGATGACTATTTCTGGCCGGATGATGAAATTGACAAAACCGATTTTCCTCGTCTCCGTCTCTTTCGAACCATCGCCGATCAATATGACCCTCACATTAAGGTTCATTCATCCCATCTCAAACCTGCTGCCAAACTGTTACATAACATCGTCTTTAGCAACATCACCCCTTGCGGTGGTCAAACCGACGCCGTGAGACCTCTTGAGGCTCTCATCATCTATTGCATCTTAGCCAATCACCTTATCAATCTTACAAACATCATCTTCCTTTTCATGAGTGAGGCTCCTACTCGCTTTCGTTCCTTTATGCCATATGGGATGCTCTTGACCCGGATCTTCAAAGCCTATGGTGTCCCTCTGAGTGGTGAGATGACCAGTACCCCCACTGGTCCATTTGATGAGCGCACCGTTCGACGCATACAAATGGGAATTGATCCTGCGGTTGAGGACGAAGAACTAGGAGATGAAGACACCTCCGAGGAGGAGGCATCTTAGGACGACGACGATGACGAGACAGACCTTTCTCAGCCATGTTATCGCTATGATCTCTTCGTCATGCAGGAGGCTCTTGAGCACTCCGTGGCTTCTCGTGTTGATTCTGCAGTATCCGCTCGATTCCAGACACTCACTACTCACATGGATGCGCAGTTCACTTCACTCCGAGAGATGTACTCAGCACGACAGGGTGGTCCATCTCCTGGCAGGTCATCTCACCCTCCGCCTCCTTCAGAGGACTAGCTGCTCTCTACTTGTTCCATCTTTATCTAGTTGCTGTTCCTTTTGGGCTTGTTTATGAGATATGGTTGATGTTATGTTTTCCTGGCTTGTATGCCTTTTTTGTCTATGATTTGTAGGATCTATATGGTGCGCCTATCGTTAGTTTATCTCTCCTCCTGGTTGTTCTTATGTATGGCCTTTCATTATGACTAAACTATGGTTTGCTTATCACTTTGAGCTTGTATGGCATTGTATGAATGGAATTTCTTTTTGTCTTGCTCATTACTCTTAACGGACATATCTCTTGTTATTCTCCCTAGGCTTCTACTCTTTATGGTTCCCTTTTTATGATGCCAAAAGGGGGAGAATGTTTGAGTTCCCATATTATACTTAAATGCATAATTTAAGGGGGAGCAAAGCTAAATTTCCTTTATCTATCTCTCATACAAATTAATGCTTAATTGGTTAATCAAATACTTCTTTTAGGAGGAGCATTAATTGTTCTATTCATCCCAAAAGGGGGGGCTCCTACCCTAAGGCAAATTGTTTTTGTCATCTCAAAAGGGGGGAGATTGTTAGCCCAAGGGTTCAACAAGTTCTCCTAATCAATTGTTTTGATAATGAACAAACTCAATTTGTTGTAAAATATTTGTTTATACTAACGCCTTTCAATGTTTAAGTGATCATGTCTCAAGCACAAGCAACCTCAAGCATGTATCTCAATTGCCTAATTTGGTGATCAAGACTAAGTCAAAGATATGAAAATATCAAAGGCAAAGTTAAAAAGCAAGGGCAAAGTGAACTCAAGGAAGGTGATCGCTCCAAATGCTAAAGCTATGCGCACGTTGATCAAAGTAGTTGATCGAATCAAATACAAAGCCTCGTTGAAGCGCCATTAAAGTGAAGAGCAAAGTATACTTAGAATGTATTGTGTTTCACAATTCGTATTTCACTTTTAAGCCACAAACAAAGAGGACTAAAATAACCCTAAAAATGGACCATACATGCATGTGCATACCATGGTGGTGTTCATACATAATTGAACCCACATGAAATCATGTTAGCCAAAGGGTTCAACAAGTACTCCCATTGAAATGTTTTGATGATTAACAAACTCAATTTGTTATAAAAAAGGTTTTATACACTAATGATTTCCATTGGCAAAGTTATGGTGTTCATAGCGTAGCATCCTTAAGAGTGCATGACAAATGGCAAATCAGTCAAGCTCAACGTGATATCAAAGGCATGAAGAAGGCATCACCATCACAAAGGCAATTTAAAGACAAGAGAAGACCAACACAAAGACAAGTCAAAGGTATCCAAAGACAAGGTTGAACTCTAGCCGAACAAGAATGGCAATCAACTCAAAAGTTCAAACTTGGCTCAAGCATCAATGGAGCTGAGTGAAGGCATGTCAAAGCCTCTACAAGGTGCCAACAAGATTGAAGACCAAGTAGAATTAAAATGTAAATGGTCCTTCATGTATAATCTAGGTCTATGGCACAAAGGAGAGTTAAAATCAAACTAAGTAGAACTTAATGGGTTTGTGAATGTTCATAGTGGTGTCCCAACATTGTTGGACCCTCATGACATTCCATTTAACTTGATAAATTAAAGTTCCAAAAGCCCAAACAAAGTCAGCAAAAAATATAAGGAAAAACTGTTGTGCATAGGCTCTGAGCTCAGAAAAACTGTTGTTCCGAGCTCACCCCCTCTTGGGTTCTAAGTGGAATTTCACATCACAAACTATGCAAGAAAATCAAAGTTTCGGAGGCAAAACAAAAGGCAAAACAGATTAAACAAATTACAATTCCAGGTGCCTCCATGGAACTCCCTGGGTTCCCACGGAGCTCCGTGCACGGAACTCCATGGAATCTCACGGAGCTTCGTGTCATAACCTGTTTCAATTTGTTTTAGCCATAATGGCTATGACGGAGCTCCGTGCAGTGCCTCCGTACTAGCCATTAGAGACTCCCAAAAGGTCATATTTAAGTCTCCTCTATATATATGATGGTTTAGAGCTCATTTATGACTTCCCAAGAACTTATATAACCATCTTGAATGATTGAATACATACCTTAGCATCATTATTGATAATTTAATCACTCTCACATCCTCTCTTTGTGCCTAACCTTGAAATACTTTTGCGAGATTATAGGATTAATTTGTACTTTTCTTTTCTTATTGAGAGTGAGTGTTCTTTACATTGTAATCAGCCTATCTAGAGGCAAGTGAGCTACTTCTTCATCTATTCATTGTACTTGGCAACAAAGGGCACCGTAGTTAAGACCCTTGGAGCTTGGAAGCTCGGATTGTATTTGACGAAAGGAACGCCTTATTTAAGTTCCTTGAAAGAAGATTCTAGTGGGATCCTCAAAGAGACAAACTTAAGAAGAGTGGAGTAGGCCTTGGGTTTAAGACCGAACCACTATAAAAACCCTTGTGTCAAGCCTCTTGTCTCTTCCTCTCTTCTATTGTGGTAAGTGCTTCACTCTTGTCTTTGAATCTCTTTCTTAATCTTTTCAATTAAACTAAAACTAGTGCAAGCAAAGTTTTTAAATCCGTAAAATTACAAAAGACACCCAATTCACCCGCCTCTTGGGTTGCTAAGTGGAATTTCACTAACCCAACTTGTCTCTATGTTTTAATTGAACAAGGGTTAGTGAATGCATATTTAAAGTAACATCCAAACCCTAGCTCTTAATATCCTTATTGATTGATCAAGGGTTAAACTTGTTAAGGCTTAGTATGTAAATTAATTTTAGTAATTCAATTAATTAAGCCCCAAATTTCTAAGTAGCCAATTCCCCCCCTCTTGGGTTGTCACCTTGTATTTCACTTGGTATCAAAGCTAAGGCTCTTAAAGAGATTTTTAAATTCAAAATCTACACGAGATAAAGATCCGTGACAATCCAATGGATTTTGAGCTAGGCTAATCCGTTATAATTCCTCCATTTTTTGATGGAACAAATTTTAGAGGTTTGAAAATTAGAATGCTTATCTATGACAAATCCATAGACTTTGACATCTTAGATGTCAGAGAAAGGGGATTTTCTATTCCAAAGAAATGCACTAAAAATGATGCAAAATTATTTTCATTAAATTCAAAAGCTATTATTATAATATGTTGTGGACTATGTCCCAAAGCTTTTGAGAAGATTTCATCATGTTCCAATGCAAAAGATATTTGGACCAATCTTAAAAATGTTTATGAGAAAAATGATACTCTCTTTTTAAATGATAAAAATACTGTTGTTGAACAAAAAGAGAATCAACAAAAGTCTTTTGCAAAGGAGAATTCTTTCAAACATTTAATTTTTGATTTAAAAAAATAAATTAAAAATTTGAAATCGGAAGTCAATGATTGTGTGGAAAGAAAAGAAAAATTAAGTCATTTGAGCAAAATCTTGATAAACAAGAATGATGACTTAATTAAATAGTGCAATATCCTTGGAAAAGAAAAGGAAAGCCTTGAAACCACAAACAAGAATTTAAATGAAGAATATAAACTTGTTTGTGAGAATGAAGAAAAATTAAAAGCTAATTTATCTCACAGATTGCTTTGAAAATCAATCGAATGAGATCAAATTAGTTAATAAAGAACTTTCTATGAAGAACCAAAGAATATAAGAAGAAAATGACAAACATGTTTGTCATCATATGTATTCTTGTGGTTCTAGTTGCTCTTCATCTACCTACACTTATTCATGTTCATATTGTGGTAGATTAGGGCATCACAAATCTAGGTGTAGGCTTAGATTTGTGAAATCAAGCAAGTTTGTGTGGATTAGAAAAGATGCACTCCCACACACAAACTTGATTGGAACCAAATGGATTTGGGTTCCAAAATCCCCCACTCAACTTATTATTTCAAATTATTAATATATGGGGCTATGCTTCAATTGCTATATCATATGAATTCTATCTAGATACTATTTTAATAGTTCATTCATTGTATCTAAATCATTCGTGCTTTAATGACATATCATTTTATAATCAAGCACTGATACATATCATTAGTTATGTATTTAATAGAATGTATCCTTTCTTATTGAGCTTCATGATTATATCATATTTATCTCATAGTCTATGCAGAAAACAAGAAATTACTCCTGTAGACTATATGTTGTGCTTTATTGAAAATCGTTTAGTGAAATCCATCTAAGTGGAAAGACACACACATTTGCACTTAGCATCATGAACTAACATATCAAATATTGCTAGATATTGATCAAATATAATATTTTGATATCTAGCAAAATTCACCTAGATCATCCACAAAGAACTTCATTGAAAATATATGTCCATTCATCCGTTTGAGCTTAAATGATAGGAAAATAGAAATGAATTTTTTAGGAGGCCTCACATTGTCTTGGGATCGAGTATACACGTTCATTAGAATCCCATAAATGCAAGAAAAATACGAGAAAATCAATTTTTCCACAAAATTCCTTGAAAAAATCAAGAAATTGAAAACAGGGGTGTGGCGGTCGACCGAGCCTCGGGGGGCGACCGTGGAAGGCAATCTAGACAAAGATAAAAAGGAAAACAAATTTGTCTCGGGGGACAACCACGGATGGTTGCGACAGTAGCATGACGGCGGGCGACCGCGATAGCCCGGTCAACCACGACGATCGAAAACTGCTTTTAAAAGGGCTTCCGCCGTTTCATTTTTCACTCTCGCCATTTATTTTTCTCTTAAATTTTTTGCTCCTCTTCATCTCTATACTCTATCCAAAAGGCCATTATAAATCCTAAAAAGGCTTTTATCAATTATTTCAAGAAAGAAAAAAAAAATTACAAACCCATTTAAATGAACAGACAAGGTAGAATTATGCAATTTCCAAGGTATGACTTGACTGACATTAAGGACAAACTAAAGAGTAAATGGTAAAACACAGTTGGACAGATACAATTCCTACAAAATAACAAAGGATACTATACAACCATGACTATAAGGTTGAGTCAATATCAAGTTTTTGGTTCAGGCACTTCCATTGTTATGGTTTCCATACAGACACTCGTCACATAGATGAACTAGTTCTATCTTCTAATGAACAAAGGTAAGGACAAAATAATATATATAATAAACTATAATTGCACAAATACTATTTTCAAAACACATACAAGTACTAAAGGGATGGTTTCTAACCATTAGGAAATAACCCCTGAGCTATAATTAGGGAGATAACCTTGAAACAAAACCTCCCTTGTTCAAAACATCGAGCATCTTCCTTTCACCTTACCTTCATCTACAAAGTGTATCATCATCATACACATACATATCTACACACATACTCAAATATATACCCATATACTTTTACACACACTTTCATGCTACAGTACTCCTAACACATTGGTCATTCAAGAAGCCTTAGTAGACAAACAAAGTTACAATGACTAGCATATAAACAAAATTTTAGAACAATTTTAAGACAGCAAGCCATGGCGGTTAATTCCTTCAGACGTAGTCTCACCTGAAACCTTCAATCATGCACAAAGGAATAATATTTGAGATTCAAATGTATCTTAATTGTACCGCTGTGTCCCTGACATATATATATATATATATATATATATATATAAACCAATATAGCTACAACAAAATAGCAAATTCACACTATATATTCAAGAAAACTAGAACAGATATGTTAAAGAAACTAAGTTTTCATGCTATTCTTATGCATTTTAACAAAGAAATTAAAACAGACACTCAAGATGATTTCTGTCAATACAACCAGTCTACTCTCAATCCGAGCAAATGAATAAACTTTTCTCATCTACTCTTTTCCAAAGAAAAAACATGATTTTAAAAATATAATTGAAACCTGCTAATGTGTCACAAATTGTTCCTTTAAACCTTTGTTCATGAATTCAACCTGGAGTGAAAAGCCAATTCCTAAGATAATGATCAATCACTATAACACAAAACCATTCCTTCTACTCTTATTGTAAGAGTGATTTTTTTTATGTAGCCAAAATAAAGGAAACTAATTTCCTGAACAAATGAGGAAGTAGTACCCATCAAGGACTGAAAAAGGCAAGTAAATAAGGGTAAGTTGGGATAATCTAATATTTCCAAAAAATAAAAATAAAGAATTCTCATTAAAATGCCCAAGAGCTATGGGTACGGTCAATAAAAGGTCTTGGGATAAATATTATAGAACTCTTGATGAATCATCACAATTTCAGCACATAGTAATTCAGATACACATGAAGATACATAGAAAGAATAAAATAGCATCAAATAGAACTGAATTACAGTTTAAATGCACATATTTTAAACCATATAAGTTCCCAAAACGAGAATTATGTATGAAATCTGAATCTAATAAGGACATGTTTCAATGATAATCAGGGCTGTTGGTCAAAGGAATGCATCCACTAAGCCTGATGAACTACAGAAACATCATCAAATCAATTGAAGATAATAAGATTGTTATCATCATCATCTCTTGAGTTATCGAGCAATCACGAAACATCAATTCATTTCATTCTTCATATTTTTCAGCATGACCTTTGTGATTCATAAACAAGCTCAAACGCAACAGCACTAACAAAAAAAAAATCCTAAGAAGATACAATGACAGTAACATGAACATCCAGACAAGAAGGAATTTCATAGTAGAAAACTTTGTGCTAGACTTTCTTAAAGGCCAAACTGTGAGTAATTTAATTTCCAGCTGAAAATCATTACCCATTCAACTAATGAAAATCACATAAATCATATTTTTCTTTATGACCAAATCATGGATAAAAACATTCTATTTATAGGAAAAATCAATTTCACAGAGCATATAGGAGAACAGGATTATAAAAAAAAAAAACTTTCTAAAAGGAATACACTTTCGACCTTAATACCTTATAAAATCTAACACCTGTTAGTAAATTACAAAGAACTATGCTACCTGTCCCTTTTTAAAATGAAATGAAAGAAACAGTGAACAAAAATACCTAATGATATCCATACAAATGATAAGTTCAAATCTCATTTTTTTAAAAATATCACATAGAATCAGCTCCATGCTCTTATACGATCATCAACATCAAAACAGAACTAGACAAGAATATGATGTAATGATTTGAGATATTAAAAAAATATAAACTAAAACTGAAAATATCATCTATCATTCATCAGCACATACTTTTATACAAATCATGGAAAAATTATAACGAATTCCAAATAGAGTCACAATAACATGCTTCTAAACTACAATCAAAGCATTATAAATCATGTAAAAATAACCAGACAAATTCACAATTATTCAGTCTCACATATTCACAAGAGAAATTATCTACTAATCGCAAGATTAGATAAAAATTCATAGTAAAGACAAGATCAAATACCTTTTTTGTTTTAACTTGCCTTTATTCGAAAATTAGCTCAGATTGTGATGCTCCTTTCTTCTTATAGCTGTAGCTTCTCCTTGTTTTTACTTACTATGCTCAAATCCAAACTTGAGGTTCTTCGAATCTTAGAGGTATGAACGGATTTACAAAGATCAAACACAATGATGGATAAACATAGCAGATTTGAAATTCATCTTGAATCTAGGGTTTAAAAGGATGAAAAAGATAGAAATGAGATAGATTTAAGGTTCCTAAAACTGGATCTAGAGTTTTACAAAATGAATATGAGATTAGGATGCTCAAATCTCAATCAAAGCTCAAGAAAATAAGATATGCTACAGCTACAAGGCATGAATAGCAAGAACACGTTAGGGTTAGAGAAATGATTTAGGGTGAAAGAAGATGAAGAATGACAACTCAGGTTAACAAAAGAGGAGAACGAATTGATCAAAGTAAAAATCCAGCCGGAAAGCTTGCCGAAAACTTGTTGGAAAAAATGAGCTTAGATCGGAGAAAAGAAAGAGATAAGCTAGGGTTTCGGGAATTTGGGAGAAAAAATGAAAATCTCTCGTTCTTTCTCTCCGCAAATATTTTTTTTTTCAAATGAAGAGCTCTTTTGCCTTTTATAAGAATGGGAGTATGCTGATATTTGTTGGCGCGCCCTTGCACGAAATTTGATAAGCGCACGGCACAATCGTGTCTTATTCAAAACTGGGTCTGCGCCTTCCAGGATAAATCACCCCCCTTATTGCTTACATTGTGGCCCTCTCTCACTTCGTCTTATTTGGCAAATCTGCACGGATTTCGATGAAATTTTACAGGGACCTAGCTGGGACCCTAAGCTAACCTACGGTGCACTTTGAGGCTCTAAATCCCTGATTAGATGGGGTTTTGCACAATTTGGAAAGATTAGGGCACGGTATAAATGGGGTGTCTACGATGCCCCTCGTTGGCAGAGCATGCTTGTCACTCGAATGTCAAAGCTGAAGGACAACCTATTTTGGCCGACCCGAAAAAGAAACAAATAAAATTTTGATTTTTAATTTTGAAAACAACAATCACAAAGAAAATTGGTGAAATAGCTTTTCACCGGACTCTGACTCTGCAAACATCGGTGAGATAGCCTCTATTCGACTCGTAACTCAGCAATTGATATTTGGACGAGATAGTCTCTCTTGCAAAACTTTAAAGAATAAATTTGATTGTGAATGATCTTGAAATTTGAAGAGAAAATGGATTTGGATGCCGTGTGAAAACGGACTTGAACGCCGTGTGAAAACGGAACGGACTTGAATGTCGTGTGAAAACGGACTGAAATGCCGTGTGAAAACGGACTTGAATGCCGTATGAAAATGGACTTGAATGCCGTGTGGAAATGGACTTAGATGCCGTGTGAAAACGGAACGGACTTGAATGCTGTGTGGAAACGGACTGAAATGCCGTGTGAAAACGGGCTTGAATGCCGTGTGAAAATGGACTTAGATGCCGTGTGAAAACGGAACAGACTTGAATGCCGTGTGGAAACGGACTTAAATGCCGTGTGAAAACGGACTTGAATGCCGTGTGGAAACAGACTTAGATGCCGTGTGAAAACGGGCTTGAATGCCGTGTGAAAACGGGCTTGATTGTCGTGTGAAAACGGACTTAGATGCCGTGTGAAAATGGACTTGAATGCCTTATGGAAACGGACTTAGATGCCGTGTGAAAACGGGTTTGAATGCCGTGTGGAAACAGACTTAGATGCCATTTGAAAATGGGCTTGAATGCCGTGTGGAAACGGACTTAGTTGCCGTGAAATTCGAAGTGAGGACGAATGCTATAGAAAGCAAATGCTGAATGATTAAAGAAATCGGATTGAATTCAAAATTAGAAAATGATTTTGACTTACTTAACTGGGAATTGATTGATCATCTCTTGCCGAGAGAAATAAAGAATTCGTGTTCTCTGCTGAGAATAAAACTTGAATGACTTGAAAAGATTTGGGGTATTAGCCCTCTTCCATTTTCAAAATAGAACTGCATTCTACTGATATGAAGATTGTTTTGAAAACCATTTTGAAGAAAACTAATTTTCAAAAAAAACATTAACTTTACTGAAAAGGATTTGAGAAGCTGGATTCAAAGAATGTGCTCTAACTTCTCTTATCCTTATTTACTGAGAATAGCCATCTCAAATGCTATTGCTTGCTTGATATCTTTTATGACCTGAATGCTCAGGTCATAAAAGATGCCCCTAGTATGATTTTACTTCCATGACAGATTCATAAGAGAGCAAAACACAGGGAAATGGTCGAAAAATTTTCATTTCATTGCATACTTGAGGTTACAAAACTTTTCATATATACAACAGACTGAATCTAACTGATAGCTCCTTCCTTTTTCTTTCTTCTGCCGATTGGATCGAACTGATAATTCTTTTTATTTCTACCAGCTGCTAGTGCTTCGAATGGGTCTGAGAACCTGCCATTCTTCTGAATTCTTTATTCTGCTCTGCCTCACCCCTGAAGAGACACAACTTCATCATTCATTTTTTTATCACCCTAGACTTGGGAAGGATACTTGCCACACAGGACTCCCCAAACAAGACTCTGAAACTTGACCTTGACTTGACAAAGAAAAGACTTTGACAATGATATCAAGAACTCCAATGATGACATGACTTGAACTCTAAAAGAGACTGAATATGCTTCTTAGCCTGATAAGTGTTTTAAAATGGTACAATCGACCACTCTTAGATTCTTTTGAAAACCGTATTTAAAGGTGTTTCATTCCTCTTTCCGGAATGGTACAGTCTACCACTCGATGTCCTGTAAGCCCATAAAGCAAAAGGAAGTTTGTTCGACCAGTTCTTATAAGTATTGGTCATCTTGCTGATTATGACCTTGATGTTCTTATTCGCTGCCTCTACAACCCCGTTTGTCTGAGGTCTGTAAGGAGATGACTTGTGATGCTTGATTTTGAACTCTTCGCATAGGTGCACTACCTCTTTCTTGAAATGAGACCCATTATCAGAAATTAATTCATGAGGTACTCCATATCTGCAAATGATAGTTGCACGGATAAACTTCGCAACGGTATTTGAAGTTATGGAAACATACGAAGCAGCTTCTATCCACTTCGTAAAGTAGTCAATGGCTACTAGAATGTACTCATGTCCACTTGAAGATTTGGGATAAACTTTTCCAATGATATCAATCCCCCATATTGAGAATGGCCATGGCGAAGTCAACGAGTGTAACTCCGATGGAGGTACATGAATAAGATTCGCATAGACTTGGCATTTATGACATTTCTTCACGATTGAGAAACAGTCTGCTTCCATTGTGGACCAATAGAAACCAAGTTTTAGGATCTTCCTTGACAGCATCTTTCCATTCATGTGAGGGCCACAAATACCTTCATGTGTTTGCTCAATGAGCTCTGTAGCCTGATCTTCATCAACACACAGAAGTTGTATCCCGTCAAATGACCTCCTGTACAATTCTTCACCACAGATGATGAAGTTAGCAGCGAACCTCTGAAGAGTTTTCCTCTCTTTGCTTGAAGCCTCAAGCGGATGCTCCTTGCCTGAAATGAGATTTCTAATGTCTGTGTACCACGGCTTTCCGTCTGAACACCTGGCTGATATCTCAATTGCATTCACATGTGCGGGAGCCCATTGTAACCTCACAGCTAAAGGTTGAACTTCCATTGATGCAAAAATATCTAACATTGAAGCTAGAGTTGCCAATGCATCAGCAAAATGATTCCTGGTCCGCGAAAGATGAGTAAAGGTGACACTCCTGAACTTCTTGACCAGAGATTCGAGATAAGTGTGATATGAGATCAACCTTGCCTCTTTTGTTTTCCAATCCCCATTTATTTGACAAATGATCAGGATTAAATCTCCAAACATAATTATGTCTTGAATTCGCAAAGCCAAAGCTGCCTCAAGTCTTGCGATGCATGCTTCATATTCTGTCATATTATTGGTGCATTTAAATTGCAACTTGATGGATATAGGGATATACTCCTTCTTTGGAGATACCAAAACTGCCCCTATTCCTTGACCATGATTATTGACAGCTCCGTCAAAGTACATGAGCCACTTAGTACTCAGAGTCTCTTCTTCAATGTCCATGATCTCTTCATCAGGAAACTCTGCTTTCAGAAAAGCATTCAACTAAACAGGAGCATCAGCAAACTGCTCAGCGATGACCCGTTCCTTAATTGATTTCTGAGTGACATAAGTGATGTCAAACTCAGACAACAATAACAACCATCTAGCTGTTCTTCCTGTTAGAGCGGATTTTTCGAACAAATACTTCAACGGATCCATCCGTGAGAGCAAAAGTATCTTATTCGACAGCAGATAATGTCTAAGCCTTTGGGTAGCCCAGATCAATGCTAGACAAGTCTTTTCCAAGACAGTGTACTTGATTTCATACTCTAGCATTTTCTTGCTAATGTAGTAGATAGGCTTTTCTTTCTTAGACCCTGCATCCTGCTGAGCAAGCATACAACCCATTGCTGTATCCGTGATGGATAAGTACAATAGCAGTGGTTGACCTGGAATGACTGGGGATAGGACATGAGGCAAAGACAAGCACTGCTTGACCTTTTCAAATGCTTCCTGAAATTCTTCATTCCACTTCTTGGAAGAATTCTTCTTTAATAATTTGAAGATGGGTTCACATGTCATGGTTAGATGAGATATGAATCTCCTCAAGTATTGCACTTTGCCAAGGAATCCACGAATCTGCTTTTCTGTCTTTGGTGGTTGCATTTCTTGGATTGCCTTGATCTTTTGGGGGTTCACTTCAATTCCTCTCTCGCTGACCATGAATCCAAGCAACTTCCCTGATGTGACCCCAAATACACATTTACCAAGGCAATTGTGTGCTCCGCTCGAGTCTTTTCCTTGACAATCATGTCATCTACATAGACCTCGACCTCCTTATGAATCATGTCATGAAGAAGAGTAGTTGCAGCCCTCTGATAGGTGGCACCAACATTCTTGAGACCAAACGGCATCACTCTGTAGCAATATGTCCCCCACTGAGTAATGAACGTTGTCTTCATCATATCCTCAGGCGCCATTTTAATTTGGTTGTACCCTGAGAATCCATCCATAAAGGATAAGAGTGCATGTCCAGCTGTATTATCAACTAGGACATCAATGTTCGGAAGCGGAAAGTCATCTTTCAGACTCGCCTTGTTCAATGAAATCAACACACATTCTGACTTTCCCGTCCTTCTTGGGCACCGGTACGATATTTGCAAGCCATTCGAGGTATTCAACTACTTCAATGAATTTTACTTCGAGCAGTTTCTTAACCTATCATGAACTTTCAACTCCATTCTGTTTTAAGTTTCCGGAGTTTTTGCTTCTTCAATTTTATGCCAGGAATTAGAGGTAATTTGTGTTGGACAATGTCCTCACTCAATCCTAACATGTCATCGTAAGACCAAGCAAAAACCTCCTTAAACTCTTTTAACAAGGTAATTAATTCTTCGCACTCCTCAGGAGATAAAATTTTGCCAATCCGTATCTCCCGAATTAAGGATTCATCACCTATATTTACTGTTTCAATTTTCTCTTCGAGTGGTTTTGCTCGGCGACTCTCCTCTTGTTGAATCATGTGTTTGATTTCAAGGGGAGTTTCGTCGGCTTCCTCATTAGAGGGGGAGTCTTGATTATCATTATTAGTTACTTGATCAGGTTTAGAAGCAGAATCAGTAGAAGAGACAAGTACAGGAATATACGCAAAAGAGTCTTTAGTTCATCGGAATCAATGATTACATCAGATGACTCGCCCACATCAGGCTTTACAGACTCTGAAACTGAATGAAAAGACAAGTCGACATCAGTATCTACACAATCAGAAATATGTACAGGCGGAACATCAATGAGAACGTCCTCAAACTTGGACTCGACGCCACCAGGGACAAACTCGTCACCCACTCCAGAAGTGGACCCGACCTCTACAGTACCTACATCAAAAGAAAGTTAGAAATGACCTGGGACGGACTCAGAAACTGACACAAATTTTGAAACGACTGACTCTTTTGAAGGGACTGGACTATGCTAAAAGACTACTTGGGCTATAACCTGTGAGGTCCAGTTATCCAAAGGTCCCTCGGCTGGAGTGATGCAGTTCTTTGGGTTTATGAAAGGTGTATCTCCTCCAATCATCGCAATGACCGGTGCCTCGACCTAAAACAGGGAGTCTAGGAGTTCTGATTCAAGGTTCTCAACCCAATCTGAGCCTGGTTCCTCTGTCACTGCTGTCACTGCAATCTGTTCACTGTAGAAGTCCTCTGGCTACTCATCTGTGAAGAAGATCTCAAGACCCGGCAGCTTTGTCCCTGTTTCATCATACCATGGCTCTGAGAAACCGTAATAAGGGCAATCAGCTCCCTCTTTTCTGAATCGGCCATTCATGACCATACTGTATGGTCCCATCAGAAACTTTAAGCCTCTGCGGCGACATCGGCCCATTTCAGCATGTAAGCTCTCATTTCCTGCACCTCTTTACGAGTTGGCTTGTATCCCAACCCAAACAATCCATCAACTGCTTTCATCTCAGGCCGCTCAGTTGGACCCTGCAGATTTTTCCCTAGACCAGCTCCTGGGACAGACCATACCGTCGCATCATCTTAACCACTTGAGTGTTGGTGCTTGACAAAAACATAATCTGCTCATTCATAGCCTCCTCTAAAGTGATAGAAGAGACCTCTAGTGAAAACCCTGTCAAGCTGACATCTCTAGAATTTCCAGCTACCGGCTCAGAGGTAATTTGTCCAATTTCAGGTTCAGGATCCCCTCGAACTATGATGACTCTGTTATTTCGGACAAATTTCAACTTCTGATGCAGTGATGAGGGGACAACTCCGACCTTATGCAACCAAATTCGGCCTAGCAAAAGACAAAAAAAGTTTTGATATCCAACACCTGAAATTCAATTTCAAAAGCCTCTCCTCCAATCTCTATTTCGGTGGCTAATGTCCCGATTACATCCCTCCTGGTACCATCATATGCCAATATGCCCTGTTCAGATGGTATGAAGTCTCCTGGCGCAAACCCCAGAGTAGTGGCAGTATTCAAAGGACATACATTCAAGGCTGACCCATTATCTACCAACACTTCGGAAACTTTCTTCTTGTTGCATAGTATGGTAATTCTGAGAGGACGAGTATGGTCTTTTCCTTCTGATGGCAAATCCTCATCTGAGAAAGATAAAGCTTTTGAAGCTCTAGCCATGGTCACTACGTTGACCAACTCGTCTGGAGTGATTTCAACTGATACCTGGGATGCATTTAGCTCACGAAGCACCACCTGTCTGTGTTTTGGGGATGCCATCAGTAAACCCCAAATGCAAACATTAGCCTGGGTTTTCTTAAACTGATTCAATAGGTTATCTTCTTCTTCATCGAGTCTTTGCTTATGTTTCTGATTATCAACAGCTCTTGCAACTTCAGCAGGATTCTCAACTCTGAGCTCGGCTGGTTTGAAAACTCGTCCACCACGTGTGACATGACGGAATTCATCGCATTGATCATTCAGAAGCAACAGATCATCATCTTCTATCTTAAGGATGTATTGGGTTTTCATCTCTTCTTCCTCATCATCACTCATCCTCAAGACCTACAGAGCTTCGCTTTCTTTCTTTTCATCCTCACACTGGAGAATGTATGATCGGTTTGATGACCCAGCTACATCGGGGTCATTCCATGACAAGACATGGCTCCTCTGTTTCTGTCCATTCATCTTCTTCTTCAAATTTCCAAACATAAGTCTCCTCAGATTCCACAGTGCATATGAAGGAAGGAGGATCAATGACAGACTCTTCAACGCAAATGACATTGATCGAAGCTGGAGGCGGCATTGTATGTGTCGGAAGGGGATTTCTGGTCACATTTGGCAATTCGATTTCAAGCTCCTTCCTATCAATCATGTTCTGTATTTGGTGTTTCAAAGCTAAACACCTATCAGTGATATGGCCTGTATTGCGATGATAATCATATAACTGATCATCTCTCTAGGATCTTGGCAACAGATTTGGCAAAGGCTTAATGTCAGGTAGTTTGATCTTCCTGTCCTTCAACAACTTCTTCAAACCCACGGACAAAGAATATGGGAGGGGATCTGTAAGCGCAATGGTTTCCACCTTGGCATTCCCATCTTATTTTGATGATTCCAATACACAAGTGATTTATGATCACTAATGTGTTTGATTGTCCAAGTTGTAGATCACATTGGTACTAAGACAACATTGCTTGGATTGAGGCCAAGAAGCACTCATTGGACCACATTCGGAAGGCCAAAGACATCGAAGTCCAAGATAAATGAAGACTTGAAGAGTCCATTGAAGATCAAGTTATATTAGATTGTATTTAGATCCAATCCTAGTTTAGGATTTTGAAAGGCATAATTAAGTAAATAAACACACACCCTAAAAATATAAGTGATTGTATTTGTGGAGTTCCAACACCTTGGAACCCTCATAGCAATCCCATCTTGGTGTTAAGTTGGAAGCCCAAAAACAGAAATGAAAATCTGCTCAGACATAGGCTTCTCAAAACTCCGAGAGTTTTTCTCGGAACTCCGAGAAATGGTCCAGTAGACATTTTTTCATCTTCTGTTTGAATTCCCGGAACTCTGAGATTTTTTCTCGGAACTCCGAGAACACTGTAACGGTCATATTTTGAGCCGTTGGGAATTTTGCTGGAATTACCACAATGCCATTGAACGGTCATATTTTGGTTTTCCTATATATATGGGCATTCTAAACTTCCAAACTATCAATCCTAACACTCTTAAACTTCATTTGAACATCCAAAGAGTGAATCAAACTTGATTATGCCTCTCATCCTCTAAGATTAGGATTTTGATCTTTAGGCTATATTTGTACATCTTCTACATTTTGTAAACCCTTGTGAGGGATTGTTTTTTTGTTCTTTCTTCTTCATTCAAGATTGTATTTGGGCGAGTGTTCGGAGAAGCGTAGCCCACTCTCCGTGGTGAAGATCGCCACCAAGGTTAAAGGCGGTTGGAATTTTGTAATCGGCACCGATCTTCGCCGAAGTTAAGAAGATCACATAGTGAAGCCATCAACGGGTTTTTGTTGGTGGAGTGGAGTAGGCTCGCGTTTTGAGGACCGAACCACTTTAAATCTCGGGTGCATTCTCTCTTATCTCTTGCTCTTTATTTTGCAAATGCACTAAGGATTTAACTTGTATGCTTGAATTTCTTTTTGATCTCTTAATCTTCTAAAATTGGGTTTAAGTTTTCAAAAGTCTAAAACTTTTTAGTAACCTAATTTTACCTCCTCATAAGTTGCCGTACTCGGGACCACCCTTGGAATTTCAGTTGGTATCAGAGCTAAGGCTCTTAAAAGATTTTCTTTTCTATAAATCTTTGAAAAAAAATTTTCAACAAGGGAAAGATCATAAGATCTTTGGCAACTTTCTAATTGTGAAATGGCGGATAGAAATGGAACCAGACTTCCGGAGGGCCATTCCACAACTAGACCTCCCTTCTTTAATGGGTCCAATTATGGACATTGGAAGACAAGGATGCGCATCTATCTTCTTTCGATAGATGTGGAGCTTTGGCACATTGTTGAAAATGGATACATGTTGCCTTCCAAACCATTTGAAGAATGGAATGTCGTAGAGAAAAGGCATGCAAATTTGAATTACAAAGCTATAAATTCTTTGTTTTGCGCCTTATCTACGGAGGAGTTTAATTGAGTTGCTCTTTTTGATTCCGCCAAGGTTATTTGGGATACACTTGCCGTTACCCATGAGGGAACATCTCAAGTTAAGGATTCCAAAATAAACTTGTTAAAGAGCAAATATGAAATGTTTAGAATAGATCAAAACGAAAGCATTTCCGAAATGTATACCCGTTTTTCTAAAATTTCTAATGAATTAGCAAATCTTGGTAAATCTTATCCTACTGATGAGCTTGTGAGTAAGTTGCTTAGGTCTCTTCCTCCATATTGGGATCCAAAGGTAACCGCCATACAAGAATCAAAGAATCTCAAGAGGCTAACCATGGAGGAGCTTGTAGGATCTCTCATCACCCATGAGATGCTCCTCACTAGCCGACAAGAGGAGAAGAAGCCGAAAGAGAAAGAGAAAGAGAGTCGTTCTCTAGCTCTAAAAGCCTTCAAAGCAAACTCATCATCCTCTAGCGAGGCGGATAGCGATGAAGAAGAAGCTTTAAGGAAATTTAAAAGCTTATGGAGAAAGAAACATAAAAAGGATAAAACGAAGAAGAAAGAAGAAAGTGAAGTAGAAGGAGGAATAAGGTGCTATAATTGCAAGAAGGCCGGACACAAAAGACCGGATTGTCCACTTCTCAAGTCATCTTCCTCAAAATACAAGGGAAAGAAGGAATGGAAGAAACATAAAGCTCTTGCCGCCGGATGGGATGCTACTAGCACCTCAGGAAAGAGTTCAAGCGAAGGGGAAGAAAAGAAATACGATCTTTGCTTCATGGCACTCACCCATGAAGACGAGGTAAACTCTAACCCTTCATGTTATTCATCTAGTAGTGATAGTGAAAAAATATCATATGATGAATTATGCTCAACATTGCACTCTCAAATTTCTAAAAATAAAGCTCAAAAGAAATCCATTTCAAAATTAGAAAATGAACTTAATTTTTTGAAAAATGAATTTTCTTCCAAATCTCAAATACAACTTGAAAATTTTAAACTTGAGATTGAAACCCTTAAGGGTTGTTTGGATGAGAAATCTTGCCAAATTGCAAAACTCCAAAATATGGCAAGCTCTTCCAAATCTTATGAAGATGAATTTAATAATTCTTTAAAGCAATTAACCCATCTTCATAATGAAAATGAACGGTTAAGATTATGTCTTCATGGTTTTCTAAATGGTGATAAAATTATTGACATAATCATAAAGAAAGCTAGTCAAAGACCTAATCATGCATTTTATGATAGGACTAGCTTGTCTAACCCTCATGTTAGATGCCATTTTTGTGGAATAAATGGTCATTACCAATTCCAATGTGCATCTAAGATTAGGGATTATGGTGGAACCAAGAAATCTTGGGTTCCCAAAGCCCCCATATGATTTTCATCATATATGCTTAGATTAGGGGCTAATGCTTAAAATTGAATATCTTTTTCAAAGTTAATTAAATATCCCCTCTTATGTTGAATAAATATTCTAAATAGGGGGAGTTCTAGGTTTGTCTTTTTCCTTGAAAAAGGGGGAGCTTTAAATTGAATATTTCATCCCTTTGTTTCTCTTTTACCACAATATTTTTGATTGATGCCAAAGGGGGAGAGAATTCTAGTGTAAGGAAAATATGTACGCTTTTATTGGAAAATCTCTTGTGCTTGTCATCATCAAAAAGGGGGAGATTGTAAGCCCAATGGTTTCCACCTTGGCATTCCCATCTTATTTTGATGATTCCAATACACAAGTGATTTATGATCACTAATGTGTTTGATTGTCCAAGTTGTAGATCACATTGGTACTAAGACAACATTGCTTGGATTGAGGCCAAGAACACTCATTGGACCACATTCGGAAGGCCAAAGACATCGAAGTCCAAGATAAATGAAGACTTGAAGAGTCCATTGAAGATCAAGTTATATTAGATTGTATTTAGATTCAATCCTAGTTTAGGATTTTGAAAGGCATAATTAAGTAAATAAACACACACCCTAAGAATATAAGTGATTGTATTTGTGGAGTTCCAACACCTTGGAACCCTCATAGCAATCCCATCTTGGTATTAAGTTGGAAGCCCAAAAACAGAAATGAAAATCTGCTCAGACATAGGCTTCTCGGAACTCCAAGAGTTTTTCTCGGAACTCCGAGAATTCTCGGAACTCCGAATGGTCCAGTAGACATTTTTTCATCTTCTGTTTGAATTCCCGGAACTCCGAGATTTTTTCTCGGAACTCCGAAAAATATTTTCGGAACTCCAAGAACACTGTAACGGTCATATTTTGAGCCGTTGGGAATTTTGCTGGAATTACCACAATGCCATTGAACGGTCATATTTTGGTTTTCCTATATATATGGGCATTCTAAACTTCCAAACTATCAATCCTAACACTCTTAAACTTCATTTGAACATCCAAAGAGTGAATCAAACTTGATTATGCCTCTCATCCTCTAAGATTAGGATTTGGATCTTTAGGCTATATTTGTACATCTTCTACATTTTGTAAACCCTTGTGAGGGATTGTTTTTTTGTTCTTTCCTTCTTCATTCAAGATTGTATTTGGGCGAGTGTTCGGAGAAGCGTAGTCCACTCTCCGTGGTGAAGATCGCCACCATGGTTAAAGGCGGTTGGAATTTTGTAATTGGCACCGATCTTCGCCGAAGTTAAGAAGATCACATAGTGAAGCCATCAACGGGTTTTTGTTGGTGGAGTGGAGTAGGCCTCGCGTTTTGAGGACCGAACCACTTTAAATCTCGGGTGCATTCTCTCTTATCCCTTGCTCTTTATTTTGCAAATGCACTAAGGATTTAACTTGTATGCTTGAATTTCTTTTTGATCTCTTAATCTTCTAAAATTGGGTTTAAGTTTTCAAAAGTCTAAAACTTGTTAGTAACCTAATTTTACCTCCTCATAAGTTGCCGTACTCGGGACCACCCTTGGAATTTCAGGATCAAAATGACGAGGTGGCTTTTGCTCCATCGGCAGTCTTCTCACTTCAGTGTTTGTTCTGGGTGGTGGTCTGACAGAATTGACATTATGTATCTCTTTTGGAGCTATCACAGGTCTCTTCCCCTCTCTGACATTCGAGGAATTCCTTGACCTTAGGCCTTTAGCCAATGCATGTTCTATCTGGGTCCCGGTCTTAATGAGATGGTTGAAATCAAGGAAATACTGGATAGCCACATGATGGTAATATTGCGGCGACAGATTTTTCACCACAATTTTAATCTGGTCCTCATCTAACAGACGATGAGTCATCTGCGCAGCTTTCCTTCTCCATCTGCGAATGAAGGAAGTGAAGGTTTCATTATGGCCCTGTTTCAATGCTTTCAGATCTCTTTTAGTTATGTCGATTCCCTCCTTCATGGAGAACTGCTCGACGAACCTGTTAGCAATATTCTCTAGAGTTCTGATCTCCTCTGACTTCAAACTCAGGAACCACTTCTTAGCTGTTCCAACAAGGGATCTAGGAAAGAGAAGAGCAACCTGCTCTAGAGATAGCCCGTGCTGCTGTAAAAGCGGAAGAAAAGACATTAAATGGCTTCTAGGACACCTCGTCCCATCATACTTATCCATGTCTAGTACTTTGAATCTCGGAGGCAATGTGACTCCTGGATAAATCATGAAATCAGCCATGTTTAGCTTCTTCGGTCCCTAAAATTTTATGTTTTCCATCTCTTGAGTCAGCTTGTCTAGTCTGTCTGTTATCACTTTGCCCTTATCCGATTTATCAAAGTGAGGAAAACAATTCTCTTCTGCGTACTGTTCATCATCGAAGTCATCTTCCACAGCCAAGACGGCAGGCCTGGTCATCGCAGGAGGTGGAGGAGGTATAACTGAAGGGTGCTGAGGTGCATGCTCATTAGAAGTAGAACTCTTATCAGTTTTCAGCCTGACTATCTCCTCATTCATATTATTCATCTGCTGGAGCATAGTCTTCATCATTTCAGCCAGAGCGATTCCAGTCTCAGCCATTTGTTCAGGAGTTGGTGAAATGGGTGAAAATATTTCTTAAAGCTTTGAAAGGGGTAACAGCGGAGAAGTAAAAGAGGGTGGTGACAAAGACTGTCTACTCAGCCTGGAATCAGATGTCTGACGGGGCCAGGTTGGTTTTGAAATGAGGGTTTTGTTAGAAGCAATGACTGCTCAATCAAGAATCCTGAAATGGAAATATAAACACTAGATTAAAAATTTGATAATCGAGATAAGATATTCTGATAAAACAATGACAAGAGAAACAGATACACACTTTCATTAATGAAATTCAAATTGTGATTACAACAGATGAAAATACTAATCTCTGATCACAACTGGATAAGCAGACTGACAATAATGGAAAATGCAGAAATCAAGATAAAAAACATGATAGAGATCTTCAAGATTCCTCAATCCGAGCTCTCCTGCTTGCAGGTTCTTCCGGTATTTTTCCACGTCGGACTTTAGATGCTAAAGAAAATCTCCTCTCCATATTTTTGTTTCCCCAAGCAGCCACAATGGATTTAATAACATCAGGAGTGAGATCTTCACAAAGAGGAGGGACTATGGCTCTGGGAGGACATGGAATTCCCGTAACCTGATGGAGAAATCGCATGGGTGCATAAAAAGAAGATTTCTCAATACCCATGAGGTAAACAAACGGATGTGGGTAAGTGTTAGTGAAAACTAGGAAACATGAATGACTCACCCAACGAAACTGGTTCTCCTCTACATGGTGCAACCAATTGCACCATTCTTCAAATGGACTGAAGTTGATTAGCCATTGGTTGCCATGCACGAAAATTCTTCAGGGTATACGTATTTTGGTTTGTCGCTGAAGAAACTGAAGTTTTTCACCAAGCCAGACATACAACAATTTAACACATCCACAGAAATTGCCTTTGACCTCTTGGGAAGCAATAAGGTCTAGTCCCAAGAAGGTCTCTGCTAACATGGTGGGTATAGGATTCCTCCCCTCATTGATCTGATCTACCACTCCTAGTAAGGTCAAAGGAGCAACATAGGAGTCTCTGTGAATAACATGACGTGCGAAGACAATCCTGAGAACGGGAATTGGTAGGATCGACGTTTTTGGAAAAAAGCTTAATCAGGTCTTGAACTTTCACGCACGCATCCGTTAGACAAGTCAGAGCATCCATAGTTTTATTTTTGAATAGTTTACAAAAGAGGTCATAGGAGGATTCTATTCTTGAAGGTTTGATCCAGAGTCCCTCAGATGTGAGCTCTAGCAGGGTACACCAGTCCTCAAATATGGGACAGAGTTCAAAAGGGCCAAATCGGAAGACATGAAGGACAGAATCCCAAAGTCCAGCAGCTGCTTGAAGAAACTTCCAATTTATATCACGACTGTTCAAATGAGTGAATGAATTGATGAAATGATCAGCCATATTTCTCTGTGAATACTCAGACGGAAGAACTCTAATGGTATCGGGTATCCAGTTGTCCAACAAAATGTTCGCCATAATCAGACCTGACACAAAGATAGGACGGGATAATTGGGGAATGAAGATAACCTGGAATAAATAAAGAATAAGGATAAATCTAGCAATCAATCATAGGAATGATACAATTGACGACACCGAATGTTCCATTGATGATCAAAGATGATCAGAAACTCAGAAACGAGACCACGGTCACAAAATGACAAAAGTAGATCATAGACCGGATCTAAATCTGGAAGATGGATGTCAAAACTGTATGATCAAGGAGATCAACAATAATAGACTATGGCCATAGAGACAGCAGACAAACTATCGACCATATCTAAAGACAAAATAAGCAAAAATCTGAATAATACATACGTAATATGAATCTATGACACAACAAAAGAATGGATAAATGAGGTTTGAATCTGAAGGATAAAAACAGGCAAAAATTATCATCACTGGGTCAAGGAATAAACCATAGCTATGAGTGTGACTAGCCAGATTTAGATCTGAGAGATGAATAGACATGACTGATTGATTCAAGCCAGGAATCTCTACTAGAAAGTAGGTCCTGATCTCATAATCAAGGAATATATGGACAAATTTTCCAAGAATAGATCAAAATATAAACCACGACCATGAGAGTGGTAAGTAAAAGCCACTGGTCGAATCTAGATCTGAAAAACTGACTGATATAATTGATTAGATTAGACAAGGAAACCTCACTAAAGAGTAGGCCCCAATCTGATAATCAATATATAGATATATACATATATATCCTAACCAGGGGCACCAGCCCTAAATAAAATCCCACAGAGTCAAGACACTTGACTCAAGACAGACATGTGAGTACATTAGGACTGCGTTGTAGCCACATAAGGTGAGCTACAATAATCTATGGATAGGACATGGTTCCTAAATCTAGGCTTCAAAATGTGTAAGCAACACATATTCGTCCTAATATGAATGCAATATATATATATAAGCACATGCAGATCCTAATAGGGTTTCACTAAGTCAGCAAATATATTCATATACATAATATATGTAAAATGAAAGTAGGGCTCCGGACTCAATATATCGGGTACTATGCTTATATCCATACTTAAGATGTATAACACAAGTACACCTAGTGTTATACATAGTATGCTTCACTGCTCATCGACTGCTGTAAACATAAGTACGCCTAGTGTTTACGGTTGCAGCACTGGCGCATAGCTTGGAAATAGATACAACAATCCCATCAGGGTAATGACATCCCATCTGACATGTACTGTATCTATCCCATGGAGCCAATAATAATAAAATCAATAAAAGAAAATAAAAATAAAATGATGTATGCTGTGCAGTGTGTGAATCCCTTGTTTTAAACACCTATTTCGTGCCCCTGGATTCTAAGCGATTAAATTCTCATTTCACATGATTTTGGCCCAAATTTCTTCAAAATTAGTAAAAAATGGCATTTTAACAGAGTTAAGCAATGTTTCAAGAACTCCCCAGCAGAGTCGCCAGCCTATGGACCCCGATCCGAGAGAGGCGGGGGACGAGCCTCCACGGAAGTCTCTCTGGATCATCCACGTGAATGGAGAGCTCTACCAAGGAACTCTAAAAAAGATTGCCTCTCACAGCATGAGTGGCGATGTAAGGTGAGATACCTCTCGATTCGGGGACAAGCCCAGATTCGAGACGTACCTTAAACAAAGAAGAGTCGCCATCCAAGAAAGTGGGCTCTGGATCCCATACTATGCTCTGTTGCAATGGATAACCAGAGATACAAAAGAAGGTTTGTGCCTGGTTACGAATTTGGAAGGTCCGAAGAGCACCTCATCCGTAAAAGTGCAAACACATGGTCTCTTATGCCATTTACTTATTGATTTTGAAGAGTTTTGGGCGAAAGTCATCTGAAATGGGAACATATATCTCCAAGAAGATGTCTACCTAATCATGCATGTCGTAGAGATAAATAATAAACACACACAAAATAAATGAAAGAAGTGTCACCTAAGAATAGCTAGATTTTGAGTGAATTGTCTAAATGATGTCTAAGTTCTGGTATGCAAAGACATGCATGCTACAGCTAAAGGTATAGGGTCTGTACATGAAAGTAAGAAAACACAACAAAACACACATCACGACTTGACTCTACACCCGACTCGACATAACAAACCCTAAAACTCTAATGCAATACTTGACTCGGACCAAGATGGCCATCCATCCTGGCTGCTCTACATATCCTGGCCTGGGAAAGAATCAGAATCAACATAGTTCGATGACCTATTCTAAACTACGATGCCTAACCATCTAAGACCGCTATCCTAGACTCGATCAACTAGACCTGACTAGTTTTTAAAGCTTTTTGTGCGATTGCTTAAATTCAAGTGAATTGTAATTTTTAGGACTCCCTATATGCCCTAACTAATGCATGTTGGTTAGCCTTAAGCTAATGCAGGTGGTTCCTATATCATATGTGTAACTAGGCTATGTATCTTAAGGAAAATCATGGGCTAACTAAATGTTTCCTAGTCTAGCCATCGGTTCAACTAAATGTCTAACCGACCACGACTCGAGGCCTCCTAACTCTAGGGACACTCACACGAGAAGACACAGCATATGAACACAATCAGGACAGACTCCTAACTCTAAAACCACCCCAAATATCTAGGACCAACTGCTAACTCTAGGAGAAGATCTTTTTGAAAAGATTTTGAAGAATTTTTATGTTTTGGAAGGTTTGGCTGGACCTGGGATAAAGATCCCAAGATGCACTACGTACCCTGTGGAAAGGGATCAAGCCAACGTAGTTCGAAAATAGACTCTCCTAACTACACTTAATGACTCTAGATTTTTCAGATTTTTAGTTTTTCAGATGTTTTTGTTATTTTTGACACAAGAGGACAGAATCCTATCATCGAAGGGTATGACAGACTCCTGATATTCCGCGAAGGTTGGACAGCATCCTATGCTTTGTGGGGGAATTGGACAGAATCACGACTCTGCAAGGGTTGGACAGCATCCTATACCTTACAAGGGTGGATAAAAATCACATGACTTGATGAGAGGTTGGACAGAATCCTAACCCCTAAGATGATAGGACAGACTCCTGAAAGAATGACTTACTCTCTAGCTAAGGACAAACTCCTATGCTAATAGAAAGGACTTTCTGGCTAAGGACAGACTCCTATGTTAGTGACTCTGAGAAGGGCTCTAATGAGACATGACATGTCTCCTAAAACAAAAGGATAACTAAGGCCAATGAGACAAAACCTGTCTCCAAAGGGTTTGACTTTTTCTACATGAGACATAGCTTGTCTTCTAAAAGGATGGGCTCTGAATGACTCTTTATGAAGAAGAAGGAAGAAAGAGGGTATTATCATGACCCTGTAAATCCCTCTAAAGGATGAGCTTAGGATATCTCCTTCATCGCCTTTGCAAAGAAGGAAGCTGATAGATAACTAAGAAGAACTCTAGGGACTAAGCCAGTCCCCTACATGAAAAAGGAAGAAAGAGGGGAACATTACTAGGACTTGGTAAGTCCCCTAAAGGAAAGGCTTGGGCTAGCGCCTTTATCGCCTTTGCAATGATAGAGGGTGGGAATGCTACAAAAAAAAATTAATTATCCCACAGATTCTATTTTATAGCTATTACAAAAAGAAGTCTCAACAAATTTTCTTTCACTAAGTCACTACGATATCCAAACAAATATGATAAGGGTTCTCTTTTGGAATGTACTAGCTGGAATATCCAACACAAATGAGAATAATACATCTTGGGTTTTGCTGTAATTACTATTTTAATCACAAATATAGAACAAGGTATTCTACATGTATGCAATCTTGATATACTACAACAGATATATGAGCTATAACATCTCAATGAATTCTAATTCCATACTCTAAAGAATTATATTTAAGATCTAACAAACAAGGGTACTTTCAAACGATGAATCATACTTGACTTTTACCTTATTTCTAAAATAAGATAATAAGTTAAATTATAAGCCATTATCATAAACCTTTTATTTCAAAATGTTAAGAATCATCTGAATATTCGTTTAAACCAAGTGACAAAGCAAGAAGGATATACATCCACTATTGTGTGAATAACAACAAGGGTAGCATACAAACAATAAATATCTTAATAACACATATATGTTTTATACCTTTGCTAAAACAAATTACATGGATACCAATAAAAATAACACAATCACATTCTGTACATTTCTCAATAAATTATGTATCATTTGACAAGACTAGTAACATTAGTACTCAAACAAAAGTATATATATTTTTATACCTGCTATCCAAAACCAAATATTGACGAATAAATTCTTTTGTTCATTCTTTTCAGAACCTACAACATTAATTTTCTATAAAACAAATCTGCAACTTTTTGTACCGCAATCAACGAGATGAAAAATTGATCAACAATAAATAACTAAACTTAATGCCTTTATCAAAATCCAATGATGCTGATTGTCATGAAAATCAAGCATGAAATTTTATACTATGGGAAACAATGTTAAGTCAAATAAACAAAAGATTTTACATTTTGACCATAATTAAATGATAATGATCTGAATAAGAATAAATCATACAGACTTCTTGCCTTGACCATCATTATATTATGTCAATATCATCTATTAGTATACGGCATTCCCAAACGCCTTTTTCGTCGAACCAGAAGCTTGTCTAGACAGCGCCCGTCATTTACGACATAAACCGGTAAGCCCATCTGTACACGGCATTCCCAATTGCCAGGTTAAATTTGGGTCCAATCGGAAGAGATATGGACGATCGAACATATCAATAAGAGACGAAAAACCCTACAAAACAAAACAGAGAAGAGACGAACTATCATGATAACCAAGGACGACATCATCCACCTTTATGGGGATGATGTCATCCCAGAATTCATCCCAGACGAATTCGAATTCATCCCAGACGAATTCGAATTCGTCTGAGTCGAATTCTGGTTCGAACCAGATATTTTTACCCTTTATTGGGGAGGGGGTAAAGGTTTTTAAAACACTTACCTCTCTCTCTCTTGGTGTATACACCTTCTCCCGGTGTATTTCCCCCTTTTTCAAACTTCAATCCCTGCAGAAAATCAGACAAAACCCTAGTTAGCTTGCTTTAGAAGAGAGAAAGTAGAGAAACATTAGGTAGCTCTTTTCAAACGTCGGCACTCCGCCGAATTTTCGAAGGTTCAAAGCATCTTATCTTTTTTTTACGCCGTTGCTCTGCCGAATTTTGCAGAACTATGAGCTACTTTTCCATAGTAGCGTCGTTGCTCTGCGAAATCTCGACAAACTCGGAGGCATTTTCGGCAATATAACGCCATTACGCCGCCGATTTCTCCACAGCCTTTTGAGGCTCCCCTTTCAACACAAGCGTCGTTACATTGCCCAACTCTCTCAAGTGGTAAGTTAAAAATCCTAAAAATATAATTCCTTTACTTTTCAGTTGTGTATTTACAAAACAGGTAGGGTGGGTTTCATCATCCGTGATGTCAAGCCCCTGTACGTGCCGCTTTACTACTTTCTGTTATTTACAGCTTTCATTTACAAAACTGTTAGGGTGCGTTTCCTCGTCCAGATGTCAAGCCCCTCTACTTGCCCCTTTACTAGTTTCTGCTATTTACAGCTTTCATTTACGAAACTATTAGGGTTTGTTTCATCGTCCAGATGTCAAGCCCCTCTACCTGCCTTTTACAAATTCTAGTACTTTACTATTTTCTGTACTTTTACATTTCAAAGTAAGGTACGAGGTTGAGATGTCAAAGAGATTTGTTCCGCTACGGCCGAGCGCTCGAGAGAAAAATCCCTTCGACTTGGTTTTTACTTTTTGCAATTTACAGCTTTCTGCACAGTAAAGTGCGAGTGGTGACATCATAAGATCTCAGGCGCACAAATTGGCCCCTGAACTTATGATATAAACCCCTCTGCCTTACTTTTACTTTTTGTACTGTCATTTTCTGTTTGATTTACGGAGAGGGGGCCTACTTGGGATCAGTTGCAAAGTTCATTTAGAGCCTGTGACATATGGTTTCAAACATGATCGAACCGAACCACGCCTTTGTTTCGATTTTTCCTTTACTTTCTGTACAGTCATTTTCCGTTTGATTTAAGTTAACCCACGTTGTGAGTAAGTTGCGATATCTGGATCTTCCGTAAACAACTTACAATACCAATCTGGTTAACTATCTCTTATTTTCGGTTACTTTCACTACATTCGGAATTAAGCATAATCTAACAAGGGAAACAAAATCAAGTCCATTTATTTTAAATCCTTTCAAAATGCCAATTTAAGTTAAGAGACCGGATTAATCCGGGCAAGAGGGGTGCTTAACACCTTCCCCAATTGTAACCACAACCCTTACCCGGATATCTGTAAGGACCACGCCTTAAGCAAAAAAAGTAAAATATAAGGTTCTAGGCCCAGAGCAAAGAAACCCCTAATTTCTATTCTTCCAAATGAAATTCGAGTCGTTACTCATTTCCTTAGAAGAATAGACACGGGTCATAGGCCCTAACCTAGGTGGCGACTCTGAGTTTCTCTAACTTACGAAGTTAGGACTACAGTCCCGAGTTCACAAGTAGCGCAGATCAAATAACACCCCCCTCTTCGAAAACCCGATTGTGGTGATCCCCTGTCGTCCTACGCAAACACAGGAAAAAACCGGCTCCCATAGCATGAGACAGGTTTATGATGGAATCATGACATCTTGTATTGCACAATTGCCAAAGCTTAGGAAAATCAACCATGAAGAGTGACAAGGATCAGGACCAAATTGAAATTATTCAAGTCACCCATCCCTTGGAAGGTGTCTCAATTAAGATTTCAAATTGAAGACCTCTCAAGCAAGTCATAAGTTCAAACTGAAGATCAATGAAGGCTCAAACCAAAAGAACAAAGATCAAGGAAAAAAGCTGAAGCTTTAGGATGATACTAAGGATCAATAAGGCAAAAGCTAAAGTTCCTAAGTTGGAAGAGGAGTTCAAGCAAGCCCAAAGCATTCATCTGAGAAGATCATTCAATCCGATCCAATCTATGAAAGTAAAACGAGGTATCAAATTAGAATGTATTGGAGATCATCTTCATTTTAGTTTGCACATCAAACCTAAACTTTCAAATCATTTCAAACCTCTCAAAATCCTTAAGCAAATATGTTTTCAAAGCTTCCAACGTGCTTTTAACATGCTTATAATCTCAAACTTGAAAGATGTTCAAAAGGGTTGCACTTTAAAG
Source organism: Tasmannia lanceolata (assembly GCF_043159265.1). Taxonomy (NCBI): domain Eukaryota; kingdom Viridiplantae; phylum Streptophyta; class Magnoliopsida; order Canellales; family Winteraceae; genus Tasmannia; species Tasmannia lanceolata. The sequence continues at coordinate 30,890,490 of NW_027518714.1, read as the reverse complement.
CATAAAGCCAAATTCTTTTAAACCATCCGAAGATTCAACGGAAAACCTTTTTCAAGAAGTTAAACATGATTAAAAAGTGTTCAAAATAATGTTTTTCAAATTTCGCATTATTTGGATTTCTAATAATTCAAAAACTGTATAAAACGAGGAATATAAAAAGGCAAAAAGGCAAAATTGGTTGACCATAAACTTTGTCCCATAGATAATGACTCCATACCATTTTCGAATATTTTTAAAATTGTTTTTACTAGATAGTTCTCCTTCTCCCTTACCCATAGAGTACAAAAACGTCAAATTTGATAAGAAACAAGGGAGATATGAATTTTACAAGAATATTTTAACAGATAGTTCATCTCTTATTTTGTAGACACCCCCATTTTGCTACGCTTTAAAAAGCAAAAGATTCGGTAGTATCATCGAGTTTTGAATCCGTATTCAGCATTAGATTAGGCATCCATGCATTTTAGGGTAGATTTCATTTCATTACGGAAGTTTTGAAGTTGATTCGCGATCCTGAAGGTCTCTAGGGGGTTCATTTGGCCTCTGAAAGATGAAAGTTCAAGTTTCCAAGCAAATAAAAAAAACCTGCTATTTTTAGAATTTTCAGGGTTTCCCTCATTTTTGCCTATTTTGCACTACAGGGGTATTTTGGTCATTCCCGATGTGTCTCGTTTGACCCCCGAGTTATATTTGAGAAATCTTGAGTGATTTTACAAATTTTGAAAAAACTGCTATTTTTAGAAACTCATGGGGCTTCCACATATTCATCATCTTATGGATATTTCAATCATTTCTCATATGTCCAAAACCATCTCGAGGGTACGGCTGACGGATTAGGAGTAATTTCGTAAGATTTGGAAAACCTGCTAAATTTAGATCTCTCAAGATTTTCTCTTAGTCTTGCACTTCGGGGGTATTTTAGATATTTCCAAACATATCATATTTGGTCCCTAAGTTGTGTCTAAGAAATCTTGAGTCCGTTAATAAATTTTCAAAAATCTGCTATTTTCAGAATTTCTAAGGGTTTTCCTAGTCTCGCCAAATTCTAGCACTTCGGGGTAATTTGGTCTTTTCCTGTGTAATTCTTTTGATCCCCCGAAATATGTCTGAGAGATTATAAATGATTTCCTGAATTTTGGAAAACCTGCTAAATTTAGAATTTCTTAGGAGTTTTGCTTAATTTGGAAATTCTAAGTGTTGAGGGCATTTTGGGTATTTTCAGGGGATACCAAATGATCCTGTTTAATATTGCTCACCGAAAGGACCCAATTTTAAAAGTTTCCATTTTTAATTTTTCTTTTAGGGGTGAATCAATCTGAAGGTATTTTGGTCGCATTTGGATGTCTAACAGTCAAATAGGGGCATTTTGGTCCGAAAAGTTATTTTTCAAAAAAGATGGTCCGATCATGTGTGAGGGATAAAGTATAAATGTCAAATGGGTTGGGTCCATATATAGAATGTTGAATTTAGAAAGATTTTATTGATTTTTTACGGAAAAATTTGAAACCCGTGTGAAATGGCCCATTGGGCTAAAGCTCGCAAAGATGGAGCTCATGTGGGTTCACCCATATGGGTCAACTAACATGGTGGGTGGCCCACATGGTTGACCCACATGAGTTGAGCACCCAACCTTGATGATGTCACAATGGTGACATCATATTTGTTAAAAGAAAAATAAAAAAGAATAAAAAATGAAAAGAAGGAAAGAAGGAAAAGATGAATGATTGCTTAAAAATGTTTTCTTCCAAAGAAGCAATGTGGAATGAGAATAGCATGTCTTGATTGACAAGAAATTAAGATTAGAATCAAATCTAATTTGGAAACAAGAAAGAAAGAAAGCAAGAGGGGAAAATTGGAAACAAGCCAGAAAGGGAGCTCTCAACCCTAGCTTTTTTTGTATAAAAATCAAAGAAAACAACCCTAGAAAAGATTGAAAAAAATCCAAATTCGACCTTTTCCTCTCTCCTCCAAAGAAAAAAAAAAAAAACCTCTTCTCTCTTGAAGTGTGTTCATATCTCTCAAGGGTTCTTCACAAAAGGGATTCTTAAAATCCCTTTTCTTCTTCAACAAATCACACATCAAGGATCTTTGAGGTGTTCTTTGGTTCTTCTTCATCATACAAAAGGGTCCGACAAAGCATATACCTCGGATCTACACACCCTAGACACAAGGAGCGCGATCAACGGTAGGATCTTTATCTTTGTAATATCAAAAGTAGAAAAACATGCTAGGGTTTTACTTTTGATAGATCAAATCAATGAATTTTTCCTTGAAATTCCAGTATGTTATAATATAGATTATAAGTTTTCAAAATTCAAAATTTCACCAAAAAATTGAATTTCCTCCATTTAATAATGATTTTCTTTCGTTTTTTATTTAATATGGATTTAAATCGGATTATCAAACCAAGTGTTAGAAAATGTGGGTTTATTTAAAAACTGATATTTTTTGGGATTTATATAAAATAAAATAGTACTGGAAACTTAATTTCCAATCGCGGTTTGGCCGCTTTAATTTTCATTCTATTTTTCAAACAATAACCCCGAAAGGGGTTATTTCTTGATGAACGAATCCAAAAGTATATCAAACCATGTCCAAAATTTGTGAAATCTTGTTTCCAAACCAATGTTTTCATTTCCAGAACACCCAAAAATATTCTGATTTTTTTGAATTGTTTAATCCGGTTTTCAATTATTTTAAATTTCGGCCATTTTTAATAAATATCAGAATATTTTACAAATTGATGAAACTCTCCAGAATTAATGTTCAATAATAAATTGAATTTATCATCAAATTTTTTTTTCAAAAAAAGGTTTTTTTATTTATTTTCTAATCGCTTCTTCGTTTTACGTGCCGTAATTCGTTATCGTATTAAATTAGTAAATTTTTTAAAATTTTCTTTACAAACCAGTAACTTTGGTTACTGGAATATTAGATAAAAATTCTCAATTGGTTTTGCAAAGTTTTAATATGGTTTTGTAATTTATTTTAATAAATGGGTTTCAATTCCTAGGAAACAAATTCCCCTTTTCTATTTAAAAATCGATTTTATGGAGGAGATTTAATTTTTAAGTTTTGAAATTTTGATAGAAAATTTTATAATATATTATATATCTACTGGAACTTTTTATTTGATTTTAGGATACTATTAGGTTTGCTTTTTAAGTAATTCTTTGGTTTCATCCGATTTTTGTGTGAATTTTAATTGACATCAAATCGTAATAAAAGTCCATGAAATTCATACCGTAGTCTAATCTCATGATTATCTTTATTCTGTGAAAGTGTGGATTAATGTGAAATTGATATGCTATAAGTTACTGTGTTAATCTATGAACTGATTTGAATTTTGAGAAATTGGAAATTGATATCAAATCTTAATGAAAATTCATATGTGTTTTCCAATAAGCTATAATAATCTAGATCTCGATTCTGTGAAAGTTTGGATTAATTATAAATTGATATACTATAAGTTGGTGTGTTAATCTATAATCTGATTTAAATTTTGGAAAATCGGAAATTGATATCAAATCTTAATGATAATTCATGAAATTTTTCCAGTAAGCCACAATCATTCATCTCTTTTTTACTGGAAAAGTTTCAGCTGATTTGGGGTTTGATTGCTTATGGTTTCTGTCTAATCCTAGCAATCTGGTCTTAATGTTAATAAATCATAATTTAATAGCAAATCAACACAAAAGTCAGTAAAAACCTCAAACAAATCTTAACTTTACATCATGAATTTAATCCCTAACTTGTTTGAAACAGAAACCTTAGGGTCTGTTCACTTGCGTTCCCGGGAGACCAAATCCCGGGAAAACACCTCTTTTTTCCCGAGAAATCTAAAATTAGCGGTGTTCACTTGTCTTCCCGGGAAATTAGCAGTGGGTAGGTGGAAATTGAAAAAAATGAGTTGGAAATTGAAAAAATGAGTTGGAGAGAAACGTTTTCTCACGAGAGTGGGAAACCAAATCCCAATAAATTGGTGCGATTTGGTTTCCCGGGAAAGAGAAAGTGGGTTTTGAGTACCATCTCTCTTGGCAGCCCCGGTCCTATAGCTGGAACTCGAAGACCAAGTTGGACTAATGAGGAAACAGAACCATCTCCCCCCAAATCAGAGTGAGGAGATTGGAAACACAAAGGCAGATGATTGGGAAGTGAAATGAGAGTAGACCCTTTGGAAATCTCTTCAGAAGCGACCAAACCAAGCCCATAAGAGTCTCCCTCAGCTATCTTCAAACCCTTGTGAACAAAACCCCCTTCCCTCCTCACCCACCAAATCAAATCAGGAGGCTGTGGCACAAGTCGCGTATGATAAGAAGAAGTGCACATTAGAGGACGGCAATGTGTTAGAGAGACTGTTGATGAGTAGATGAAATCCCTAGTCGCCATTAACATTTTTGAAGCTACCAAGTTCACCATCTTCACTCACGTATAACAATAAGATCGCTCTGGTTTTCATGGGCTCTGCCTCTATATAAGGAGATAAAACCCCAATATAAAGTGGGAGCAGCATTTGGTTGATCTGGACCGTCTATTTGATAGGACTTACATTTAATATCCATTGATCCAAAATGCACCTCAATCGGACAATCCTAACATAATTTTGGCCATTGAATTTGAAAGGTCTAACACTTCTTTCGCATTCAATGACCAAAGTTTATTTTTTGGCCACTGGAGATCCAATGCAGATCCTACCAAATGGACGGTTCGGATAAATCAAAATGGGTCTAGTGTGTGATAGAGTTGGCTTGAGCCATGCATCTCCAGTTACTATATGCATTAATTCTTCTAGTGGTTGGAAATACGTATTCTTCTAGTGGTTTTAAATTTATTTTAAGCCCTTTTTACATTGAAAAAATGGAGCCTTGGGAAAAACTGAGATGGTTGGAAATACGTATTCTTCTAGTGGTTTTAAATATCAGCGGTTGACCCATTTATGTTGTAATCCAAATGAACGGTTTGGATCATCCGTGGTGCAACGTAATTTTGAAAAATATTGGTTTATATGCATTAATTCTTCAACAATCTATGGAAAAGTAGGAAGGAAAATGAGAACATGTATCTTACAAAAAGGATTAAAATGTTTAAAATGATTTTTTATGTTTAGGTTTCCCACCAATGTTTAATTGGCAAGTGAACAAGCGTGGGAAACCTTTTCCTACACAATTTCCCGGGATTTCCTGCGCAAGTGAACAACTGTGGGAAACCTTTTCCTGCACAGTTTCTCAGGATTTCTTTTCCTTTTGCCACGTCAGATTCTCGGAAAACCTTTTCTTTTCCTTTCCCGGGAAGACAACTGAACAGAGCCTTAGGGTTCATAGATCTCCATTGTAAATTCGCTATACCGTGATAGTCTAACTGCCGAGATCGCAACCGTAATCGTATACTAATTGCGATTAATCCTGCATAATTGAAGTGCGTAAATTATAGTATTATATTGGCTCCGAGGTCCACTGTCCACGGAAATCCTGAGAAATATGCCAGGCAATAAGATACTATAATTTACGTGCTAAATTATACAAGTGTTAAGGGCACGATTCCCTTCCATGGTTGCGATTCGAGGCCGAAACTTGCGAACCATAGAGCCTTTGATATTCCTTAGACGTTTAGGAATCGAAAATCCTCAAAAATAAAAAATCATTAAGTTTAATAAATCGAATTAACTCGATCCGCGTCTTAGGAGCCGTTGGATTACGGTCTCCTATCGTAGGAACCTTTAGGGCCCCTTATGAACACTTACGTCTCGTTGTGTCCTAGGTTTTAGGGAGTCCTAGAGTTAGGAGTCCAGCCTCATCACGGTCGTTTGCTATGGATAGCAACCGTGCCAATAGATCTAGTTACACTAGTCACCCCTTTTCCCGTAGGACAAGCCTAGTTACCTAGGTTGTAGATTCACCTGCATTAGTCAAAGGGATGTCTTGCACTTAGATAGGATCATATAGCATCTTAGATGAAGTCCTAGGATAATAAAATTTTCAACTTGAACTAAATAATTTCTCTTAAACTGTTAAAACTGTAAATCCAGCTAGATCGGTGTCTTAGATGAGTTAGGCATAAGTAGCTTAGTTTTGGTGCACCGAACTACGATCGACTCTGATTCCAGTGAGGCTGGGATACGTAGGCAACTTGGATACTTGAGTGGCATACCAAGCCCGAGTCGACTCCACACATAAGTGGTGGGGTTTTGTATATTAATCCTTAAATTAAAAGTAATTAAATCACTTAGGACTTTCCATGAAATTAGAATTTTAGGAGAACTTTCACTTAGATTGAATTCAAACAAATTAAGAAAATCAAGATACACATTTAGGAATTACACTGAAATTAGATCTTAGGATGCATGTCATGTAGTTCGTACATTAATATAGAGTTAAATGAGCCATTTAAAAGAAATTCAAAAGAGTTAACTTTTGGAATTGAAGACCGATTATCGGGCAGGAATGGTGCATGTGGTGGTAACTCCCCATACCTTCCATTCTCGTAACCAGGTAACGAGTCTAGATTTCTGGTCAATTATGGGTCCTAGATCCCTCATCTAGGTGACGGCTCTGTCACTCTCTTTTGCGTGGAATTCGGATTGCCTTAGTGATCCCAAGTTCACGGAAAAGATGAATTCAATCACACCTTGCTAGGCTCGGCGGCTTACCCCTGCCCTTATGGGTACTGGGTTGCACGTTTGTTTGCACCCTATGGCTTGGTTGCTGCCTACTTGGTTGGGTAATTAAAATCAATAATAAAAAGCACACGCCATTCGCGTGAGTACGAGAGACCAAGAGAGAGTGTTGCGCCTCGCGCGCTCGCGACCCTCTCGCGGGATCGGGTCCCACATATTCGTGGAGTACAAAAATGTCGAAATCCGATAAGAAACGAGGGAGATATGAATTTTACAAGTTCACTGCGCAAATCTAGAACGAATATGAAAATTGTGCTCAATGCTGATAAACGATGGCCTAGATGTCTGCCCTATCATTTGCCATGGTGAGCAGAGTGCTTTTTAGACATAAGAGTTAGTTTTCAATTTTTCTTAGAAATTACCAGTTTGCCTTCCAACGGCTATATTTTATTTTGGGCTATAAATACCGTACAAAATGAGTCATTTATGGACTTTTTAAGACTTGGAAATTGAGTTTTACTTGCTATCCGAAATCCCCAATTCCAAAGTTGTACTTTGTTTTTCTTCTTCCCAAACTTGATTTTGCAATATCTTTGAAGAAGATTTCCCCAAGCATCACTTATAAGGGGTTTTCATTCGGCCTTAACGAGAGGCTTAATTGTAAGAGGGTCTTTGATTTGGCCTGCTACGAAAGGAGAATCCAGAGCAAAGAGGGTTTGTCCCTTCGGAGGTGGAGAAGGCGTTTGTAACCGGGAGCTCATTGATTCGGCCCGTTAAGAGTGGAGGATCGCTTAGTGAAGCTTCAAGGAGGTCTTGAAGAGTGGACCTAGGGCTTACTCCCGAACCACTATAAAATCATTGTGTACCTCCTATTGTCTTTTCCTCACTCTCTCTCTCTCTCTCTCCCTTGGTGATTGCTAAATTCTAACCCTCTTGTGTGTTTATGTTTTAATTGAACAAGGGTTAGTAAATACATGATAGTAATATCCAAACCCTAACTCTATTGTCTTAATTATTTGAACAAGGGTTAGATTAATTAGTGCTTAATTGGTAAATTGATTTTAATAATCCACCTATTTAAGCCAAAAGTTTTTAATTGACCAATTCACCCCCCTCTTGGGTTTCCACACTTGTATTACATGTACCAATCTTAAATCCCTTTGAGATTATATTTGCTTCTATCTCGGCCCTTAAGGAGAGATAGTTTTGGCGAGTGCTCGGAGACACGGAGCCATCATCATTGTATCAAGAATCACAGTTTTAGCGGATTGCCTCAAGGAGTCAAACTTGAGAAGAGTGGAGTAAGCCTTGGGTTTGAAGGCCGAACTACTATAAATCTTGTGTGCAATCATCTCTTCCTTCTTGGTGTAGTTTCTTCTATCCCTACTCTTTTTAGTTGTGCTTTTATTGTGTTGGGATTACTCTCCTTCGCTGATTTGCATGAGTATATAATTTTTTACTACTTGGCCGATTAACTAGTGTTAAGTCTCTAGTTGTATTAATCAATCAACATTGATTAAGTAACTATAAGTAACACTAGGAATTAGTTAAATATTTTTAAAGGCTTAATTTTAAGAGACAACCAATTCATCCCCCTCTTGGTTGCCCAACTGGGATTTCAGTTGAAGTAATAGAAGGCAAAAATGGAGAGAGACTTTAATTTGTCATAAGGCGATGTTATTGGCATCAAAATATGAAGAAGATCCTCAACGACATAACATCTTTAAGATGAGATGTACGGCCTATCAAAGGGGGAGCCCAAGGGTTGTTTGTCAATCATTCACCTCTAAATCCCTTGGTGCCTGTGTGTGTGGAACCCGATCCCACGAGGGGGGCGCGACCCCCCTCCCCCTCTTGGTCTCTCGTACCCACGCGAATGGCGTGTGCTTTTTATTTATTGATATAAATCATCTTTTCTATGAACTTGGGATCACTAAAGCAATCTGAATTTCATGCAAAAGAGAATGACCAGAGTCGCCACCTAGGTAAGGGACCTAGGACCCATAAGTGACACTGCAATGATCTGCGGTCCCAGAAGTCTAGATTCGTTACCTGATTACGAAAATGGAAGGTATGGGGAATTACCACCACAGGCACCATTCTTGCCCGGTAATCCGGTCTTCAATTCCAAAAGTTAACTCTCTTGAATTTCTTTTAAATGTCTCATTTAAACTCTTTTGATGTGCGAACTATGTGACATGCATCCTAAAATCTAATTTGAATGTAATTCTTAAATGTGTATCTTGATTTTCTTGATTTATTGAGATTCAATATATGTGAAAGTTCTCATAAAATTCTAATTTGGGGAAAAATCCTAAGTGATTTAATTAATTTAATTTAAGATTTTAAATGAGAGAAGAAATTAAAAATTATCCTAAAAACCCCACTGATTGTGTGTGGGGCCGACTCATGCGAGGAATGTCATCCAAACATCCAAGCTGCCTACGTACACAAGCCTCACTGGGATCAGAGTCGACGTAGTTCGATGACCTAAACTAAGCTATATGCCTAAGACATCTAGGACACCGATCTAGACTGGAATGACTGTTTCAACAGTTTATGAGAGATTATTTAATTCAAGTAGAGTAGCTTTTATTATCCTATGACTTCATCTAAGATGCTATATGGTCCTATCTAAGGGCAAGACATCCCCTTAGACTAATGCAGGTGAACCTACATCATAGGTTACCTAGGCTTGTCCTATGGGAAAAGGGTTAACTAGTGTAACTAAATCTATGGCCCAATTGCTATTAATAACAATCGGCCATATGAGGCTGGACTCCTAACTCTAGAACACCCTAAAACCTAGATCGTGACGTAAGGATTCCTAAAGAGGGCTCTAAAGGTTCGTACGAGATGATACCGTAATCCAACGGTTCCAAAATGACTTAAACATTTATTAATCCAACTCAATTTGTTAAGTTACTGATTTTTGGTTCTCTTAAGGGTTCCTAATGTCTAAATGTAAGCCCAATGGTTTCCACCTTGGCATTCCCATCTCATTTTGATGATTCCAATACACAAGTGATTTAAGATCACTAATGTGTTTGAATGTCTAAGTTGTAGATCATAATGATGTTAAGACAAGATTGCTTGGATTGAGGCCAAGAAGCTCTCATTGGACCACATTATGAAGGCCGAAGACATCGGAGATCTAAGACGATTGAAGACTTGAAGAATCTATTGAAGATCGAAGCCTATTAGAATGTATAAGATCCAATCTTAGTATTAGATTTTAAGAGGCATAAAATAAGTTAAACTCACACACCCTAAATATCTAAGAGATTGTCCTTGTGGTGTTCCAACACTTTGGAACCCTCATAACAATCCCATCTTGGTGTAAAGTTGGAAGCCCAAAAACAAGAAGTGAAAATCTGCTCAACATAGGCTTCTCGGAACTCCGAGAAATCCTCGGAGCTCCGAGATTTGGTCCAGTAGAAATTTTCCAACTTCTGTTTGTATTCCCGGATCTCCGAGATTTTTTCTCGGAACTCCGAGACCACTATAACGGGAAGAAAAATGTGACCGTTGGGACTTTGCCAGATTTACGACAATGCCCCTCAAACGGTCATATTAGGTTTTCCTATATATATATATATGGGTATTCTAAACTTTCCAATCATCAATCCTAACACTCTTAAACTCTACTTGAATATCCGAAGAGTGAATTAAAGCTTATTTATGCCTCTCATCCTCTAAGATTAGGATTTGGATCATAGGCTCAATTTGTACATCTCATTCAAAGTTGTAAACCCTTGTGAGGGATTTTTTAGTTCTTTCTTTCTTATTCTAAGATTGTATTTGGGCGAGTGCGAAGGGGACGGGGAGCCATCCCTAGAGGGCTAGTGCGAAGGGGATGCGGAGCCATCCCAAGAGCGAGTGCGAGGAGATGCGGAGCTTTCTCCGGTTCGTGGCAAGTCTTGCGAGGCGGAGCCGAACCAAATTGTAATTGGGTTGATTCCTCGCCATTAAAGGAATCCTTAGTGAAGCCATCAACGGGTATGGTTGGTGGAGTGGAGTAGGCCTCGCGTTTTGAGGACCGAACCACTTTAAATCTCGGGTGCACTCTTTCTTATCTTTTGCTCTACATTTGCATTGCACTTAGGATTTAACTTGTGTGCTTAATAGTCATTCCTTGATCCCTTGATCTACAAAATTAGGTTAGAGGTTTTTAAAAGATTAAAACTTGTTAGGAACCTAAATTTTTATCTCCTCATTAGTTGCCATATCGGGACCACCCTTGGATTTTCACTTGGTATCAGAGCCTTGGCTCGGTATCAGAGCCTTGGCTCTTAAAAGATTTTTTTTTCTAAAACTCTTTGGAAAATTTTTGTTTTCAACAAGGGAAAGATCATAAGATCTTTGGCAACTTTCTAATTGTGAAATGGCTGATAAAAATGGAACCGGACTTCCGGAAGGCCATTCCACAACTAGACCTACTTTCTTTGATGGGTCCAACTATGGATATTGGAAGACAAGGATGCGCATCTATCTTCTTTCGATAGATGTGGAACTTTGGCACATTGTTGAAAATGGATACATTTTGCGTTCCAAACCTTTTGAAGAATGGAGTGTCGTAGAGAAAAGGCACGCAAATTTAAATTACAAAGCTATAAATTCTTTGTTTTGCGCCTTATCTACGGAGGAGTTTAATCAAGTTGCTCCTTTTGATTCCGCCAAGGTTATTTGGGATACACTTGCCGTTACCCATGAGGGAACATCACAAGTTAAGGATTCCAAAATAAACTTGTTAAAGAGCAAATATGAAATGTTTAGAATGGGTCAAAATGAAAGTATTTCCGATATGTATACCCGATTCTCTAAAATTTCTAATGAATTAGCTAATCTTGGTAAATCTTATCCTACTGATGAGCTTGTGAGTAAGTTGCTTAGGTCACTTCCTCCTTATTGGGACCCAAAAGTCACCACCATCCAAGAATCAAAAGATCTCAAGACGCTATCTATGGAGGAGCTTGTAGGAACTGTAATCACTCATGAGATGCTCCTCACTAGCCGTCAAGAAGAGAAGAAGCCGAAAGAGAAAGAAAGAGAAAGCCGATCTCTAGCTCTAAAGGCCTCCAAGACGGACTCATCATCAAGTGATGCGGATAGCGATGAGGAAGAAGCTTTAAGGAAATTTAGAAGCTTATGGAGAAAGCAACACAAAAAGGATAAAAAGAAGAAGAAAGAAGAAAGTAAAGTAGAGGGAGGAATTAGGTGCTATAATTGTAAGAAGACGGGACACATAAAACCGGCACTTCTCAAGTCATCTTCCTCAAGATACAAGGGAAAGAAGGATTGGAAGAAACACAAGGCTCTTGTAGCCGGTTGGGATGGGAAAAGCACGTCGGGCAAGAGTTCAAGCGAAGGGGAAGATAAAAAAGCGGATCTTTGCCTCATGGCACTCTCCCATGATGTTGAGGTAAATTCTAACCCCTCTTGCTATTCATCAAGTAGTGATAGTGAAAATATATCTTATGATGAATTATGCTCAACCTTGCATTCTCAAATTTCTAAAAATAAGGTTCTTAAAAAATCTATTTCAAAATTAGAAAATGAACTTGATTTTTTGAAAAATGAGTCATCCTCTTCCATATCCAAATCTCAAGAACAACTTGAAAATGTTAAACTTGAGATTAAAACCCTTAAGGGTTGTTTGGATGAGAAAACTTGCCAAATTGTCAAACTTCAAGATATGGCAAGCTCTTCCAAAACTTATGACGATGCCAATAATGATTTTCTAAATCAAATAACCCATCTTCATAATGAAAATGAAAGGTTAAGATTATGTCTCCATGGTTTTTTAAATGGTGATAAAATTACAGACATAATCTTGAAGAAGACTAGTCAAAGACCTAATCATGCACATTATGATAGGACTAGTTTATCTAACCCTCATGTTAGATGCCATTATTGTGGAATTAATAGTCATTACCAATTCCAATGTGCATCTAAGATTAGGGATTATGGTGGAACTAAGAAATCTTGGGTTCCCAAAGCCCCCATACGATTCTCTTCATATGTTCTTAGATTAGGGGCTTATGCTTAAAATTGAATATCTTTTTATGGTTAATTAAATATCCCCTCTTATGTTGAATAAAAATTCTAAATAGGGGGAGTTCTATGTTTGTCTTTTTCCTCGAAAAAGGGGGAGCTTAAATTTGTAAATTTTATCCCTTTGTTTTTCTTCTACCCCATCTTTTTTATAGATGCCAAAGGGGAGAGAAATCTAGGTTAAGGAAATATATGCATGCTTTTAAATGGAAAATCTCTTGTGCTTGTCATCATAAAAAAGGGGGAGATTGTAAGCCCAATGGTTTCCACCTTGGCATTCCCATCTCATTTTGATCATTCCAATACACAAGTGATTTAAGATCACTAATGTGTTTGAATGTCTAAGTTGTAGATCATAATGATGTTGAGACTAGATTGCTTGGATTGATGCCAAGAAGCTCTCATTGGACCACATTATGAAGGCCGAAGACATCGGAGATCTAAGACGATTGAAGACTTGAAGAATCTATTGAAGATCGAAGTCTATTAGAATGTATAAGATCCAATCTTACTATTAGATTTTAAGAGGCATAAAATAAGTTAAACTCACACACTCTAAATATCTAAGAGATTGTCCTTGTGGTGTTCCAACACTTTGGAACCCTCATAACAATCCCATCTTGGTGTAAAGTTGGAAGCCCAAAAACAAGAAGTGAAAATCTGCTCAACATAGGCTTCTCGGAACTCCGAGAGAATTGTCGGAGCTCCGAGCTTGGAACTCTGAGAAATCCTCGGACCTCCGAGATTTGGTACAGTAGAAATTTTCCAACTTTTGTATTCCCGGAATTCCGAGATTTTTTCTCGGAACTCCGAGACCACTACAACGGGAAGAAAAATGTGACCGTTGGGACTTTGCCAGATTTATGACAATGCCCCTCAAACGGTCATATTGGGTTTTCCTATATATATGGGTATTCTAAACTTCCCAATCATCAATCCTAACACTCTTAAACTCTACTTGAATATCCGAAGAGTGAATTAAAGCTTATTTATGCCTCTCATCCTCTAAGATTAGGATTTGGATCATAGGCTCAATTTGTACATCTCATTCAAAGTTGTAAACCCTTGTGAGGAATTTTTTAGTTCTTTCTTTCTTATTCTAAGATTGTATTTGGACGAGTGCGAAGGGGACGCGGAGCCATCCCTAGAGGGCTAGTGCGAAGGGGACGCGGAGCCATCCCAAGAGCGAGTGCGAGGAGACGCGGAGCTTTCTCCGGTTCGTGGCAAGTCTTGCGAGGCGGAGCCGAACCAAATTGTAATTGGGTTGATTCCTCGCCATTAAAGGAATCCTTAGTGATGCCATCAACGGGTTTGGTTGGTGGAGTGGAGTAGGCCTCGCGTTTTGAGGACCGAACCACTTTAAATCTCGGGTGCACTCTCTCTTATCTTTTGCTCTACAATTGCATTGCACTTAGGATTTAACTTGTGTGCTTAATATTCATTCCTTGATCCCTTGATCTACAAAATTAGGTTAGAGGTTTTCAAAAGATTAAAACTTGTTAGGAACCTAAATTTTTATCTCCTCATTAGTTGCCATATCGGGACCCCCTTTGGATTTTCACTAAAATTTAAGGAAAACCTAAGGCTCAAAGGGTTAACAAGTTTCTTGCTTAGGTTGCACTCATGGAAGGAAATCGTGTTTTATACACTTATACAATTTGGCATATAAGTTACAATATCTTATTGCCTGGCATGTTCTTAGGATTTTCATGGACAACGACCTCGGAGCTAACAACATATTATAACTTTGATACTTAAACAATACAAGATAGATCGTAATTGGTAAACGATTATGAGTACAACACATGCACCTAAAAGACATGGAAACGCATATTTTCAAAGGAAGTTGTAGTCTTTTAAGGTTTCTGTTTAAGTGTCTTAAGGATTAGATGCATATTGAGGAATTAACATGTTATGAAAAATTTTGTGACTTTTGGATTTAAATTGGATTATAAAACAGACATTAAATTAATTACAAATCATATTAAATAAATTCAAAAAATCATGAAGATTTTTGAGTGATCTAGAAATAGTAATAAACTACTTAAGCCAAAATATTAGCCAATTCTGACATATTTTGCTATAGATTTGATTTTTTCATCGAAAGTTCACTCTTTTTGGGTAATTGCTCGAAGAGCGATATCGGCGTCAAAACGAGCCAATCTTGGCTGAAAATTTAGGTTTTCAGAAGTTTTTAATTATGTTTTACTCTAAGAAAGAATCAGATTTGAAGAAAACTATTGATTCAAACTACTTGCTTTGAAAATCGGATTTAAACCCATATCGAAAGAGCTTTGAAAGAAAATTAATTTTTAGATCATAGAAAATTAATTTTCCAGCAAAAATCTGGATTTAAAAAGAATATGATTCATATTTGATCATGTCAAAATTTAATCCAAAAATACATCAATATGCATCATCTATGATAGAAAACCCAAAAACCTAACCTAGCATGCTTTTTCTAGTTCCTAGTTTTCAAGGGAGACGAATACTAAATTTTGACAGCTTAGAAAATCATATTAGCCCTTTCTCTAGGGCTGGTAGTCCAAGATATACACTTTGACCAGCCCTTAACACACCTTAGAAAATCTTGAAGATCGATTGAATAATCTTCAATATGTTGTGTGTTGAAGAAAAAGAGGAGAAATCTGATAACACTTTGTGTAGAACACTTGGGGAAGAAGAACCAAAGCACTCACAAAGGGGGAAACGAATTTCCTTGGGAGAGAGAAGAGTGGGACGAATTTTCATGAGCCCCTCCAAGGGTTGGGTTGGTTGTTTATATAGAAGAAGTTAGGTTTGAAAAAAGAATAGTAATTTTCAATGTGAGAGCTCTTACCTTTAGCTAGTTTCCAATTTTCTTCTTTTGCTTTCTTTCTCTTTAGTTACTAAATTAGAATAGCTTCTAATCAGGATTACTTGCAAAGAAAGGCATGACATTTTGCATAAGATAGGTCTTTCAAGACTCTTCTAGAAGCTCTTACACAATGGAAATAACATATATATGACAGATTCCAGTCCAAAAAAGGACTACCCAACGTTGGAGCTCATTTTTGACCTATTTTGGGATAGAATCAGGAAAAGTCATAAACTATAAAGTTGTATATTTTTTTAAGACGTTCGAAACAAGTATAATTGTAAATTTTTTGGACAAGAAGGTAAAAAGTTATGGCCATTTTAGTAACTTAACATACTAGCCCTTTCTAATTATAACTCTTCCTTTCTTTATTATTTTTTCATAACAAATATGATGTCACCAACCACCTCATCCGATGTTGGACGTCTTTACATGTGGCCGACCCACATGGGTGCGTCCACATGGACCCCCACCTTGTGGGCTAAGCCCAATGGGCCTTATGATATGTATTTTGGGTTTTTTTCATTGAAAATTCAATAAAATCCTTTAAATTCAAAATTTTATTGATGAACCTAACCCATATGACATTTATGGTGTACCCTCGACATATGGTCGAACCAACCCCTTTAGAAAAATAATTTTTTCGGACCAAAATGCCCCTGTTTGATCATTACGCACCCAAAGGCGACTAAAATGACCTTAAATTGGATTGCCCTCAAAGGGGAAAGTTAAAAATAGAAAGTCTTCATGGTCAAACATAAAAAATAGAAAGTTTTTAAGTTTGCTTCTTTTGGTGGGTGATATCAAACAGGATAACTTGGAATCCCCTGAAAATGCCCAAAATGCTCTTGACACACGAAATTTCCAAATCAAGTGAAACCCCTGAGAAATTCTAAATTTAGCAGGTTTTCCAAAATTCATGTAATTACTCAAGGTTTCTCAGACACAACTCGGGGATCAAATGAGACACGCTGGAAATGACCAAAATACCCCCGAGGTGCAAAAATAGGCAAAAATGAGGGAAACCCTAAGAAACCCAAAAATAGCAAGTTTTCTTATCTGATTGGAAACTTGAATTTTCATCTTCCGAAGATCGATGGCACCCCCTAGAGACCTTTAGGATCGCGAATCAACTTCAAAATTCCTAAAATGAGGTGAAATTTATCCTAAAATGCAAGAATACCTAATGCAGATGACAGAGACAAACCAAACAAACCTTTTGCTTTTTAAATTTAGCAAAATTTACCCTACAGATGACCCTCTTTGGTAGAGATGACGCAGTCATCGAATACCAAAGCAAAAGTGACAAAGCCTTTTTGCATAGCTTTAATCAACTACACACAATGCAACCTAAATGCAAACATATAGTACCTAATGCAAGACCCTAAACGAAGTCTTAGAATTGGAATGTAATAAAAAATCATTTATTCTTAGCACCATGAGCTTGTAGTTCAGAATAATGGAGAAATGAATTCAATCTAAGAGCGAAAATCACGCAACTTAGAATGAAAGATAATCATGATGTAGCGCCGTTCACAAACGGGCAATGAGAGAATGAGATATCATTTTCGAATGGATTCTGAAGAGAAGGAACAAAAATCGTTCTCAAATGAATTTTAGAAGAAAATGAGACACCGTTCACAAACGGGCTCAAGGAGGATAAGAAACCATTCACAAATGGATTCGAAAATGAGACACCGTTCACAAACGAGCTCAAAGAGGATATGAGACCATTCACAAATGGACTCAGAAAATGAGACACTATTCACAAACGGGCTCGAAGAAGACATGAGACCATTCACAAATGGACTCAGAAAATGAGACATCATTCACAAACGGGCTCAAAGAGGATATGAGACCATTCACAAATGGACTCGAAAAATGAGACACCGTTCACAAACGGGCTCGAAGGACACCACACCCGAGCAGCTCACTAATCTGGTTGCAGCAGTCAGAGCCTCTACGATTCTCTCATTTTCAGATTAAGATCTGACCCTTGAAGGAAAGAACCATTCCAAAACTCTCCTTGTTACTGTGTTATGTAATCAGAAGAAGGTACCCGCCGTACTCGTGGACAATGGTTCGGCCTTGAACATTTGTCCAATAAGCACGGCCACAGCTATTGGTTTCAGTCCCAGTGACTTTACCCCATCTGATCAAGGCATCATGGCCTATGATAACTCCCGACAAGATGTAGTTGGAACTCTATCTACTACCATCTTTATGGCCGGTGAAACCTTTGATGTTGAATTCCAACTACTTGACATCAAGTCATCCTTCAATTTGCTATTAGGACGACCCTGGCTTCACAAAGTGGGAGTTGTCCCCTCTTCTCTGCATCAGAAGCTGAAATTCATGAAGGGTAGCCGAGTATAACAGTTCGAGGTGACGAAGACTTAGAAGTAGGTGCTATCTTATCTGATCCCCATGGCAAGTCAGCCGAAGGTAGTATCTACCTCAATGGGTTCCACCTCGATGTCACCCATATCAGCTGGGAGCAAGCCAAGAAAGAATTGGTTCCCCTCCCTCACGATATCAATCCTGTTCTGTCCACTATGCTCAAAATTAACGGATACATCCCCGGAATGAGATTAGGATGATATCAACAAGGGGTAGTCCAATTTGATGATCTACAGTTTCCTTCCAACGTCAGTACTACTGGTTTGGGTTATCGCAACACATATCAGGAGGAACAAGATATGTATCGCAGCCTAGCCCAGAGAAGGTCATATAGAAAGCTGGTGAAGTCATGCCTATGCCAGATATCAGGTTAACTCTGAATGGTTAGTTTTGCCGAGAAGGAGAAGACTTCCTTTGCTATGATTTTCCAGAATGGTCTACACATCCCATCACATGCGAGAGAGTCCCTAGTTTTTAGATTTTCTTTGCTACGGTTTGGCTAGGTGAAGAAGATGATATTTGGTGGCGAAAGCAGTACAACCGTGCAGAGACTTTGAAGTTTGATTAGGCAGATTACCTTGAACCGGTACTGATGCGATCAATGTTCCAAGAAGACCCTCTGACAGTCTGCATGATCAGGGAATCCATTCCATTGTTCTCCCCTTAGAGTATGATTACCGATGCAAGCAATTCAGAGCTCTCCAACTGGACAGACACCTTCGTCCCACTCCTCACTACAGCTATCCCTTTAGATGCAGGTTTCTCATTCTCTAAGTCAGACTCTTCTTCTGATTCTGACTCATTTTCTGAAAATGTTGTCAATATAAATGAGCCTAAATTAGGCGCGTCAGTCAGTTCTTCCGATGTATCTTTTGAATCAATCAAAGAACTTTCTTTGTATTCACCTTTGTCTCTTGATAATATTGAAACTAATGTTTTAAATAACATCTAACAAACCTCCTCAGACGAGGAAGCTGGCGAAACTCCCGTCGAGATTAAAAAACTACTCGAACGAAGGGAGCAGCGTCGAGCAAAACCATTAGAAGATGAGTTTGAACCTATTAACATAAGCACTGAATCTCCCTCAGGAGATTAAGATTGGCAAAACCTTATCCCATGAAGAGCGTTCGAAATTAATCAAATTGTTAAAAGAATTCAAAGAAGTCTTTGCCTGGTCATACAAGGATATGCAAGGATTACGTGAAGAAATTGTCCAACACCATATCCCTCTCTCCCTAGAAGCTAAGCCGAAGAAGTAGAAGCTCAGAAAGATGAGGCCTGAATGGCTTCATAAAATCAAAGACGAGGTGACAAATCAGTTGAAAGCAGGATTTCTAGAGGTCGTCACATATCCCGAGTGGTTAGCAAACATTGTCCCAGTGCCTAAAAAGGATGGAAGAGTGCGTTGCTGCATCGAATTCAGAGATCCAAATAAAGCTAGTCAAAAGGATGACTTTCCTTTACCTCACATTGACGTCCTCGTCGTTAACACAGCAGGTCATGCCGTAGTCTCCTTTATGGATGGTTTCTTGGGATACAACCAGATAATGAAAGCTCCAGAAGACAAGCTAAGATAGCATTCGCTACGCAGTGGGGAACCTATTGTTACAGAGTGATGCCATTCGGTCTCAAAAATGCTGGTGCAACATACCAAAGGGCCACAACTACCCTCTTACACGACCGATTAACAAGGAAGTGGAGGTATATGTTGATGACATGATTGTCAAAGCCAAGGATCGATCAGATCACACCCGCATCCTGAGGAAATTCTTCGAAAGGATAGCAAAGTACAAGCTCCGGCTAAACCCGAACAAGTGCGTTTTTGGAGTCACCTCAGGGAAATTATTAGGTTTCCTTGTCAGCCACAGAGGAATCGAGGTTGACCCTGTCAAAGTCAAAGCAATCCAGGAGATGCTGTCTCCGCAAACAGAAAAAGAAGCCAGAGGATTCTTAGGAAAAGTTCAGTACTTAAGCCGTTTCATCACTCAGCTTACCAGTACGTGCAAGCCAATTTTCAAGCTTCTGAAGAAAAATGTGTCCAAACAGTGGAACCCTGAATGTCAGCAAGCCTTTGAAAAGATCAAAGACTGTCTGTAACGCCTCCAGTCCTGTCACCAACAGTCACAGGATGACCATTCCTCCTGTATCTTTCAAACACGAAAACATCCCTTGGATATATGTTGGCGCAAGAAGATCCAGGGACAAGAAAAGAAATGCCAGTTTAGTATCTCAGTAAGAAGATGTTAGATTATGAACTGAATTACACTCAACTGGAGAAAACTTGTTTAGCATTGGTGTGGGCCACTCAAAGGCTTAGACACTACTTGCTATCACAAAGAATCTACCTTGTCTCTCGTATGGATCTGATGAAGTATCTCTTCGAGAAACCAGCCCTGATTGGCAGAACAGCGCGTGCGTTGGTTGTTGTTGTTATCAGAGTTTGATGTTACATATGTCACCCAGAAGTCTGTTAAAGGCAAAATCATTGCAGAACAGTTAGCTGATGCACCCACTGAAGATGCGGAAGTGAGCCGTGAGTTTCCAGACAAAGGAACCATGACGATCAAAGATGTCCTTAGTCTTACTACTTGAACCATGTAATTTGATGAAGCATCCAACTCGAAAGGCAAAGGGGTCGGCATTGTCCTTGTTTCACCTCAAGATGAGCACATACTGATCTCTATCAAATTAGACTTTGACTGCACCAACAATGTGGCTGAGTACGAAGCTTGCATAGCCGGTCTAGAAGCAGCTCTATCCTTGAAGGTACAAGACCTCGATGTATACCGAGATTCTCTGTTAATCATCTGTCAAACAAATAAAAAATGGCTCACCAAAGAAGATAGGTTGATTGCATATCACACTTACCTTACGAGCCTAATGAAGATTTTCCACAACATCGACTTTACCTACATCTCTAGACTGAGAAATAAGTTTGCTGATGCGCTAGCCACCTTTGCATCCATGGTTGATATCCTGGTTGGGGTCAAGGTCCACCCTTTGACAATAAAATGATATGTCGTCCAAGCACACGTACACATGGTTCAGATAGCAGCTAGATGTCCAGATGGTAAACCTTGGTATTTCGATATCAAAATTTTTATCTCCGGCAGGGGACACCCCCCAGAGGCCTCTTTAAAGGAGAGAAGAGCACTATAGAAACTGGCATCTAGGTATGTCATTTGTGCAGGAGACCTCTACCGCAGATCATTTGATGGAGTTCAGCTCCTTTGTGTTGATGAAGATAGAGCCGCAGAAATCTTAGAAGATGTTCACTCCGGTGTCTGTGGTCCTCATATGAATGGCAAGATGTTAGCACAGAGGAACCTTCGTCTTGGTTACTTCTGGACTACCCTTGAAGCAGATTGTTTTTCGTTTGTCAAAACATGTCACTTATGTCAGATCCATACTAACTTGATACATGTGCCGCCATCAGAGCTCAGTCGCTCACATCTCCGTGGTAGTTCTCAGTCTGGGATATTGACATCATTGGCAAAGTCTCTCCTAAGTCATCTAGTGGGCATGAATACATACCTGTTGCAATCGATTACTTCACTAAATGGATCAAAGTACAATCGTACGCTTCGATATCGTCAACATTAGTCGCAAAGTTCATCAGGGCCAACATCATCTGTAGATATGGAGTCCCTCACGAATTGATATTAGACAATGGTTCGCATTTCAAGAAGCCACTGTGTGAAGAATTTAGAATCGAGCACCATAAGTCGTCTCCATACAGACCTCGGACTAGTGGCACTGTTGAAGCAGCTAATAAGAATATTAAGACTATTTTTCGAAAAATGACCCGATCGTACAAAGATTGGTCCAGTAAACTCCCGTTCGCACTCTGGGCATACATAACGTCTATCTACACTTCTACTGGAGCCACTCCTTATTCACTCACATATGGTATGTAAGTTTTTCTACCCATCGAGTTGAAAATCTCGTCACTTAGAATCCTGATGGAAAGTGATCTATTAGAATCTGAATCGGCCTGTTTTCGTCATCAAGAGTTGTGTATGATGGATGAAAAAATGTTGAAATAGCGTACCATGTACAAGGCTATCAGTACAGATTAGAAAGAGCTTTCAATAAGAAGGTTCTAATCTGTGAACTTGGAGAAGGGGATATGGTGCATAGGGAATATTGAACTTCTATCTTCGATCCACAAGAAAAGTTTAGACCTAACTGGTCTGGCCCCTACGTCATTGATGAAATCTTGCCAGGAAAAGCCGTCAGACTTCTTGACCAAAATGGGGATAGAATTTCTGAATCCACTAACCTCGATCAGTTAAAAAGATATTACTCTTAAAAAACAATCAAGGCTTTCTTTTAACTAGGATCTAAATGACTCATCACCCACACTTCTCAGAAAAATTTGGAACTACAAGGACCTGATCCCATCCTCTTTGGGGTACGTAGGCAGCCTGACATCGCCATTTGGCAAAGTCAAAGCACCCAACTAGTTTCCTCAAAGAAAAACCACGAACTATGCGGACCTGATCCCAACCATTTCTTGGGGTACTTAGGCAACCTTATTATCTCGAGTTCGGTCACCATTGGTAAAACCAATAAACCTTTTCAGGATCCCTACAAATCTTCCAAATGTCCAGAATAAGAAAATCTGAAGATTCGCTAAGTTGAATACCTAAAAGGGCGGCTTAGGCAAAAATTAGGATCATCATACCTGTAGAAACACAACCTGAAACATATTTCTAGCAAAAGTTAAGGTATAAACGGTCCGTCAAGCTGAAAATTCGCAAAGGACGACTTGATTGTTGGAAGGGCATATCTTCGGAATAACCAGTCAAAGAATTCTTTGGTCCAAAACCATATGAGTTAATACTTCAAACAATTTAAAGGGTCTCTGGACCATGATTAACAGCCAGGGGTAGGAAACACTGCCTATGAGTAAGAATATTTAAACTCATCTATCTATGGTTTCTACTTACCAAAATAAATCAAAAGCATTTGTTTCAATAAAGTCAAGTCTCCTTTCTTTCCTCCCTACATGAGAATTCAGAAAAACAGAAGCAATTCCATCTTCTCCTCTCAGCTAGATCCTTGCTCAGCTCAGATAAAATATGTTGAAGGAAGGCACAGCGGATTTCTTTATCTCATAAGGTCATGATCCTACTCATTACCTCGCGTCTAGATCTCAGAATATCATCTGAGCATCCCGTGTACAGATCTCATAAGATCGACTCAATATCCTGTATGCAGTTCTCAAAAGATCAAGATCCAGTTTGGTACTCCTTGTACAGAAGAAAAGCGTTCGAAAGAATATAACCTTTCACTTTGTGGCTATTAGCATGTATCTCCCTTGTGTTTGTAATAAAATTGTTACCTTGGTTTCACCTTGTATTTAGCTTTCTCTTGACTATGGGAATGAATACACTAGGGGGATTTTGTAATATTAATCACAGAAATATGATTAATAACACAAAATGCATGATCAACTCGTTAAGAAACCATCAAGGGGCATTTTGCATTATCAGACTCCGCTAATAATGCAAAATGCCCAAAGACAAGATCAGCTTTTCCTAAAACCATACAAAATGTTCAAAATTCAAGTTGCTTCTTTTAGAACTATACTAGGGGTATTTTTGTATAAATACACATCTAGAATGGATGTCTATTTGTACAAAAATCCACTTTCCTCAAAGAGCAACAAGCGCAAACAATTGCAGATAAGAACAAATGAGTCAAAAGTGATCCATATATATGTCTGATCAATTGCAAAATACATCTCATCCCCAACTGGGGGAACCAAAAAAGATAAAGAAAACAGAATACACAAATCACTGCCCTGGTGGTGGTAAATCTCTTGGATCCTGCTCTGGATGATCCCAAACAAAGAAAGGGGAGGGCATCTCTGTCCTAGGCTAGGAAGCAGAAGAACCCCCTGGGTCTCCACCCCCTGAAACCTGGACACTACCCAGTAAGTGATCTAGTGAACTGGATCCTATCCCGGCGTCAAGCCTATCGCGAGTCGAACCAGGCTCAACTCCAGTAACTACAGCTGCTCTGTCGCTAGGGCCAACGTTTGGCTCTAGAGGAGGAGGAGCATACATGCCTCCCGGACCAACTCCGATCCTCACACTCTGCACCCGAGCAGTGCTCTGTCTCATCGGTCTCTTCTCCCATCTTCGATCATGCAGGGAAGTATCATCAGTCTCCAGGTCCGCGACCTTGGCGACGTAGTCCTCGTCGGACTCGTCATCTCCCTCACAAGTACTGCCTCCACCCTCTCCTACAGCCATCTCTGGCCTGTATACCTCCTCTCGCTCAGGGTCTCTCTGCCTGTACCTCGTCCCCTGTACCCATAAGATATATCAGAACATCAAGATATATCAAATCATAGGTATAGGAATTCAAAATTCAGAAATTAGAAAAGTAGATACCTGTCTGGTCCGTGGACCCTCGCACGCAGCCAACCTCTGTCTCAAGGTCTTTATCTCGTACTGGAGCCCAGTAATAAGATGACACTCCTCCTGCCGCCATCCTCTCATTCATTCCTATCTCATCACTGGCAAGTGTCCGTAGAGCACCTGTAAGCCCAATGGTTCCCACCTTGGCATTCCCATCTTCTTTTGATGATTCCAATACACAAGTGATTTAGATCACTAATGTGTTTGTATGTCTAAGTTGTAGATCATAATGGTGTTAAGATAAGATTGCTTGGATTGAGGCCAAGAAGCTCTCATTGGACCACATTAGGAAGGCCAAAGACATCGGAGATCCAAGATGCATGAAGACTCGAAGCATCGCAATTGAAGATCGAAGTCGTTTTAGAATGTAAAGATCCAATCCTAGTTTAGGTGTTTAGAGGTATCAATAAAGTAATCTCACACACCCCTAAAATGTTTAAGAGATTGTTCTTGTGGTGCTCCAACAATTTGGAACCCTCATAACAATCACAACTTGGTGTAGAGTTCGAAGCCCAATGAACAGAACTGAAAATCTGCTGGAAATTGGCTTCTCGGAACTCTGAGACATTCCTCGGAGCTTCGAGATTTGGTCCAGTAGCATTTTTTCCAACTTCTGTTTGTATTCCCGGAACTCCGAGAGAAATTCTCGAAACTCAGAGGAATTTCTCGGAACTCTGAGAATTCTCTCTGAACTCCGAGACCACTACTTCGGGAAGAAAAAAGAGTCGTTGGTGTTTTTGCCAGAATTACCATTATGCCACCAAACCGTCATATTTGGGTTTTCCTATAAATATGGGTATTCTAAACTTCCTAATCATCAATCCTAACACTCAAAAACTCTATTTAAACATCCCAAGAGTGATTCAAGCTTGTTTATGTCTATCATCCTCTAAGATTAGGATTTGGATCATTAGGCTCAAATTTGTACATCTTCTACAAATTTGGAAACCCTTGTGAGGAATTTTTTGTTCTTTCTTTCTTTATCCAAAACATTGTATTCGGGCGAGTGTTCGGAGAAGCGGAGCCCACTCTCCGTGGTGAAGATTGCCACCGAGGTTAAAGGCAATTGGAATTGTAATCGGCACCGATCTTCGCCAAAGTTAAGAAGATCAAATAGTGAAGCCATCAACGGGTTTGGTTGGTGGAGTGGAGTAGGCCTTGCCTTTTGAGGACCGAACCACTTTAAATCTCGGGTGCACTCTCTCTTATCTCTTGCTCTTCATTTGCATTGCACTTAGGATTTAACTTGTGTGCTCAATTTTCATCTTTGATCTCTTAATCTTCTAAATTGGGTTAGAAGTTTTCAAAAGGTTAAAACTTGTTAGCAACCTAATTTTTCCTCCTCATAAATTTGCCATTACGGGCCTACCCTTGGATTTTCACTTGGTATCAAAGCCTTGGCTCTTAAAAGATTTTCTTTTTTAAAAATCTTTGGTAAATCCTTTTTAAAATTTTAACAAGGGGAAGATCATAAGATCTTTGGGAACTTTCTATTTGTGAAATGGCAAACACAAATGGAACGGGACTTCCGGAAGGCCATTCCACAACTACACCTCCTTTCTTTGATGAGTCCAACTATGGACATTGGAAGACAAGGATCCGTAGCTATCTTCTTTCGATAGATGTGGAACTTTGGCATATTGTTGAAAATGGATACACTTTGCCTTCCAAGCCATTTGAAGAATGGAATGTTGTAGAGAAAAGGCATGCAAATTTAAATTACAAAGCTATAAACTCTTTGTTTTGCGCCTTATCTACGGAAGAGTTTAATAGAGTAGCTCTTTTTTATTCCGCCAAGGTTATTTGGGATACTCCTGCCGTTACCCATGAGGGAACATCACAAGTCAAGGATTCTAAAATAAACTTGTTAAAGAGCAAATATGAAATGTTTAGAATGGGTCAAAATGAAAGTATTTCCGAAATGTATACCCGATTTTCTAAAATTTCAAATGAATTAGCTAATCTTGGTAAATCTTATCCTACTGATGAGCTTGTGGGTTAGTTGCTTAGGTCACTTCCTCCACATTGGGATCCAAAGGTCACCGCCATACAATAATCAAAGGATCTCAAGACGCTAACTATGGAGGAGCTTGTATGATCTCTTGTCACTTATGAGATGCTCCTCACTAGCCGTCAAGAAGAGAAGAAGCCGAAAGAGAAAGAAAGAGAAAGTCGATCTCTAGCTCTAAAGGCCTCCAAGACGGACTTATCATCCTCAAATGAAGCGGAGAGTGATGAGGAAGAAGGGTTAAGAAAATTTAAAAGCTTATGGAGAAAGAAAAATAAAAAGGATAAAAAGAAGAAGAAAGAAGAAAGTGAAGTAGAAGGAGGAATAAGGTGTTACAATTGTAAGAAGACGGGACACAAAAGACCAGAGTGTCCACTTCTCAAGTCATCTTCCTCAAAGTACAAGGGAAAGAAGGATTGGATGAAGAACAAGGGTCTTGTAGCCGCTTGGGATGCTTCTAGCACCTCGGGAAAGAGCTCAAGTGAAGGGGAAGTTAATAAGGATGATCTTTGCTTCATGGCACTCACCCATGAAGATGAGGTAAATTCTAACCCCTCTTGTGATTCATCAAGTAGTGATACTGAAAAAATATCTTATGATGAATTGTGCATTACCTTGCATTCTCAAATTTCAAAAAATAAAGTTAAAAAAAAATCTATTTCAAAATTAGAAAATGAACTTAATGTTTTGAGAAATGAATCTTCTTCTTGCAAATCTCAAGCTAAAGTAAAAATTGAAAACTTTAAACTTGGGATTGAAACCCTTAAGGGTTGTTTGGATGAGAAATCTTGCCAAATTGCTAAACTCCAAAATGTGGCAAGCTCTTCCAAATCTTATGAAGATGACACTAATGATTTTTTAAAACAAATAACCCATCTTCAAAATGAAAATGAATGGTTAAGATTATGTCTCCATGGATTCTTAAATGGTGATAAAATTATTGACATAATCTTGAAGAAGGCTAGTCATAGACCTAATCATGTATCTTATGATGGGACTAGTCTATCTAACCATCATGTTAGATGCCATTAATGTGGAATCAATGGTCTTTATGAATTCCAATGTGCATCTAAGATTAGGGATTGTGGTGGAACCAAGAAAGCTTGGGTTCCGAAAGCCCCCATATGATTATATTCATATGGGCTTAGATTAGGGCTTTGCACTTAAAATTAAATTTAAAATTTGTAAATTTCATCTCCTTGATTTTCTTTTACCCCATCTTTTTGATAGATGCCAAAGGGGGAGAGAAATCTAGTGTAAGGAAATATATGCATGCTTTTATTGGAAAATCTCTTGTGCTTGTCATCAACAAAAAGGGGGAGATTGTAAGCCCAATGGTTCCCACCTTGGCATTCCCAATTTCTTTTGATGATTCCAATACACAAGTGATTTAGATCACTAATGTGTTTGTATGTCTAAGTTGTAGATCATAATGGTGTTAAGACAAGATTGCTTGGATTGAGGCCAAGAAGCTCTCATTGGAGCACATTAGGAAGGCCAAAGACATCGAAGATCCAAGACGCATGAAGACTTGAAGCATCGCAATTGAAGATCGAAGTCGTTTTAGAATGTAAAGACCCAATCCTAGTTTAGGTGTTTAGAGGCATAAATAAAGTAATCTCACACAGCCCTAAAATGTTTAAGAGATTGTTCTTGTGGTGTTCCAACAATTTGGAACCCTCATAACAATCACAACTTGGTGTAAAGTTGGAAGCCCAATGAACAGAATTGAAAATCTGCTGGAAATAGGCTTCTCGGAACTCCGAGAGAATTCTCGGAGCACCGAGCTCGGAATTCCGAGACATTCCTCGGAGCTCCGAGATTTGGTCCAGTAGCTTTTTTTCCAACTTGTGTTTCTATTCCAGGAACTCCGAGACCACTACTTCGGGAAGAAAAAAGAGCCGTTGGTGTTTTTGCCAGAATTACCACTATGCCACCAAACGATCTTATTTGGGTTTTTCTATAAATATGGGTATTCTAAACTTCCTAATCATCAATCCTAACACTCAAAAACTCTATTTGAACATCCTAAGAGTGATTCAAGCTTGTTTATGCCTATCATCCTCTAAGATTAGGATTTGGATCATTAGGCTCAAATTTGTACATCTTCTACAAAGTTTGTAAACCCTTGTGAGGGATTTTTTGTTCTTTCTTTCTTTATCAAGAACATTGTATTCGGGCGAGTGTTCGGAGAAGCGGAGCCCACTCTCCGTGGTGAAGATTGCCACCAATGTTAAAAGCAATTGGAATTGTAATCAGCACCGATCTTCGCCAAAGTTAAGAAGATCAAATAGTGAAGCCATCAACAGGTATGGGTCGTGGAGTGGAGTAGGCCTTGCGTTTTGAGGACCGAACCACTTTAAATCTCGGGTGCACTCTCTCTTATCTCTTGCTCTTCTTTTGCATTGCACTTAGGATTTAACTTGTGTGCTCAATTTTCCTCTTTGATCTCTTAATCTTCTAAATTGGGTTAGAAGTTTTCAAAAGGTTAAAACCTCTTAGCAACCTAATTTTTCCTCCTCATAAAGTTGCCATTACGGGCCTACCCTTGGATTTTCACTTGGTATCAAAGCCTTGGCTCTTAAAAGATTTTCTTTTCTTAAAATCTTTGGTAAATCTTTTTTAAAATTTTAACAAGGGAAAGATCATAAGATTTTTGGAAACTTTCTATTTGTGAAATGGCAAACACAAATGGAACCGGACTTCCGGAAGGCCATTCCACAACTAGACCTCCTTTCTTTGATGGGTCCAACTATGGACACTGGAAGACAAGGATGTGCATCTATCTTCTTTCGATAGATGTGAAACTTTGGCATATTGTTGAAAATGGATACACTTTGCCTTCCAAGCCATTTGAAGAATGGAATGTTGTAGAGAAAAGGCATGCAAATTTAAATTACAAAGCTATAAACTCTTTGTTTTGCGCCTTATCTACTGAGGAGTTTAATAGAGTAGCTCTTTTTTATTCCGCCAAGGTTATTTGGGATACTCCTGCCGTTACTCATGAGGGAACATCACAAGTCAAGGATTCCAAAATAAACTTGTTAAAGAGCAAATAGGAAATGTTTAGAATGGGTCAAAATGAAAGTATTTCCGAAATGTATACCCGATTTTCTAAAATTTCAAATGAATTAGCTAATCTTGGAAAATCTTATCCTACTGATGAGCTTGTGGGTAAGTTGCTTAGATCACTTCCTCCACATTGGGATCCAAAGGTCACCGCCATACAAAAATCAAAGGATCTCAAGACGCTAACTATGGAGGAGCTTGTAGGATCTCTTATCACTAATGAGATGCTCCTAACTAGCCGTCAAGAAGAGAAGAAGCCGAAAGAGAAAGTCGATCTCTAGCTCTAAAGGCCTTCAAGACGGACTGATCATCCTCAAATGAAGCGGATAGTGATGAGGAAGAAGCATTAAGAAAATTTAAAAGCTTATGGAGAAAGAAGCATAAAAAGGATAAAAAGAAGAAGAAAAAAGAAAGTGAAGTAGAAGGAGGAATAAGGTGTTACAATTGTAAGAAGACAGGACACAAAAGACCAGAGTGTCCACTTCTCAAGACTTCTTCCTCAAAGTACAAGGGAAAGAAGGATTGGAAGAAGAACAAGGGTCTTGTAGCTGCTTGGGATGCTTCTAGCACCTCGGGAAAGAGCTCAAGTGAAGAGGAAGCTAATAAGGATGATCTTTGCTTCATGGCAGTCACCGATGAAGATGTGGTAAATTCTAACCCCTCTTGTGATTCTTCAAGTAGTGATAGTAAAAAAATATCTTATGATGAATTGTGCATTACCTTGCATTCTCAAATTTTAAAAAATAAAGTTCAAAAAAAATATATTTCAAAATTAGAAAATGAACTTGATGCTTTGAGAAATGAATCTTCTTCTTGCAAATCTCAAGCTAAAGTAACAATTGAAAACTTTAAACTTCAGAATGAAACCCTTAAGGGTTGTTTGGATGAGAAATCTTGCCAAATTGCTAAACTCAAAAATGTGGCAAGCTCTTCTAAATCTTATGAAGATGAAACTAATGATTTATTAAATCAAATAACCCATCTTCATAATGAGAATGAAAGGCTAAGATTATGTCTCCATGGATTCTTAAATGGTGATAAAATTATTGACATAATCTTGAAGAAGGCTAGTCATAGACCTAATCATGTATCTTATGATAGGACTAGTCTATCTAACCCTCATGTTAGATGCCATTATTATGGAATCAATGATCATTACCAATTCCAATGTGCATCTAAGATTAGGGATTGTGGTGAAACGAAGAAAGCTTGGGTTCCCAAAGCCCCCATATGATTCTATTCATATGTGCTTAGATTAGGGGCTTGCACTTAAAATTGAATATCTTTTTATGGTTTGTTAAATATCCCCTCTTGTGTTGAATAAAAACTCTAAATAGGGGGAGTTCTATGTTTGTCTTTTTCCTTAAAAAATGGGGAGCTTAAAATTTGTAAATTTCGTCTCCTTGATTTTCTTTTACCCCATCTTTTTGATAGATGCCAAAGGGGGAGAGAAATCTAGTTAAAAGGAAATATATGCATGCTTTTATTGGAAAATCTCTTGTGCTTGTCATCATAAAAAAGGGAGAGATTGTAAGCCCAATGGTTCCTACCTTGGCATTCCCATATTCTTTTGATGATTCCAATACACAAGTGATTTAGATCACTAATGTGGTTGTATGTCTAAGTTGTAGATCATAATGGTGTTAAGACAAGATTGCTTCCATTGAGGCCAAGAAGCTCTCATTGGAGCACATTAGGAAGGCTAAAGACATCGGAGATCCAAGACGCATGAAGACTTGAAGCATCGCAATTGAAGATCGAAGTCGTTTTAGAATGTAAAGATCCAATCCTAGTTTAGGTGTTTAGAGGCATAAATAAAGTAATCTCACACACCCCTAAAATGTTTAAAAGATTGTTCTTGTGGTGTTCCAACAATTTCGAACCCTCATAACAATCACAACTTGGTGTAAAGTTGGAAGCCCAATGAACAGAATTGAAAATCTGCTGGAAATAGGCTTCTCGGAACTCCGAGCTCGGAACTCCGAGACATTCCTCGGAGATCCGAGATTTCGTCCAGTAGCTTTTTTTCCAACTTCTGTTTGTATTCTAGGAACTCCGAGAGAAATTCTCGAAACTCCGAGGAATTTCTCGGAACTCCGAGAATTCTCTCGGAACTTTGAGACCACTACTTCGCGAAGAAAAAAGAGCCGTTGGTGTTTTTGCCAGAGTTACGACTATGCTACCAAACGGTCATATTTGGGTTTTTCTATAAATATGGGTTTTCTAAACTTCCTAATCATCAATCGTAACACTCAAAAACTCTATTTGAACATCCTAAGAGTGATTCAAGCTTGTTTATGCCTATAATCCTCTAAGATTAGGATTTGGATAATTAGGCTCAAATTTGTACATCTTCTACAGAGTTTGCAAACCCTTGTGAGGGATTTTTTGTTCTTTCTTTCTTTATCAAGAACATTGTATTCGGGCGAGTGTTCGTAGAAGCGGAGCCCACTCTCCGTGGTGAAGATAGCTACCAAGGTTAAAGGCAATTGGAATTGTAATCGGCACCGATCTTCGCCAAAGTTAAGAAGATCAAATAGTGAAGCCATTAACGGGTTTGGTTGGTGGACTGGAGTAGGCCTCGCATTTTGAGGACCGAACCACTTTAAATCTCTGGTGCACTCTGTCTTATCTCTTGCTCTTCATTTGCATTGCACTTATGATTTAACTTGTGTGCTCAATTTTCATCTTTGATCTCTTAATCTTCTTAATTGGGTTAGAAGTTTTCAAAAGGTTAAAACTTGTTAGCAACCTAATTTTTCCTCCTCATAAAGTTGCCATTACGGGCCTACCCTTGGATTTTCACTTGGTATCGAAGCCTAGGCTCTTAAAAGATTTTTTTCTCTTAAAATCTTTGGTAAATCTTTTTTAAAATTTTAACAAGGGAAAGTTCATAAGATCTTTGGCAACTTTCTATTTGTGAAATGGCAAACACAAATGGAACCGGACTTCCGGAAGGCCATTCCACAACTACACCTCCTTTCTTTGATGGGTCCAACTATGGACATTGGAAGACAAGGATGCGCATCTATCTTCTTTCGATAGATGTGGAACTTTGGCATATTGTTGAAAATGGATACACTTTGCCTTCCAAGCCATTTGAAGAATGGAATGTTGTAGAGAAAAGGCATGCTAATTTAAATTACAAAGCTATAAACTCCTTGTTTTGTGCCTTATCTACGGAGGAGTTTAATAGAGTAGCTCTTTTTTATTCTGCCAAAGTTATTTGGCATACTCCTGCCGTTACCCATGAGGGAACATCACAAGTCAAGGATTCTAAAATAAACTTGTTAAAGAGCAAATATGAAATGTTTATAATGGGTCAAAATGAAGGTATTTCCGAAATGTATACCCGATTTTCTAAAATTTCAAATGAATTAGCTAATCTTGGTAAATCTTATCTTACTGATGAGCTTGTGGGTAAGTTGCTTAGGTCACTTCCTCCACATTGGGATCCAAAGGTCACCGCCATTCAAGAATCAAAGGATCTCAAGACGCTAACTATGGAGGAGCTTGTAGGATCTCTTGTGACTCATTAGATGCTCCTCATTAGCCGTCAAGAAGAAAAGAAGCCGAAAGAGAAAGAAAGAGAAAGTCGATCTCTAGCTCTAAAGGCCTCCAAGACGGACTCATCATCCTCAAATGAAGCGGATAGTGATGAGGAAGAAGCGTTAAGAAAATTTAAAAGCTTATGAAGAAAGAAGCATAAAAAGGATAAAAAGAAGAATAAAGAAGAAAGTGAAGTAGAAGGAGGAATAAGGTGTTACAATTGTGAGAAGACGGGACACAAAAGGCCGGAGTGTCCACTTCTCAAGTCATCTTCCTCAAAGTACAAGGGAAAGAAGGATTGGAAGAAGAACAAGGGTCTTGTAGCCGCTTAGGATGCTTCTAGCACCTCGGGAAAGAGCTCAAGTCAAAGGGAAGCTAATAAGGATGATATTTGCTTCATGGCACTCACCCATGAAGATGAGGTAAATTCTAACCCCTCTTGTGATTAATCAAGTAGTGATAGTGAAAAAATACCTTATGATGAATTGTGCATTACCTTGCATTCTCAAATTTCAAAAAATAAAGTTTAAAAAAAATCTATTTCAAAATTAGAAAATGAACTTGATGTTTTGATAAATGAATCTTCTTCTTCCAATTCTCAAGCTAAAGTAAAAATTGAAAAACTTAAAACTTGAGATTGAAACCCTTAAGGGTTGTTTGGATGAGAAATCTTGCCAAATTGCTAAACTCCAAAATGTGGCAAGCTCTTCCAAATCTTATTAAGATAACACTAATGATTTTTGAAATAAAAAAAGCATCTTCATAATGAAAATGAAAGGTTAAGATTATGTCTCCATGGATTCTTAAATGGTGAAAAAATTATTGACATAATCTTGAAAAAGGCTAGTCATAGACCTAATCATGTGTCTTATGATAGGACTAGTCTATCTATCCCTCAAGTTAGACGCCATTATTGTCGAATTAATGGTCATTACCAATTCCAATGTGCATCTAAGATTAGGGATTGTGGGGGAACCAAGAAAGCTTGGGTTCCCAAAGCCCCCTTATGATTTTATTCATATGTGCTTAGGTTAGGGGCTTGCACTTAAAATTGAATATCTTTTTATGGTTTGTTAAATATCCCCTCTTGTGTTGAATAAAAACTCTAAATAGGGGGAGTTCTATGTTTGTCTTTTTCCTTAAAAAAGGGGGAGCTTAAAATTTGTAAATTTCATCTCCTTGATTTTCTTTTACCCCATCTTTTTTATAGATGCCAAAGGGGGAGAGAAATCTAGTGTAATGAAATATATGCATGCTTTTATTGGAAAATCTCTTGTGCTTGTCATCATCAAAAAGGGAGAGATTGTAAGCCCAATGGTTCCCACCTTGGCATTCCCATATTCTTTTGATGATTCCAATACACAAGTGATTTTGATCACTAATGTGTTTGTATGTCTAAGTTGTAGATCATAATGGTGTTAAGACAAGATTGCTTGGATTGAGGCCAAGAAGCTCTCATTGGACCACATTAGGAAGGCTAAAGACATCGGAGATCCAAGACGCATGAAGACTTGAAGCATCGCAATTGAAGATCGAAGTCGTTTTAGAATGTAAAGATCCAATCCTAGTTTATGTGTTTAGAGGCATAGATAAAGTAATCTCACACCCCTAAAATGTTTAAGAGATTGTTCTTGTGGTGTTCCAACAATTTGGAACCCTCATAACAATCACAACTTGGTGTAGAGTTGGAAGCCCAATGAACAGAATTGAAAATCTGCTGGAAATAGGCTTCTCGGAACTCCGAGGTCGGAACTCCGAGCTCGGAACTCCGAGACATTCCTCGGAGCTCCGAGATTTCGTCCAGTAGCTTTTTTTCCAACTTCTGTTTGTATTCTAGGAACTCCGAGAGAAATTCTCGGAACTCCAAGGAATTTCTCGGAACTCCGAGAATTCTCTCGGAACTTCGAGACCACTACTTCGCAAAGAAAAAAGAGTCGTTGGTGTTTTTTGCCAGAATTACCACTATGCTACCAAACGGTCATATTTGGGTTTTTCTATAAATATGGGTATTCTATACTTCCTAATCATCAATCCTAACACTCAAAAACTCTATTTGAACATCCTAAGAGTGATTCAAGCTTGTTTATGTCTATCATCCTCTAAGATTAGGATTTGGATAATTAGGCTCAAATTTGTACATCTTCTACAAAGTTTGTAAACCCTTGTGAGGGATTTTTTGTTCTTTCTTTCTTTATCCAGAACATTGTATTCGGGCGAGTGTTCGGAGAAGCGGAGCCCACTCTCCGTGGTGAAGATTGCCTTCGAGGTTAAAGGCAATTGGAATTGTAATCGGCACCGATTTTCGCCAAAGTTAAGAAGATCAAATAGTGAAGCCATCAACGGGTTTGGTTGGTGGAGTGGAGTAGGCCTTGCGTTTTGAGGACCGAACCACTTTAAATCTCGGGTGCACTCTCTGTTATCTCTTGCTCTTTATTTGCATTGCACTTAGGATTTAACTTGTGTGCTCAATTTTCATCTTTGATCTCTTAATCTTCTAAATTCGGTTAGAAGTTTTCAAAAGATTAAAACTTGTTAGCAACCTAATTTTTCCTCCTCATAAAGTTGCCATTAAGGGCCTACCCTTGGATTTTCAGCACCCACCATCAGCAACAGCTGCTTCTACCTGATTGTGAGGGATCTACAATGGCCAAGCAAAATCAAATCAAAAGTGCAAGCAAATTTTAAATTTTGAAATTAATGCATAATCAAATTCAGTTACCCCGGCATACGTCTCCAAAATAGGGTATCTGTAAGCCCAAGGGTTCCTATGGGTTCAATCATTCACCTTACCTTCTTGTTTTGATGCTAGCAAACACAAATTGATTTGCATTATCAGACTAATGTGTTGCTTTGAGATGTTGTGCTCTACACAGGAATTTGATATGTTATATTGCCATTACACAACTCAACACAACACGTTGCTTGTGGATCCACACTCACATTGATCAAGAGCTTGCACCTACAATTGAGACATCCTCATTTGAAGATGTTCAAGTCATTAAGCTCATCATGAAGATCCTACAAGTTCCCAATAAGTGTCAAGAAGAAGCTTGGAGTTGAAGAAGTCATTGGTGACACCTCATTCACCTTCCAATATGCATTGAAGATTGGAGGAGTCACAAGAGTCAAATGAACGTTCAAGAAGTTCGCTCTCAAGATGAAGAAGTCCAAAGAAGTGCAAATGAGCCAAGACATTCCAAGAAGACTCAATGGTACTCACTATTAGAATGTACTTGGAGTCCTCTTGATTTTATGTTTAAATGCACTCTCAAAAGGTTTTCAAAATGGTTTCACACTTAACATTTTACATCTTTGAAAACCATCAACACACACCTAGAAATGTGTTTGAAAACCTTGGACTTAAGCGCAAAGTCCATAGCCCAAAAGCCCCTGGTTTTTAAAGTTAAAAATAGAATTTTACTCAGGGCTATGCCGGGCGACCGCGGAACGCTAACTGGAATTCCAGGGCATCTCAAAATTTATCGGGCCGGTCGACCTTGGTAAGCCAGGCGACCGCAGATATGTTTCTATTTCAGACAGAAACAATCCAGTATGGGCTTGGAGGTCGACCGCGATAGTTTTTTTTTAGCAGAATTTCTATTCAAACAGATTTCCCTTGCCGGACGACCTCTATAGAGCCAGTCGACCTCATCGGTATGAAATTTGAAATTCAAATTTAGAGCCCGATAAGGGCGGGCGACCGCCGCGACA
This sequence comes from Tasmannia lanceolata, assembly GCF_043159265.1. Classification (NCBI taxonomy): domain Eukaryota; kingdom Viridiplantae; phylum Streptophyta; class Magnoliopsida; order Canellales; family Winteraceae; genus Tasmannia; species Tasmannia lanceolata. Next base: position 30,853,798 of record NW_027518714.1, on the reverse strand, counting down.
AGGAAATACATCCGTTGGGGCTTTCGCAGGTTGACTTTTTCAACCGTGTAATTTACACTTTTACCCCAAACGGTCATATTTTCTTGTGGGCTATATAAACACTATCTAAACCTTTGTAAATAACTTTTTTTTTCAAGATTAAATCACATCTTCTTGAACCTAAACTTTTACATGAAAGGTTAAACCTCTTTGAACTTGTATTTTTACATTCTATCAAGAGGATCTCCATAGGCTTTACATTTGTATCTATTCCTTGGAGAGTTTCTGAACTATTAAAAAGTTGTAATAAGCTTATCAAGAGGCATTGAGAGTTCTTTCATTTTATTTCTTCATTCTATAATTGAGGGTCTCCGATTTGGCCCAGAAAGAAAGGTAAATCATTTGTAAGAGGAAGGCATCATCGGAAAGGTTTCGTGCGAAAGGGTGTGATCCCTTTGAAGTTGAAGGAGTTGGTGTATAGCTTTAAGATTCGCCCGTTGAAAAATCTTATTGGTTAGTGAAGAATCCCAAGGAGGAAAACTTGGAAGAGTGGAGTAGGTTATGTTGTGACCGAACCACTATAAATCTTGTGCCTTATGGATGCTTTCTCCTCTCCTTCTCTTTGCACTTGGGTGTTTGGTAATCTTTCCATTTACTTATGTTTATGTTTGATTGAACAAGGGTTAGTGTATATATGCATAAAGTAAAATCTAATCTCTAGCATAAATTATTTTTATTGATTAACTAAAAGTTATACTTGTTTAGGCTTAATTGGCAAGTTGATTTTAATAATCTACTTAATTAAGCTTCAAATTTTTAATTAACCAATTCACCCCCCTTCTTGGGTTGTCACCTTGTATTTCATTTGGTATCAAAGCAAAGGCTCTTAAAGAGATTTTTAAATCTAAAAATCTACAAGAGAAAGATCAGTGATAATCCAATTTGGATTTCGAGCTAGGTCAATCCGCTATAATTCCTCCAGTTTTTTATGGAACAAACTTTAGAGATTGGAGAATAAAGATGCTTGCCTATCTCAAATCCATAGACTTTGACAATTTAGATGTCATTGAAAGGGAATTTTCTATTCCAAGGAAATGCACTAAAAATGATGCAAAATTATTTACATTAAATTCAAAAGCTATTATTATAATATGTTGTGGACTATGTTCTAATGCTTTTGAAAAAATATCATCATGTACAAATGCAAAAGATATTTGGACAAATCTTGAAAATTTTTATGAGAAAAATAGTAGTCTCTCTTCAAATGATAAAAATATTATTTTTGAACAAAAAGAGACTCTTCAAAAATCTTTTACAAATGAAAATTCTTTCAAACACTCAATTTTGGACCTAGAAAAACAAAATGAAAATTTGAAGTAGGAAGTTAATGAATGTTTGACAAGAAATGAAAAATTAAGTCATTTAAACAAAATTGTGATAAAAAAAATGATGACTTAATAAAACAGTGCACTATCCTTGGAAAATAAAAAGAAAGCCTTGATAACACAAACAAAGATTTAAATGAAAAATATAAATTTGTTTGTGAGAATGAAGAAAAATTAAACGCTAATTTATCTCAACAAACAAATTGCTTCGAAAATCAATTGAATGAGATTAAATTAGTTAATAAAGAACTCTTTATGAAGAATCAAAGAATATAAGAAGAAAATGACAAACATGTTTGTCATCATATGTATTCTTGTGGTTCTAGTTGTTCCTCATCTACCCACACTTATTCATGTTCATATTGTAGTAGATTAGCGCATCACAAATCTAGGTGTAGGCTTAGATTTGTGAAATCAAGCAGGTTTGTGTGGATAAGAAAATATACACTCCCACACACAAACTTGGTTGGAACCAGATTGATTTGGGTTCCAAAATACCCCACTCAATTCATTTTTTGAAATTATCAATATATGGGATTGTGCTTTAATTGCTATATCATATGAATTCTATCTAGATACTATTCAATAGTGCTTTAATGACATATCACTTCATAATTAAGCATAGATACATATCATCAGTCGTGTTGTTAATAGAATGTATCATTTCTTATTGAGCTTCATGATCACATCATATATCTCTTATATTCTATAAAGAAAATAAGAAATTACCTCTGTAGACTATATGATGTGCTTTATTGAGAATCCTTTTGAAAAATCCATCTAAGTGCAAGAACACACACATATGCACTTAGTATCCACAACTAGATGAACCAATATGTCAAATATTGCTAGACATTGATCAATCATATATATTTCCATATCTAGCAAAATCCATTTAGAACATTCACTTTGGGCTTTACTGAAAACATAAGTCCATTTATTCTATTTGAGCTTAAATGTTAGAAAAATAGAAATAAATTTTTAGATGTCCTCACATAGCCTAGAGATCAATTTTACATGTTTATTAGAATCCCATAGATGCGAGAAAAATTGGAGAAAATCGATTTGTCCAGAAAATCCCTTGAAAATATCAAGAAATTGAAAACAGGGGTGTGGCGGTCGACCGAGCCTCGGAGGGCGACCGCGGAAGGCAATCTGGACAAAAATAAAAAGGAACAAGTTTGTCGCGGCGGGCGACCGATCTTCTGCGGACGACCGCGGAAGGTCGAAATGTGAAAAATAAAAAATGGACAGTAGTATCACGGCGGGCGACTGCCATAACCCAGTCGACCGCGACGATCGAAAACTGCTTTTAAAGGACTTCCGCCGTTTCATTTTTCACTTCCGCCATTTGTTTTACTCCTAGGATTTTTGCTCCTCTTCGCCTCTAAATCAATTTTAAGTGTCAAAGCTTCAAGATTAAAGGGTTCTAGTGAGGTTTGATCCATCCCTCTTCCTCCATTTCTCATTTTCTTTCCTTGTTCTTCATTTCTGTCCATTAAATCTCTCCATTATTCATCTTCTTCATCTCTCTCGTTATATCTCTCCCTAATCCACTAATTTCTCTCTTCATTCATCATCTTCATCTATTTTTCATCATCCTTTACCTAATCCCTCATCCTTCAACTCATTTTTTTTCCTCAAAACCTAGTTATAGAATGTCTACCTCGAGGAAGACGACGGCTCAAAAGGGCAAACGAGCGAGAACTAAACCCGAAGAAGAAGTGTTCCCCACCGAGTGCTTCTTCAATAAAAAGGCAATGGACCACTACGAAGAATACTCAAAGCGTGTTCTCATCTCAGGTAGAAAATTGATGTTCAAGGACTTTGAGAAATTCCAACTTAGGCCGCTCTTTGCACATCAGGGTTGGCAATTCTTCCTCGAATATGGTGCTATAATTTATCCCAAATTGATCAAATACTTCTATGCTAATTCTTGATATTTCACAAAATGGTGTTGTGATGAACACATATCTTCAAAAAGAGGTTGGGCTAAATATAGCTAAATTCTGTAGAATTATTGAGGTGCCCAATGATGGTAAAAGAATCTTCTTCTGGAGTAAGAATGAGATCGACAAGCACTTCACTCTGACGAATGTATATAAAACCTTAGGAACTGTACCTCCTCCTAGAGAAAAGCTAAACATCACTACCAGCTCCATGAATGATATTGCTAGATTGATTCACAAAATAGTAGCCTACAATATCACTCTCAGGGCTCGAAATTTTGATGCCGTGAAGCCTTTTGAAGCCTTAGTAATCCACTGTATTATGGAGAAAATTAAATTGAATTTAGGGTATATTATTCTTGGATACATGGATGAGGCTGTCAAGAGAGGACAAGGAGGTCTACCCTTTGGGATGCTCATTACTAAGCTTGTAAGACATTGGAAAATTAATCTATCAAATGAGCCCTACAAGAACCCTGATCCAGTGCTCAACCATACCACCATTACACTTATGAAAATTCCTATCCCTGGTGGAGCTGGTCCTAGTGGGGTTACAGCCGATGAGGTTGATGAGGCCATGAGCGAAGCAGAAGAGGTGGCTCAAATGTAGGGCGATAATAGAGCACATGAGCAGAGACAAGCTTAGCAGCGTCAAGCTCCCACCACTGGCTCGTCTGAGGATCTTGCCACGATCATTGCCCCATTGAGAACTGAGCTAGGCACTGTCACCTCCAGACTTCACACCCTCGCTACTGGGTTTGATACCCTCTCTACTGCTCTTACGACTGCAGAGAGTCAGAGAGCTTCTGATCATGAGAAACTTATGGAGCTTATGGCAAGGCAGCATAGGGAGATGATGCAAGCTTATCAGAGGAGTCAATCAACCAGATATTACACCTCCCGGTCTCCATCTCATGAGTATCAGCCTTCTCCTTCTCAGGGCTGATAGATAGACAACACCTTCTTCACAGCAGACACAGACGATCACATTTTACTGCTGATTATCATTTTTTGTTTAGCTCTCTTCTCGCCCAGTTTGGGCTCTTGGACATTGTATTCTCATTTTCTTCATGGATGATGTTTTTGCCTGATGTGGGCTTTTATTTTGGTTTGTACATGCCCAATATGGGCTCTTATGACTATGTGGATGTTGCCCTAGATGGGCTTGTGGATAGTATGTTTGGATGCTCAGTATGTGCTTGATATTTTGGTTGAAAGATGGTGATGCCAAGAGGGGAATTATGCTTTATTGGTTATTTTGCTTTTCATGACTCAGAGAATGGATGACAATATTTATTCATGTATATCTGATTATGTTCTGACATGATATGAAGAGGGTGTGTCTCTTCCATCGTTCATTCATGTATATGGGATCTCTTCTTGTCTAATTTGTATATATACATGAGTTCTTTTGGTTGCCATGGATGTGAATTCCTTTGATTGTTTATTATTTTGGTATCCATGTGTTTATTAGACTGTATTTGTTTCAACTTTAATATTATGTCTAATAATCATCCATTCAAAGTGTTTTTCTCATTTGAATGGAGCAAAAATTAAAATGGGTAAGATGATTAAAATCATGGGCTTGTGTGCTAGAGTCAATTACATATAGATTAATCGCACATAATCAGGGGGAGATTTCACTTGCAAATGTATAACTACCTAGGGCCAAACAATTCAAACTCAAAAGTTATGATAGTACTGAGCATGTTCATGCTCAGGAAGAGACTCGTCTGCTCTATGACAAGAAATCCCCAACATAATGCAACTTGTGAACTTAAATGGTTGAGTCATAGATCTGAGCATATCTTTGCTCAGGTAGATACTTATCTGCCTCAAAAGTTGGAAATAAAGCCCAAGTGTTCAAATCATTCACCTTGTTGCCTCATTGTGTCTATCATGCCCTATAATACAGGTTTCACCTAGGGCCAATAACAAATTAATAGGGGGAGCGCTCAATGCTTAAATATTCATGATTATATAGACCAATATCTTATTCTCATATGGTTTATTAGCCCTATTATTGTGCTTAACTTGCGAATCATTTGACCAAAAATTTAAAAAAAAAAGAAAAGGGGGAGAGGCTTATCATGCATTTCACTTTTATTTTCTCTTTGATAAGCAACCTTAGAGCTTGAATGGTATATCATATACAAGGTACATAGCTTAGATAAGTTATTATTCATCTTGACACCCCACCTGCACTCACACTTGCATATCCCTACCTTTTTGTTGTTGCCAAAAGGGGGAGAATTTTGGGAATTGATTAGGTAGTCCAATTGTATATGCACCATATGTTTTATAATCATTAATTATATTTGTGCATAGAGTGAGGGGGAGCTATGCTCTATTGTGTATTTCATATCATGCTTATTCATCTACTGGTTGATATCTCCTTCCTCCCTAATCAATTTGTTTGACATCATCAAAAAGGGGGAGAATGTAAGCCCAAGGGTTCCCATGGGTTCAATCATTCACCTTACCTTCTTGTTTTGATGCTAGCAAACACATATTGATTAACATTTTCAGACTAATGTGTTGCTTTGAGATGTTGTGCTCTACACAGGAATTTGATATGACATATCGTCATTACACAACTCAACACAACACATGGCTGGTGGATCCACACTCACATTGATCAAGAGCTTGCACCTACAATTGAGACATCCTCATTTGAAGATGTTCAAGTCATGAAGCTCATCATGAAGATCCTACAAGTTCCCAACAAGTGTCGAGAAGAAGCTTAGAGTTGAACAAGTCATTGGTGACACCTCATTCACCTTCCAATATGCATTGAAGATTGGAGGAGTCACAAGAGTCAAACGAACGTTCAAGAAGTTCACTCTCAAGATGAAGAAGTCCAAAGAAGTGCAATGGAGCCAAGACATTCCAAGAAGACTCAATGGTATACACTATTAGAATGTATTTGGATTCCTCTTGATTTTATGTTTAAATGCACTCTCAAAAGGTTTTCAAAATAGTTTTCATACTTAACATTTTACATCTTTGAAAACCATCAAGACATTCCTACAAATGTGTTTGAAAACCTTGGACTTAAACCCAAAGACCATAGCCCAAAAGCCCCTGATTTTTAAAGTTAAAAATAGAATTTTGCTCAGGGCTGGTCGACCAGGCTATGTCGGGCGACCGCGGGATGCTAACTGGAATTCCAGAGCATCTCGAAATTTATCGGGCAGGTCAACCGTGGTAAGCCAGGCGACCGTGGATATGTTTATATTTCAGACAGAAACAATCCAGTATGAGCTAGGAGGTCGACTGCCATAGGTCCGGTTGACCGCGATAGTATTTTTTTTAGCTGAATTTCTATTTAAACAGATTGTCCTCATCGGGCGACCTCCATAGGGCTGGTCGACCTCGTCGGTATGAAATTTCAAATTCAAATTTAGAGCCCGATAAGGGCGGGCGACCGCCGTGCCTCGGTCGACCGCCACGACAAGGAAATACATCCGTTGGGGCATTCGCAGGTTGACTTTTTCAACCCTGTCATTTACACTTTTACCCCAAACGGTCATATTTCCTTGTGGGCTATATATACACTATCTAAACCTTTGTAAATCACTTTTTTGGCAAGATTAAATCACATCTTCTTGAACCTAAACTTTTACATGAAAGGTTAAACTTCTTTGAACTTATATTTTTACATTCTATCAAGAGGATCTTGATAGGCTTTACATTTGTATCTATTCCTTTAAGAGTTTGTGAGCTATTAAAAAGTTGTAATCAGCCTATCAAGAGGCATTGAGAGTTCTTTCATTTTATTTCTTCATTCTATAATTGAGGGTCTTCGATTTGGCCCGGAAAGAAAGGGTAATCATTTGTAAGAGGAAGGCATCCTCGGAAAGGCTTCGTGCGAAAGGGTGTGATCCCTTTGAAGTTGAAGGAGTTGGTGTACGGATTTAAGATTCACCCGTTAAAGAATCTTATTGGTTAGTGAAGAATCCCAAGGAGAAAAACATGGAAGAGTGGAGTAGGTCAAGTTGTGACCGAACCACTATAAATCTTGTGCATTGTGGATGCTTTCTCTTCTCCTTCTCTTTGCACTTGGGTGTTTGGTAATCTTTCCATTTACTTATGTTTATGTTTGATTGAACAAGGGTTAGAGTATATATGCATAAAGTAAAATCTAATCTCTAGCATAAATTATATTTATTGATTAATTAAGGGTTAGACTTGTTTAGGCTTAGTTGGTAAGTTGATTTTAATAATCTACTTAATTAAGCTTCAAATTTTTAATTAACCAATTCAACCCTCCCCCTTGGGTTGTCACCTTGTATTTCAGTATCCAATCGCCCCTGATGGCCGAACTAGCTCAAACTTTCCTCTCCTATCACAGGAAGGCATCGTCCAGCCTGGCAGTGGAAAGTACTCAGGAAGTGAAGAAGGACCAGCCCCTGAAGAATTGGTCGAGTAGCTCGTCCACGAGAAGCTCGGGCATGAGCTCTCGGTACAGCTGGTGGGCGAAGAGCTGTCCTTGCCGGAGAAGTAGACGACGAAGAAGGCGCCATCACTGTTTCTTTCCCCCAACTACGAGTAACAGGCCCCTCTCTCCGTGGCGCTGGTGCTGTCGGAGCAGGTTCTCTGATCACTGGACCACCTCTAGCCGCAACGGCTGTGGCCCTGATGGCGGCGTAGAAATCCCTGTCCTCGTCATAAGGCTCCTCTGCGGGCGCAGGAGCCTAAGGGACATCATCTGTCTCCGGATCCTCCTGTAGAAGACAAAGGATTCGTATCAAATATTGCATTTCAAAATCAAAGTAAGCCTAACTAAAAGGAAAGAGGAAAGTATAAGGAATACCTCTCCTGAGGTCAAATGACCCATCAGCTCAACAGAAGCCCAAGCTCTGTAGTCTCCTGACCGAAAGTGGTTGTCTGGGATGATAAATCCCTGTGTTCATAGGACCCCTCGCCGAGCCTCAGGCACCTAGTCTATGGTCCTCAAACGGCCAGTAGGATCGTAGGGAATCCTCTGACTCTCATGCCCTAGCGACTGTCGGGCGATCCTATCACAAAGATTGATGGCTAGTCCCATGTGGCAAACAAACGCCACCGTCCTCCGAGTAATGCTCCTTGCATAAGGATATGCATCTCTCATGATCTCTGGGTGATCATCCAAGGGTCTCCACCAAGCCTGCCAAGTCATAAGCCATGCATCAGAATCATTGAATATAATTCAAATTAAGAGGATGCAGTACTGAAAATAAAGGCACTTTAAAGTACTCACAGTGTCCACCTGAATCCGATCTATAGCTCGACGAACCTGATCTGCAGAGTACAGAGGGCATGATCCTCTCTCCCCTATTGTCCAGCGTCTCTGCGCTGGAAAGAAAACCCCCGTCGGATGCCTCGGTACAGGAGCAAGAAGGCCAAAGCACTCGTAAGCCCATGCCTGTTCAAAGTCATCAGAAAACATTTCAGTTGCTTTAACAGTTCATATCATAAACAATGAATTAAAAAGAAGCAGCTAGAATATTTTCAAACTTAAAGAGGGAAGGGATAGAAGCGTACCGCCCAAATGTACCAGAGACCACACAGAGAGTGTGATCCGTTCGTGACAAAGCATCCATCGAACGGATCAGATAAGCATAAGCCGCTCCTCCCCAGTCATACTCCGCAAGAACTCTCTCCGAATTGTGTTCCCTGTGTTGCTAAACAGGGTGCGGCCCAGAAGGCCCATAACAAAACTCCTCGCCAACTGATGGCTCATCTGCAGCCTCGGCAAGGAAGCATGTGAAGGTCTACCATCCTGGTCTAGAGGATCATGCTCTGGCACTCCTAAAAACTCTCTGACATCTGCCTCTGAAACATCGGTCAGCTGAATGGGGATCCCTCCCATCCGGAGTCCCTTCAGCGCAGAAAAGGCTATAGGAGTCATCATGACTTCCCCGATCGGGAAGTGGAAAGTGTGGGTCGTCTCCCACCATCTCTCAGCGAGAGCAAACACAAAGCCTATGCCCACCCCCTCAGAATCAGTATAGACAAATCTGTCTAAACTTGTCCCCGCTATATATGCCTGAGCCCGGTGGTCTAGGGCCTCCCATCTAGTCCTGGTGTCTCTCACAGACCCTCTCGTAACCATATGAGGAAGAGCCTCTGTCAAAGGTGACGAGAAACGACTCAAGAGCTACACTACTAAAAGCACCAAAAGCTAACTATATTCCTAAGCCTGGGAATTATAAAAAGCTAAGTTCAAAGAGCATACCTCTCCGTCGCAAACAACCGCGAGATGTGTCTGGCCGTACCTCTCAGAAGAGTACCCCGGTACCATGGAGTGCGATCCCGCTCCTCGTCCCCTGAGGACTCCCGGCCAAGGTCTCTCCCCCGAATATGAGGCCAGCGCGCCATATCTGAAGAAAACTCAAAGACCTCGAAAACCTCGCGAAGAATGCGAAGAAAACTTAAAAACCTCAGAGAGAAAACCAACTCAACTCGTCAGAAAAAGAAAGAAGTGAAGGTTGTACTGGTATTTAAACCCGTACAACCCTCCCATTTTTGTCCCAAATTGGGATTCGTCTAAGACGAATTTGGGGGACTATTCCCCCAACTTCGGAAATATTCCCCCCTATTTGGTCATTTTTGCCATTTTGCACCTGTTTTGCTTGCATTTCGTCCGCGGATTCTACCAACCTTTCAACTTTGGATCAAGTCAACTCTCTGTAGTCCCCAAGTCTTTCAAATTGCATTTTTCGGAGTATACTCAACAGAATCAGGCCTCCCCAATAAACAAGGATTCGCACGTCCTGCTTTACAAAGTCCGCATAGGGCATTCTTTAGGCATCAACTGCCTCTCAAACCTCTGCTTTAGAATTCTAAAACTCTTGAAGACAATCCAGAGCATCCAAAATCATTCCTGGCAGAACCCAACCACTTCTAAAACAAGTCTCGCGCCGTGCCAAATTCAATCCTGGACGCGCGAACATCCCATTTTCTCCCCAGCTAAGTATACCGATGTCTCTCCGCTATTAGAAAATCCTAAAGGCAATCTTATGCAACTCAAAGCCTCTCCTACAAAGCATTCCTTTTCATCAGCAGAGTCAAGGTTCTACGGCAGGACATCTCTCACCCAGCAGATCGATCAATCGCCCTGCAGAGCCGGAAAATGCCAAAATCCTTTCCATAACGATTCACCTGATAATGGATTTATCCTAACATGGGTCAATCAAGATCAATCTCGATCTCTCAACGGATGTTTCCATCCCCTTCAGAATCAATTCTTCAATCCATCGACAAGATGTCGACTTTTCCTTCCTGAATTATTCGGATCCCTTACGGAGTTTGCAATCCAAACATGGGTCAATCAAGATCAATCTCGATCTCTCAGCGGATGTTTACATCCCTTCAGAATCAATTTTTCAATCCATCTACAAGATGTCGACCTTTACCTCCCGAATTATTCAGATCCCCAACGGACTTTGTACCCAAATCTCGAGCGGAGTTTGTAACCAAATCCCAAGCAGACTTTTTCCCCAGTAAAGTTTGTACCCGCATCCACATCAGAGTGCAACCAAATCAAGCAATCAAAACCAGCAACAGCCTCATGAGGCATCATTCCGAGCAAAAGTCTTTTGAAATACTTTCTAACCAGTGTAAATCCATTTCCACATGGTAACAATCTAAGTTAATCCAGTATGACGCTTTAACTCTCCAAGGTAAGTCCGTCTGAACACGGTAACCCTTTCAAACCAGTGTAAATCCATTTCTACATTGTATCTAATCTAAGTTAATCCGTTAGGACACGTTAACTCTCCAAGGTAAGTCCGTCTGAACACGATAGCCCTTCCAAACCAGTGTAAATCCATCTCCACATGGTATCTAATCTAAGTTAACCGGTTATGATGCGTTAACTCTCTAGGGAAAGTCCGTCTGAACACGGTAGCCCTTTCAAACCACTGGAAATCGATTTTCACATGGTATCTAATCTAAGTTAACCCGTTATGACGCGTTAACTCTCCAGGGTAAGTCTGTCTGAACACGGTAGCCCTTTTAACCAGAATAAATCCGTTTTCACACTATATCTAATCTGAGTTAACCCGTTAAGGCACGTTAGCTCTCCAGGGTAAGTCCATTTGAACACGGTAGCCCTTTCAAACCAGTGCAGATCCATTTTCACATGGTATCTAATCTAAGTTAACCCATTATGACGCGTTAACTCTCCAAGGTAAGTGCATCTGAACACGGTTGCCCTTTCAAACCAGTTTAAATCGATTTCCACATGGTATCTAATCTAAGTTAACCCGTTATGACGTGTTAACTCTCCAGGGTAAGTCCGTCTGAACACGGTAGCCCTTTCAAACCAGAATAAACCCGTTTTCACATGGTATCTAATTTGAGTTAACCCGTTATGGCACGTTAGCTCTCTAAGGTAAGTCCGTCTGAACATGGTAGCCATTTCAAATCAGTGTAAACCTGTTTCAACACGGTATCTAATCTGAGTTAACCTGTTATGGCGTGTTAACTCTCCAGGGTAAGTCCGTTTGAACCCAGTAGCCCTTTCAAAATCAAAATAAACCCGTTTCCACATTGTATCTAATCTGATTTAACCCGTTATGACGCATTAGATCTCCAGGGTAAGTTCGTCTGAACACGGTAGCCCTTTTTTAAACCAGAATAAACTCACCACTCAATTCCCCAGCAAAGTCGTTGAAATCCATCTGCGCATGGTAACCTTTTCAAACCAGAATAAACCCGTCCCCACATGATATCTAATCTGAGATAACCCGTTACGATGCGTTAGCTCTCCCGGTAAGTCCGTCTGAACACGGTAACCCTTTTCAAACCAGAATAAACCCATTTCCGCACAGATTCCAATCTGAGTTAAACCGTTACGGCGCGTTAACTTTCCAGGGTAAGACCGTCTGCACACAGTTGCACTTTTCAAACCACCCAGGGTAAACCCGTTCCCACACGGTATCCAATCTGAGCAAACCCGTTCTGACGCGTTAGCTCTCCAAGGTTAAACCCATTATGACGCATTAACCTCCCAATTTGATCCCGTTATCACACGGTAGCCAATTCCGAACAAACCCATTATAACACGGTAGCTCCCTAGGAAGCGTTTGTTATTTTACACAAATCACTTTCCAAACCAAAAGTGTTTCGCTCCTGCAATGATCTTGCAAATCAAATCAAAGCCCGAGTAAGTCCGTTTATACATGGTAACTCATCAAAATCAGACACTATTTAAAACATAGTGTCATATCGAAATCTTGGTACGATCCGTCATATTAATCAACAGATGTCGATTTGGTGTTCTTCTTATCAGTGTCCGCACTGGATGTCAAAATGACATCCCCTAAGGTCCCTCCCCAAATCAGGTGTCCTTAACCTGACTCAGAGATCCCTCCCCGAACCAGGTATCCTTAACCTAATTCCCGATGCCCCTCCCGGTTGTTAGTAATGACGTTCATCCCAGGATTCGTTCTAAACGGTTTTATTTTCAAAACCCCAAAACTGTCGGCAAGAGGTTTCAACTCGATGACCTGACAGCAAGATTCCTCACAGAGGGCTGCACGCCTAAGGACCCGATGTGAGTCTTGCAAGCTTATATTAGCCTTCATTAACAAACTTTTGTTGTCTCCTTACTTTGGCATTCAGGTGCTTCACAGCCTCTACCAAAGAGGGGAATCTGTAGACACCCAATTTTGTCAAGATAGTATTAGTGATAGGTGACGCGAGGAAGACCCTTATGATGAGTTCCAGAGCACCAGTTGTGTTTCTCTCAATCTCTCTTTAGGGCAACAACTATTTCTGAAAGCCGTTTCACCACCACCACAAAGCCTGTTTCCACACAGCAACAGCCCCTTTCAACAAACCAAAAGCCTGTCTACACAGCACCCGTCTTTTACAGCATCCACTAGTAAGCCCGTCTGCACGCGGCATTCCCAATCAGTAGGTTAACTTTGGATTCGAAACTATCTTTTTGCGCCCAAAGGACACCCTGTCTCCCAAAAGCACTCTATTTCTTATTTATTAAAAAGCCCTAAACACAAGGAATCCAACGGACCTGACCTCCTGCGAATCGGAGTCCAATCGGAAGAGATATGGACGACCGAATGCATTGATAAGAGACGAAATCACCGCCACCCGATAGCCCGTTTTAACACGATAAACGCCTTTTTTGTCAAATCGGAAGGCTGTCTATACAACGCCCGTCATTTACGACATAAACTGGTAAGGCCGTCTGCACACGGCTGTGGACCCCGATCCGAGAGAGACGGGGGGACGAGCCCCCACGCGAGTCTCAGGATCATCCACGTGAAGGAGAGCTCCACCAAGGAACTCTCGAAATAGTGCCCCTCACAGCATGAGTGGTGATGTAAAGTGAGATACCTCTCGATTCGGGGACTAGCTTGGATTCGAGACGTACCTTAAACAAAGAAAGAGTCGCCATCCAAGGAAGTAGGCCCTGGATCCCATGCTGTGCTCTGTCGCAACAGATAACCAGAGATACAAAAGGTACGTGCCTGATGACGAATGGGGAAGGGGTTAGGCGCCCCCAATTCGCCCAAGTGCAAGCACCTGGTCTCTTATGCCATTTATTATTAACTTTGAAGAGTTTTGGGCGAAAATCATGCGAAATGGGAACGAATATCCCCGAGATAACGTCTAGCTAATCATGCATGTCTCAGAGATGAATAAGAAGCACACATAAAGAAGTGAAAGAAGTGCCACCTAAGAATAGCTAGATTTTAAGTGAATTGTCTAAATGATGTCTAAGTTCTGGTGTGCAAATACATGCATGCTACAGCTAAAGGTATAGGGTCTATACATGAAAGTAAGAAAACACAACAAAACACACATCATAACTTGACTCCACACCCGACTTGATATAACAAATCCTAAGACTCTAATGCAACACTTGACTCGGACTAAGATGGCCATCCATCCTGGCTGCACTACGTATCACGGCCTCGGGAAGAATCAGAGTCAACGTAGTTCGGCGACCTATGCTAAACTACAATGCCTAACCCTCTAGGACCGCTATCCTAGACTCGATCAACTAGACTCGACTAGTTTTTAAAGCTTCTTGCGCCATTACTTAAGTTCAAGTGAATTGTAATTTTTCGGACCCCCTATATGCCCTAACTAATGCAAGAGGACCCTACACCCTATGTGTGACTAGGCTGTGCGTCCTAAGGAAAACCGTGGGCTATCTAAGCGCATTCTAGTCTAGTCATCGGCTTGACTAAGTGTCTAACCGACCACGACTCGAGGCCTCCTAACTCTAGGGACACTCACATGACCAGACACACAAAACAACCCAATCAGGACTCCTACCTCTATGGGAAGACCTTTTGAAAATAATTTGCAAGGTTATTTTGAAGAATTTTTGTAGTTTTGGAAGGTTTGAAAGGTTTTGAAGCTATGGAAGTTTTTGAAGTTGTGAAAGTTGTGACTGAACTCGGGATGCCAGCTACAAGCCCGAGCTGCCTATGTACCCCTCAGCTAGAGATCAAGCCATCCGTAGTTCAGACTAGATTTTCCTAACTACACTCTTAATGACTCAAGATTTTTGAGATTTTTGATGTTTTGAAGTGTTTTTGTTATTTTTGACACAAGATGACAGAATCCTATCATCATAAGGGTAGGACAGACTCCAGATATCCCGCAAAGGTTGGACAGCATCCTATACTTTGCGGGGGAGGAATGAACAGAATCACGACTCTGCAACGGTTGGACAACATCCTATACCTTGCAGGAGCGGATAAGAATCACAAGACTTGATGAGATGATGGACCGAATCCTAACCCCTATGATGATAGGACACACTTCTGAAAGATTGACTCTCTAGGTAAGGACAGACTCCTATGCTAAAGGAATGACTCTGAAAGATGGAAGGACTGAATCCTAAACTTTATGAAGGGATAGGACAGAATCTTAAACTCTACAAGGGTAAGACAGACTCCTAAACCCTGGGATGGTAGGACAGACTCCTAAACTCTCTATGACTGACTCTAAAGAGGAAGAAATCCCTTAACCTGCGAAGACTCTAAGGCAGGAAGGGAAGGGGTTGGCTCAAGAAGCATTCCGTCATAGCCTTGACCCGACGAGAAATGCTCTCAAAAGCCGATGAAGAGACCCAACACTGATGTTAGCCTAAAACTCAAATGAAGGTCCTGAATATATAAAGAAGTGCCAGAACACAAAATCGAAACACGATCATTGACATAAAATCCGCAGGGAGTCTGAAGAGAAGAGATGATATGGTTACATAGATCCATCATCAATGAAAATAGACCAAATGAAATCCAAATCAATTACACTGACATTCACAGACTAACCTTAAGACTTTAAAAGTTCATAAAATGAAATAACATCCGATTAGGCTGAATAGAGAACATCCCCAACCATATCTAGCTATCTACTCAGAAATAAAATAAAAATCATCTAGAGTTTATATTGCAATTTCTTAACATAATGAGCTAATTAGACCTGCTGCTTTAAGAACCAATTACAATTGTAACCATTGGATGAAATAGAACTCCGGGCAGAGCAAATTAAATGAGAGATGACTATAGGATTTGATACCTGCTCGAATGAAATCGATAAAACTCAATTTCTCCTTCTTCTTCTCGCTTCTGACCCTTTGGATTACGCCTGGCGAGAGTGAAAGAAACAACACCCGGCAAGGCGAATTTTCCAGAGATAAATGGCTATAACGCTTGCTCGATTTTGATCTGCGGACAATGCAAAAGGATGGTCGGAGTTTGCAGAGCTCGGAGATGGAGGATGAAGATGGTGTTGGTTGAGGTTTTTTTTTTTTTGAAATGGGTTGTGTTGGTAGCGGCAAGAAATGGGAAGGCTAACGGTGGTAGTAATGGCCGATGGGGAGTCAGATTCTTGGTTAGGGTTGAACGTGTGGTGAAAATGGGGAAAATGAAATGAAATGGGTTTTGATAGAGGATGGTTAAGATAGAGAGGAGGGGAATCAATGGGTGAATAGAGGTGGAGAAATGGTGGAAAGGGTATGGCCGGCGGCGAGGTGGTGGAGATGATAGCTTGGGAGGCCGGAGATGGTGGTATGGGCGGCAGCTTGGGAGGCCGGAGCTCCGGCGAGACACCGGAGAAGACAAGGTCGGGCCGAGCTCTCCTCTCTCTATTTTCTCTCTCTCTCTGCCTCTCTGTCTCTCTCTCTGATAAATGAAGAAATAAAAATGGGTTTAAGGGAAGTGATGAAGGGTTAGGAAAGGATAAGATGGTGGAGATCGAGGCTGGAAGAGATGACGGTGGCCGGAGATGGTGGTTTTTGGCTGGAGAAAATGCTGGATTTTGGGTTTTTTTCAAAGTGGGTTTGGAGAAGATGATGGGTTTTGGGGTAACAGAGAAGGTGGCTGGGTGGAGAAGAAATGGGGGTTGTGGATGGGGCTTTGGAGAAGATGATGGTTGTCTGGTCGGAGATGGTCGGAGATGGGGGGCGGCTGGCCGGAGGTAGGGTGGGTAGGTTGCAGAGATGGGTTTTTAATGGGGTTTTGATGGTGTAGGAGATGGGGATGGTGGCTGAGAAGGGGGTTTGATGGTGGCTTGCCGGTGGGAAGGTGGTGGCGAGGTGCTTATGGGTTTGATGATTGGTAATGGGGTTTTGAGGGAGGAGATGAGCGAAGAAGATGATCGGAGCTAGTGGATGTGGTGGTGGTCCGAAGGTGGAGGTGCGGTGAAGAAGGTGGGGATGGAAGATGGTGGCGGCCGGAGAACTCTCTCTCTCTCTCTCTGCAATCTCTTCTCCTCTTCTCTCTGTTTTGCCGATCTGTTTTTCTCTCCCTCTCTTTTCAACGAAAATGAAGCTCTCTCAAAACCCTAGTCGATTTGGGTTTTAAAGAAAAAAGGGAATCATAAATTCGTACCCCCTCTTCTTTACTTGGACAGCCCCTCCTAATGCATTTTTGGTTTTTTTTATTTGGGGAACAGAGGGGGTCTGAGTAGAAAATGGGGGTAAAAGTAAAGGAAAAGATTCTCTTCTCCTTACTCAATCCTAGCCTTTTGATTTGATCCAATGGCTCTTAGAGATTGCTTACACCTTAAGTATTATCAGAATTACAACATCACCCTTCTAAAGATGGCAAATCACCATTTTACCAAACAAAAAAATATCTTGCCTTTTATAAAAAAAGGAGGGTGATATCTATACAACGACGCTTTGACAATTCATACCCTATCACAACTCAGTTTTGATTATTGCACAAACTTCGCCTGTCTTTCTTTACATTTTTCGCCCGATTGCCATGAAATTTTGTAGGGGTATCCTTGAGAACACTAACAATGTCTTGGGGAATTTGTACCCACAAATGCGCACAACAAGATGCCCAAAACCCAAGCCTTCTTCTCATTTTGGGCCCAGTCCCTCAGGAATTTTTGAGATTAATTTCAGAATATTTTGGGACTCGGAATTTGGGAATTTTATTGGATTTTTGAAGTTCTTATTCAATTTTGGGGACTTTAGGGTCTGGTCAAAATGGGGTGTCTACAGATGCCCCTCTTTGGCAGAGTGTGCTTGTCGCACGAATGCCAAAGCTGAACAGACAACACATTTTGACTGACCCAAAGCTTCAAACAAAAGGGATGCAATGGGATACCGAAATTGATCGACGAGACAGATTCTCATCGGATCAATCAAGAAAGAAATGATATGATGAATTGACGAGACAGATTCTCGTAAAGAAAACTGAGATGCTGAAATATTGAGACAGACTGTCAAGGGATAGAGAGACACACTCTCACAAATTGCAGAATGGAATGATTAGACAGCCTCTAATTAAGCCACTCAAGGATTTGGAGATTACAAAGCGGAATGATTGGACAGTTATCATGATCAAACCTAAATTAGGATCTGAGAAGACAGCATCTTGACAGATCAACAAAACGGAATGATTAGACAGTTATCATGATCAAACCTAAATTAGGATCTGAGAAGACAGCATCTTGACAGATCGACAAAGCGGAATGATTAGACAGTTATCATGATCAAACCTAAATTAGGATCTGAGAAGACAGCATCTTGACAGATCAACAGAACGGAATGATTAGACAGTTATCATGATCATTCCTAAATTAGGATCTGAGAAGATGGCATCTTGACAGATCGACAAAGCGGAATGATTAGACAATCATCATGATCAAACCTAAATTAGGATCTGAGAAGATAACATCTTGACAGATCAACAAAGCGGAATGATTAGACAGTTATCATGATCATTCCTAAATTAGGATCTGAGAAGACGGCATCTTGACAGATCGACAAAGCGGAATGATTAGACAATTATCATGATCAAACCTAAATTAGGATCTGAGAAGACAGCATCTTGACAGATCGACAAAACAGAATGATTAGACAATCATCATGATCATTCCTAAATTAGGATCTGAGAAGACAGCATCTTGACAGATCAACAAAGCAGAATGATTAGACAATCATCATGTTCAAACCACTCTAGGATCTGAGAAGACAGCATCTTGACAGATCGATAAAGCGGAATGATTAAACAATCATCATGTTCAAACCACTCTAGGATCTGAGAAGACAGCATCCTGACAGATCGACAAAGCGGAATGATTAGACAATCATCATGATCATTCCCAATTTGAAAATTTGATTTGAAAGATGCGTTCAAGTTTCTCAAGTCTTGATTTGCTAAGACTGCTATCTCAACTATCATCGCATGCTAGGTATCTTTTATGGCCCAACTTTCATCAGGACATAGAAGTTGCCCCTAGTATAATTTCGCATCCAATACAGGAGTCTTAACAAAACTCGAAGAGATTCAAGCTTTCTTTCATGAAATTTGGGTTACAATGATTTTTTTTTTGAAAGTTTTTCTTTTTCTTTTCAACAGCTTTGAAAGTTTTTTTTTTTTTGAAAGTTTTTTTCTTTTTCTTTTCAACATCTTTGAAAGATTTTTTTTTTTTTAAAGTTTTTTCTTTTTCTTTTCAAAAGCTTTGAAAGATTTTTTTTTTTGCTTTTTACCATACCATAAATTGCAATGATAAGACAGTTGCTCATCATACAATCACTCAAGTTTGTGAGACAGTCTCTCACCAAGCACACACTAAAATTGTGAGACAGTCTCTCACTAAACTAATCAAGAACAAGAAACTCAAGAAGGAACAATTTTGATTCAAGAAACTGAGATTTTGATCGATTCCATTACAGGATTGATTGTCTCTTGCCGATAACTTTGGGAATGTGTGATCTCTGCGGAGAACCAGACAGAAGCAACTTGCTGAGGTTTTGAGTATTGACCATTTCTCTGAGAGAACTGAATTCTGCAGGGGATTGAAGGTTGTGGGAGCAAATTCTATGGGAGCAAATTCTAGACTCCGCTGGGAAAACTGATTTTCTTGGAGAATTGACTCTTCTGGAGAGTGGACTCAACTGAGGAGTTTAGAGATTTGGCTTGAGATGTGCTTGTACCCCTCTTATCTTAACTTGCTGGAGACATTTTTACTGATTGCCTTTGTGTGCTTGACATCTTTTATGACGCAAGTCATAAAAGATGCCCCTAGTATATTGTGTTTCCATGACAAGTTTTAAGGAGGCAGGACAATGATGATTGAAGAGAAGATGCATCGCTTCATGAAGGCTTGAGGTTGCACAGTTTTTTTTATATTTTTTATGGAGAGAGTAGGGCAATCACCATGATGGCTGAGTCTGAGAATCGCTTCTTTCGCATTGCTCACTTTTGGAGGCTTAAGGTCTCTGGTAGGTTTGAACAAGATGTCTCTCCCCCCTTCTGATACCTAAACCATGATTTACTCTGAATTTTCTTTGCATTTTGGATGACACACTCCCATTCTTCCAGCACCCGACAGTTTGAACTTTGCAAGGAAAGGGAACACAAATATGAAGGAGGAACAGATTTCTAAAGACTCAATCAAAGAAGATTCTTATTGTTCGAAGGACCCGACTCGCTTTCGACTCACTCTTGGATCTGATGTGTTATTTTTCAAGGGTATGGCTTAGCCACTCTTAGAGTATTTCGAAGACCGTGTCAAGAGGCACTACTCTCCTCTTTCGGTGTTTCTGTCATGGTTATTATCCCCTTCGGATTGCTCCATTTCGATGCTCCTAATTTAGATGAATGTTAAAGCAAGCTTGCTGGCACTACTTGGACTCCGAGATTTTACCCTGGTTGAAGACTGTTTCTCCATCTCAATGATTCGCTTTTTTGTTGGAAGTCATTGCCATTGACCAGATTGCCTTTTCAGGTTTTCAATCTGACAGACCGCTTGCCCTAACTTTTGCTTGGTTCGCCCTTTCGGGTTTTCAATCCAGCGGGCTTGACACCCTAACTTTTGCCTAAGCCGACTTTTCAGTCGTCAACTTAGCGGGTAAATGACCTTAAATTTTGCCTAGACCGCCCTCTCGGGTTTTCAGCCTAGCGGGTCTTCAGACTCCATCGTTTTTTCTTCTTGATTTTGAACCTCTGCTTGTTCACCAGAAGGACTTTCTAGACGGGCTTGGGTTCAAAAGGGTTGAATATTTCTTTTGGATTTCAAAGTTTCGACCGAACCTGGATTGGCCAGGTTGCCTAAGTACCCCAAAAATGGAGGATCATGTCTGCGTAGTTCGCTGGGGTTTGGAACAGAATGATTTGGCTTTTAAGCTCAGAGGTTGAAAGGGAATAATTTGACTTTTATTCCAAAGGTTGACCGAACCTAAATTGATCAGGTTGCCTACGTACCCTATAGAAAGGGATCAGGTCAGACGTAGTTCAGAACGAAATGCCCCTGATTTGCGGGTGTTTGAAAAGAATGTTTGATTTTGTTGAGGCTCGAAGGTGTTTGCAAAAGGATTTTTTTAAACTTGGGATTTTGGCATTTAAGGCTCAGGCGTCCAGGGATGGCCTTCTGATGTTTTGGCATACAAGCTTCTTGAATGGCTAAGGTTCAATGGCTTGAACTTTTTTTTTTCTTTTTTTTTTTTGAGGAGTCTGGAGGCATTTCCTGGCAAGATGAAGACTTCATCTGCACTGTGCAAGCTAGACTGATTGAATTCCCACTTTGTCTTCGGGATCATGCACTGATATTCGAGATTCTACGACTCTGGGTCTTCTCTGAATGCTGAAGATGATTTTGAAATTTTCAATCTATTTATCGACTCCGCTTCCTGCGATTCTGATGCTCTTGAGGAGTTGACGTGGGGCATGTTCCCTTCTCCTTTCTTCTTTGGATTCTATCTTTTTTTTTTGTTCATTCTTCTTCTTTTTTCACTTGAAATGCGGGAATGCCCCTACTCCTTGATTACTTTGACTTGAAATTCCATCTGAATGTATAGCCCAAGTATTCTTTTTGGGGTTCGTGTTCTATGCTCATGACTTTGTTGTCCGAAAGTCTTCTCTCAATTTTTCATTAACTTCATTTGATGTCTGGTATTCTTCGTTTGAAATTTTTGCTTTTTTCGACTTGATGTCTGAAGCTGAGGGTGACTCCCGTTGAACAGTGCCAAGGCACGCTTCCGGTTTATCCTCATAGGGCCAAGCAACACTTCTTTGAACCCTCTAAATAGGTTTATCGATTCTTTGCGCTCTTCGGGAGATAAAATTTTACCAATCCTTATTTCCCGAGTTTTGGATTTGGATACCACTATCCACGGTATCGATTTCATCTTCAAGTGGCTTTGCTCGACGCTCTTCCTCTTGTTTGATCATCTTTCAAATCTCGAGGAGAATTTCATCGACATCCTCGTCCGAGGAGGGTGTCTTAATTTGTTTATTAACATTAGATCCAAGAGTGAACATATACAAGAATATTGACGACACTGGAATCAAATGTTCATTGCATTGAATGTTTGAAGTACATACAATGATTTTTTTGACGCGCCACGATAGGCTCTCCATCAAATTCAACAAAAGATTGGACATTGGCTCACACAACATACTTAGAATTGATATTAACATGGTTAGACTCACCAACTTTGACAAGAGGGTTGGTATACACACTTCAAAATAAATTTCAAAGATGAGACACTTCATCAAAGGCAACGGATTGGCGCTGAAAGTTCAAGGGCAATGTGCCTTCCTTAATGATGATAATGATTGGAGAGATCGACCCTAGAGTTAGAATCTCAGAAGGGACAGTCCTATAATGTCCTATCAACTTGGCTCAAACTGATCCATTGGCATTGGTGGGATTTTCTCTGGCATGGTGATATCTCTTGAATTTCAGGCTCTGACATTTTTCATTCTCCCTATGCAATCAATCTACTTCCTAGCCCCCGGGTGGTACAGGTAAAGGTAGTAAGATATATGAAGGGTTGAATGGGTGAAATGGTTCCCATGGTTGGTGTAGGAGGTGCAACACGGTTAGGTGTAGGGTTCTTGGAAGTACTTGAGTTCAAGAATAATGAGGGGATCTCTGTCTATCAGGTCATGGATATCATCATCATCTCTCTCATTTCTGTCAAGACGAGATTTTCAGTATACTCAGCTATCTGGGCAATGTGAGAGGAAATAGGTACAACGGACTAGCTAGACCAAGCGAGTTCAGAGAAGAAAGCTCTTTTGGGGTTAATGGTAGACGAGTGACTAAGACTCCTGTCATGGACACCATAAACACTAGGCTCAATGAGAATTAATCGCATGACAATGTAAAGTGAAAGTTGAAACAAAATGTAGCACAAGCACATCCTTCCTCTGGATAAAATCTGACAGCATAACAGATGTACATGAAGATGTGGTACGGCCAGTACATGGTTTGTCAACAAGCCTAAAAGGATGATAACCACACTCAAGGTATTTTGAGAAAATTCGGCAGCATAACGGCTATACCAGGAGATGTGCTAAGGTAAGCACATGGTTTGTCAACGAACCCAAAAGGATAATGATTATGCTCAAGGGTTCTGAAAAAAATCGACAGCATGACAGTTATACTAGGAAAGTCTCAGCAACTAAACATGAAGAGTATGCCGTCATGGTTAAGATAAAGCAAGGCTCTCAACAAGAACACACACTCTGGTAATGATAATGGCAAGATAGACTCATAATCGACATGCAGAGTACATCTGATCAGGATCAATCAAATGATCAAGCTCATGGGAGATAGATCATGGCTAAAAGAGCCAAGCATCTGATGATAATCCACAGAATGGATAGAGAGGAATAATTGATTAGATTATGAAGGAAAACTTAACTAGGAAGTAAACCCTAATCTAATAACAGATATGTATACATATAAATATATACATATACACATATATACATATATCCTAACCAGGGGCACCAGCCCTAACCTGATCTAGCGAAGTCAAGAAGATCCCGACTAAAGACAGACTGATAAGTGTACTAGGACCATGCTGTAGCCATATAAAATGAGCTACCCTAGTCTACAAAGGGGACAAGGCTCCTGACTCTAAGCTTTACATGTGTAAGCAACAAGTGCTCGACCCTATATGAATGCAATATAGATGTATAAAAACACGGGTACTTCCTAGTTGAGTTTCACTAAGTCAGTAAGTATATACATAATATATAAAACAAAGTAGGGCTCCGGACTCAATCTATCGGGTACTATGCATATGAACAATACTTAATATGTATAACACAAGTACGCCCCATGTTATACATAGTATGCTTCATTGCTCATCGGCTGCTGTAGACAAAAGTACGCCCAATGTCTACGGCTGCAGCACCGGCGCATAGCTTAAAAATAGATCCAGCAGTTCCGTCAAGGTAAAGACCTCCCAGTCTGGTACGCACTGTATCTATTTTCGTAGAGCCAATAATGAAAACAATGAAAGAAATAAAGAATATGACAATGCATGATGTGCAGTGTGTGAATCCCTTGTTTTATTTACGCACCTACTTGGTGCCGCTGGATTTCTAACGATAAAGTTCCCATTTAACTTGGTTTTGACCCAAATTTCTTCAAAATTAATTAAAATAGCAATTTTACAGAGTTAGGCAATGTTCCAAAAAATCTCCAGCAGAGTCGCCAGCCTGTGGACCCCGATCCGAGAGAGGTGCAGGGATGAGCCCCCACGCGAGTCTCAGGATCATCCACGTGAAGCAGAGCTCTACCAAGGAACTCTCGAAAGAGTTCCCCTTACAGCATGAGTGGCGATGTAAAGTGAGATACCTCTCGATCGGGGACTAGCCCGGATTCGAGGCGTACATTAAACAAAGAAAGAGTCGCCATCCAAGGAAGTAGGCCCTGGATCCCATGCTATGCTCTGTCGCAGCAGATAACCAGAGATACAAAAGGTCCGTGCCTGATGACGAATGGGGAAGGGGTTAGGCGCCCCCAATTCGCCCAAGTGCAAGCACTTGGTCTCTTATGCCATTTATTATTAACTTTGAAGAGTTTTGGGCGAAATCATGCGAAATGGGAACGAATATCCCCGAGATAACGTCTAGCTAACCATGCATGTCTCAGAGATGAATAAGAAGCACACATAAAGAAGTGAAAGAAGTGCCACCTAAGAATAGCTAGATTTTAAGTGAATTGTCTAAATGATGTCTAAGTTCTGGTGTGCAAACACATGCATGCTACAGCTAAAGGTATAGGGTCTGTACATGAAAGTAAGAAAACACAATAAAACACACATCATAACTTAACTCCACACCCGACTTGACATAACAAATCCTAAGACTCTAATGCAACACTTGACTCGGACCAAGATGGCCATCCATCCTGGCTGCACTACGTATCACGGCCTCGGGATGAATCAGAGTCAACATAGTTCGGCGACCTATGCTAAACTACAATGCCTAACCCTCTAGGACCGCTATCCTAGACTCGATCAACTAGACTCGACTAGTTTTTAAAGCTTCTTGCGCCATTACTTAAGTTCAAGTGAATTGTAATTTTTCGGACCCCCTATATGCCCTAACTAATGCAAGAGGACCCTACACCCTATGTGTGACTAGGCTGTGCGTCCTAAGGAAAACCGTGGGCTATCTAAGCGCATTCTAGTCTAGTCATCGGCTCGACTAAGTGTCTAACCGACCACGACTCGAGGCCTCCTAACTCTAGGGACACTCACATGACCAGACACACAAAACAACCCAATCAGGACTCCTACCTCTATGGGAAGACCTTTTGAAAATGATTTGCAAGGTTATTTTGAAGAATTTTTGTAGTTTTGGAAGGTTTGAAAGGTTTTGAAGCTATGGAAGTTTGTGAAAGTTGTGAAAGTTACTACTGAACTCGGGATGCCAACTGCAAGCCAGAGCTGCCTACGTACCCCTCAGCTAGGGATCAAGCCATCCGTAGTTCAGACTAGATTTTTCTAACTACACTCTTAATGACTCAAGATTTTAGGGATTTTTGATGTTTTGAAGTGTTTTTTGTTATTTTTGACACAAGAGGACAGAATCCTATCATCATAAGGGTAGGACAGACTCCAGATATCCCGCAAAGGTTGGACAGCATCATATACTTTGCGGGGGAGGAATGAACAGAATCACGACTCTGCAAGGGTTGGACAACATCCTATACCTTACAGGAGCGGACAAGAATCACATGACTTGATAAGAGGATGGACCAAATCCTAACCCCTATGATGATAGGACAGACTCCTGAAAGATTGACTCTCTAGGTAAGGACAGACTCCTATGCAGGACTGACTCTGAAAGATGGAAGGACGGAATCCTAAACTTTATGAAGGGATAGGACAGAATCCTAAACTCTACAAGGGTAGGACAGACTCCTAAACCCAGGGATGGTAAGACAGACTCCTAAACTCTCTATGACTGACTCTAAAGAGGAAGAAATCCCTTAACCTGCGAAGACTCTAAGGCAGGAAGGGAAGGGGTTGGCTCAAGAAGCATTCCGTCATAGCCTTGACCCGACGAGAAATGCTCTCAAAAGCCGATGAAGAGACCCAACACTGATGTTAGCCTAAAACTCAAATGAAGGTCCTGAATATATAAAGAAGTGGCAGAACACAAAATCGAAACACGATCATTGACATAAAATCCACAACGAGTCTGAAAAGAAGAGATGATATGGTTACATAGATCCATCATCAATGAAAATAGACCAAATGAAATCCAAATCAATTATACTGACATTCATGGACTAACCTTAAGACTTTAAAAGTTCATAAAATGAAATAACATCCGATTAGGCTGAATAGAGAACATCCCCAACCATATCTAGCTAGCTACTCAGAAATAAAATAAAATAAAAATCATCTAGAGTTTATATTGCAATTTCTTAACATAATGAGCTAATTAGACCTGCTGCTTTAAGAACCAATTAGGATTGTAACCATTAGATGAAATAGAACTCCGGGCATAGCAAATTAAATGAGAGATGACTATAGGATTTGATACCTGCTCGAATGAAATCGATAAAGCTCAGTTTCTCCTTCTTCTTCTCGCTTCTAACCCTTTGGATTACGCCTGGCGAGAGTGAAAGAAACAACACTCGGCAAGGCGAATTTCCTAGAGATAAATGGCTGCAACGGTTGCTCGATTTTGATCTGCGGACAATGCAAGAGGATGGTCGGAGTTTGCAGAGCTCGGAGATGCAGGATGAAGATTGTGCTGGTTGAGGTTTTTTTTTTTTTTTTTAAATGGGTTGTGTTGGTAGTGGCAAGAAATGGGAAGGCTAACGGTGGTAGTAATGGCCGATGGGGAGTCGGATTCTTGGTTAGGGTTGAACGTGTGGTGAAAATGGGGAAAATGAAATGAAATGAGTTTTGATAGAGGATGGTTGAGATGGAGAGGAGGGGAATAAATGGGTGAATAGAGGTGGAGAAATGGTGGAAAGGGTATGGCTGGCAGCGAGGTGGTGGAGATGATAGCTTGGGAGGCCGGAGATGGTGGTATGGGCGGCAGCTTGGGAGGCCGGAGCTCCGGTGAGACATCGGAGAAGACAAGGTCGGGCCGAGCTCTCCTCTCTCTGTTTTCTCTCTATCTCTGCCTCTCTGTCTCTCTCTCTGATAAATGAAGAAATAAAAATGGGTTTAAGGGAAGTGATGAAGGGTTAGGAAAGGGTAAGATGGTGGAGATCGAGGCTGGAAGAGATGACGGTGGCCAGAGATGGTGGTTTTTGGCCGGAGAAAATGCTGGATTTTGGGTTTTTTTCGAAGTGGGTTTGGAGAAGGTGATGGGTTTTGGGGTAACAAAGAAGGTGGCTGGGTGGAGAAGAAATGGGGGTTCTGGATGGGGGTTTGGAGAAGATGATGGTTGTCTGGTCGGAGATGGTCGGAGATGGTGGGCGGCTGGCCGGAGGTGGGTTGGGTAGGTTGCAGAGATGGGTTTTTAATGGAATTTTGATGGTGTAGGAGATGGGGATGGTGGCTGAGAAGGGGGTTTGATGGTGGCTTGCCGGTGGGAAGGTGGTGGCGAGGTGGATATGGGTTTGATGATTGGTAATGGGGTTTTGAGGGAGGAGATGAGCGAAGAAGATGATCGGAGCTAGTGGATGTGGTGGTGGTCCGAAGGTGGAGGTGCGGTGAAGAAGGTGGGGATGGAAGATGGTGGCGGCCGGAGAACTCTCTCTCTCTCTCTCTCTGCAATCTCTTCTCCTCCTCTCTCTGTTTTTCCGATCTGTTTTTCTCTCCCTCTCTTTTCAACGAAAATGAAGGTCTCTCAAAACCCTAGTCGATTTGGGTTTTAAAGAAAAAAGGGAATGATAAATTCGTACCCCCTCTTCTTTACTTGGACAGCCCCTCCTAATGCATTTTTGGTTTTTTTTATTTGGTGAACAGAGGGGGCTGAGTAGAAAACGGAGGTAAAAATAAAGGAAAATATTCTCTTCTCCCTACTCAATCCTAGCCTTTTGATTTGATCCAATGGCTCTTAGAGATTGCTTACACCTTAAGTATTATCAGAATTACAACATCACCCTTCTAAAGATGGCAAATCACCATTTTACCAAACAAAAAAATATCTTGCCTTTTGTAAAAAAAGGAGGGTGATATCTACACAACCAAGCTTTGACAATTCATACCCTATCACAACCCAGTTTTGATTATTGCACAAACTTCGCCTGTCTTTCTTTACATTTTTCGCCCAATTGCCATGAAATTTTGCAGGGGTATCCTTGAGAACACTAACAATCTCTTGGGGAATTTGTACCCACAAATGCGCACAACAAGATGCCCAAAACCCGAGCCTTCTTCTCATTTTGGGCCCAGTCCCTCAGGAATTTTTGAGATTAATTTCGGAATATTTTGGGACTCAAAATTTGGGAATTTTATTGGATTTTGGAAGTTCTTATTCAATTTTGGGGACTTTAGGGTCTGGTCAAAATGGGGTGTGTACAACGGCATCCCCAATCGGTAGGTTAAATTTGGTGAAACCTTCTTTTGGCATCCAAAGGATACTCAATCTTCCGAAAGCACCCGGTTTCTAGCTCATTGGAAAGCCCTGAACATAAGGAATCCAACGAACCTGGCCGTGTGCAAATCGGAGTCCAATCGGAAGAGATATGGATGATCGAACATATCGATAAGAGATAAAAACACTACAAAACAACACGGAGATGAGAAGAACTATAGTGGGAACCGGGGACGACATCATCCACCTTTATGGGGATGATGTCATCCCAGAATCTGTCCGAAATGAATTCAAATTCATCCCATACGGATTTGAATTCGTCTGAGACAAATTCTGGTTCGAACCAGATATTTTTTACCCCTCGGGTGAAGGTTTTTTACACCTTACCTCTCTCTCTCCCTCTTGGTATATACCACTTCTCCGTGTGTATTTCCCCTCTTTTTCCAAACCCCGAACCCCTGCAGAAAATCAGACAGAAACCCTAGGTAGAGAAGAGAAAGTAGAGAAACACTACGTATCTCTTTTCAGACGTCGGCACTCCACCGAATTTCTGAAGGTTCAGAGCGTCGTTTCTTTTTTTACGCCATTGTTCTGCTGAATTTCGCAAAACTACGAGCTACTTTTCTATAGGAACGCCGTTGTTTTACCGAAATCTCGACAAACTCGGAGGCATTTTTCGGCTATATAGCACCGTTACGCTGTCGATTTCTCCACAGCCTTTGACGCTCCCCTTTCAACACAAGCGCAGTTACACTACCCAACTCTCTCTAGTGGTAAGTTAAAAACCCTAAAAAATGTAATTCCTTTACTTTTCAGTTGTGTATTTCCACAACGGGTAGGGTGGGTTTCATCATCCGTGATGTCAAGCCCGTCTACCTGCCCCTTTACTACTTTCTGCTATTTACAACTTTCATTTATGAAACTATTAGGGTGGGTTTCATCGTCCAGTTGTCAAGCCCCTCTACCTGCCTTTTACTAATTCTAACAATCTACAGCTTTCATTTACGAAACTGTTAGGGTGGGTTTCATCATCCAGATGTCAAGCCCCTCTACCTGCCTTTTACTAATTCCAGCACTTTACTACTTTATGTACTTTTACATTTCAAAGTGAGGTACGAGGTTGAGGTGTGAAAGAGACTTGTTCCGCTACGGCCGAGCGCTTGAGACATTATTCCCTCTGACTTGCTTTTACTTTCTGCATTTACTGCTTTACGAAAGTAAGAGGTGGTGAATAAGTTCTACGGCCCACGTTGAACTTATATAAACCCCGCTATCTTTCTTTTGTTTTACTTTCTGTACAGTCATTTTCTGTTTGATTTAAGTTAACCCGCATTGTAAGTTACGATGTCGGGATCTTCCGTAAGCAACTTACAATATCAATCAAGTTAACTATTGCTTATTTTTTATTTCTTTCATAAATACACTTCAATTATATTCGAAATTAAGCATAATCTAACAAGGGAAATAAAATCAAATTCTTTCATTTTAAATCCTTCCAAAATGCCAATCTAAGTTAAGAGACCGGATTAATCTGGGCAAGAGGGGTGCATAACACCTTCCCCAATTGTAACCACAACCCTTACCCAGATATCTGTAAGGATCATGCCTTAAGCAAACATAGTAAAATATAAGGTTCTAGGCCCAGAGCAGAGGAATCCCTGATTACTATTCTTCCAACGAAATTCGAGTCGTTACTCATTTCCTTGGAATAATAGACACGGGTCCTAGGCCCTAACCTAGGTGGCGACTCTGAGTTTCTCTAACTTGCGAAGTTAGGACTACGGTCCCGAGTTCGCAATATGCGCAGATCAAATAACACCCCTTAACCCCTCTTTGTATAACCCGATTGTGGTGATCCCCTGTCGTCTTGCGCAAACACGGAAAAAAATCAGCTCCCACAAGTATTGAATGAAAAATGTTATTTTCTTGTGGAGAAAAGGTGTTTTTTACACTTCTTTCTTAGAGGTTTCCCTCCAACATTGGTTAGCTTTTGAGCACCACAATTATCTTTTGTTATTTTTTTCGGATCGTCATCGCCGTTATCAATCGCACGCCCATCCGACGTCAATTGGTATTAGAGTTAGGCTCTGCGGGAGTTCTATCTACTGCGAATCCAGGAAGGCGATGATTCTCTAATCTATGGAGCAATTGCAACTGGGTGAAATTCCTATCTTCTATGGTGATGGTGAGTGCGAGTGCACTACATGGATCAAGGCTATCGTGGCGTGTTGCGAGCCATACGGACTGAGCCAGAAAGATTTGATTTGGTATGCCAAGGAGACTGTAGCCAATCGCACCAAATCTTTATGGATACTCTTGGAACAAGAGCAACACAAATTGAGAAAACCAACATTCGATAATTGGGAGGACGTACGTGGCCTTAGATTTTCAGTCTAGAAAACTGCGTCAGCAAAAAGCTCAAATGGCCAAGGACTTTGCTAGAAGGAAAGCCACATTCCTTACAATTCAAAAGACATGGTGAATGTATCGGGCGAAGAATGAATACCGAAGTCAAGTTACTTCCGCCACTATTATTCCAAGTTGGCATCATCAGAAAATTGCCTGTAACAATTACTTGAGAATCAAATGGGCTACGTATGTCATTCAACAATCCTGGAGGAGTCGGATCACTTGGCACCATTCTCGTGAGCATCACGGTACACCTATGGAAGATCTGCAAATCACTAATAGTAAACTGGAATGTCAAGTAGAAAATTTGACACGTCAGTTATATGAAGAGCGGGAGTTGTGCCTGGAAATGGAGCGTGCTTTGCGAGACCTTAAGTGTAAGTTCTAGGCCTTGACGAAACGCTTTCAAGAATCAGAGAGCTAAGTAGACATGCAAATCTATCGAGGACGAAGACTGGCCCGACCTTGATGATTGTCCTGCCCATAATTTTGAGAGTAGTGAAAACTTCTTTTTCGCTCCACTATTCCGGTTCGATGAGCATATCGAGAGCACGTTTTCTAGCATAATCAAGTTCCATCACCCACCCAAAAGTGTTAGACTAATAGCACGATGGAAGTATTTGATTGGCTGGAAAGGACTTCAGTTCGAGGTAGGGGCGAGAACTATCTCCACTATTGCAACTGAGATCCTGTACTCAAAATCTGAATTGGAACTCGTGGATGAGTTTTTTCCAAGAAGGGGGGTCTGATGTAGGAGCATCTCGCCAGATCGCACAAATCAATGGCTAAAAACTTTGGATGTGTGATCGGAACTCTAAGGGCCTCAGGATTGATGATCGGGCCGTTGAAACATCATCATTAGAACACTCACCATTTAGGAAAGTTTTCAATTTTGCTAGCAAATCCCAGTTTCTAATCTTCTTAGACACAAGTTGATTTCTTTCCAAAGGGCCATCTGTGGTGCTTTCTATTATTAGAATTGTTACTGTTGTGGAAAGTGCATGTGAAGAGGCAAGCTTTCTACAGGATGCTATTATTAGCCTTGGTGTCATCAGAAGCAAATCTATATTAGTTTTGTCAAGTTTACAAAGCGATTCAGTGTTTTGGTAGTATAGAATAGCTTCTAAATTATTGTCTTAGTACTATAGGATAGTTTCTAAATTATTGTCTTAGTATTTTAGGATAGCTTCTAAATTATTCTTCTTTGTTTATTGTGTTGGCCAAAATAGAATTTGTTGAATTGTAGAAGAGATGGACGGCTGAACTTGGAGAGCTAGGGTTTTTTACAATTAAAGTATTGAATGAAAAGTGTTATTTTCTTGTGGAGAAAAGGTATTTTTCACACTTATTTCTCGGAGTTTCCCTCCAACGTGGGTTAGCTTTTGAGCATCACAATTATCTTTTGTTATTTTTTTTCGGATCGTCATTGCCGTTATCGATAGCACGCCCATCCGGCGTCAGATAATGTTAATATCTTCGAAAGAATGAAAGAAAAAGTTTACTTGGCCAATGAGCTGAGTAGACGTACCAAAGCTTTACAAGTGGAGGGTGAGGCCTCTCACTATTTGTAGTACGAACTTTAAGGAGATGTTAAATGAGATAGGAGAGGTTTATGCCATACGAAAAGGGGAAGATGGCTGTAAACATTTCCAAGGAAATTTCTATCGTCCCAAAGAAGTTACAACCTAGCTCTAGGTGAGCTCAAGGAACCCGGTTTTAAGTGAACTGCGGATAGTCCCTCCGGTAATGCAGAACATATAACATCAAATTGATTTTACATCGATGCAGCTTACCAAACCTGTCACAATCTCGTAAGAATCGAAGAGAGTCGGATTTTACAACATCAGGTAGAGGAGCTGATACGAAAGTAGTATCTTCGATCTAATGTGATGTGATCAAGTACCACCCATGGAATGAAATTAACTATTCAACACATAATTCGAGGGCGAGTTTTCTCCAAGTGGAGGGGACCGATCTAGAACTAAAACTCAATCATAATATTAATGAGTTTACATCAGACTTTTGCGTGAACCCAAACCATCTGAAGTTCC
The DNA here is from genome assembly GCF_043159265.1 of Tasmannia lanceolata. Taxonomy (NCBI): domain Eukaryota; kingdom Viridiplantae; phylum Streptophyta; class Magnoliopsida; order Canellales; family Winteraceae; genus Tasmannia; species Tasmannia lanceolata. Next base: position 30,820,787 of record NW_027518714.1, on the reverse strand, counting down.
AAAATTGACAGCGTGCTGGAGACCCGCTATCCACCTCATTTGCCATTACAAAACATCAGCTAAACCCCTTAAGAAACTTATTTTGTCAAAACCCTTGTTAGTTTCCTGAAAAGGAAAAAGAAAACAAAAATAATCAAAATCAGGAACTAGGCTGTATACATCTCTTTCCCTTTGACCCACCATTCTTCGTCCTATTTTTTTACTTTCTATTCCATCGTCTTTCCTTCACTGCTAAGTCAATCTAACTGTCATTCCATATACTGAAAATAGGAGCTACAGGGCAAACCGATAGATTGTTAGGCCTGGGTGCAAGACTTTGCACTGAGTTTGGCATCCAGTTGTTACAAGCCGAGCTTTGATCATAAGTATTAGTAGCTTTCACAATCCCTTGCGGAGACGGATAATAAACATTCCTCCCTGTATAAGGATCTGCCAACATGTTCTCATAACCCAACTGCTTCACTTCACTCTCTACAAAACCAGCATGGCTCTGTTGACTATGATCGGCCATCACAGTACCCATTGGCATCACAAAGCCATTGCTTGCCCCCACAACACCTTGATAACTTCCATTGCTCCCTCCACCTCCACTGTACATCACTGAATTAGACACAGAACTATGTTCTAACGATGACGAGTCCATGCTCATTAAATTATGCATCACAGAAGGCTGGAAGAAATTGTGGGTGTTTCCCAAATGAAGTTGATGGAGATCTTGAAATCCATGGGCTGTGACGACGTCTTGTTCTTGTTTACACCATCCTCTCTGCTGACCATAAGGGTAATGCATGCTCAATGGTTGTGGTTGTTGGAATGCTATGGTTGGCCATCCAGGATGGTGAGTTCCATAGCTGTTGATTCCTTCGGTCATTTGCGAATTTAAGTTGTCATCCTCCGCCCTACGTCCATCCACACTGGTTTCGTTCTTCTCACCTTCTTTCAAACGCTTGGCAGCTCCTCCGATCGGTAATGTACTGCTCTCTATTATGCTGTTTACATCATATCGACTCATGTCAAAGTTAGTTACCGCATTTAGGCCTCGGAATTTTATGGCAGCTATGTCATAAGCCTCCGCTGCTTCTTCCTGTGTGCCTACAAAAAATACACTAATTTGAGTATACAAAAATAAAAATGCCAATTTTCTTATGAATCTGATGAAGTTTGTATTTTAATTTTAGAGAGTTTTTTAATAATGAGAGATATTTTTCTGTGCCTCATGTGAGTTTTTTTACTTAGTCAAATGGTGGGCTTGAACTTACTGAAAGTGCCTAAATAGAGATCTTTGTTCCCCGCTACCCTTCCGATCCTGGCTTGCCACCTTCCATGCTGATGGTGTCTGCATCATATCAGATAAATAGTACACTTTACCCCAATTGTATATAAAATACTTTATCAGCTATAAAGTATAACTTAAACTGCCACATATTGGGCACACATGTATGTAATGTAAAACCCTAAAAGATACGTATATAGAACGCCATGTGCTTGCAGATAGCAAAAAATGGTTTTCTACATTAATCAAAATTCAACCAATATTCTTTCATCATCCATCATAATTAAACGTTCACTAAAGGTTATGTTTTTAACATGTATCAACAAATGCAACAAATTAACTCTAAGAGACCATTCATCTTGTACAACAATTCTTCTTGGGACTAATTCTCTACAATTCTTTGCTTCTCATGATTTTCTCAAAGTATCTTAACAAAACCCATACGCAAATACATTTTGTTACTCAAAATATGAAATTCAACCATCTGACAGTTCCATTACAGCATGTGTGAACCCAGTTAACATCTATATAAATTGTAACAAAATACCTTGTTACTCCGCGATAAATTGATGCACCCCGAGAAAAACCACTGCTTTTTCTACATGCACATAAATATTACAAATTATTGCAGAAAACTTATGCATATATTTCCAACACGTTCACCATATGTAATATCGATGCATCATTAAAACTCATGCATTACCTCCTAAGAGATGCAACATACTCCTGCCTCGTCATGTGCTTCATCTCCTCCAACTCTTTCTCATAATTACTTATCTAAACATGAATAAGAAACTCTTTAGTGATACTCAAATCAATGAGTTCCATATCAAATGAACATTTGATCAACATAACTAAATAACCATCCGTAGAGTAAAATTACTCGCTCCATAAGATTAGAAGCTCGATTCTTGCATTTAAGATCCAACTGATTGTTTTTCATTGTGAATTTGATTCTTTCTTAGTCAAGTGTAAATAAATAGATAAGAAAACCTAATTCATCCTTCCTAGAGAAATTTGAGAAACTTACGGGGAAGTTTGTGGTTGTAGTTGAACCCCAATATTTGAGGGCGGCCAAGTCATAAGCCCTAGCTGCCTTTTCTTCTTTGTCATAGCCACCTATTCCAAGAAAAGCATAAAAGAAAGAAGCATCTTAAATGGTAATTAGTGGAAAAGGCAACCTTAAAAATGTTCTAAGTAGGCAAAAAGGACATATAATAAGAAGGAAAGAGTACAGCATCTTTTGCTTACCCAAATATACTGCAACCACCAAAGTTGAATAAGGCCCATTTTCCAGAATAGAAGGAAAAACAATAGGCAGAAACGAGTGAAGTTAATAGTAGGCAGACACAGATGACTAGGTTTAAAAAGAACCCATTATTAATGAAATTTTCTTGCAACAAATAAAATGCAAGCACACCTTGACGACCCTTACGAGTTTGTCCTTCCCTTCTGCAACTATTATCCCATAAATGAGCTTCATACCTACCCGTCCATCTATGCCTGAAAATCTCAAAATAGGAATAATCGTAGAACAGTTATAGGGTTTGTATAATACTTGGAAGTAGAACAAACAACTAAGCAATAAGATTTGGGCAAAAAATGCTGACTTATAAAAAAACCCTAAAAGCAACAAAAAAATGAAAGCCAACGAGTTAATGGATAGCAAAATCGTCTTGGTCTGTATTAATAACAAAAAAAAAAAAAAAAAGAATATACAAAGATAAAAAAATTAAATGCATGCTATGCCAGTATGATGAACAGTAATGAAAAAAAAGGAACCCGTAAAAGAAAAATCACTAGAAGAAGTTATAAGTCTGTATTACAAACAAAAATAATTATAAAATTATAAAAAGATAAAAATAAAATGCATTTTTTTACCAGCATGATGAACAGTAAGGAAAGCATTGAAACAAAAATGAAACTTTAAAATAAAAATCACTTGAACCATTTATTTCTGTTGCATATTATATAAAGAAAAAAAAAGAGACCTTGTTACACCACGGTAGATGGAGGTTCTCTGCCCAAACGTATCAATAGATTTTCTGGGTACTGCTTCAATAGCACCAGTTTGGCTATCAAGAGTAGTAGGTGTACTAGTCCTCTGCTTATTCTCCGATGAAGAGCTCTCTCCTCCACTCCCACCAGTCACTCCAAGGAGAGGCAAAGGAGAGCTTGACTGTGACCCAGTGCTCATAGAAAGAGACAAAGTCTGAACATTAGTTAGGGTTCCACCATTGCTCGCTGGATCGTTCTTGTTCTCGGCTTGCGGCGGGGCGGGCTGGTTCCTCAACCATGTCTTGATCATAGACAACCCAATTGAGGAGTTGCCAGTATTTGGTGTATTGGAGAACATGTAGTCACTGGAATCATCATAAGTTGTTTGAAGCGCATTGCACCCTGAAAGCTTTTGGTCGTGATCGGAGAACGAGTGCCCACCAAGGAAATCCTCAAGTTTAGGCTCTTCAGGTTCAAGATTTTGGTTGCTGCTCGACCCAACAAGCATGGAAAGTTCGGAGGTAGTTTTAAAGTTGGTCTCACAGTTAATGTCCATGGGCTTCATATTCCAATCTGAAAATAAGTAGATTGTGTGACAGAATAAATAAATTAATACTTGGGTATTTTTTGTCCTTTTTTATTTCTGAATAGAGATTTACAGCATGCCAGAGATTTTTATTTTTTTTTTTTTTTTTTTTTGAGGGTGGGCTTTTGTTGCTGACCTTGTTGTTGATGGGCTCGGTTGAAAGCTTCAAGAATACCAAAAGGGCCATCTGGTCTTAGGGTTGGAATGTTAAGAGATGGAGCGGTTGAGTGGGAGGCGAGATCGAAGCAGTCACCGGGAACTTCATCGGAGTTGAAACCGTGGCCGGAGCCGGATACCGTGTTGCTGGAGATGAGGCTGGAGGGAGTGGTAGGAGGGTGATTTTGAGACTGGGAAGGTAGCTCTTGAGGTGAAAGAGAGAAAGCCAACCAGTTGTTCATGGAGGACATTGAAAAGGTTATGAGAAAAGAAGGGAAGAGGTGTTTGAAGGTCTGCTTGTAAATCAAAGTGGATAAGAAAAGGGTCGTGGCTTCAGTTACTGAAAGAAGGAGATAGTTAATCCATGAGTAATATTAAGAAAGAAAATCAGTGTGGTGGTGGGAGTGGTGGTGTTGCAATGGTTATATGCAAGTTGCATTGGGGTTTGGAAGAGCAGAGGAAAGGTCAGAAAATGAAAGAAGGAAACATTTCAACCTAAGCATACAGTAGTCTTATTTATAAAGAATCTCTCTCTCTCTCCTGGAAAACAAATAATAAAAGATTTTTGAAATGACTAATCAGATAGCTAAAAATAACGAATCAATGTTTGTATGGGATAAACATGGACTATGGAAAAGATCTTCAATGTATACTTACCTACTTAGAACTCTTTATCAAATATAAAGAGTTCGTGAGCTTGAGCTCATATGGCTTATATGAACTAGAGTGCCACAATCACATGGGTCCCACATTTTTTAAGGTGATCCGAACCATTCATTTGGGAGGGCTTTACAAAGATAGGGTGTGTACTAAAAATCAGGTCTATAGGATCATCTTAACCCATCCAAAAGTGGAGGGAAAATGGATAGACACTGTTAACTAGAGTTAGATCCTTACTTATAAAAAAAAAGAGTTGGACCCTTATTTCTCTCACTATATTATTTCTCTCACTACCTATATTATTTCAATTACCATTACTTGTAAAATCTATTAGACTCTGTTCACTTGCGTTCCCGGGAAAGCGAATCTCTGGAAAATAGCCTCTTTTTTCCTTGACAAGACAAAATTCTAGTGTTCACTTGCTTTCCTGATAAAGTAACAAGCCTATGTGGAAAATGTCAAATAATGACATGGAAATTGCCAAAAATGATGTGGAAATGTCTTTTCTCACAAGTGTGGGAAACAAAATCCCACTATTTTGGTCGGTTTTGCTTTCCTGAGAAAACTAGTGAAAAAAAATGAGCAAGCAGTTTCACGGAAAACTTTTTCCTGCATAGTTCCTGCGCACATGAGTAGGCGCGGGAAACCTTTTCCTACACAGTTTCCCTGGATACAACTAGATGATAATTCACAAGTCACTTTGAATTATCATCTGACTTGTGAATTAGGAGAGATTCTCTCTCAAACATTATGCCCTACATGCACTTCGGTAGAAGATGGTGTCTGACAGGGTGTGACAAAACCCACACGCAGGTCATTGTCGACGCCCATTTATTCAGGCCCAGTAGGGTACGAGTCATTTCATGTCAGTAATCTAGCCCCCACCGTTCTCCTAACCAACACATGGCTTCTCTCTCTTATAGTCCCTCAATCACCCTTAAAACCCATCACTTTCTCCCATTCCAGCCATCCATCATACCCATTATTTTACTATTATCCCCTCGTCCTAATCATCAGATGACCCCCGCTGCACCCGGGCTCTTCTCTCTATCATTCACTTTTCACCCCTCTCTGTAGCCATCATGCATGCATCTTTTCGATTTTCACAATAAAAGGAAAACCACTCACCTCCTTAAAACATGAAAAAAAAAGTTGAAAAAAGAAATATACAGAGTAAAAGAGAAGGGTTTTTGCTACCTGTACCCCTGTATGAGGACACGAACCCTTGTCTTCCGGGTGTTGGATGTTATTTCATTTCTCAAGCGTTTCAGAGAGATTGTAAGAAAATTCAAAATCTCTATTTCCATTCCGTCGCCCCCTTATACAATATATTTTGCTTCATATCCTAGTACGGATTGAGTAAATAAATTGTTTAACAAAGGGGAGGGAAATGTTATCTCGGTGCGTGCAAATCTCACTGTAAGTTTGACCGTCAACGAATCAAAGGGGGTAAAACACATGGCTTCTGAATTTTTATATATTTAAAGCCTGCATCACTGTAAAAATTAATGCCCTCGGTAATCTCATCTTAATCATATCCAACTGAGAGAGAGAGAGAGAGCTTTTACCATCAAAACTACCTTCCCGTTTTGCAAACCGCTTTTCATTCTTACCTATAGCAATTTTGGGTTGTACTTAAGAAACCCACCCTATATTTAGTGTTACCACGTAAGAGGAAAATCATAACCCTAATACATATCGTACTGACGTGTACCCTCAGACTGGGTGGACGTATCAAACCCAATTATTATTGAGGATCCATTTCTATATTAAATCTTAGTTTTGTACCACCACCATCATTACACTAAACAAAACTAGGGTTTTTACCCTAAAACACTCCAAACCACTTGTATAAGCAGACACGCGGGAAGCCCAAGTGGTGCATGAACCACCCTAATCACGCATGGAAGAGGAGTGCTTCCACCACACGTGTATATATATGCATAGGACGGTACAAACGCACGTGTATGTGTACTTCTTCACGCTAAAATACGCTATTGCACATGTTTCATTCCAAGTTCAACACTCCTCTCCAATTCCAAGAAGAAAATTAAAATTAAAATTAAAAATAAAATAAGACTCCAAAATCCATTTAATAAAATCCAAATGAAACAAGGACATGCATACCTTAGGAAAACCATCCTTTTTCTCATCTTAAGATGCAACTTGCTTTTGTTTTTCCAGCGGTTTCTACATCTAGGTTAACTGTAATAGCGGTTTTAGGAAGCCGGTTTGTGTCAGAAAAGCGGTTTCATAAAGAAAGGTGGTTTTTTCCAAATAGGGTTTTGTAGGGGAAGCAGTTTTGGTGTTGGGGTTGTGATAACAAGGGAGGAAAGGGCACAAAGATTCATGAAAGGGCGCACCCCTTAGGTTGGTCGGTTCATTCGTTTAGGTTGGCATATTTAAAAATAGTGTAAAATTGAAAGTGGCCAACCGTTGGCGCCTAGGAGAGAACGACGTCGCTTGAACGAGAGTAAAGAGTAAGAAAGGTAAAAATAATTAATACACATATAAGAAATAAAATCAAATATTAATAAAAAAAAAGGAGTTGAAGGGATTTTGGGTTTTGCCCCATTTACTAAAAAAAAATAATTTTCGAGTTAATTTTAGATTTTAAAAGTAGTTGATTAATTATGAGTTTTAAGTGGTTATCAGAAAGTATAGAAATAAAGATAAGAGGAGAGTCTATTGCACGCTAAACAATTAAATGAGAGTTTTCAAACCCTACAAACTGGCTTTGCCAAGGAGAAATCAGCGGAGCACCCGTGCCTCCTCGGAAAGAATGCATGAATATTGCCATTCAAGAAGGTAGATAGAAGATTTTAAGAACTAAATTAGGGTTAATGACTGGGGAAAATACATTGTGGGGAGGGGGGGGTTGTTCGAGATAAGTAAGGGGGGATGGGATTTGGGCTTTAATTAGTTTAATGAATACCTGTCTGTGTTTGTCTCTCCTATATCAAATCCAAGGGCAAACCCAAGGAATGCTCATCTTTTTCTTCTTTGGTAATATAATAGTGAAAACCCTAGAGAAGAACCCTAATTCTAGGTGAAAACAGAGTTTGGGATTCAAACCTGTTGACTTGGGGACCACCTCATGATTTTAGAGAAGAACCCTAATTCTAGAACTTGAAAGTCATAGATGTATTCCTCGAACCCCATGGCCTAAGTTGATCCTCCTCCATGTGCATATGACCTTCTAGGCATGCGGGTAGAGGAGAACATACGAACGTGCAAACGTGTATGTGAAACTAGGAGGATCTTTCGTGCCAATTAAGTGTTTGGAATATACACTCACAAATGCAGTTTTATGTTTAATCATTGCTCCTTCTATGATGCAAGTGTAAACAAGTACTACCTGTTTTGTGTCTCAGCATAGATACTAGGATGGCAATCACCGTTAGAGACAATGCTAACAATTACCATGGGTCCCATTTAGGTATGAGTGTGACCGAGACTATTGATATTGACCATCCCGAGGCAAAACAACATTTATCTTGGTCCCATGCCAAACTGAAATCCCATCAATAAGATTAAGGCTACCTTTCAATTCCCGGAATCAGGAATTGAAATTGGCATTCTATTTAGATTCATATTCTGATTCTTGATAAATGGAATGGAAACAAATTCAAATAAGAAAAAACCAATTAATTAGAATTTCATTCCGACAAGGGCAGGACCATAATATCATCTTTTCGGGCGAGAAACAACTTTTGGCCTTTTCTCCCTTTAATTACATCCCAATGTATTTTGTCCTTGATTTTGTTTATTTTTTTATCCATGGAACCGGAATAGGATATTGATTCTAGTGCATTTGGATTGCTGGAATAGGGTGTTGGAATCGGCATCTTATTCCGACTACGCCTGATTTCAATATTTTGTTCAAAAATGAAAGGAATCAAGGGGGTGGAATTCACACTGAGGCGGAATTAAATAAAAAATTATAGAATCCATTTCCCACCCCAAGTTGTGGTATTCCGATTTTGTGCCGGTTGGAAAGTTTTTTTTTTTTTTTTTTTTTTTTTTTTTTTTTTTAATTTATTTATCATTTTGTTAATGGGTGAATCAAAATAGGAGGTGATCAATTCCGATACCTAATTGTCACAATCCATAAGTAGTCAAGGGGCTTTGAGAATGAGTGTTTTAATTAGTATCTCTAGCCATTGTGGGACCCCGATCTCGAGGCGGGACGGCGGTATGAGACCCATGGCCTCTCGATTTCCACACGAGTTGGAGAGCTCTGTTGCGGCTCTCTCGAATATAGTGCCCTCATAGCATGAGTCTATGGCGTGCGATACCTCTTGATTCGGAGTAGGAACTCGGAACCAAGATGTAACTAAATATAAAAGAAGGGTCGTCATCCAGGATTTAGGCCTAGAAGCCATAAAATATACTCTGTGCAATGGATAACCAGAAATGAACAGGTTCGTGCCTAGTTACAAGTGGGGAAGGTGTTAAGCACCCACTCTTCCGAGCGAACTCGGTCTCTTATGCTATTTTTATTATTTTTGAAGAATTTTGGGCGAAAATCATGTGATGGGAACCGGCATCCCCGAGAAGATGTTAGAGTAGGTGCCCTAAAACCCAGTATATTTCGCATGTTAATCAATAAAAGTATCTTTTCATGACAATTAATGGGTAATTATAAGTTAAATATGTGTGACATGCTACTTGTTATTGACACGTATTTGTCCTTAGGTAGCAAAGTAGGAAACCCATGCTGATGGATTCACAGATCCTAGGGAGAAAGGAAATATGGGATTTTGGTTCTTTGCAGACCTTAATGGTTCCTAGTTGGGGTTGAGGTTTGACATCTCTTTCTGTATACAACTAGCATCTATCTTGCCAACATGCACGAGATGTGGAGTGACTTATCTCAATCACTCGGGTAGTGGACCCTAAGCAAGATAGAATGGGTATGATAGTGAGATTGCGTACTGAACGGGATAACATTAGAATAGCTTGTTCTAAGCTCAAGGGCTCCCATCGGTTCAAACATTCACTTTATCTTCTTGTTTTGATGCTAGCAAACCCAAATTGATTAGCATTTATGGACTAATGTGTTGCTTTGAGGTGTTGTGCTCTACACAGAAATTTGATATATCATATCGCCATTACACAACTCAACACAACTGAAATCTAAGGAGTGACTCGGTTTGTCAACCTACAGGAGGGTGAATAGGTTGTTTATAAAAACTTTTGCCTTTTTAAAACTTTTACCAAAATCACCATAATTTTATGTTCTTCTTAATTAAGTTCAATTAGTTGAACTTAAATCAAATATTACAAGTTATTATAAGTTCAAAACCTTTGTTGGTTAACAAATTTAATTAAGTGATTAAGGTGGCCAATTTAGCAATGTAACGATATTCAAGTTTTAATGCCAATTCTAAGAAAAAATGCAAGCACAAATAAGACAATAAGAGGGAGAGCAAAATACAAATCAAACAAGTGAAACAAAGATTTATAGTGGTTCGGCCAACGGCCTACTCCACTCTACTCAAGGTCGTAGTTGAGGATTTTCACTATTGAGACCTCCACGATGCCTGGCTCTGAGGTGATTACACTTCCAAGGGAATTTAATAAGGATGCCCTTGCCACATTTACAATGACTCTCCTACTTCGCCGAGTTCTAAGCGCTCCTTCCAAGGAATTAAAAACGGATACCCTTGCCACCGATCTAATGAGGAAGAAGAAGATTTCCCTCTAAGTAGGCTACAATGCACAATGAAGCTCATAATATACTCTGAAAGATAAACAAGTTTAAGCCTAAACCAATCTCAAATCAAGGCAAAACGAAGGATTGGTGAGAGATATACCCAAAATGGTTGCAAGTGAGTTTCAAGAGTTTTTAGTGTTGGAGTATGTTCATCATAATGTTTTGAACCCATACAATGGGTATATATAGAGTCCCAACACAATATGACCGTTTCAAGGGCAAACTGGCCATTTTCGGGTCAAAAATTCAACTAGCCATTGGGCCTCCAACGGCTATATTTTTTTAGTCTAGGAGCTTTCTCGGAGTTCCGAGAAAATGTCTCGGTTCCGAGTTCGGAATTCTGAGAACAATTCTCGGAATTCCGAAACTGGATTTCCAGCAGGATTTTTCGATTTTGTAAACTTCATATCTCCTTCGTTTCTTATCGGATTTCAACGTTCTTATACTCTATGGATTTGAGAAAAATGAGAGCTATCTATTAAAACTATTTTTAAAAATATTTTAAAATATTTTAAATAAGTTTTGATAGGATTTAGTTGCTGGTCCAGGTTGTTTCTTCGGAACTCTGTTTTGTTCAATGTTGTGTTGAATGCCATATGGGTTCCAACATGTTGGTACACCATCATGGTCATTCACTTATCCATTTAAGTCCTTAAAGGGTGTGTTAGTCTCTTTGAAAAATATATTTTAAGAGATTTTAAGATATGCCTTGATCAAAAGAAAACACAAGAGAGAAAGGTAATATATACTACCATTCTAAGTACTCTCTTGAACTTCTCCTGAGCCAATCTTCATTTAATCTTCAATGAGGTGCTTGGCTTGCTTTGGGATCTTCAAAGGTGAGCTTTGCTTTGACTTCTCCAGTTGTGGTACAAGCTCCTTGGTCCTTTGCATTGGTTCTTGATCCTTTTGGCCTTTATGATCTTCTCTGTATGTTCAATGCTTGATGTGGATGATATTGAGCTTCTCCTTTGTTGATCCTCCAAGGTGTGTTTTGTCCAAGTGTGCTTTAGCTCCTTTGTCTATTGGTTGGTTCATCTTCAAGTAAAGGCTATCTGTGTGTTTTGGTGCTATCATGGATTAACCTATAAATTTTCTGTCCATAGCACAACACAGAAGGCAAACAATTAGTCCATAAATGACTAATCAATTTGAGTTTGTTAATCATCAAAACAAGGTGATTGAATGAACCCATGAGAACCCTTGGGCTAACAATCTCCCCCTTTTTTATGATGACAAACCAAATTGATTAGAGAGGTGGGAGAAACCTCTTATGAGGATTAAATAAATAATGTAAGCACAACAAGTCCCCCTCAACATATGGATAAGATAAATTTAACAAGTTTTAGCATATATGCATATGGATTATGGACAATCTAATCAAGTTCTTACTTCTCCCCCTTTTGGCATAAGCAAAAAGGAAGGATACACAATTAAGCACAATATGAAGGCATCAAAGATTTTCAATCAAACTAGATGCTCTCCCTAGGTTCTTATCACGAATACAAGATAAACAATGCATAGCATACATGATAAGAGCACAACAACATAGAAATAAGATATCAAATATACATTTAGTCTTGTTGGAAAAATTCAAAGAGATTTGACATTTTAGCACAATTTTGGGTGTGATAATACATAAAACATGAAAAACATTCATATACACCTAAGACCCAATCAAACATGAATAATATGGCATTATAAGGCTTATAATATACTTATCTTGAAGGAAATAATCAAAATTTGAAGTTTAGCATGATAAGCCCCAAATTATTTGAATTCCTATTAGAATCTTATCATGAGGTCATGTGTAGTTATAGGCTCATCATAATAAGCAAGAATAGATATAATGAAAGTTAAGAACCCTCCCTTTTGAACACATGATAAGCATTCAAATTTATAGAAATTGAGATAAACAAATTTGATTTACTTCTATGAATGTATATCTAGAAAGATGTGCAATTTTTAGCTCTTGTTTAAAAAGATTGTTCATTTAAGCTTTTTTTTTTTAAAGATATGCAATTTTAGCACAATTAGTGGGGATATAATAGAATAGACAATGTGAGCATCTCACAATTATCCATATAAACCTAAGAATAGCATAATTTAGCTCTCCCCCTCTATTTTTGTCATTGGCCTTATATGAACCTATGATTTAAGGCATGACATTACACAATAGGCCGAAGAATATGACATTTTGCATACTTGGCCACTAACACTTATTCTTGGAACATATGATAGCATATTTTAAGATCCAAGATAAGTCAGAAACCTAAAGGATATGACACTAACACCTAGGCTATGGGCTTCTTGTCTTCAACTACACTTGAAAATACAAGACAAGCCAGGTCATAACCCATATAGAGCAACAATGCTCCAAATAAGTGTACTTATCATATGCATAGTGATATACACATTTAATATCATATGATAAGCCATTTAGGGCAAAATCTTATCCTATTAAGCTCCCCCTTTGAAAAATGATTATGCAATGCATGAATCCAAAGGGATGTCCTAACATAGACTTCAAGGGATTTTTTGAAAATATTTTCCAAAGGATAACCTATTAAACTCTACCCTTGGGCTACAATGACACTTTACTCTCTAAGTGTCGGTTTATCATGATTAGTGTGATATCCATAGTGTAGCTCCACATGATAAACAAGTATAGCACAAAAGATTTACAATTTTTGGCTTATGCTCCCCTAAGTGTGATATCATTTCTACAATTTTAAATTTTGCTTCCCTTAAGTATATATCATATAAACTAAATAGGAAGATCTCACAAATATATACCTTTCCATGTTGAGATGTTGGCACAAGGCCACATGATTAGGTGTTTTAATTAGATGATGGTACCGTTCCCTCAAAAGGGCATAAGCACTGATTGAATAGCTTTTAGAATTAGATTTTGACATCTCATACATGTAGATATTAACAAAATAATGGGTGATAACTATGTAATACATATATATAAACCAATTAGATCTCAATTCTATAGGACTTAGACATAGAGGAAATAAACATTCAAGTACCATGCTAAGAGAGACATCCATGGCTCATGAATGAGAGTATACCACTATGGGTAATATGAGAAAGATATGATCATCAAGGTTTTCATGGATAATCTACCATATTTGGACACAAAGGACATGACATATAATGTGCACGGTCCAAACATTACATCAACATCCACAACCACATGTAAAATGACAAGGCATTAGGCACAAGGTGTATAAGCCCATTGAAAACCAAAAATATGTGGGAGACACATGTTCCCATCACAATCTAATGTATACAACCACCATAGTGAATTTCAATTTACTCAAGTGAGTAAATGCCCAAATATGATTCTAGATTCCTATGATAATTTCATTTCAAGTCATACATTGAATCTAAGCATATTTTAAACTTCCCTACATATTATATCATTTTGTGTTTCTAGGGAAGGATCCAAGGATTTTAGAGTAGATATATATATATATATATATATATATATATATATATCACATGATAAAATCCACCTTGGATACATACATTCCAACATGTACTTTCATGACTATTTGAACAAAATACATATAACATTACCTATACATTTCAAGGTTCATCTAAGTTATGAAAAGATATCCTTTGTAATCACATAAAGCATGTTATAGAATGGATATGTAAGACAACTAGGTGCTAAGTAATAAAAATATTTATTCACCTAAGGCACATAAAGATGTCTAAGAAAGGATTTGAGTTGATTTCTTAGACAATGCATTAAATACCATAGTTTTGTTAGAAATGACAATATAAACAAGTTTAGCTACCCAAGTTTTTAGCAAGTGCCATATTTGTCCAAAATAGAGTTTAAAGAATAATATTTTGGCATATTCACAACTCTAATACTATTTGATGCCATAAATTTTCATTTGAGTTCAAGTCTTTAAACCAATGTGTTTCTTCGCTTTTTAGTTTTGCTAGAGAGATGTGATAGATCGTACAACTTAGCTTTTAGCAACTACCAAATAATGTTTAAATTTGAGGATATACATGTAAGTATAATTTGAACACATGGGCAAATGATGTGGTTGATTTTCCTATTTAGCACAAATTATGATTTTCACATTGAATGCTCTATTGTGGCTGTCATGTGGATGAATGACATATTCTAAGTGCATGATGATTTTTAAGTATATGTGGGCACTTAGACTAGGAAACTCAAAATTATATTCAATTAGGCTCATCATATTAAAGTCTCATATTAACTATATTTAAGCATATAGACTTTGAATTATAAGAAGATATATGATACATGTTATTCAAATAAAGATAGGCATATTGTATTTATACACTCATATTTTGAAAAGATTTTTAAATTAAGTACATTGAATATTGATACAAAAAGGTTAACCAACCATAAGCATACTATCTCAAAAATTCATTTTCAAATGAGATTTCATTTTAAGCTCATTACCCCTCAATCTACTAACCATATGATGTGATTTAAGTAGGGGATTTTGGAACTCAAACCATGTTGGTTCCAAGCAAGTTTGTTCTAGTTGATGTATCTTTTCTAACCCAAACAAACTTACTACCTTTTACAAATCCAAACCTGCATTTAGATTTGTAATGTCCAAATCTACCACAAAAATCACAAGACATATATGAGTAGGTAGATGGACGGGATGAACAAGATGATTTACAAGAATGACTATGATGAAAACTATGTTTTGCACTTTCTTGTAAATAATAATTTTTCAACACTAATGTTTCATTCTTGATTTTCAAGTCATTGATTTCCGTTTTAGAATTTATTGATTCAAGAGATGAAAATATTTTGATTTTCTCTTCTTCTTCTTTAAGGAGTTGGTTTTCTTCTCTTAGTGATGCAATGGTTTCACCTAATTTAATAAAAAAAAATTTAAACATTTCATTTTCTACACTAAGATGTGCATGATCTATTTTTAGTGACCTAAACTCATTATTAATACTAACTAGAGAGTTTTTCAAGTTTCCTTTTTAGCTAGTTGATCCTCAAGTTTCTTATCTAATTCTTGAAATGCATTTTGTAGTTCTTCAAAAGTGAAATTAACATTTTCTAAAGTATTTTTATGTGATTTATCAAATAATCCGGTTAAGCATAAAATTTCACTTTGACAAGATTTTTCAAATTTGTATAACACATCTATAGCATTTTGACAAGAGGATATTTTATCATAGGTTGTAGCTGGCAAGGCACAACATATAACAATTAGGGCTTTAGTGTTAAGTGAAGATAATTGAAATCCGAGGAGTGACTCGGTTTGGCAACCTAGAGGAGGGTGAATAGGATGTTTATAAAACTGTTGCCTTTTAAAAACTTTTCTTAAAATTTCACCCTAGTTTTATGTTCTTCTTAATTAAGTTTAATTAGTTGAACTTAAAACAAATATTACAAGTTATTATAAGTTCAAAACCTTTGTTGATTAACAAACTTAATTAAGTGATTAAGGTGGCCAATTTAGCAATGCAAAGATATTCAAGTTTTAATGTCAATGCTAACTTACTCAATTCTAAATAAAAATACAAGCACAAATAAGAGAGTAAGAGGGAGAAAGAAATACTAATCACACAAGATTTATAGTGGTTCGACCAACGGCCTACTCCACTCTACTCAAGGTCGTACTTGAGGATTTTCACTATTGAGACCTCTGCAATGCCCAGCTCCGAGGTGATTACACTCCTAAGGGAATTAAATAAGGATGCCCTTGTCACCTTTAAAATGACTCTCCTACTTCGCTAAGTTCTAAGCGCTCCTCCTAAGGGAATTAAAGACGGATGCCCTTGCCATGGATCTAATGAGGAAGAAGAAGAAAGCTTTGCCTCTAAGTAGGCTACAATGCACAATAAAGCTCTTAATATACTCTCAAAGATAAACAAGTTTAAGCCTATACCAATCTCAATTGATTTTCTCAAATCAAGGCACAATGAAGGATTGGTGAGAGATTTACCCAAAAATGGTTGCAAGTGAGTTTCAAGGGTTTTTAGTGTTGTAGTATGTTCATCATAATGTTTTGAACCCATACAATGGGTATGTATAGAGTCCCAATACAATATGACAATTTCAGGGGCAAACTGGTCATTTTCGGGTCAAAAATTCAACTAGTCCTTGGGCCTCCAACGGCTATATTTTTTTGTCCCTGGTTGTTTTCTCAGAGCTCCGAGAAATGTCTCCAAGCTCCGAGACTGGATTTTCAGCATTTACCTTTCAACTTGTAAAATTCATATCTCCCTCATTTCTCATCGGATTTTGACGTTCTTGTACTCTACGGATATGAGAAAAATGAGAGCTATTGGTTGAAAATATTTTTAAAAATATTTAAAAATATTTTAAATAAATTTTGATAGGATTTAGTTGCTTGACCAGGTTGTTTCTTCAGAATTCTGTTTTGTTCAATGTTGTGTTGAATGCCATATGGGTCTCAACATGTTGGTACACCACCATGACCATTCACTTATCAATTTAAGTCCTTAAATGGTGTGTTAGTCTCTTTGAAAAAAATATTTTTAGGGGTTTTAAGATGTGCCTTGATCAAGAGAAAACACAAGAGAGAAAGGTGATATATACTACCATTCTAGGTACTCTCTTAAACTTCTCTTGAGCTAATCTTCATTTGATCTTCAATGTGGTGCTTGGCTTGCTTTGGGATCTTCAAAATTGAGCTTCTTTCTTCGACACCTTCCAAGGATGATGCCATCATTTGGTTCAAGCTCCTTTGTCATTTGCATTGCTTGTTGATCCTCTAGCTTTGGCCTTCATTAATTTTTTCTGATTGTCTAAATGCTTGATGTGGATGATGTTTAGCTTCTCCTTGGTTGATCCTGGAAACTGTGATTGGTCCAAGTATGTTCCGAGCTCCTTTTCCATTGTGTTTGGTTCATCTTCAAGCATAGGCCAACAAGGTGTGTGCTAGTATGATTTGACTTATGGAGGACCTGTCTAAAGCACAAAACTCAAGGCAAACGATTAGCCAATAAAGAACTAATCAATTTGGGTTTGTTGATCATCAAAACAAGGTAAGAGGATGAGCCCTTGGGCTTACAATCTCCCCCTTTTTGATGATGACAAACCAAATTGATTAGATAGGTGAGAGGAACCTCTTGGGAGGATTAGATAAACAATTTAATCATTACTACTCCCCCTCAACATATGTATGCGTTATATTTAACAAGTTATAGTAAAAGAATGGATATGATTATGGATCTAATCAATTACACAAATTCTCTCCCTTTTAGCATTAGCAAAAAAGAAAGATTAAACATTTAAGCACAATACATAAAGCTTTAAAGATATTCAGTGAGACTAGATCTCCCCCTAACTTCTTATCATGATTTACTAATTAGAATCATAGTCTATATGGCATGATAAGAGCATAACAACATAGGAAACGAATAAACTAATACAAATCAAGCCTATCTTAAAAAAATAAAAAGACATTTCAATTTTAACCCAAAATTTTAAGGTATATCTTAGTATATGTATAAACCCAATATAAATCTACCCTATGACCCATAATATAATAATAGATTAGCAAGTTAAATCTTATATTTTACTGATCATGAAAGAAAATAAGCAAGTTTAAAGTTTAGCATGATAAGCCCCCTTTTATTTTTGAAATTCCTTATAGAATCTTATCATGAGGTGATGGATTAATTTTGATGTAAATCCTATCATAATAAGCAAGAATAGATGTATATCAAGTTAAGAACCTTTTTCTAAATTTGTCATGCGTAAAGATAACCATTTACTACTTTCATGACATGCCTGTAGCTCTATCATGGGTATATGGATAAGTACACATGATAAGCATTCAAATTCATAAAAATTAAGATAAACAAGTTTGATTTATGTACTTTTATGAATGTATATCTTGAAAGATGTGCAATTTTTAGCTCTTGTTTAAAAAGATTGTTCATTTAAGCTTTTTTTTTAAAGATATGCAATTTTAGCACAATTAGTGGGGATATAATAGAATGGACAATCTGAGCTTCTCACAATAATCCATATAAACCTAAGAATAGCACAATTTAGCTCTCCCCCTCTGTTCTTGTCATTGGCCTTATATGAACCTATTATTTAAGGCATGACATTACACAATAGGCCGAAGAATATGACATTTTGCATACTTGGCCACTAACACTTATTCTTGGAACATATGGTAGCATATTTTAACATCCAAGATAAGTCAAAAGCCTAAAGGATATGACAGTAATACCTAGGCTATGGGCTTCTTGTCTTCAACTACACTTGAAAACATAAGACAAGCTTGGTTATAACCCATATGGAGCAACAATGCTTCAAATGAGTGTACTTATCATATGCATATTGATATACACATTTTATATCATATGATAAGCCATTTAGGACAAAATCGCATCCTATTAAGCTTCCTCTTTGAAAAAAGATCATGCAATGCTTGAATCCAAAGGAAAATCCTAACATAGAATCTAACGAATTTTTTAGAAAATATTTTTCAAAGGATAACCTATTAAACTCTACCCTTGGGCTACAATGACACTTTACTCTCTAAGTGTCGGTTTATCATGATTAGTGTGATAGCCATAGTCTAGCTCCACATGATAAACAAGTATCGCACAAAAGATTTACAATTTAGAGCACATGCTCCCCCTAAATGTGATATTGATTTTACTATTTTAAATTTTGCTTCCCTTAAGTGTTTACCATATAAACTAGATAGGGAGATCACACAAACATATATCTATTCATGTTTGAGATGTTGGCACAACAAGGCCACAAAGTTAAGTGTTTTAATTAGATGATGGTATTTTTCCCTCAAGAGGGCATCTTTTAATTAAGGTTTGACATCTCACACATGTAGATACTATCAAAACAAGGGGTTATAACTATAGAATATGTAAATATAAACCAATTTGAGTTCAATTCTATAGGAATAAGACATAGTAAGAATGGTCAATAAAATACCATGTTTTAGAGAGACATCAATAATTCATGAAGGTGAGACTATACCTCACGAGAAAGATATGATCCATATCAAGGCCTTCATGGATAGTCAACAATGTTTGGACAAGTTAATCATGACAAATGATGTGCAAGGTCCAAACACCAACCTATATCCACAACCACAAGTGAAATGACAAGGTATTAGGCACAAGGTGCATAAGCCCATAGGAAAACCAAAATATGTGGGAAACACATGTTCCCATTACAAGGTATAGGGTATCAACCATCAAGGTGAAATATGCTCAAATAAGATACTAGATTCACAAGATGTTTTTAATTTTACTTAAATACATTGAATCTAGGCCATTTTCAATTTTTCCTATAAAATATATTCTTTAAGAATTTAGGGAAGGCTCCAAGGACACTAAGGATATAATCATTTAGTGACACTACCTTGGACACATGTATTCCAAGAAATGAACTACCATGACTAAATATATCTAATCTCAAGATTCATATTAGTCATGAAGGAATTTCCAATTAAAGCTCTTAGAAATACACACTCACATATAACTCACCAAAGACTTCATATTATATATAGTGATGCACTTCAGCATCTAATAGAAAAGACTTGTCAATGGGTGAAGGACAACTAGGTGCATAGGGACTTGGAACCATATTTGCTCACCTAGGGCAAGAAAGATGTCTAAGGAGGGATATTCATTGATTTTCCTAGACATGGCATATAGATCCATAGTTTGCTAGAAATAATATCGTAAATACATTAAATATCAAATAATCTAGCAAATGCCACTTTTGTCCAAAATAGAGTTCAAAGAATAATACTTTGGCATTTTCTCAATTTTTGCTCAAGTATTATTTGATTGCCAAAAATTTTCATTTAGGTTCAACTCTTTAAACCTATGGGTTTATTTTCTTTTGGTTTTGCTAGAATGATGTGATCATTTAACCTGACTCCTAGCAACTACCAAAATAAGTTCAAATTTTGAAGATGTACTTGAAGATTTAATTTGAACACATGGGCAAAAAGAAGTGGTTGATTTTCCTAGAAGCATAATTATGGTTTTTCACTTTAAGTTCTCTAGAGTGGCTTTCTTTTTGTGAATGTTGTAAGCCTAATGGTTCTCACCTTAGCATTCTCATCTTATTTTGATGATTCCAATACACAAGTGATTTTATATCACTAATGTGTTTGATTGTCTAAGTTGTAGATCATAATTGCGCTAAGTCAAGATTGCTTGGATTGAGGCCAAGAAGCACTCATTTGACCACATTCGGAAGGCCAAAGACATCGGAGATTCAAGACAAATGAAGACTTGAAGAATCCAATTGAAGATCGAAGTCATATTAGATTGTATAAGATCTAATCCTAGTATTAGATTTTAAGAGGCATAAATTAAGTAAATAAACACACTCCTAAATGTTTAAGTGATTGTCCTTGTGGTGTTCTAACTCTTTGGAACCCTCATAACAATCCCAACTTGGTGTAAAGTTGGAAGCCCAAAAACAAGAATTGAAAATCTGCTTGACATAGGCTTCTCGGAACTCCGAGAGATTCCTCGGAGCTCCGAGAAATGGTCCAGTAGCTTTGTTTCAATTTCTGTTTGTATTCCCGGAACTCCGAGACCACTATAACGGGAAGAAATAGAGCTGTTGGTAACTTTGCCAGATTTACGACAATGCCACCAAACGGTCATATTTGGGTTTTTCTATATATATGGGTATTCCCACCTTCCCAATTATCAATCCTAACACTCAAAAACTCTACTTGAACATCCAAAGAGTGATTAAAGCTTGTTTATGCCTCTCATCCTCTAAGATTAGGATTTGGATCATTAGGCTCAAATTTGTACATCTTCTACAATTTGTAAACCCTTGTGAGGGTTTGTTTTTAGTTCTTTCTTTCTTTATCAAGATTGTATTAGGGCGAGTGTTCGGAGAAGCGGAGCCCATTCTCCGTGGTGAAGATTGCCACCAAGGTTAAAGGCATTCGGAATTGTAATCGGCATTTATCTTCGCCGAAGTTAAGAAGATCGAATAGTGAAGCCATCAACGGGTTTGGTTGGTGGAGTGGAGTAGGCCTCGCGTTGGAGGACCGAACCACTTTAAATCTCGGGTGCATTCTCTCTTACTCATGCTCTTAATTTGTATTTGCACATAGGATTTAACTTATGTGCTTCAATGTCATTCTTGATCTCTTAATATTCCAAATTTGGGTTAAAGTTTTCAAAAGCTTAAAACTTATTAGCAACCTAAATTTTTCCCTCCTCATAAGTTGCCGTACTAGGGACCACCCTTGGAATTTCAGATGTTCACTAAGTGCAAGAAGATCTAAGTCTTAGTGTGTGCACTTAGAGTAGTACATATAGATACACAAGAATCGAACAATATAAGTCTATTGTATCTATAAGTTGTTTCTTCCAAAAAAAAGATGTGATCTTTAAAACACATATGAGGCTAGATCCAAGGAATTAAGCATATGACATCTAGCACCCAAATAAACGCAAATGATATGGCATTTAAGCTCAAAACTAACTAGATACATGGGAACCAAGCATATTGTATCTAGAAGCATACATTCCATAAGATTTGACAATTTTAGCTTAAGCATAAACTAGATATCAAGTGAGATATCTAGGGAACCTTCTCCAATAGATCTGACAATTTAGTGCAATGTGTCAAAGTCTAATACAAATATTCTAAGCATATAGACTTTGGATTTTCAAAAAGATAACCATTTAAGCACAAAACATGGATACAATGCATTCAAGCAAGATAGACGTTTTTTTATTCAAGCAACCATTTTCATATGATATAACCATTGAAGCACATCCCTATATCTACTAAGTCATAAATAGATCAAGTATGGGGTTTCGGAACTCAAACCATGTTGGTTCCACTCAAGTTTGTCCTATAATATGAATCTTTTCTAATCCATACAAACTTGGTACTTCTTACAAACCTAAACTTACATTTAGATTTGTAATGTCCAATTCTACCACAATAATAACAAGATGCATAAGAGTAGGTAGATGGACGTGATGAACATGATGTTCTACAAGAATGGTCATTATGACAATTATGTTTTACACTTTCTTGTAGTTTGTAATTTTCCAACTCTGATTTTCAAATCATTTATTTTCGTTTTAAAATTCAATGTTTCAAAAGATGAGAACATTTTAATTTTCTCTTCTTCTTCTTTAAGGAGTTGATTTTTCTCTCTTATTGAAGCAATGGTATCTGTGGGACCCGATCCCGCGAGAGGGGTGGGGCGCGAGCCGCCACGCTCTCTCTTGGTCTCTCGTACCCACACGATTGGCGTGTGCATTTTAATTATTGATTTTAATTCATCTTTTATGTGAACTTGGGATCACTAAGGCAATCCGAATTCCACACAAAAGAGACTGACAGAGTCGCCACCTAGATGTGAGATCTAGGACTCGTAATTAACCAGAAATCTAGACTCACTACCTGGTTGCAAGAATGGAAGGTATGGGGATTTATCCACCACATGCACCATTCCTGCCCGATAATCGGTCTTCAATTCCAAAAGCTAACTCTTTTAAATTTATTTTAAATGGCTCATTCAACTCTCTATTAATGTGCTAACTACGGGACATGCATCCTATGATCTAATTTCAATGTGAATCCTAGATGTGTATCTTGATTTCTTAATTGGTTTGAATTCAATATAAGTGAAAGTTCTCCTAAAATTCTAATTTCATGAAAAATCCTAAGTGATTTAATTAAGCATTTACAAGAAAATTAATATACAAAACCCCACAATTTGTTGTGGAGCCGACTCGCGGTTGGTATGCCATCAGACATCCAAGCTGCCTATGTACCCAAGCCTCACTGGGATCGGAGTCGACGTAGTTCGGTGCACCTAAGCTAAGCTACATATGCCTAACTCAACTAAGACACCGACCTAGACGGATTTGACTGTTTCAACAGTTTTAAGATGAGTTATTTAATTCAAATTGAGGATTTTATTATCCTAAGATTTCATCTAAGATTCTATATGATTCTTATCTAAATGCAAGTTGTTCCTTAGACTAATGCAGGTTAGCCTACATCCTAGTTTACTAGGCTTGTCCTAGGGAAAGATTGGGTGACTAGTGTAACTAGACCTAGGGGGCACGGTTGCTATCCATAGCAAACGTACGTGATGAGGCTGGACTTCTAACTCTAGGACTCCCTAAAACCTAAGACTCCCTAAACCTAGGACACGACCTGACACCCGTGTTCTTAAATTGGGCTCTAATGGTTCTTACGATGGAAACCATAATCCAATGATTCCGAGAGACACGAGATGAATCGATTTCAGTTCTTGAAGGTTAATGAATTTCAGATTTCAAAGATTTTCAGTTTCTGGACATTCAAGGATTACCAATGGTTCTAGGGTTCACCAATTTCGGCCCCGAATAGCATCCAAGGAAGGGAATCGTGCGCTCTTTCCTTGTGCAATTTAATACTTAGGTTATAGCACCTTATTGCCTGGCATATCTCAAGATTTCCGTGGACAGTAACCTCGGAGGCAACAACGTGCTATAGCTTAAATATTCAAGTTATCAAAGATCGAGTGCAATAAGGATACGATTATGGATGCGCTGGCCATTTTTCCAGGGAAATCTAAAGATCCTACGATTTTTATTTCAATGGATTAAGGAGTTAATATGTGACAGAGATTTAAGGTTCTTTAGAGATTTTCAAATGATTTTCAATTAATTTCGGATTTTCAATGAATTTTATCAATTTTAAACATATGAGTGATTTTACAAGTGAAACTGTAGCAAACGAATTCCAAATGAGTTGAAACTTCTACAGCAGCAAGATATGATGAAATGTAGCTTACTGGAAGAGTTTTGAAAATTTTTACATTAAGCTCATATTTAATTTCGAATTAACAATAATAGGACTAGATTGCAAAAATAACACCGAAAGTACTAGAAATAGAAATCTAAATTCAATGAAATTTCTACAGTAGTAAGATATAAGTAAAAGTCGCATGCTGTGAGATGTTCATGAATTTTGGAAACTATTTATTATCAATTCCGGATTTTTCAATTTTCAGACCAGATTATGAATTAACACTATATCCCATATGAAAAAAGATCCAAACCAATCGAAACTTTTACAGGAACAAGAAGTATAGAATCTAAGACTACTGTAAAAATTTTGAGAATTTTATCTGTGATCGGATATCAGTAAAAAGTCTCCCAAAATCTGATAATTTTCAAAAAAAACATAAAATGATATACCAAACAGATTCTAAAAATTCTCAAAAATTCATGGTAGAATGTATCAGTATTATATTATTTTCTCATGAAATTTCATTAATTTTAGAATTTGTTTAGTATATATTTTAGTTTTCTTCGTCGAAAAAGATATTTTTGAAGAGTTTTCTATTTTTAAAACACGATTTTCGAGAAAATTATGATTCCGGAAAACGTCCTCCAACCTTGTTCTGATGTGACGAACACAAGAAAAATTTAAAATTCCAAAAAATAGATCATCCTGAGATGGTTATTTTTTCGAATTCCGTAATTACTCAGCCATTATTTTAAATAAAATACCCCTCTTCACTCAAATTTTCAAAAACCGTTGATCCAATGTCCGATCCGATCCGATGATTATCTTACTCTATTTAGATAGATCGTTGTATTAAATTTCGGGACGAAACGGATTTGAAACACTCATGCAGATCATTATTTTAAGCACACACATATAATATTGAATTAAATTCAATTAAATACTTAAAAATCATGCAAAATTCATAAAAATACCAAACGATCCTGGAAAAATCCGAGAACAGTGTACCAACCTGTGGTGGAGTTCCTCGCCGAATCCGAGAGCCGAAGAAATCTGAAAATCCGGCCGTTGTTCGATCCGCGCCGCTTTTATTCTTCTCTTTTTTTTTCTTTTTTTTTTCTTTGCTTTTTTATCTTGCTGTGGATGGGGATGGCTAGGGATATGGGGAAAGAGTGATTGAGAGCAAGTGAGATAGAGAGATAGATAGAGAGATAGATAGAGAGACAGAGAGAGATAGATGGATAGAGAGGTAGATAAACAGATAAATAGATAAAGATAAAAAGATAGAGAGACACACACAGATGGGTAGAAGAATAGAGAGAGTGTAGGAGTAACAGAGGGACAGAGATTGAGAGGTTGAGAGTAACAGAGGGAGATAGGGAGTAAAGAGAGTGGGAAATAGTTGTAGAGATAGATAACAGAGAGAGATGAGGAAGAGATAAAGACAAGAATACCGAGTGAGAGTGTAAAAAAAGAAAAAAAAACAGAGCATGAGAATGGGAGAGGCAGAGAGATGGTGAGTGAACGCGAGAGAGACAGAGAGTGGAGTGAGAGTGAAATGAGATTGAGAGAGATAAAGAGAGAACGAGAATGAGAGAGATAGAGGGAGAATGAGAACGAGATATGTGGAGAATAAGACTAAAAACGATACTCTGTTTTTGTTTTTATTTTTGGTGGGCTAAAGAGAGTGACAGATATGGAGAGGTGGAGAAACAGAGAGAGGGGATCGATAGACGGCTAAGCTGTGTGAAAACAGAGATAAGGGAAATCTGAGAGAAAACAGAGGGTGAGTTAGGAAGAGGGAAAAAATAGAAAGTGGTGGGGAGAGGGAAAGACACAGAAGGTGGTGGGGAGCGTGAAAATCGTGGAGAGTGGGGGAGATGCACAGAGGAAGAGTGGGGAGAGGGAAAACCGAGTGAGAGTTTCTATGGAGAGGGATGTAGAGGGATTACCGATATTCTGCTCTTAGTTTTTCTGTTTTTTTTTTTTTTTTCTTTTTCTTTGTAACAGAAGGTCAGCGGAGGGCTAGAGGGGATAGAGAAGAAGAATGATGGCCTAGGAAGGATTGAGAGGGATGAGAAGAGAGTATAGACAGAGTTGGGGAAAGGTTGATGGAGAGTGTGAATCGGGTTCTTCCTTCTCTTTTTTTTTTTCACAGAACTGCTCTCGAATAGCAGAAAAAAAAACCGAGCCTTCTCTTCCTCTGTTTTTTCTTTATATCAGATTTTCACCCTCTGCCAGTTGCCAAGAGGATTTCTTTCCTTTATGGACTCCCGGTTCTCTTGAATAATAAGCTACTTTCTTATTATCTAGCACTCGACCATACAAAGTTGCCGAATTCATTTTTAGCATGCCAATCTTCATCCACAGCTGAACGTATTCTTCCTATGAGAAAATAGCATATTTCCAAAATTTCTCTTTCTTTTTCTTTCGTTTCCAGAGAAGGCATCTGCCGAAATTGTCTTAAAATTTCCACTTAAGAGAGATATTTTTGGTTCTTTGTCCTTCCTTTCCTTCATTGCCATCATTCTTAATTCCCAAGCATATTTTTCTAATTCTCGTGGGAACCATGCCAAATATATAGAGTAAGAAACGTGAGAATTCTTTTGTTCTATACTTGGGTCCACTAATGTTACCATATCTTCATTTTTCATAAACTAAGAGAGGCCCACACAGTTTCTTTGACAACATAAAAAACACAACAACACCCACATGGGTCCCGCCTATAGTAATCCATTGCAAATCAATTGGATCGTTTTGAAGAGCGATAGGCTTATTTCTAAATGAATTCTTATGGTCAGACCCCCTTAAATTCTTTGCATTGGATGATCAGAATCGCTCGTTTGATGGGCGGCAATTGATGATCTTGATCGCTCCCTTGATGGATATCTTTATGCATTAGATCGAAGTAGGCTTGAAATTCATTTTTCATTAAACAATATGCGGGCCCCCCCTGTTTGATCCAAATTTAAACAAATGTTCAATGCGGGCCTACCGACGGGTCCAAGTTCAATAAATGCTCAATGCGGGCCCACCGAATGGGTCCGAATTCTCCACTGGCTTGGATTCTTCTGCATAACCATTCTCAACACTTAGCGAAAAGAAAAATACGGAACATTGCGGAAATGATCGGAAAGATTGAGAAAGCATAAGGGACGGACATAGGAATGGGAAACACTGAAGAAGACTAAGAACACTAACTTCTTTATTGATTACAGGAGAGCAAAATGGGGTGTCTACAGTATCACTTAGTTCAATAAAATCATTTTTAAACATTTCATTTTCTTCACTCAGATGTGCCTGATCTATTTCTAGTGACCTAAATTCCTTGTAAATACTAGCTAAATTATTTTTTAAGTTTGAATTCTTAGCTAGTTCATCCTCAAGTTTCTTATTCAAATCTTGAAAAGCACAATGTAGTTCTTCAAATGTGAAATCAATATTTTTCAAAGCATTTTCATTTGTTTTCTCAATTATTTCATTTAAGCACAGGATTTCACTTTGACTAGATTTTCCAAGTTTGTTCAAAATCACTTTTGCTTTAGTACATGATGATACTTTCTCATAAATGTGGGGTGGTAAGGAGCAACATATAGCAGTAAGGGCCTTTACATTTAATGAAGATAACTTTTTATCATAATCACTTATTTTTCTAGATGTAGCATTTATAACAAAACTATTTTGAATTATCTTCATCATATCACTATCTAGACCACAGAGATAAGTCTTCATACGGATCAACCATGATCCATAATCCGAACCATCAAGACAAGGTAGTCTAGATCCCATCTTTTAAAGTTGTCAAAAATTAGATCTTTTAACTCTTAACAGGTTAGGGTCTTAATCAAGAGCCCTAGCTCTGATACCAATTGAAATCCGATGAGTGACTCGATTTGGCAACCTAGAGGGGGGGTGAATAGGATGTTTATAAAACTTTTGCTTTTAAAAATTTTTCTTAAAATTTCACCCTAGTTTTATGTTCTTCATAATTAAGTTTAATTAGTTGAACTTAAAACAAATATTACAAGTTATTATAAGTTCAAAACCTTTGTTGATTAACAAACATAATTAAGTGATTAAGGTGGCTAATTTAGTAATGTAAAGATATTCAAGTTTTAATGGCAATGCTAACTTACTCAATTCTAAATAAAAATGCAAGCACAAATAAGAGACTGAGAGGAGAGAGAAATACCAATCACACAAGTAAGACAAAGATTTATAGTGGTTCGGCCAACGGCCTACTCCACTCTACTCAAGGTCGTACTTGAGGATTTTCACTATTGAGACCTCCACGATGCCCGGTTCCGAGACGATTACACTGCTAAGGGAATTAAATAAGGATGCCCTTGTCACCTTTACAATGACTCTCCTACTTCGCCGAGTTCTAAGCGCTCCTCTCAAGGGAATTAAAGACGGATGCCCTTGGAACCGATCTAATGAGGAAGAAGAAGAAAGCTTTGCCTCTAAGTAGGCCACAATGCATAATGAAGCTCTTAATATACTTTCAAAGATAAACAAGTTTAAGCCTAAACCAATCTCAAATGATTTTCTTAAATCAAGGCACAATGAAGGATTGGTGAGAGATTTACCCAAAAATTGTTGCAAGTGAGTTTCAAGGGTTTTTAGTGTTGTAGTATGTTCATCATAATGTTTTGAACCCATACAATGGGTATATATATAGAGTCTCAATACAATATGACCGTTTCAGGGGCAAACTGGTTATTTTCGGGTCATAAATTCAACTAGCCGTTGGGCCTCCAACAGCTATATCTTTTTTTCGCCTGTTGTTTTCGGAGCTACAAGAAATGTCTCGGAGTTCCGAGAAAAATTCTCATAGCTCCGAGACTGGATTTCCAGCATTTACCTTCCAACTTGTAAAATTCATATCTCACACATTTCTCATCGGATTTTGACGTTCTTGTACTCTACGGATTTGAGAAAAATGAGTGCTATCTGTTAAAAATATTTTTAAAAATATTTTAAAATATTTTAAACAAATTTTGATAGGATTTAGTTGCTGGTCCAGGTTGTTTCTTCGGAACTCTGTTTTGTTCAATGTTGTGTTGAATGCCATATGGGTCTCAACATGTTGGTATACCACCATGACCATTCACTTATCCATTTAAATCCTTAAAGGGTGTGTTAGTCTCTTTGAAAAGTATATTTTTAGGGGTTTTAAGATGTGCCTTGATCAAGAGAAAACACAAGAGAGAAAGGTGATACATACTACCATTCTAAGCACTCTTTTGAACTTCTCTTGAGCCAATCTTCATTTGATATTCAATGTGGTGCTTGGCTTGCTTTGGGATCTTCAAAGTTGAGCTTCTTTCTTTGACACCTTCAAAGGATGATATCACCATTTGGTTCAAGCTCCTCTGTCCTTTTCATTGCTTGTTGTTCCTCTAGCTTTGGCCTTCATTGATTTTTCCTGATTGTCCAAATGCTTGATGTAGATGATGTTTTTCTTCTCCTTGGTTGATCCTCGAAGGTGTGATTGGTCCAAGTATGTTCCAAGCTCCATTTCCATTGTGTTTGGTTCATCTTCAAGCATAGGCCAACAAGGTGTGTGCTAGTATGATTTGACTTGTATAGGACCTGTCTAAACCGCAGAACTCAAGGCAAATGATTAGCCCATAAAGAACTAATCAATTTGGGTTTGTTGATCATCAAAACAAGCTAAGAGGTTGAGCCATTGGGCTTACAATAATTTTTTATCATATTCATTGAATCCTTTAGATTTAGCATTTAAATAAATACATTTTTAATTATCTTTACCATATCTTTATCTAGACCTTTTAAGTATGTCCTCAAATAGATCAACCATAATCCATAATCCGAACCATCCAAAATAGGTAGTCTAGATCCCATCTTTTGAAGTTGTCAAAAATTAGATCATTTAACTCTTAACCGGTTAGGGTCTTAATCAAGAGCCCAAGCTCTGATACCAATTGAAATCCGAGGAGTTACTCGGTTTGGCAACCTAAGGGGGGTGAATAGGTTGTTTATAAAAACTTTTGCCTTTTTAAAACTTTTACCAAAATCACACTAGTTTTATGTTCTTCTTAATTAAGTTCAATTAGTTGAACTTAAATCAAATATTACAAGTTATTATAAGTTCAAAACCTTTGTTGATTAACAAACATAATTTAGTGATTAAGGTGGCCAATTTATCAATGTAAAGATATTCAAGTTTTAATGCCAATACTAACTTACTCAATTCTAAATAAAAATGCAAGCAGAAATAAGAGAGTAAGAGGGAGAGAGAAATACCAATCACACAAGTGAGACAAAGATTTATAGTGGTTCGGCCAATGGCCTACTCCACTCTACTCAAGGTCGTACTTGAGGATTTTCACTATTGAGACCTCCCCGATGCCTGGCTCCGAGACGATTACACTCACAAGGGAATTAAATAAAGATGCCCTTGCCACCTTTACAATGACTCTCCTACTTCACCGAGTTCTAAGCGCTCCTCCCAAGGGAATTAAAATCGGATGCCCTTGCCATCGATCGAATGAGGAAGAAGAAGAAAGCTTTGCCTCTAAGTAGGCTACAATGCACAATGAAGCTCATAATATACTCTGAAAGATAAACAAGTTTAAGTCTAAACAAATCTCAAATGATTTTCTCAAATGAAGGCACAATGAAGGATTGGTAAGAGATTTACCCAAAAATGGTTGCAAGTGAGTTTCAAGGGTTTTTAGTGTTGGAGTATGTTCGTCATAATGTTTTGTACTCATACAATGGGTATATATAGAGTCCCAACACAATATGACCGTTTCAGGGGCAAACTGGCCATTTTCTGGTAAAAAATTCAACAAGCCGTTGGGCCTCCAACGGTTATATTTTTTGAGTCCAGGGGCTTTCTCGGAGTTCTGAGAAAATGTCTCGGAATTCCGAAACTAGATTTCTAGCAGGATTTTCTGATTTTGTAAAATTTATATCTCATTCGTTTCTTATCGGATTGGACGTTCTTATACTCTACGGATATGAGAAAAATGAGAGCTATCTGTTAAAACTATTTTCAAAAATATTAGAAAATAGTTTAAAGAAGTTTTGATAGGATTTAGTTGCTGGTCCAGATTGTTTCTTCGGAACTCTGTTTTGTTCAATGTTGTGTTGAATGCCATATGGGTACCAACATGTTGGTACACTACCATGGCCATTCACTTATCCATTTAAGTCCTTAGAGAGTGTTAGTCTCTTTGAAAATTATATTTTTAAGAGGTTCTAAGATGTGCCTTGATCAAGAGAAAACACAAGAGAGAAAGGTGATACATACTACCATTCTAAGTACTCTTTTGAACTTCTCGTGAGCCAATCTTCATTTAATCTTCAATGAGGTGCTTGGCTTGCTTTGGAATCTTCAAAGGTGATCTTTGCTTTGAGTTCTCCAGTTGTGGAACATGCTCCTTGGTCCTTTGCATTGGTTCTTGATCCTTTTGGCCTTTATGATCTTCTCTGTATGTTCAATGCTTGATGTGGATGATGTTAAGCTTCTCCTTAGTTGCTCCTCCAAGGTGTGTTTTGTCCAACTGTGCTTTAGCTCTTTTGTCCATTGGTTGGTTCATCTTCAAGTAAAGGCCATCTGTGTGTGTTGGTGCTATCATGGATTAACCTATAAATTTCCTGTCCATAGTTGTGAGACCCGATCCCGCGAGAGGGGCGCGACGCGTGACCCTCTCTCTTGGTCTCTCGTACCCACGCGAATGGCATGTGTCGTTTTTTATTATTGATTTAATTCATCTTTTTCGTGAACTTGGGATCACTAAAGCAATCCAAATTTCACACAAAAGAGAATGACAGAGTCGCCACCTAGATGAGAGATCTAGCCCGTAATTGACCAGAAATCTAGATTCGTTACCTAATTACGAGTTGCCCCAAAATTAGTTACCACCACATGCACCTTCTTGTCCGATAATCCGGTCTTCAATTTCAAAAGTTAATTCTCTTGAATTTCTTTTAAATGGCTCATTTAACTCTATATTAATGTGCGAATTATATGACATGCATCATAAGATCTAATTTCAATGCATTTCCTAATGTGTATCTTGATTTGCTTAATTCATTTGGATTCAATATATGTGAAAGTTCTCCTAAAATTCTAATTTGGGGGAAAGTCATAAGTGATTTAATCAATTTTAATTTAAGGTTTTAAATGATGAAAGAAAATAAAAACTACCATAAAAAACCACACTGATTGTGTGTGGGGCCGACCCGTGATTGGTATGCCATCAAGCATCCAAGCTACCTACGTACCCAAGCCTCACTGGGATCAGAGTCGATGTAGTTCGGTGGCCTAAACTAAGCTACATGGCTAAGACATCTAGGACACCGATTTAGACTGGACTGACTGTTTTGACAGTTTAAGAGAGATTATTTAGTTCAAGTTGAATAGATTTTTTATCCTAGGACTCCATCTAAGATACCATATGGTCCTATCTAAATTCAAGACGTTCCCCTAAACTAATGCAGGTGAACCTACATCCTAGGTTAACTAGGCTTGTCCTATAGGGAGATGGTTTGACTAGTGTAACTAGATCTATGGCACGGTTGCTATACATAGCAAACGGCCATGATGAGGCTAGACTCCAAACTCTAGGACATCCTAAAACCTAGAACACAACGTGACGTAAATGTTCCTAAAGGGCCCTAAGGGTTACTACGAAGAGATACCGTCATCTAACGGTTCGAAAAACATGGATTAAATTAATTCTGTTTGTTGAAGTTAATGATATTCAATTTTTTAAAGATTTTTGATTCCTAACATCCAAGGAATACCAAAGGCTCTAAGGCTTGACGAATTTCATACTTAGATCGCATTCATGAAAGGGAATCGTGCGCTCTCCCCTTGCACAATTTAGAACATAAATTATAGTATATTGTTGCCTAGTATGGTTCTCAGGATTTTCGTGGACTACAACCTCGGATCCAACAACATACTTTAATTCAAATACCCAAATTATCAAGGATAAATTACAATTGGAATACGATTATGAATGCGATCTTGGCGGTTAAACTAGCATAGCGTAGCGCATGTGCAAAGGAAATCAACGATTCCTAAGGTTTATACTTCCATAGTTTAAAGGTTGAATACATGATGGAGAATTAGAATTCTTTGAAAATTTTTTATAACAATTTGAATCTATTTCGATTTTCTTAAAGATTTTAAAAATTTCAGTTCAGATTATAGATTTACAAATCAACTTATAACAAATCTGATTTAAATAAGCTGACATTTTTACAGTAGTTTTCTCTTGACCAGAGAAGATTACTGTAAAATTGTCAGGAATTGTCAAGATGATTTACCATCAATTTTCCAATGTTGAATATCTTTGTCCAAATTATAGATTTACACATCAACTTGTAGCAAATCTAATCTAAATGAGCTGAAATGTTTACAGTAGCTTTATCTTGACTAGAGAAGATTACTGTAAAATTTTCATGGATTGTCAAGATGATTTGCTATCAATTTTTTATTTTAAAGATATTTGTCCAGATTATGACATTACAAAGAAACACATAACAAAAATAGTCCAAATCAATCCAAACTTTGTGAAAACATGTAATTCCAGCAGCAGTAAATCTCAATCAAATATTTTCAGAATTGTTTATTGTAATTTGCTATTTTTTTGGATTTAATATGGCATGAATGATTTGGCATAAAAAAATCATAAGACATATCTAACACTAACCAAAAATCTTGAAAAATTCAAGATCAGATCAGATTTTAGTTACTTTCCATCCAAATTTTACTTCTAGAAACTCTATATACTTTTCAAAAATTGGTTTTTACCCAAAATACCCCTAGAAGTAAACTAATTTTTAAAAATCTTAAATTAAATCTAAAATTCTTCAAAAAATTTGTATTGTTTCAAAACCTTAAAAGTTTATTATGTTTAAATTGTTATTGATTTTGGATTTGTTTTGACACCTTTTTAAATTCGATCTTTGGAATTTTACTCCTTAAATGGTAAAGTTCAAAAGGTCAAATCGCAGTTAAAACGAAGTCAAAATTTCTGAAAATTCCAAATTTCTATGCTTTTTAATACACAAAAGACTCAGAGATTGAAAATTTTAAGAAATTTCAAAGGCTTATTAGAGTTGCTTTGTAAAGTGGATTTAAACCCTCTTATTTTCAAAAATTAGATTTTAATATTAAAAAATAGATTTTCCAGGAAAAATTTTAGATTATGAAATAACATAAACCTGATCTTATCTCCTCAAAATTTCACATGCAAACACTTTCTTCTTCATAGCTTTTCAAAGAAAATCCTAAATTTACTCCTAGCATGCTTCTAGTTTAAACTACATGAAAGAGGGTTTTAGAAGACCAACCTTGCTAGCTCTCCTTGTTTCTAGGGTAAGTAATCCCTGAATATACGCTTTGACTTACCCTTTTAATCGCAAAAGAAAATTCCGAAGAATAATAATATAGCCTCCAATATGTTTGAATATGTTGAATATATAAAAGCACTTTGTGTAGAACTAAGTAGAAGAGATGAGCACCAAAGAATCAAAGAAGTGGAATGAATTCCAAGAAGGAAGAGAGAGAGGGACCAATTTTTAGGAGGAGAAAAAGTCTTGGGTGGGTTTGCTTTTATAGGCACAAGGCTAGCTTTGTGTGAATTTGAAAGTTTCCAATGTGAGCTCTCTCCTTTTAGCTTGTTTCTAATTTGTGCTTTGACTTTCTCATTCTTTGATTTTCATATTAAACTTATTTCTAAACCTTGTTTCTTGCAAGCTAAGCAATGCTAAATTACACAATAGAGATCCTTCAAGATCAATCTAGAAGCTTTCTCACATAGGAAACTAGCTTTTATGAATGATTTTCGTCCAAAGAGGGCTGCCTAATGTTTGAGCTCGTTTTTGACCTACTTAGAGGCTGACTCACAAGACGTTCGGAACAAGTATAATTGCGAATTTTTTGGAGTAGAAGGTAAAAAGTTATGGTGTAGACACCCCATTTTGACCGGACCATTTTCCTCAGAGTCGAATAAAATTTTGAAATCGAATAAGGTCCCGAAGTTGGACAGGTCTCTGTGGGACCCGATCCCACGAGAGGGGGTGGGGCGCGAGCCGCTACGATCTCTCTTGGTCTCTCGTACCCACGCGATTGGCGTGTGCATTTTATTATTAG
Organism: Tasmannia lanceolata; assembly: GCF_043159265.1. Classification (NCBI taxonomy): domain Eukaryota; kingdom Viridiplantae; phylum Streptophyta; class Magnoliopsida; order Canellales; family Winteraceae; genus Tasmannia; species Tasmannia lanceolata. Next base: position 30,785,475 of record NW_027518714.1, on the reverse strand, counting down.
TTTTAATTCATCTTTTATGTGAACTTGGGATCACTAAGGCAATCCGAATTCCACACAAAAGAGACTGACAGAGTCGCCACCTAGATGTGGGATCTAGGACCCATAATTAACCAGAAATCTAGACTCGCTACCTGGTTACAAGAATGGAAGGTATGGGGAGTTATCCACCACATGCACCATTCCTGCCCGATAATCGGTCTTCAATTCCAAAAGTTAACTCTTTTAAATTTATTTTAAATGGCTCATCCAACTCTCTGTTAATGTGCGAACTAAGTGACATGGCATCCTAAAATCTAATTTCAATGTAGATCCTAAGTGTGTATCTTGATTTCTTTATTTGTCTGGATTCAATCTAAGTGAAAGTTCTCCTAAAATTCTAATTTCATGAAAAATCCTAAGTGATTTGATTAAGCATTTACAAGAAAATTAATATACAAAACACCACAATTTGTTGTGGTGCCGACTCGCGGTTGGTATGCCATCAGACATCCAAGCTGCCTACGTACCTAAGCCTCACTGGGATCAGAGTCGACGTAGTTCGGTGCACCTAAGCTAAGCTATTTATGCCTAACTCAACTAAGACACCGATCTAGACTGGAGTGACTGTTTCAACAGTTTCAAGAGAAGTTATTTAATTCAAGTTGAGGATTTTATTATCTTAAGATTTCATCTAAGATGCTATATGATTCTCATCTAAATGCAAGTTGTTCCTTAGACTAATGCAGGTTAGCCTACATCCTAGTTTACTAGGCTTGTCCTAGGGAAAGATGGGGTGACTAGTGTGACTAGACCTAAGGCACGGTTGCTATCCATAGCATGTGTACGTGATGAGGCTGGACTCCAAACTCTAGGACTCCTAAAACCTAAGACTGCCTAAAACTTAGGACAAGACACGACACCAGTGTTCCTAAATTGGGCTCTGAGGGTTCTTATGATAGAAACCATAATCCAATGGTTCCGAGAGACACGAGATGAATCGATTTCAGTTCTTGAAGTTAATGAATTTCAGATTTCAAAGATTTTCGATTTCTGGACAATTAAGGAATACCAATGGTTCTAAGGTTTACCAATTTCGGCCCAGAATAGCATCCAAGGAAGGGAATCGTGCGCTCTTTCCTTGCGCAATTTAATACTTAGGTTATAGCACCTTATTGCCTGGCATATCTCAGGATTTCCGTGGACAGTAACCTCGGAGCCAACAACGTGCTATAGCTTAAATATTCAAATTGTCAAAGATCGAGTGCAATAGGGATACGATTATGGATGTGCTGGCCATTTTTCCAGGAAAATCTAAAGATCCTAAGATTTCTGTTTCAATGGATTAAGGAGTTAATATATGACAGAGATTTAAGTTTCTTTAGAGATTTTCAGATGATTTTCAATTAATTTCGGATTTTCAATGAATTTTCTCAATTTTAAACATATGAGTGATTTTACAAGTGAAACTGTTGCAAACAAATTCGAAATGAGTTTAAACTTCTACAACAGCAAGATATGATGAGATGTAGCTTATTAGAAGAGTTTTGCAGGTTTTTACATTAAGCTCATATTTAATTTTGATTTAACAATTAATTGACCAGATTGCAAAAATAACACGGAAACTACTAGAAATAGATATCTAAATTCAATGCAATTTCTACAGTAGTAAGATATAACTAAAAATAGTATGCTGTGAGATTTTCATGAATTGTAGAAACTATTTACTATCAATTTCGGATTTTTCAATTTTCAAACCAGATTATGAATTAACACTACACCCCATACGAAACAAGATCTCAATCACTTGAAACTTTTACAGCAGTAAGAAATATGAAATATAAGACTACCGTAAAAATTTTGAGAATTTTGTCTGTGATCTGATGTCAGTAAAAATTCCCCCAAAATCAATTTTCAAAGAAAACATAAAATAATATACCAAACAAATTCTAAAAATTCTCAAAAATTCATGGTAGAATGTATCAATAGCATATTATTTTTTCACATAATTTCATTAATTTTGGAATTCGTTTAGTATATATTTTATTTTTCTTCGTCGAAAAGATATTTTTGAAGAGTTTTCTATTTTTAAAACACGATTTTTGAGAAAATTACGATTCCGGAAAACGTCCTCCAACCTTGTTCTGATGTGATGAACACAAGAAAAATTCCAAAAAATAGATCATCCTGAGATGGCTATTTTTTCGAATTTCGTAATTACTCGGCCATTATTTTAAATAAAATTCCACTCTTCACTCAAATTCTAAAAAACCGTTATTCCAATGTCCGATCCGATCCGATAGTTATTTTACCCTATTTAAGTAGAACATCGTATTAAATTTCAGGACGAAACGGATTTGAAACACCCATGCAGATCATGAATTTAAGCACACACATTTAATATTGAATTAAAATCATTTAAATGCTTAAAAATCATGCAAAAATCTAAAAAAATACCAAATAATTTCAGAAAAATTCGAGAACTGTGTACCAACCTGTGATGGAGTTCTTCGCTGAATCCGAGAGCTGAAAAAATCTGAAAAATCTCACCGACGTGCAATTCGCTCCGCTTTCTTTCCTTTTTCTTTTTCTTTTTCCTTGTTTTTCTTTTCTTTGCTTTTCCCACTGTGAATGAGGAGGAGGGAGGTAGGGAGAAAGAGTGATTGGGAATTGTGAGAGTGGTAGAGTGTTTGAGAGACACGGAGAGTGTGAGTAGCGAGAGGATGAAGAAAAACAAAACAAAAAACGGATGCTCTGTTTTTCTTTAAAACATAACTTGAGCCCCCTTTGTGGAGATAGAGGGGTGAGAGTGAGAGAACGAAACATAAAATGAGAGAGATAGAGGGATGGGATTGAGAGAATGAAATAACAGAGAGGGTTCGAGAGAGAGAGATACAGAGGGAGTGAGTGAGGGTAGGCTGCTGTGTGAGAGGTGAGAGGGATGAGAGAAAGAGTGATGAGAGTGGGGGTAAGCTGCTGTGTGAGAGGTGAGAGGGATGAGAGATAGAGTAATGAGAGTGGAGGTAGGCTGCTGTGTGAGAGGTGGATAGAGAATGAATGGGGGGGAGATTCTATTTCTTTTTTTCTTTCATTTTTTTTTTCTTTTTTTCAAAAGAAACCGACACTCTGTTTTTGTAAAAAAACAGAGGTGGCTCGGCTGCAGAATGAGGGAGTGAGAGATGGGGAGAGAGAGAGGAAGGGGGTTGAGAACAGTTAAGGATGGTGGAAAACAAAGAGAGAGAGAGAGAGAGAGAGAGAGAGAGAGAGAGAGAGAGAGAGAGAGAGAGAGAGGGAGAGAGAGGCACAGAGAGTGCGCTCTGTTTTTCGGTTTTCTTCTTCTTTTTTCTTTTTTTTTTCTTTTAATGGGCTGAAGGGGTAGGGGGATAGATGAAGGAGATAGAGAAACAAAGGGAGAGTGGGGAAGAACTAAGCTAGAGAGGGTGAGATGGATAGAAATAGAGGGATCATGGGGAAGATGAAAAAACCGTCTCAACAGAGGGGAGCTCCCGTTGCTTTTTTTTCTTCCTTTTTTTCTTATCAGAGAAGGCTGCCCCTCCTAGAAGAGGTAGGGAATCCTCCTTAAGCCAGAGAGAGAGCTGCCAAAATTATCCATGTCTTCCCAATAATGGCCGAGTGCATTGTCATAAAAATTGCAATAAAAACCTTTCTCTAAGTGAGCAAGAAAATGTTGCACTACACTTATTCCTTTTTTAATAGGATTTCGGTGGATATTTTTGGCCCAAATCGAATTTTTGCCGTGAGCACAGAATCATAATAAGGAAGGAAGGGAGAGTATCATGCATGTATGATTTATTTCTTTTTTCCTTTCAGCCGACCATGCAAACATGAGTGTGAATATCAACCTCCTTCTTAAAATGTTTAATTGCCAAGTATATCTCAAGATGGGGCCCACCCCATGGAGCCATCCGAACGATTAGTTGCACCCAGCGAATCCTTTTTGTCGCATAATCTGAACTGTCCATTAAACATGCATTAATATATGAATTAGTTGCGCCCCTCTAAATCATTTCGGTGGGCCGATCCGAGCCGCTTAATTGGATGGGCTGCATGCAAGTTGATGGCGCCCCAAACACATTGGTGTAAGATGATCTGGATCGCTCATTTAATAAGCCACATTATCTTGAATGAAACAATAGTAGGCCCCACTTAAAGTTGGTCGAACATGTCTTTCTTCCAAAATTGCGATTTTAAACATTAGTGGGCCCACTTTTTCCCCCACGCACGCCCATTCCAGTTTACATACCCATTTCAGTTAGATGATCAAAATGGGCCCACCTAAGGGGTCCAAATTCTCTCTTGCTTGGATTCTTCCGAAAAACCCTTCTCAATCACTTAGCGGGAACATGCAAAACACGACAAAAACGACCAAAATATTTAGAAATGTAACAGACGGATGCGGAAAGGAAAGACATTTGAAAACCGATAGAAAAACACTAATTTCTTTATCGATTAAGGCAGAGCAAAATGGGGGTGTCTACAGTCCTTGAAGCCAGCCATGATATCCCAAAGTTGAGATGAAATCTTGAAATTGAAATTCCAGAAGACGCAAGCCCTAAATACAAAGAGAACCCGAATTTTACCTGTCCATTGTACCTACCCATAGGTACAAAGTTCCCAAAAAATGGTTAATATTCCCAAATGTATGCTTGCAAATTTTCAAGTGAATCGGACAAGAAATGGAAATTAAGATGGGTCGAGCTAGTACAATTATCAAAGCATGGATGTGTCAATATCATTTCCCTAAGTAAGCAAGAAAGGGAGTGCTTGTAACAGTTCTCATTTGCAAAGAAAAGAAAAGAAGAAACTATTTTCTCTACCCTAAGCTACCCTCTGGTTGTGTAAAAGGGTGGTCATAATGCACTTGAGAAGGGCTGTACCAGGGAGAATGGGGGGGCGCAAATTTATCACTTCCCTTTACAAAACCCCATCGAATTAGGGTTTAAGAGGATCGGATTTTTTGAAAAAGGGATATACCTCATTTTTTTGCAGCCGCAAGAAAAAAATCCAGAGGAGAGAGGGAGCCGAGGCACCACCACCGTCATCCACCACCACCTCTGCACCTCCACCGAACCACCACCTATCACCATCCTTCTCACCCCTGCAGATTTAAAAAAAAAAAAAAACCCTCTTCCACAGCCACTTTCTTCTACCCCTAAACCCTCTTCCTCCACCTCCATTACCGCAAGCAACCACCACCACCGACCCTACCTCCACCATCTTCCACATCCCACCTCCACCATCTCCTTTATTGATAAACCCATTTCGTTTCCCCCATTTCAGAAACCCACCAACAGCAACCCCCAAAGCCTAAACCCTCTTTCTCCACCTCCATTACCGCAACCACCCACCACCACCACCAGCCACCATCCTCAAACCCGAAATCCGAAACCCATCTCCACCGCACCAGCCACCATCCTCCACCCCAAACCCGAAACCCAAAACCCATTTCCACCGCACCACCACCAGCCACCATCCTCAAACCCATTGCCGACGCCCATAACCTCCATTACCATAATCCATCACTTCGAAAACCCTCATCCACCCTCACCTTCTCCAACCCCCACCTCCAAGACCGAAACCCACTTCTACGCCAAACCCATTTCAAAAACCCATAGCCACCACCACCGGCCTCCCTCAAACCCTCAAACCCTCTTTTCCTTTCTTTAAAAAAGAAAAAAGAAAAAAAGAAAACAGAGAGATAGAAAGAAACAGAGAGAGAGACAGAGAGAGAGAAAGAGAGAGAGAGAGAGAGAGAGAGAGAGAGAGAGAGAGAGAGAGAGAGAGAGAGAGAGAGGTTCGGGGTCGTTTTCCCCAACCTCGTTCCTGCTGACCGTTTGCTCCGGGCACCATCCACCACCATTTTCTCTTACCCATTAAACCCACTTGGGTTTTCTTCCATTTGCAACCCCTTCTCCCTTCATTTCAAAAACCCATCTCATCCACACCTCCATTTTAACCTAAAATCCGACCCTACCCCTACCTCTATACCCACTTAGACACCCATTGCCAAACTTCCCAATCTCTAGCCACCACTTCTTCCACCGGCAGCCATCCCCATCATATCCTCTTCTCTTTTTCCCCCAAAATCTACACCCATTTTCACCATTGCTTCAACCACCATCCTCTCTAGCCCCAAACCTGGAAGCCCCATTCACCTAATCCAAACCCATATCAAACCCACTTCAAAACCCACTTTGATTTTTATCAACCTCTCTCTCCCTCTCAGATCGTTACGGAGATTTCGCGGCATTGTCAAGAATTCGAGGAAGGGCAAAGGTAAAAGGGCACGATTCTCACCGGCCTTTCACTCGAATTATTCTGGTAATTTACCTGACCCCTTTATCTCCTCTCTGTGGTTCTTAATTTTCTCTTGTTAAAGATTGGGTTCTTTGTTCTCTCCCTTGGGTTGGCTCAGAAATTTCAATATCCATTGATTTTATTTAAATAGCTTTATGGGTTTTTGAAGCAAATGTCTTTTTTTTTATTTAGGAAAATTTTAACAACCAAGATTCTTTGACTTTGATAAAATTGAACCCCATTCAATTTCCAGGTCTAGGATTATATATCTTACCTGAAGATAGTTCATTTGCCTACTTGTTATTTTTGGGATGTGTTCTTTCAGGCTTAGTCAACCGGTGAACCTCCTTGTTCCAAAGTTAAACTATCTCATGGCTGCTTACCTCGGTCATCTTTATCTGAAAGAATAAAAGTAGTGCCCATTTTCTCACTCACGCCTATTTGAGTTCCAGGCGATGACAGAATGTTTCTTGAGCCATCCCTTCGCCCCTCATGTGTCTTTGCTTATCCCATCATTTCTCATGGGCTTAGGGATTTTCCCATCTTTGAGGCCATCCTTTCTTACAGAGTTTAAGGATTCCTTCCTCTCTGAGATGATCATTTTCTACAGGGTTAGGGATTCACTTCTTGCCTTCTTCGGGTTCATCTCTCTTCACGTTCCTGGGGATTCTCCTTGCATTTCGGGATCCCATCGATTTTGGGAACATCTCGTCGGGTTTCGGCGATGACGGACGGCAACCTCTTGAGCCAAAACCCCCCTTTCGATCAAAAGGGATAAACATACATAAAAATCAAATAACAAAAAATCCAAAAAAACATTAAAAAAAACTCTCAAAGCGTTTTTTTTGAAAAGTTGTGTCGAACTACGTTGGCTTGATCCCTTTCTACAGGGTACGTAGGCAGCTTAGGATCTTCATCCCAAGTTCAGTCAAACTTTTCAATAAAATCATTTAAACCCTTCAAAAAATCATTTCAGCATCTAAAAATATCTTTCAAGCTTTTCTCAAAAGTACAAAACCCAAAACGGGCAAGGATGGTGATTGCCAGGTCACTCGGAGCCTTCTTTTCATTTCATTTCCGATGTTGATCGTGGTTTGCCGGTTTTATCGATTTTTCGACGTTTTATTGGATTTTGGGATGGGCGACGACGTAGCGTGGCCCCTTTACAGGGATTGTCCTCACTGAGTCCAACGATAGGCTATGACGATCGCGAGACTTGTCCGATCTTTAATGGATCAGGATCACTGAGCTCGATTCCTTTAGAATTGTTCCCTGAGTCTATCGTATGTCCCATTTTCTTTTCCCTGGCATTTTGGGTTTGCGCACACCATCTATTTTCTGATCCCTTTCTTTCCTCGCATCTTTTAGCTTATCGTGTGTTTGTCTTTGGTTCCTTGTGTGTTTACTTTCAGCTTGCTTATTCCTTGTGCGTTTAGTTTCACATGCCTAGCTGTAGATATTTACTGCTTTTCTGCTTATCATATCTGCTATTACTTGCCTAGCTGTAGCTGTGCATGCGGATGTTATTGCTTTCCTAGATGTGATGGGTTAGGAGTAGATGCGGTGAGTCAGGATTTGGATGTTTATTTTCTTTTGCCCATCCCCGGGTCATGCATGCTTAGATAGACGTTCATTCGGGGATAATCATTCCCATTTCACATGATTTTAGCTCAAAACTCTTCAAAATTAATTAAAAATGGCATAAGAGACCATGTGCTTGCACTTGGGCGAATTGGGGGCGCTTAATTCCTTCCCCATTCGTCATCAGGCACGGACTTTTGTATCTCTGGTTATCCGTTGCAACAGAGTATTTCATGGGATCTAGGGCCTACTTCCTTGGATGACGACTCTTCTTTGTTATAGGTACGTCTTGGTTCCGTGCTGGTCCTTGAATCGAGAGGTATCTCATTTATATCGCCACCCATGCTGTGAGTGGCACCATTTTAAAGAGTTCCTTGGTAGAGCTCTCCTTCACATTGTGGAGATCTTAGAGGATCGGCGTGGGATCTCGTGTCCCTCGCCCGCCGTCCTCGGGATCGGGGTCCACATATGGCTATTTTACTAACCTGATCATACTAGCCATTTCTAATTATAACTCTTCCTTCTTTTCATTCTTTTTTTTTTCAAAACACGTCAAATATGACATCACTATCCCACCTCGTCCATGTTGGGCACCCAACTAAGTGGGCCACCCATGGGGGGCGCCCACTTATGTGGCTGACCCACATGGGTGGGTCCACTTGGGCCCCTTCCTATGTGGGCTTTGCCCAATGGGCCTTCTCACATGGGTTTTGGATTTTTTTCATAAAAATTTAATACAATTCTTTTAAATTCAATATTTTATGGATGGACCTAACCCATGTGACCTTTATGGTGCACCTATAACATATGGTTGAACCATCCCTTTTAAAGAAATAAATTTTGGACCAAAACACCCCTATTTGACCATTACCCACCAAAATGCGACCAAAATACCCTCAAATTGGTTCATTTTTAAAGGGGAAACTTAAAAATAGAAAGTTTTCGTGGTCAAACCTCAAAAATAGAAAGTTTTTAAATTTGCTTCTTTTTTAGGGTAATATCAAACAGGATCACTTGGCATTCCCTGAAAATGCCCAAAATACCCTCAACACTCAAAATTTTCAAATCAAGCGAAACCCCTGAGAGGTTCTAAAATTAGCAGGTTTTTCAAAATTCATGTAATCACTTAAGATTTCTCAGACACAACCCGGGGGTCAAATGAAACACATTGAAAATGACCAAATTACCCCTGTGCTGCAAACATTGATAAAATTAGGAAAAACCCTGAGAAATTCCAAAAATAGTAGGTTTTCTTACTTGATTGGAAACTTGAATTCTCATTTTTCGGAGACTAATGGAATCCCCTAGAGACCTTCGTGATTGCGAATCAACTTTAAAACAAAATGAGGTCAATTTCACCCTATATTGCAAGAATGCCTAACCTAATGCAGATGACTGACACAGACCAAACAAACTTTTCACTTTTTAAAGCGTAGCCAAATGGGAGTGTCTACAATAGCACAACACTCATGGCAAACAATTAGTCCATAAACGACTAATCAATTTGAGTTTGTTAATCATCAAAACAAGGTGATTGAATGAACCCATGAGAACCCTTGGGCTAACAACAACACATGACTTGCGGACCCACACACACAAACTCTCTTACTGTCTCTTGTTACTTACTTAACAAGGACATGTATATATACATATATCAACATATATATACATATATATTTAATTAATATCCACATTAATCTATCAGATCATATCCGTCCGTGCAATTACATAAAATCTGAAACCCTGATCCATTTGGATGTTAGTGAGTCAGTCGAGTTGTGAGTGGGATCGTCGCAGGATCTAACGGTCAATCCTGCAGAACCCTATGGTGGGCCCCACTGCGATCTCGCTCTGTAGTTAAACTACACTCGCATTAGACCAGTGGCCTCCATTGAGACGTAACCCTGAAGATGACTGTCAGATCATCTTACCCCTAATCACATCATATATGTGCAAGTCCTTTCTTCGTAACCATATCTACTGACTTGAGTCATACGGAAGGTGGATACCATTTACCCCCTTGGACCACTCTTAGTATACCATTTTGATCAAGTGGTGTTCGGCATCCAAATGCATTTGTAAAATCCTTTGAAAACAATTCAATGTTTCATAAAACTTTCCGATAAACATTTTATCAAATCCGCATGGTCAGGCTATTTAATAGGCCTACCGCTCTAAGAAAATTGTAGATGTCAATCCCTAAATTTTAGGACAAAGAATCCGTTGTTGAGTATCACTATTGGTCTCGAGGGTTTGCTCTAGGATAAAGCTCTATCAAAATGGGACTTTAATATAGAATCATTATACGATAGACTAACACCTTGGAACGGGCCGACAGACCAATAAGATCCCTCAGGTCTAAGGACTTATGAAGGGTCCTATCTGGAAGAACAACTTTATACTTTCTTGTCCACAAGTTATTCTTTATTTGATCCAGTTCAGTTACGCGATCCAATCGTCGCACCTACTCTTCTTGCTTAGGGTCCACTACCTAGATGACTGAGATAAGTCACCTCACGACACGTGCATGTAGGCAAAATTGGTGCTAGTTGTATACATAAAAAGATGTCCAGTCTCTTTCCCAACTAGGAACTATTAAGACTTGCATAGAACCGAGATGCCATGTCTCCTTGCTCTCTTGGATCTGTGAATCCTTTGAGCATGGTATTTCTACTATGCTACCTAAGGACGAATATGTGTCAATAAACAAGCACATCACACACATTCATTAATATAATTACCCATTCAAGTCATGAAATAAACCTTTATTAATTTATTAATTTCATTCTGTTAGTTTTCAGGGCATATAGTCTAACAATCTCCCACTTGCCCTCAAAGCCAGTCATGCATGTATCTTAGTCCCATTTTCTCCAAAAGCTTGTGAAAAACCTTTTGACTAAGGGACTTGGTCAAAGGATCTGCCACGTTGGCCACTGAAGCTACTTTACCTATGGCCACATCCTCTCTGTCGATAATCTCTCGTATTACATGATAATTCCGAAGGAAATGCTTTGACTTCTGATGAGACCTTGGCTCCTTTGCTTGAACGATCGCCCCACTGTTATCACAATACAGCTTAATAGGTCTCTCAACAGAGGGTACGACTCTAAGTTCGTCTATAAACTTCCACAGCCATACCGCCTCCTTTGTCGAATCACTCGCAGCGATCTATTCCGCCTCAGTTGTGGAGTCTGCTGTGGTGTCCTGCTTGCAACTCCTCCATGAAACTGCTCCATTAGCTAAGATGAAGACAAAACCTGATGAGGATTTCATGTCGTCCACATTTGACTGAAAATCCGCATCAGTATATCCAGAAACGACTAATTTGTCTCCTCCATATACTAAACAATAATGTTTAGTTCTTCTAAGGTACTTAAAAATATGTTTAACTGCTGTCCAATGCTCTGGACCTAGGTTTGATTGATATTTACTAACCACAGTTACAGAGAAACAAATATCTGGCCTTGTACACAACATGGCATACATCAAGCTTTCCAGTGCCAAAGCGTATGGAATCGTGCTCATTTCTTCCTTCTCTTCAAATGTCTTGGGAGATATCTTCTTAGAGAACTTGATTCCATGCCTAAAAGGTATTAACCCTTTCTTGGAATTTGCCATATGATACTTGGCCAATATCTTATCTATGTAAGCTTCATGTGATTGTCTAAGTGTCCTAGTCCTACAGTCTCTAAACAATTTAAGGCCAAGGATATAAGACGCTTCACCCATATCCTTCACAGCAAAGGTACTAGATAGCCATACTTTTTTATTAGACAACATTCCAGCATCATTCCCAATGAATAGAATTTCATCTACATACAAAATAAGAAATGTCACAGCACTCCCACTGACCTTTTAATAAACACAAGCTTCATGTATGTTTTGTTTATAGGTAAACTCTTTGACTGCTTGATCAAAACGAAGATTCCAACTGCGGGATGCTTGCTTTAATCCATAAATGGATCTTTGCAACTCGCACACTTTCTGACTTCCTTCTCCGGTAGCTTCAAAATCTTCTGGCTGGATCATATAGATATCCTCTTGAATGTTTCCATTCAAGAAAGCGGTTTTGACATTCATCTGCCATATTTTGTAGCATAGTGTGCTGAGATAGCTAATAGAATCCTAATAGACTTTAGCATTGCTACTGGTGAGAAGGTTTCCTCATAGTCAATTCCAACCTTTTGACTATATCCCTTCTCCAGTAAGCGTGCTTTGTTGGTCTCTACCTTACCGTCGGGGCCTTTCTTCCACTTGAAGATTCATTTGCATCTAATGGGCTTAATGCTCTCTAGTGGATCGACTAAAGTCCAGAACCCGTTAGTGTACATGGAGTCCATTTCGGATTTCATAGCTTCCATCCATTTTTCCGCATTGATGTCTAACATCGCTTCTTTGTAGTTAAGGGGATCATTATCATTTTTATCTGAAATCATATCATATTTTTCACCTAAGTAGACTAATCTATCAGGTTGAGTGATCACCCTTCTACTACGTCGGAGTGTTTGTATAAGATAGTGGGCTTTTTGCTCAGTGTCTTCTCTTTCCATTGGAGTTTCAGGTTGCACTTCCAAGGCAATCCTGTTGCTCTTGACAGTATCTTGGATGAACTCGTCTTCCAAAATATTTCATTCTTGCTTACAAAATAGTTTTGCTCGCTTAGGTTATAGAATTTATAACCCTTTGTTTCCATAGGATATCCAATGAAAATACACCTTTCAGTTCTTGTCTCTAACTTATCAGCACTTATCTTTTTAACATGTGCGGAACACCACCATATCCACATATGATTCAATGAGAGTTTTCTACCTGTCCATATCTCATATGGAGTAGATGGTACTGATTTAGTTGGGACACGATTTAAGACATAGAGCGCCGTTTCTTAGGTATATCCCCATAGAAACAGGGGTGCTTCTTCGAAACTCATCATAGACCGAACCATGTCCAACAACGTCCTATTTCTACGTTCTGAAACACCATTCAATTATGGTGTTTCAGGTGGGGTCCATTGAGAGATGATTTCATTTTCCTTAAAGTAATCCCTAAAGTCATCCAAAAGATACTCTCCACCTCTATCAGAGCGAAGAGTCTTTATTCTTTTATTTAATTGATTCTCTACTTCATTCTTGAACTCTTTGAACTTTTCAAAGGTCTCAGACTTACGTCGCATAAGGTACAAATATTCGTACCTTGAATGGTCATCCGTAAAAGTCACGAAGTATAATTAGCCCTCCTCTTGCCGGATGAGAAATGGGACCACATACATCACTATGTATAATCTCCAACAAATCATGGGATCTTCTACTCTTGCCCTTGAGGGGAATTTTGGTCATTTTACCTTGAAGACATGGTTCACAACTTGGAAAAAGTTCTACTTGGATAGAATCCAATGGACCATCTTTTACCAATCTTATAATCCTATCTAGGTTAATATGGCCTAATCGACGATCCCATAGATGTGTGGGATTGGTCGTATTCATTGCCCTTTTGAGGTTTGGAATATTCTGAATAGGAATATCCTCAATGTTGCATTTTCTAAAGCATTTACTATAAATAATCTATCAACTAATGTACCTTCTGTGATAAAGGAATTACCATGTTTGATAAAACCACTACTTTTATTAAAACTTGTAGAATAACCATCAATCGATAGTTTAAAAACTGAAATCAAATTTCTTCTAATGGAAGGTACATAAAGACAATTATTTAAACGTAAATATCCTCCTAAAAAATGCTAGTAGTAGATCACCCACAACTTAGACTGCAACCATTGCATCCGTTCCAACCTGTAGGTAAAGTTCGCCATTAGTCAACTTTCTACTTTTCCTGAACCACTGCAAAACATTGCATACATGTGAGGTTGCACTAGTATCCACACACCAGGAATAAGCAGGATCAATCAAATTGGTTTCTGCAACAAAGATTTGCAACATACCTTCAGAAGTCTTGTTGCTCTTTTTAGTTGCTAAGTAACCCTTGCAATTGCGCTTCCAGTGACCAAATTTTTCACAGTGGAAGCATGCACCATTGGATTTGGTTGACTTCTTCTTGAAAGTTTTCTTATTCTTGACTTTGAAAATATTTTTCTTAGAACCCTGGCCTTTACCCTTTCTTTTTCCCTTGCCTTTCGGTTTGGGAGTTGAAACTACATTAGCTTCAACTAGGAAAGAGAATTTTTTATTCTTTTTTTGAAGATCCTCAATAGATTGAAGGTGATTCAACAATTCTATTAACGTCACTGACAGTTTGATGATATGGCAATTCATGACAAAGTCATTGAATGATGGTGGTAGGGATGCTAACACCATGTCAACTTGCGACTCACCATCTAACATGGCCCCTAAAACTTCGAGCTCCATCATCTTAAACATGTGATCTCTAACTGGGGTTCCTTCCACCATTTTAGTGGAAACCAGGCCCTTAATCGCTATTTGTCTGGCACTGCGATTTTATTGTCCAAACATCTCCCTAAGATTGTGTGTAATATCAATGGATGAAGCCATTCCGACATGTTTTTGTTGCAACACGTTCAACATCGACCCAAGGATATAGCACGTATCCATTTGGTCATCTTCATGCCATTTTATGGCTCTGTCCCTGACATCCTGGGGAGCATCGGGACCAGGCAACTCAGGTGCCTCAGTAGTCAAGATCTAATGAACTTTCGCTGCTGTGAGCACTACGGTTAAGTTCATCTTCCAGTCCACGTAATTTGGATCAGTAAATTTGTTGTCTTCAAGAATCCTAGCTAATAGATTGAAGGATGCCATATCTATTGCAAAGGAAAGAGGCACAATATAAGCAAAAATAACCATTTTAGATTTATCATGACATGTAACCATTAGATCTGGGTAATTGATCTGTAATGGTATTGCCCATATCTTGTCTCATTTATGTGCCCCTCAAACACATAAGTCAAAAGAAATAGCATGATTTCTCCAGTGGGCATCAAATGCTCATTAACAACAACTTTGTTAAGTACGAGTGGATTCATCTAATCCATCATATTATTAATATGATATCCGATTTGATTTTGGCCTCTAAGTATCACAGTGTATCTATCATTTGGGCATCAACACTCTTTGCTTGGTTAAGTTAACACCCATTGCCTCGGAATCATTTTACAAAATATACTAACTTCTGCTTTGGCATATGACTAATGTATTTTGCAAATATCCCTTATCCTTATAGGAATCTATTAGTTACTCTAGATAAAAAATCAAGATCGGCTTCTGCTTTGGCATATGACCGTCTTGTTCTCTAAACTAGCCAACCAATAGATAGCTATGGAGGGCCATGGAGATTAATCCATTTGATTTAAATCCCCATTTACAACTTAATATTTTATAAGGAGGGTTTCTTTTTGTTAGCCTAAGAGCTTCACATGTACCCAATTTTGATAGATCACAAACCTATATTGATTGAAATAAAATGGATTCATGACTTGTTCGCAAAGATCTGTGTATCTAGCAGGTCAAGAGAATCATAGTTATGGTGGCTAGCAATTAATCTTAAGCAGCAATCAAGCATGAAGAGCAAAAGGAAGTCAAGTGAGAATGAAGCCATGAGGAGCCAAGCAAACGAATTCTTGAAGATCTGGAGATTCGAAGACTAGAACTTAGACAACTAGGCTAGGGCCAAGTTTATTTTCAAATAGTATGTACAAGATCTCTCATGACTTGTATTCTTGCTAGGGCACAAAGTGGTTTTTTTTCAAAACAAGCTTAAAAACCATGTTTTTGTCTCAGACGGACGACCCTAAAAAACGGACGTCCGCGGAGTGTACTGTTTTACCAGAGAAGTTTTATAAAAGAAATTCCAGTGAGAATCTCGGATGACCGCAATATTCGGACATCCGTTATTCTGGACGTCCGCGAAACTTCCAGCCGCCTGTGAACGTCGCGATTTGAATTTTAAAATTTAAAATTGATTTCCTAAATCACGGGATTTGATAAATCTTCTTTGTTTGGAAAGTAAAACGGGCAAATCCTCTTTGATTTCTATAAAAAGGGTTCCATGCCTTCATTATAATTATCAAAAGCTTTTGAAAAATCCTTGAAACTATTTTTGCATTACTGATCTCTTACCTTGATGTGCACTAGCTTGTGATTCTTGTCAATTGAGAGATCATAGGTTCAGTTACTGTAATACCTCTTTAGTGAGAAAGCCTTGAGAGTTGTATCAAGCCTAAAAAGAGGCTAGAGAGTTCTTTACCCCGTTATTCAAAACATTTGTAGTGTGATGGTGTGGTGGGAGAGACGAGTTCTCTATTGGTGCTGTAAGCCTTTCCGAATCGGGCTTGGTGTGAATTCAGAGATTTTTAGTGGAGAAGCCAAGGAGACAAACTTGGCAAAGTGGACGTAGGTTCTCGACGCGGGAGACCAAACCACTATAAATCGCGTGTGTTGTGTGGATTGCATCTTTCTCTTCTCTCTCTTGGTGATCGGTAGCACTCTTCCTTTTTACTTTATATTTTCAAGACAAAATACAAAAATCTAGTTTTATAAATTAAATTCAAAAATTGAAAAAGATACCCAATTCACCCCCCTCTTGGGTTGCCAAATAGGATTTCAATTGGTATTAGAGCACCAGGCTCTTACATATAGGTTATTCTAAAAATGTAAAAGAGAAAAAGATCCATGTACACCTCTTCCTTATCTTCCCACACCATTGAAGGACAATCTTCAACTAGACCACTGTATTTCGATGGATCCAACTATGGATATTGGAAGTCTAGAATGAAGATCTATCTCAAGGGCCAAGAATTTGGCATTTGGAAGATAATAGAGAAAGGATATAAAGAACCTACCACTGATTGTGATGAATGGAAAACTGAAGAAAAGGCAACCTTCACCTTGAACTATAAGGCTATGAATGCCCTTATTTGCTCTCTCTCTCTCCAGAAGAGTTAAAGAGGGTTTCTACCCTTAAAAACCCCAAAGAAATGTGGGATACTTTGGAGGTAACTCATGAAGGAACCAATTAAGTGAAAAAGACAAAAATAAATCTTTTACTAAGTGATCTAGAATCTTTTCGTATGAAAAAAGATGAAACTGTTTCCAGCATGTATACTAGATTCACTTACATTATAAATGAGTTGAAAGGTCTGGGTAAAATATTTCCCAACGAAGACCTAGTCAACAAGATTCACAGATCCCTCCCAAAGTCCTAGGATGCCAAGACAGAGGCTATTGAGGAATCCAAACAACTTGATCAAATCAAGTTGGAAGAACTTCTTGGATCACTAATTACCTATGAGATGAAGTTGAAGAAGAGAGAGTCCGAAGAAATTGAGAATCTTAAAGAAGATGTGAAAAGAAAAGGAATAGGATTCAAGGCGGAACTGGAGGATGATAGTAATGAAAGTGAAGAAGAGAGCATGAAAGCACTTGAAAAGGACATGCACTTCTCACCAGAAAATTTAAACGCTTATCAAAGTTTAATAGGAAGTTCAAGAAGGAGAAAGGACCAAAGAATGAAAAAGAAGGAGAGCAACCTCGATGCTTCCGATGCCACAAACTTGGACACATCCGGACCGACTGCCCACTCAACAAGCTTGATAGAAATACAAAGTTGGAGATCGGTACAAGAAGAAAGGGAAAGAAGGATTCAAGAAAAAGAGCTTCAGCGCAACCATTGATGGCTTGAGCTACTCATCTGGAAGTGACTCAAGTGATGAAAAAGAGTCAAACACCGCCTTCATAACTGATAGATATTCCTCTGAACAAGAGACAAGCAATGAAGAAAAGCTCTGCCATTCCAAGAAAGAAAATGGTTCCAAGGAAGAGTTTCACAAAGCTTTCATGGGATTTGAAACTCACGAAGATTCAGAAGAGGTAAGTAATACTTGTGAATTAAATGATGAATTATCCTTCACTTATGAAGAACTATATGATGCATGCGAGAAATTTCAAGAAGGTTTACTTCTTGAAGTTTCAAAAAATAAAAAATTGACTAAAAATTTGGACAAATTGTCCGAAGACCTTGAGTCAAGTAGAAAGGAATGCGAACAGTATAAAAATGAAAACAAACTATTACTTGAAAAGGTTAAGGAATTAGATTCCTTGAGTCAAGAATGCTTAAAAGAAAACAATAAATTAATGCATGATCTTGAACAACTGCAGTTAGAAAACAAAGAGCTAAAATGGGATAAAGAAAAGTTCAGTTTGAAATTCGCTCGGGGAAAAAATTTTCTGGATAAAATCCTTGATAGGAATGTACCTTATGGAAAGGAAGGTCTTGGGTACCAAAGTTTTCATAAGAAGCAAACCTATAAGGAAAGGACAAAAAACCTCTCTCAAAATCACTACCATGCTAGCACTTCATGAGCTAGTTCAAGAAAATCCACACCTACATGTCATTATTGTGGAATAGTTGGACATCTTATCTTTGAATGCAAAATTAAGAAATCTCCAAATTATGTGTGGATCAAAAAAGACAAGCTTTATGATACTAACAATGAAGGACCCAAAAAGATCTGGGTACCTAAATCAAAGGTCTAAAACTCTGTAATGTAGATGTGCTTGAAAAGTGGATCTGTCCGAGACAAATGATATCTTGACAGCGGGTGCTCAAGACATATGACATTTGATCCATCAAAGTTCTCATCACTCACAAGAAAAGAGCAAGGAAGTGTGACCTTCGGAGACAATGCCAAAGGTAAAATCATCGGAGAAGGTACTATTAAATTTAAGAATATCACAATTAATAATGTTCTCCTAGTTGATGGTTTGGTTCACAACTTACTAAGCATTAGTCAATTATGTGATAATGGTCATAATGTTGTTTTAAGAGTGAAAAATGCATAGTTAGGTTTGAGCATGATAATAAAATTAAATTTGTTGCTACTGGAGAAGGTAATGTTTATACTATTTTGCTAGAAGAATTAAATGGACAAAGTGTTACTTGTTTGACCTCTTTTGAGAATGACTCCTGGACTTGGCATAGAAGATTAGGTCATGCAAATATGGAAATAATTTCTAAATTATCAAGAAAAGAACTTGTAGATGGTTTGCCTACGTTAAACTTTCAGAAAGATCACATTTGTAGAGCATGCCAACTTGAAAAACAAATAAAAGAATCTTTCAAAACAAAAAATATAATCTCAACTTCAAAGCCACTGCCACTAATTGACATGGACCTCTTTGGTCCTATAAAGACAAGCAGCTTAGGTGGGAAAAAGTATGTGTTCGTAATAGTTGACAACTGTTCTGGATTCACATGGGTTATTTTCTTGGCATCAAAAGATGAGACCTTCAAAATGTTTTATAAATTGTGTAACCAATTACAAAAAGACAAAAGATGGCATATAACTCAAATAAGAAGTGATCGTGGAACAGAGTTTGAGAATTACCAGTTTAATGAATATTGCACTAAATTTGGAATCAATCACAATTTCTCAACTCCGAGAACACCACAACAAAACGGAGTGGTAGAAAGAAAGAACAGAGCCTTACAAGAAATGGCAAGAACAATGCTTCATAATAATAATATTTCAAGAAATTTTTGGGCCGAAGCCGTAAATACGGCTTGCTATGTAATGAATAGAATTTTAAGTAGACCTCATACAAATAAAACCCCATATGAACTGTGGAAAGGAAGAAAACCAAATAAAACCAAATATTAGTCACTTAAAAATATTTGGGTGTAAATGTTACATTCTAAACATTAAAGATAATCTGCACAAGTTTGATCCTAAACCAGATGAGGGAATCTTTAAAGGTCATTCAAACAGAAGGAAATCCTATAAAGTGTTTAATCAAAGAACTTTAATGATAGAAGAAGCTGTGCATGTAAAATTCGATGAAATGAAAAATGAAAAAAAAAGTAACCATTCAATTTGATGATGATGATCAAACAATTGTAAACCCACTTGAAAAGCAAAAGGAACAATTAACTAAAAGTAATGAAGAAGATTCTCTGGAAAGACTAAACGATCAAAATGAAGAAAATGAAACAGAAACGCAAGGAGAAGGGAGAGTGTGGAAAATAATGGATAGTCATTCAAGCTCCCAAATAATTGGAGAACTCTCAGAGGGAATGAAGATAAGATCGCACTACAGAAATATGTGCGAGCACTCGGCTTTTATCTCATAGATAGAACCTAAAACCATAGAAGAAGCTGAGCAAGATGAATTCTGGATGATAGCTATGCAGAAAGAGTTAAACTAGTTTGAGAGAAACAAAGTATGGAAACTTGTTCCAAGACCAAAGGATCACCCCATTATAGGAACTAAATGGGTCTTCAAAAACAAGGTAGACGACCATGACGATATTCAAAGAAATAAAGCTAGACTAGTAGCTCAGGGGTATAATCAAGAAGAGGGGATAGATTATGATGAAACATTTGCACCACTAGCAAGATTGGAAGCCATAAGAATGCTCATGGCATTTGCCAGTCATAAGAGATTCAACCTATATCAAATGGATGTAAAAAGCGCATTCTTAAATGGCTATATTATAGAGGAAGTATATGTGAAACAACCCCCAGGATTTGAAGACTTTGAGTTTCCAGACCATGTGTACAAACTTGAAAAAGCCCTATATAGTCTGAAGCAAGCTCCTTGAGCTTGGTACGAAAGATTGAGCATCTTTCTAATAGACAAGGATGAAATGGGAAAAGTGGATAAAACATTATTTATTAAAAAGAAAAATAACAACATTTTGATAGTTCAAATATATGTAGACGATATCATTTTTGGCTCTACTAATAAAAGTCTATGTGAAAAATTTTCTACGTGCATGCAAGGAGAGTTTGAAATGAGCATGATGGGAGAGCTGAAGCACTTCTTAGGTCTACAAGTGCATCAATTTAAAAATGGAATATTTATAAACCAAGAAAAATACACTAAAGCATTAATAAAGAAGTTCGGAATGAAAAATTTCCCAATTAAATCAACTCCTATAAGCACATCTGTCAAGTTTGAAAAGGATGAGACTGGCCCAAAAGTAGATCAAAAAAAGTATCAAGGAATGATTGGAAGTCTCTTATATTTGACAGCTAGCAGGCTCGATATCATGTTCAGTGTCTGTTTATGTGCAAGATTTCAATCAAACCCGCGAGAATCACACATATTTGCGGTAAAGAGGATATTCAAATACTTAAGAGGAACTACCAGCCTTGGAATATGGTATGAAAAGTCAGAAAATTTCAAGTTGGTTGGATTCTCGGATGCTGACTTTGCTGGGTGTAGGATAGACTGAAAAAGCACCAGTGGAACCTGCTAATTCTTGGAAGATGCCTAGTCTCTTGGTTTAGTAAAAAGCATAACTCTGTAGCTCTATCCACAAGAGAAGCTGAATATATAGCTGCAAGGGCTTGTTGTGCTCAAATCTTATGGATGAAAAACACACTTAAAGATTATGGTTTAGATATGAAATGTGTTTCCCTTAACTGTGATAACACTAGTGCCATAAATCCAACTAAAAATCCAATTCAACATTCAAGAACAAAACATATAAATATTAGACATCATTTTTTAAGAGACCATTCTTTTAAAGGTGACATTGCACTACAATACATCCATACAAGTGATCAATTAGCTGATATATTTACTAAACCATTGAATGAAGATCACTTTTGTGATATCAGGAGTGCATTAAATATGTGGTCAATTCAAC
This sequence comes from Tasmannia lanceolata, assembly GCF_043159265.1. Classification (NCBI taxonomy): domain Eukaryota; kingdom Viridiplantae; phylum Streptophyta; class Magnoliopsida; order Canellales; family Winteraceae; genus Tasmannia; species Tasmannia lanceolata. The sequence continues at coordinate 30,763,980 of NW_027518714.1, read as the reverse complement.
AAGTTAAAGAATTTAACTGATTGCTTGATTTGTTTGAAAGCCTAGATGTTCAAATTCCTAATTTAAAAATCACTCAATTGGTGCTCATGCACTGTTAATGGGAACGACACTGTCACTTAAATAAATCCACTTAATCATTGGCCATGGTTGACATCTAGCCTTCACTCATCTCAACCTTCATTAATTTTGATGTATATCCAAGCCTTTCATGTCACAAAAAATAATCCTCAAACAGTGACCTACACGGACAACCGCATTTTACGGCTGTCCATGATTCCGGACGACCTCACAAATACGGACATCCGCGCGACACACTGTTCGCGGCGCGAGATTCACTTATAAAAACGTCGTTTCGCCCAATTTTTTTCTATTTTTCATTTTCTTCTTCTCTTCCTCTCCCCAAATCCCTAAATCCCCTTCTTCTTAAACCTTCCAAACCCCTCTTCATCCTTCACCTTCAAACCCCTAATCCTCTTTCCTCTCTTTTCTATCAACCCATCTTTGATTTCATCCATTCCCTCAAACCCCCTTTCCAACCTTCCATCTTCTTCTAAATCTCTCTCTCTCTACTCGATTTTTTCTCTCTTTCTTCTCTTAAGCCTCTCGATTGATCAACCCTCTCAATCCTTCTAGATCTCTCACCTTTCTCCTTATCCCTCACAACCCCCACATCCCTCCATTTCAAAACCCTCTTTTTTGTGCGCTATATGGCGGAAAGTTCTTCATGCGCCGTTCGAGGAAAACGATCAAGGCGCGGACAACCTCAACCATCTTCTCCATCGCCCCTACCATGGGACCCAACTCCACGTCCATCTCGCCCTCCTGTGCGGGGTCCTGCGCTAAGCACCGCTTCCCGAAAAATCCTCACTGGACGGTATGTAGATTTTTCGTGGCATTACACGTTTTCCTCTTGTGTCTAATTTTGAATGTGTTGGATGGACCGGGATCCTTCACCTACAAGGATTCGTTTACGCGGCTCTTGTTCGAGAGTTTTTCTCGACTCTTTGTATTTCTATCGAGAACAGATTGTTTGAGTCCACATTTCGTCGCATGCCCTTTCATCTTACCCTTGTTGAGTTTTGCATGATTCTTGAAATTCAAAATGACGGCCGTGATCTTTATTTTTGGACGGATGACAACATGGGTCAGCATGACTTACGTCGTCGTACTGTCTATCGCTCCATCATTAAAGAGGCAAACATGAGTGGTGACCTTACAAATCATATGTCTGATTATGCTCGTATCCTTCATAATGTCGTGTACAACAACATCACTCCTCGGGTAGGTAATAGGGACAAGGTTCGTCCTTATGAAGCCGTTCTGTAAGCCCAATGGTTCCCACCTTGGCATTCCCATCTTATTTTGATGATTCCAATACACAAGTGATTTAGATCACTAATGTGTTTGTATGTCTAAGTTGTAGATCATAATGGTGTTAAGACAAGATTGCTTGGATTGAGGCCAAGAAGCTCTCATTGGACCACATTAGGAAGGCCAAAGACATCGGAGATCTAAGACGCATGAAGATTTGAAGCATTGCAATTGAAGATCGAAGTCGTTTTAGAATGTAAAGATCCAATCCTAGTTTAGGTATTTAGAGGCATAAATAAAGTAATCTCACACACCCCTAAAATGTTTAAGAGATTGTCCTTGTGGTGTTCCAACAATTTAGAACCCTCATAACAATCACAACTTGGTGTAGAGTTGGAAGCCCAATGAACATAATTGAAAATCTGCTGGAAATAGGCTTCTCGGAACTCCGAGAGAATTCTCGGAGCTCCGAGCTCGGAACTCCGAGACATTCCTCGGAGCTCCGAGATTTGGTCCAGTAGCTTTTTTCTAACTTCTGTTTGTATTCTCGGAACTCCGAGAAAAATTCTCGGAACTCCGAGAAAAATTCTCGGAACTCTGAGGAATTTCTTGGAACTCCAAGACCACTACTTCGGGAAGAAAAAAGAGCCGTTGGTGTTTTTGCCAGAATTACCACTATGCCACCAAACAATCATATTTGGGTTTTTCTATAAATATGGGTATTCTAAACTTCCTAATAATCAATCCTAACACTCGAAAAACCTATTGGAATATCTTAAGAGTGAATCAAGCTTGTTTATGCCTCTCATCCTCTAGATTTAGGATTTGGATCATAGGCTCAAATTTGTACATCTTCTACGAAGTTTGTAAACCCTTGTGAGGGATTTTTTGTTCTTTCTTTCTTTATCAAGAACATTGTATTCGGGCGAGTGTTCAGAGAAGCGAAGCCCACTCTCCGTGGTGAAGATTGCCACCAAGGTTAAAGGCGATTGTAATTGTAATCGGCACCGATCTTCGCCGAAGTTAAGAAGATCAAATAGTGAAGCCATCAACGGGTTTGGTTGGTGGAGTGAAGTAGGCCTCGTGTTTTGAGGACCGAACCACTTTAAATCTCGGGTGCACTCTCTTTTATCTCTTGCCTTACATTTGCACTGCACTTAGGATTTAACTTGTGTGCTTAAATTTCATCTTTGATCTCTTAATCTTCAAAATTGGGTTAGAAGTTTTCAAAAGGTTAAAACTTGTTAGTAACCTAATTTTACCTCCTCATAAGTTGCCATTAGAGTAAGTACTCGGGCCTACCCTTGGAATTTCACGTTCGTGTGTTTGCACTCATCACTGGCCTTCGCATCAACCTTGAGTATGTTCTTCTTCGTGACATGGCCACTGCCCTAACTCGTCCTCACACGGATCTTCCTTATGGTCTCATTATCACCAAGCTTCTTCTACATTTCAATATCAACCTCCAGCGTGAACCTCGTAAAAATCTGAAACCGAAAATTGACCGTGTTACTCTTGGTCGGATGAATATTCCGCCTGACGGACTTGCCTGGGATCCAGCAAATGCCACTCTTGTGGTCCCTCCTCCTCCTATATTCTGTTGCCCTCCTCATCGTCGCGCCTCTCGATCTGTTGCTATTGATGATGACGATGGTGATAACGCTGAGCCCTCCTCGCCTGCTCCTCCTGATCTTAGCCAGTTTGGGGATCATTTCACTAGTTTAGAATCCTCTGTCGATCATTGATTGAGCTATCTGAAGCTCATACAACCCACTATACTGGTCTCCGACAGCAGCTCTCGAGCATGTATGTTTCTATTGGCAACATCGAACGAACTTTACAGACTTAGTCCAGGGAGATTTCCACTATTCGGTCTCGTCTGCAGCCCCGCAGTCCCCCCGCCGATGCATAGACCTTGATGCGGGTTTGACTGGTTCTTCTTTTGATATGATAGTCTCTAACCATCTCTTTTTGGATGATGGGAATGTTCCTTTTTTGATGTGGTGATGTTTACTCACTTCTCGTTGACTGGTTAACTGTTATGGTGCTCAGACACTTTCTCTCTGGTAGCTTTGGATATCTTTTTTATGGCTAACCTCTGGATAGTTCTCTTATTGCATTTCCTCTCGTTATTTTGGACCCTGTTGGGTTACTTGATGGATGATTTGTCTTTGTCTTTATTTTCTGGTTTGGGTCTCCTCTTATTGCGTTCATGTTATTTTTGGAACTTTGTTCGTGTGCATATTCAGATGTCATTGGCTCCCTTTTTATTTATGTAAAAAGGGGGAGAATAAGTAAGCTTGATTGAATACTTGTTGAAACTGACATACAGCATGGTAAATATATATGGTAGAATTTGAACAACTTAGGGGGAGCTTACATTCAGGGGGAGCATTTATTCTATTATATTATCTCCGATGAACCCCCAATCAATCTAGGTTTGCCATCATAAAAAAGGGGGAGATTGTTAGCCTAAGAGCTTCACATGTACCCAGTTTTGATAGATCACAAACCTATATTGATTGAAATAAAATGGACTCACGACTTGTTCATAAAGATGTGTGTATCTAGCAGGTCATGAGAATCATAGTTATGGTGGCTAGCCATTAATCTTAAGCAGCAATCAAGCATGAAGCAAAAGGAAGTCAAGTGAGAATGACGCCATGAGGAGCCAAGCAGACGAATTCTTGCAGATTTGGAGGTTCGAAGGCTAGAACTTAGACACCTAGGCTAGGGCCAAGTTTATTTCCAAATAGTATGTACAAGATCTCTCATGACTTGTATTCTTGCTATGGCACAAAGTGGTTTTTCTTCAAAACAAGCTTAAAAACCATGTTTTTGTCTCAGACGAACGACCCTAAAAAACGGACGTCCGTGGAGTGTACTATTTTATTTGAGAAGTTTTATAAAAAAAAATCCAGTGAGAATCTCGGACGACCGCAATATGTGGACATCCGTTATTCCGGACGTCCGCGAAACTTCCGGCCGTCCCTGAACGTCGCGATTTGAATTTTGAAATTCAAAATTGATTTTCTAAACCACGGAATTTCATAAATCTTCTTTGTTTGGAAAGTAAGACGGGCAAATCCTCTTTGATTTCTATAAAAAGGGTTCCATGCCTTCATTATCATTATCAAAAGCTTTTGAAAATCCTTGAAACTACTTTTGCATTGATGATCTCTTACCTTGATGTGCCCTAGCTTGTGATTCTTGTCAATTAAGAGATCATACGTTCATTTACTGTAATACCTCTTTAGTGAGAAAGCCATGAGAGTTGTATCAAGCCTAAAAAGAGGCTAGAGAGTTATTTACCCCGGTATTTAAAACTTTTGTAGTGTGATGGTATGGTGAGAGAGACGAGTTCTCTATTGGTGCTGTAAGCCTTTCCGGATCGGGCTTGGTGTGAATTCAGAGATTTTTAGTGGAGAAAGGCAAGAAGACAAACTTGGCAAAGTGGACGTAGGTTCTCGACGTGGGAGACCGAACCACTATAAATCGCGTGTGTTGTGTGGATTGCATCTTTCTCTTCTCTCTCTTGGTGATCGGTAACGCTCTTCCTTTTTACTCTATATTTTCAAGACAAAATACAAAAATGTAGTTTTATAAATTAAAAATCAAATATTGAAAAAGAAACCCAATTCACCCCCCTCTTGGGTTGCCAAATAGGATTTCACTTTTAAGTGGAAAAAACTTATTTCTATGCATACATCTAAAACAAACCATCCAATGGAAAGGAAAGAAAAATGCAATCATCCATCACACATCCAAACCACGGCAAGTAAAACAACCACATCCATAGGCTTAATGTTTGGCATCTTAGATTTATAGGGATTCTCCCACTAACTATTTTAGAATTATCCAACCATTTTAGAGTTAGTTAATCCCCATAATTCCATATTACCAAAATTAAGGGTGAAATTTGGGCAACTATTCGCTATTCGCAATAGGAAAAATCCGCCGACTTCAAGGTGATTTTTCAAAGGTATTGGTACTGATATACTTAATCGTATGAAGTATTTTGGATTAGTTAAAATCATGAAGAATGCGTCCGCCCTACATTGAATAGACAGAATCGAAGTTCGCCATCATCTATAGCCTTCTTGAAGCATCACCTTGTCCAAGTCCTTCTTTGATTCTTCGATTGACCACCTCAAGAGCGATTTTCTTTCTTCATTACTTCTGATGTAATATGAAAATAAACTACCCTAGTGTCCTACACTAGCCTATATAACATGTATTTCAGAAGAAATTCTCCATGGGAAACTAGTTGTCCGCGCAACTGCTCAGAGGGAGTACATACACCAATAAAACCTTTAATTATTACATTGCGGACTTTTAATTGCTACATTCCAGCAATATCGAACCATAAAAATAAATAACAAACATCCACAAATATTATCCATACGCATCTCAAGCATAGATAGAGGTCGAATAATCATTTTTGCCCAATTTTTACCAATAAATAGTAACTCATGCTGAAATTAAATTAAATAATCTTTAATTCGGCCATAAAAACTACTGAGATCTAAATAAACTTGATATCATCAATCCTTATGATGTCAAAAGTCACCATAAAAATTTTTGCTAAAAAACAAAATCGTTTGAAAGAAAAAAGCTCAAAATAGTGGTTTTCATGAACCCTTTCAGAATAACATAATTTCCAAATATTTTAAGTGGGAGAAAAACTATTCGGACGACCATATTAGTTACTGGATATGCTTAAAATACACCTAAATAATGTTTGAAAATTTTAATCTTAGGCAATAATTTTTTCTCACAACTTTGGGGCCATTCTGAAATGAAATAAGTAATTTCCGAAATAAAAATCAGCAAAAGATAACACTTTTGGCCTAACTTGTAAAAATCATATCTCCCAATCCGCTAATCAGATTTTGATGATTCTTGATGCGTTGGACTCGTATTCGAATCTAATTTTTAACCATCTAGGTTGATCAGATAAAAAATCACAATGAGTAGATCGAAATTACAGATCTTTACACAATAGTCCATATGTTGATTAATTAACATATGAATTGTCCCTTAAGAAAGGTGAAGACATGTAAGAGGGATTGTCCCTCGCAAGGCTTCGTGCAGATGGGCTTACGCTTTGGCCCTTGAGAATGAAAAAGCTTGTTCATGTAATGGCTCATTGATCCGGCGTTAAAGGAGGATCGAGATAGTGGAACTCGCGCATGGACGTGAAGAGTGGTGTAGGTCTTCTGATAGACAGAACCACTATAAATCTTGTGTTCATTGTCTCCTTCTCTCTTCCTTTCCTTCTCTTGAACGTGTGGTGATTGGTAATCTCTAACCCTAACTTGTTTATGCTTTTAATGGAACAAGGGTTAGTAAATACACTTGATTGAAATGTTTAAACCCTAAGCATTATAATATTTATTTGAACAAGGGTTAGACTAATTAGTGCTTAATTAAATGAATTAATTTTTAATCTTCCCTTAATTAAGCCTAAAATTTCTAATTAACCAATTCACCCTCCCCTCTTGGGTTGTCACACCTGTATTTCAGATATCCTAATCTAGGCGCACACACGTGGTACGCGCCTGTTCGTACTATATGCATGTGTGGGTTAATTTAGGGGTAAGGCCAACAACTCCCTTAGCGCGGATCCGTGCTCAATATACTGTACCAGTGTCCAGCATATCAATACATGAACCAGCGGATCCGTTTACGCACCATAAAGGTGCTAGGTTAAGGGTGGAATGCTTCTTTAACACAGAGGCACCAGGTGATGAAATCGCAATCAACCATGCTAGATAACACTCCGAGTTCCTAAATATGACGTGTGTGCATGTGAGATGCATGATTTTGGATGCAAGTGATGTAAGTGTGTGCAATAAGTTTGTATAATCTATGATGCCTTAAGGTTTTGTTACATTAATTTTGCAGTATAATGTGATGTAAAAGTAAAACATAGCAGACAAACTAATCTATTAAGCATATAAGATATAAGATATAGTTTTCATGAGCCAATTAAAATAAATTCAAATGAGTTATCCTTTGAAATTTTAATGAAGTTAGGTGGTCCCTAGTGGAGTCACCAGTCTGTGGGACACGATCCCAGGAGAGGGGTGCCCGAACCGCCTCCCTCTTGCTCTCTGTTACCCATGCGAATGGCGTGTGCTTTTTTCTTATTATTAATATAAGTCATCTTTTCTGTGAGCTTGGGATCACTAAAGCAATCCGAATTTCACACAAAAGAGAATAACTAGAGTCGCCACCTAGGTAAGGGACCTAGGACCCATAAGTGACACTACAATGATCTGCGATCCCAGAGGTCTAGATGCGTTACCTGATTACTAGAATGGAAGGTATGGTGGATTACCACCATACACACCATTATTGCCCGGTAATCCAGTCTTCAATTCCAAAGGTTAACTCACTTAAATCTCTTTTAAAAGGCTCATTTAAACTCTCTTGATGTGCAAACTATGGGATATGCATCCTAAATGATAAAATTTCAATGTGGTTCCTAGATGCGTCATTTGATTATCTTATTTGATTTGATCTAGGTGAAAGTTCTCCTAGAATCTAATTTTGGGAAAAAATCCGATGTGATTTGATCAATTTAATTTAGGGCTTGAAAATGATAAAGAAATAAACAAAATAGAACCCTAAAAACCCTACTGAAGTGTGTAGGGCCGACTCATGCAAGGAATGTCGTCCAAACATCCTAAAGGGAACTAGGCATGTACTAAAGGGAATACGAATTATCTAGTGAAACCTAGTCTATGGATCAGTTGTTAATAATAGCAACCGGCTGTGATGAGGCTGGACTCCTAACTCTAGGACACCCTAAAACCTAGAACGTGACATAAGTATTCCTAAAGAGGGCACTAAAGGTTCCTACGAGATGATACCATAATCCAAATGTTCCAAAATGACTTAAACATTGATTAATCCAGCTCAATTTATTAAGTTACTGATTTTCGGTTCTCTTAAGGGTTCCTAATGTCTAAAATTTAAGAAAATCCTAAGGCTCTAAGGGTTAACAAGTTTCTTGAGTAGGTTGCACTCATAGAAGGAAATCGTGCTTTCTACACTTATACAATTTGGCATATAAGTTATAATATCTTATTGCCTGGCATGTTCTCAGGATTTTCGTGGACAACGACCTCGGAGCCAACATGTAAGCCCAAGGGTACATCCCTCTCTTGTTTTGATGATCAACAAACCCAAATTGATGGTAGTTTGCTAATGGTTGTTCTAGTGTTGTGATTAAGACAAGGTTCATTCATGTCAACACTTGGCGCAAGAATAACAAGGGCTAGTCTTGAAGTCAAGTCTTGGTGGTCTCCCTTCAAGCCGTATCGTGTATTGAAGAATCAAGGGAACCACAAGTGCAAGAACATGTTCGAAGACTATCTCAAGACAAGGAGAAGATCATGCAAGCGCCCAACAAGATTGAAGATCAAGAAGACCCAAGGTTATAGGTTTCAGAATGCATGGGAATTTTCTTGGCATCTTCTGTTTGCATCTTTTGATGTTTTCAAATCATCTTTAAACCATTTTTCTAAGTGCATTAATGTATTTGAAAACACATGATTAAATCCTAAAGACCATGGCCCAAAGTCCCTTAAACAAATATTTTAAAATTAGATTTTTAACACTGGGCCGATCGACCGGGCTAGACCAGGCGACTGCGGGATGGAACCTGGAATTCCAGGGCATCTCGAAATTTATCGGGCCGGTCGACCGGCAATACGATCGATCGTGAATTCGTTTTTTGGAAATCCAGAAAACATCCAAATGGGTATTGGAGGTCGACCGCGAACCCCTCGGTCGACCGCGGAACATTTTAAGGCAAAATAATTTTTAGCAACAGTTTACCCATGGCGGGCGACTGCGAAGGTCCGGTCGACCGCGTAAGCCTTTTCAAGCCAAAATATTTTTCAAACAGTTAGCCCTCTGCGGGCGACCGCGTTGACCTCGGTCGACCGTGGCTATAAAGATTTTGAAAATAAAAAGAGGCGCTCGATAAGGGTGGGCGACTGCAGTGGCTCGGTCGACCGCGACGATATCATGAATTAGCCGTTGGGCTCTGCAGTGGGTAGGTGCAACCACCCAGTTTTATTACAGTTTTGCCCTTGGTTCTTCCCAAATGAACTAGGGCTATTTAAACCCCAACAAAGACCCTCATTGCAACCTTTTGAATATTTGAAAATCAAACTTAGAGCTTTGTCTTGAAAATCAAAAGGATCCTTCTTCAAATCTCTTGAGCATTTAAACTTGCATTCACTTCTTGCCAAGAGGTTCTCCCTAAGCTTTTAATTTCAATCATTGGAAGTTTTGTGAGCTTCGAGAGTTGTATACGCCTATAAGAGGCTTGAGTGTTCTTCATTTTTCCTTATTTTTTCTTTCATGTGTATTTGAGATTGCAAAGAGGAGTTTCTTGCTTCAAGGCCGGAGTGCAACGAAGAAGAACATCTTTGGAGGTGGATTTGTAAAACAAGGGTGTGTCCCCTTGTTGAGGTGGTGAATGTGTATACCCTTTGTGAGACGGCGTCAAGGAGTCTCACCATAGTGGAAAAAATTCCAAGGAAAGGCGAAGTACTTGGGTAGTGGAGTACGTCAAGTTGTGACCGAACCACTATAAATCATCGTGTGGTCTCCTTACTCTTTCTCCTCTCGCTTGTGCTGTTGGTAATCTCTTTCCCTTTTATTTTTATAATAACTTGAACAAGGGTTAGAACTAATTAGGCAAAACTCACTTGCCCTATCTTTTCAAATAAAAATTTGAAAACACCAATTCACCCCCCTCTTGGTTGTTGCCCTTTGGAATTTCACTTGGTATCAAAGCAAGGCTCTTAATAGAGATTTTAGATCCTAAAATCTACAAGAGAAAGATCCATGGCAACCGATCCTCCTCCATCCTCATCTAATCCCCTTCCTCCTCCGGTAGCTCCCTCGGGGTATATTGAGGGTCATGCCTCAAATAGACCTCCGTATTTTAATTGACTAAACTACGGGCATTGGAAAATTAGAGTGGCCTTTTATTTAAAATCAATAGATTTTGAAATTTGGGAGTTAGTTCAAGATGGGTACATTGAACCCACAATGGATAGGAAGGAATGGAGTCCCGCCGACAAGAGAAATGCTACATTGGATGCCAAGGGAGTAACAATACTCTTTTGTGCTCTTTCTCCTGAGGAGTTCAATAGAGTCTCGACTTGTAAGACGACGAGGGAAATTTGGACCTCACTTGAGACAACCCATGAAGGGACAACTCAAGTGAAGAAATCTGAAGTAAATATGCTTATTAGTGATTTTGAAGCCTTTGAGATGCATGAAGGAGAATCTATCTCCAACATGTTGACAAGGTTTACTAATATTGTAAATGAGTTGAATGCTTTAGGAAAAACCTATACAAATTATGAACTGGTCCAAAGATGCTTCCCTGACTCATGGGATCCAATGATCACGGCAGTAGAGCAATCAAAAGACTTGGATACCCTTGAACTAAATGACCTCATGGGTAACCTCATCACTCATGAGATGAAGATGAAGAGGAGGGAAAGTAAAAGAAAAGAAAAGAAGGAAGAATCTAGGAACAAGGATGTGGCTTTCGAAGCCAGAGTGGAAAGCGAAGAAGATGACAGTGAAAGAGAGCTAAGTATGGAAAACTTAACTTCAGAAATGGCTCTCCACTCCAAACGAATCTCGAGGTTTGAAAAATTCAATCGGAAAAATAGGAGCTCAAGAAGAGGCACCTCCCTAAAGAGAGATAAAGACAGAAGAAGAAGAGATAATGATGATGATAATTTTCGGTGTTTCGAATGTGGTAAAGAGGGACACATTCGTACTCACTGTCCAATATTAAAGAAGAAGGAAGATAAAAGAAAAGGAAAAGATGACAAGAAGAAGAAGAGTTTTAGTGCTAATTGGGATGGCCTGAGCGACACATCAGATAGCAAATCGAGTGGAGACGAGAAATCCAATTTTGTGTGCTACATTGCAAATGATTCATCTAAACTCAATGTAAGTCAAATCTTACTCTTTTGTTCAAAGTAGTGATAGTGATTATAGTAGTGGTAGTGAAAGTGATAATGAAAATGAACAACCTACCATGAATGAATTAATAGATACCTGTCAAAAACTCAACAAAGCACTACTTCTTGAAGTTTCCAAGAACCAAAAATTAAAGAAGTCACTTGAAAATATAACCAAGGACTTTGGGAACTTGGAGAATGAGCTTGATGAAATTTTTTCTCTAAATGATAAACTCTTCATGGAAACACCCTGCTTGAAGGAAAATTTGAAAACTTGAAGTGTAAGTTTGATCATTTAAAAGAAGAAAATGAAAAATTATATATTGTTATTGAAGAAATATGTGACGAGAAGAAGAAACTTAAATATGAAAATGATAAACTTGTTCTTAGACATGCATGTGGAAAGGACAAACTTGATGAGATTTTAGCAAGCAAGGTTTCTATTAGGAAGCAAGGGCTTGGTTACCAAGATTCCCAAAAGAAGGTTGCTCATAAAACCAAATTTGTTAAGTCCAAAACCCCTTACAAGAAGTTTAACACTTTCTCTCCTACATGTTATTATTGTGGAAAATTAGGACATTATAATTATCAATGTAGATTGAGAAAATCGTCTAACCTTGTCTGGGTAAGAAAGGATAAGTTTATTGATACTAACAATGGAAGACCCAACATAGCTTGGGTACCTAAGGGCAAGACTTAAATCCTTTTTGTAGGGTTGCTTGAGCTCAAGAGCCACAACAGATAGATGGTACCTGGAGAGTGGATGCTCAAGGCACATGATCGGAGACCCCACCAAATTTTCAAGCATTGTCATGGAAAATCAAGGAGATGTCACCTTTGGGGACAATGGCAAAGAGAAAATCATTGTGGAAGGTACTATTAAATTCAAAAGTCATAGTATAAAAAATATTTTTCTTGTTGAAGGCCTACATCAAAATTTGTTAAGTATTAGCAAACTATGTGATGTTAATTATGAAGTTTTGTTTAGAAACAACAAGTGCCTAGTTAAGAAAGAAAATGAGAGTAAAATTAAATTTGCAGCGGCTAGAGACGGAAGCCTATATTCATTGGTCCTAGAAGAGCTAGATGACCAAGACGTTAAATGTCTTTCCTCTGCGGAAGAAAATACATGGATTTCGCACAAAAGGCTAGGACATGCGAATATGAATCTAATGTCAAGGCTTGCTTCAAAAGAAATTGTGAAAGGTTTACCCAGGTTGAAATATGAGAATGATATTGTATGTAGAGATTGTCAACTTGGTAAACAACACAAAGATTCTTTTAAACCCAAGCATATCATATCTACTTCTAGACCATTACAATTATTGCATATGGATTTGTTTGGTCCCATGAAAACATGTGGTCTTAATGGTAAAAGATATGTGTTTGTGAATGTTGATGATTTTTCTCGATTTACTTGGGTTTGTTTTCTTGCATCCAAAGATGAAACGTTTGAAATTTTTTGTACTTTATGCAATAGATTACAAGTTGAAAAAGGTTGCAAGATTTCAAAAATTAGGAGTGATCATGGAACCGAATTTGAAAATATTCACTGTAGTTCATATTATTGCGAAGAACATGGAATTCATCACAATTTTTCAACACCTGGAACCCCACAACAAAATGGTGTAGTGGAGAGAAAAAATAGGGTTCTTCAGAAAATGGCTAGGTCTATGCTTATGACAAAAATGTGCCTAGAATTTTTTGGGCGGAAGCCGTTAACACGACTTGCTATGTCATTAATAGAGTCATGATTAGGCCTCACACTCACAAAACACCTTATGAGCTTTGGAATGATAGAAAACCTAATATTAAATATTTTAAGGTGTTTGGATGTAAGTGTTATATCTTGAATATAAAAGATAACCTTCACAAATTTGATGCCAAATCCGATGAAGGTATTTTCCTAGGATACTCCACTAGAAGTAAATCATATAGAGTATTCAATAGAAGAACACTATGTGTTGAAGAAGTCATCCATTTGAAATTTGATGAACTTAGTGAAAAAATGAAAAGATCACATGATGATGAAGATTATGAGGTTACTCCCCAAAACACAAACCAAAATAAAATTGAAAATGAAGTGCCTGTTGATAATATTAGCGAAACCTTACAGACACTTGAGCTAGAAAGTCCTCCTAAAGAGGTAGATGATCAAGGGAAATGGAAACGGATTCTATCCGGTCACCCAAGTACCCAAATCATCGGTGATACCTCTCAAGGAGTCAAAATAAGGTCTCAATATAGAAATGTGTGTGAGTTTGTTGCATTCTTGTCACATATAGAGCCTAAGAGTATAGATGAGGTGGAGAAAGATGATTTTTGGATTATTGCCATGCAAGAGGAGCTAAATCAATTCGAAGAAATGAAGTTTGGAAATTAGTTCCTAAACCTAGAGACCATCCTGTGATTGGCACTAGATGGGTCTATAGAAATAACTTGGATGAACAGTGAAGACTCAAAAGAACAAAGCTCGATTGGTAGCTCAAGGTTACAATCAAGAAGAAGGAATCGACTATGATGAAACATTTGCACCCGTAGCCCGGTTAGAGGCCATTATGATGCTTTTTGCATTTGCTTGCCATAAAGGATTCAAGCTATATCAAATGGATGTTAAGAGTGCATTCCTAAATCGGTACATAATGGAGAAAGTTTATGTTGAACAACCTCCCGGATTTGAAGATTTTAAATTCCCTAACCATGTCTATAAATTGGACAAAGCCTTGTATGGATTAAAGCAAGCTCCTAGAGTTTGGTATGATAGGCTTAGTTCATTCTTATTATACAAGAGTTTTGATCTGGGTAAGGTGCATAAAATCCTTTTCATCAAACGTCAAGAAAGTGACATACTCATTGTACAGGTATATGTTGATGATACCATCTTTGGATCAACAAATGAGAGTATGTGTAAAGAGTTTGCTCAATGCATGCAAGATGAATTTAAAATGAGCATGATGGGAGAACTCAAATATTTTCTAGGTCTACAGATTCATCAATTAAAAAATGGTATATTCATTCATGAAGAAAAATATACAAGAGAATTGCTTAAAAGTTTTGGATGGATAGCTCTCCAACAAAGCCTACTCCTATGAGTACATCCACCAAACTAAGCAAAGATGATCTTGGCCCATCTATTGATCAAAAAAAAATATAGGGGTATGGTAGGGAGTCTACTATATTTGACTGCTAGCCGACCGAACATTATGTTTAGTGTTTGCTTATGTGCTAGATTTCAGTCAGACCCTAAGGAATCCAATTTGCGAGGTGTCAAGAAAATATTCAAATATCTCAAGGGGACTCCTTGCATAGGTTTATGGTATGAAAATTCCAATTATTTCAACCTAGTATGGTATTTAGATGCTAACTTTTCCGGATGTAGAGTGGATCGAAAAAGTACAAGCGGCACTTGTCAGTTCCAAGGTAAATCCCTTGTTTCTTGGTTTAGTAAGAAGCAAAACTCGGTCGCCTTATCCACTACAGAGGCCGAATATATTTCTGCAAGAGCTTGTTGTGCACAAGTCCTTTGGGTGAAGACACGTTGGAAGACTATTGTCTCAACTTGAAGTGTGCTCTAATCCATTGTGATAACACTAGTGCTATCAATCTAACAAAGAACCCTATTCAACACTCTAGGACAAAGCATATAGAGATAAGACATAATTTTCTTAGAGACATTCACAGAAAGGTGACATATCAATTGAGTACATTCACACTGATGCTCAACTTGCAGACATATTCACCAAACCTCTAAGTAAAGAGAGATTTTGTGATCTTAGGAGTGGTTTGAATATGTGGTCACTTCAACAGGTAAAAGAATTTTGAACTAGCATGCATATACATATATTCTATATCTTTGAATGATTGTGTGATTGTGGAAAGCATGGTCATGATGTCAACTTAAACTTAAAAGCTACTCAATTTGTACTCTTAGTTCTCTTACCTAGTAAGATGGAGAGTGTACACTCACATTCTAATTAAGACATCTAATCATTAGGCTTCATGCCTCATCAAGACCATGATCATGTCTATTTGGTCTCTAAGTACTATATGTATCTAGGCATGCATTCTACAAAAAAAAGGGGGGAGAAAACAATTTTTACAAAGAAAAAGGGGGGATTTTCACTTGTTTTATCCTTCCCCATTCTTTTTTATGTGAGGAAAGGGGGAGAAGAATGGTAAATTGCTTATGTATGCATGTGTGCTCTCACTTGTTTGCTCTCACACTTTTGTGTTCCATACATATGATTTCCCTAGTCACCATGTTAGCTCTACCTATGCTTATCGTGGACTCATTGTCATTTATTCTAAATTGTGTCATAAATTTTTAATCTTCATATGTATGATAAGCATATATTGAGGGGGAGGATAAATGTACATAAATGTTTTATTAAGGGGGAGCCTCTAACCCCATAATCAATTTAGGTTTGTCATCATAAAAAATGGGGAGAATGTAAGCCTAAGGGTACATCCCTCTCTTGTTTTGATGATCAACAAACCCAAATTTATGGTAGTTTGGTAATGGTTGCTCTAGTGTTGTGATTATGACAAGGTTTATTCATGTCAACACTTGGAGCAAGAAAAATAAGGGCTAGTCTTGAAGTCAAGTCTTTGTGGTCTCCCTTCAAGCCGTATGGTGTATTGAAGAATCAAGGGAACCACAAGTGCAAGAAAATGTTCGAAGACTATCTCAAGACAAGGAGAAACTCATGCAAGCGCCCAACAAGATTGAAGATAAAAAAGACCCAAGGTTATAGTTTTTAGAATGCATGGGAATCCTCTTGGCATCTTGTGTTTGCATGTTTTGATGTTTTCAAATAATCTTTAAAACCATTTTCTAAGTGTATTAATGTATTTGAAAACACATGATTAAAGCCCAAAGACTATGGCCCAAAGTCCGTTAAACAAATACTTTAAAACTAGATTTTTAACACAGGGCCGGTTGACCGGGCTAGGCAGGGCGACCGCGGGATGGAATCTGGAATTCCAGGGCATCTCGAAATTTATCGGGCTGGTCGACCGGGATAATACAGTCGACGACGGATTAATTTTCTGGAAATCCAGAAAACATCCAGATGGGTATTGGAGGTCGACCGAGGAACATTTTAAGGCAAAATAATTTTTAGCAACAGTTTGCCCATGGCGGGCGACCGCGAAGGTCCGGTAGACCGCGTAAGCCTTTTCAAGCCAAAATAATTTTCAAACAGTTAGCCCTCTGCGGGTGACCGCGTTGACCTCGGTCGACCGCGACGGTATCGCGAATTAGCCGTTGGGGCCCAGTTTTATTACAATTTTGCCCTTGGTTCTTTCCAAATGAACTAGGGCTATTTAAACCCCAATAAAGACCCTCATTGCAACCTTTTGAATATTTGAAAAATCAAACTTAGAGCTTTGTCTTGAAAATCAAAAGGATCCTTCTTCAAATCTCTTGAGCATTTAAACTTGCATTCACTTCTTGCTAAGAGGTTCTCCCTAAACTTTTAATTTCAATCATTGGGAGTCTTGTGATATTTGAGAGTTGTGTACGCCTATAAGAGGCTTAAGTGTTCTTCATTTTTTCTTCTTTTTTCTTTCATGTGTATTTGAGATTGCAAAGAGGAGTTTCTTGCTTCAAGGCCGGAGTGCAACGAGGAAGAACATCTTTGGAGGTGGATTTGTAAAACAAGGGTGTGTCCTCTTGTTGAGGTGGTGAATGTGTATACCATTTGTGAGACGGCATCAAGGAGTCTCATCATAGTGGAGAAAATCCCAAGGAAAGGCGAAGTACTTGGGTAGTGGAGTAGGTCAAGTTGTGACCGAACCACTATAAATCATCGTGTGGTCTCCTTACTCTTTCTCCTCTCGCTTGTGGTGTTGGTAATCTCTTTCCCTTTTATTTTTAATATAACTTGAACAAGGGTTAGAACTAATTAGGCAAAACTCACTTGCCCTAGCTTTTCAAATAAAAATTTGAAAACACCAATTCACCCCCTCTTGGTTATTGCCCTTTGGGATTTCACAACAACATATTATAACTTAGATACTTAAACCGTACAAGATAGATCGCAATTGATAAATGATTATGAGTACAACCCATGCACCTAAGAGACCTAAGAAAGCAAATTTTCAAAGGAAGTTATAGACTTTTAACGTTTATGTTTAAGTGCCTTAAGGATTAGATGCATATTGAGAAATTAAGATGTTCTGAAAATTTTTGTGACTTTTGGATTTAAAATGGATTTATTAATTTCAGACAAAAGTGTGATTTTACAAAGCAACACATACCAAGTCTCTTCCAATTCGACTCAAACCTCCATAGAAATTTAATAACGATAAAATATGACAATCTGGAAATTTTCATGATTTTTAGAATTAAAATAAGGAGCTTTTGCAAAACAAGTCTTCTACTTTGCTTTATTTGCCAAAAGAGTCTTCTAGTTTCATAATTTGCGAATAGAGTCACAAGGTTTGGGTGAATTTTGCAAATTAGGTCATTCCATCAATTTGTGACCAAAATACCAATGGTAGATTTTTTTTGACTCACAAAAGACTAAAATGTTCTTATAATGTGAAAATTACGTCAATGATGTGTTTTGATAGGATGGGTTCCACCAGCTCAATTCAAACCCATGCATAGGGTGGGGCCTGCCATTTTGCCTCGCATATTGACGGGTCTTTCACATGAAAATTACCTTGTGAAGGACCAAAATACTAGTGATGGCCAATGATATGTTTTGATAGGATGGGTCCCCCACCAACTCAATTCAAACCCATGCATCGGGTGGGTTGGTCCCACAATTTCCACCAAGCCTGTATGCATCGTGGGTCCGCAATTTTACATGTCATGTTTTGATGGAGTGGGCCCATCATTTTACACCCATGCATAAAAAGCTAGTATATATAGAAATGATATTCCCACACCCTAGATTGAAAACTTATTATTGATTGTCATGGAGAGATTTTAGACGATGGGTGGCAGTGTAAACCCGTATTTTTCAAAAAGTACTGTACTGCCCACTCCATAGATGATCCAATCCGTCCAATTATTGGGCCACAAAGTAATTAGGCTGTGGCCAAAAAATCATTTTTAATATGATGATCCTATCCCTTTGACCCTCCGATCTATAGAGGGACCGCATATTATGTAAGCTTTTATAGGATCATCCTACGAAATTGATTTTATGCGCACAACCTAATTACCTGGTGGACCAACAGATGGACCAATTGGATCATCATATGGAGTGGGCCGTACCGTACATTTAAAAAAATACGGGTTTATATGGCCACCAATCATATAAGATCTGTGTCATGGATATTTTCATCTTTTTACATAGTTAATTTTTGCCTTTCCACGTATCAGGACATTTTTGGTCTTTTTCAGGGAGTTGAAAAAATTCTACCGTGGGTATTTTGGTCACATACCGATGGCTTAACCTAATTTGCAAAAGTCACTCAAACCTAGCGACTCTATTTGTAAAATGTGAAACTAGAAGACTCTTTTGGCAAATAAAGCATAGTTGAAAACTTCTTTTGCAAAAACCCCCTAAAATAAATCTTTTATGAGGTTTTTTCTAAATCTGACAAGGTGGTAAACTTACAAAGCAACATATATAAATCCTATTCCAATTTGATCAAAAATTTTACAGAAACAGTATATTAATATTATAAGCCTACTATAAAATTTCATCAATTTCTATTATGATTTTCCACCAATTAAAAATCAGACAAAATCTGGCAATTTTGAAACAAAAACCAAAACACATATCAATTATAATCCTAAAATCATGAAAAATTTGCAAAAGATCAAATATGAATCATATTATTTTTGTTCCAAATTTCAGCTTCAGAATATCAGAATTTAATCGAAAAAATCAAATTTTATTGGAAACATAGCGACTTTAGGTGCAAAACGTAGAAGTGATTTTAAAACAATGAAGGAAACTAATTTTTCAAAAATTTCTTCCATTAAAACTCTTAAATATTTATAAGATATTATTCTGGAAAGTTTCGTGATTTTTGAAACTCATTTAATATTTAGTCGAATTAAAACAGACCTTAAATAAATTGAAAATCATATTATATAAATTCAAAAATCATGAAAATGTTTCAGTGATCTGAAAATAGTAAGAAACTACTGGAGCCAAAATTTCAGCCAATTTTGACATGTTTTGCTATAGATTTGATTTTTTCATCAAGAAATCACTCTTTTCTAGGCAATTGCTCGAAGAGCAATATCGGTGTCAAAACAAGCCAATCTTGGCTGAAAATTTATGTTTCTAGAAATTTTTAATTATGTTTTAATCTTAGAAAGAATCTGATATGAAGAAAACTATTTATTCAAACCACTTGCTTTGAAAATCGGATTTAAACCCATATCGAAAGAGCTTTGAAAGAAAATTAATTTTTAAATCATAGAAAATTAATTTTCCAGCAAACATCTGGATTTTAAAAGAATATGATTCATATTAAATCATGTCAAAATTTCATCCAAAAATATATCCATATGCATCATCTATGAAAGAAAATCCAAAAACCTAACCTAGTATGCTTTTTCTAGTTCCGAGTATTCAAGGGAGACGAATACTAACCGTTGATCGCTTTTCTTAAAGGGGAGAGCATTGCATGAATTTTTCTTTTTGCAAATGATAGGTTTTTTCCATTGTGTAGAGTCATTCTTTTTGTTAGTTTCCTTATTTGCACACTAAGCTTCATTTTCTCTTAGTTTCCAATTGTGATTCCTTCCAAGCCAATGTGTAAGCTCAAGGGTCTACTCTCCTATCTTGTTTTGATGATTCTAAACATAATTGTTTATGTTCTTGAATACTAATCAATTTGCCTTGAAGTGTTGTGATAAGATAGGGTGATCATAGAAGGAACCATCAGATCACTTGGTCATGCTTGAAGATGTACCACACAAGAGTCAAAGGAGTTAGAGACCACATGAGACAACTCACCTTGGAAGAACAATCAATGTGGATTTCACCTCAACACACCCAAGCAATGCAAGTATACCATAGATGATCTATGAAGACCAAGACCAAAGAGGAGCGTAACTATATTTAGACTTGTATTTTTCAAATGTATTTTTTAAATGTATTTTTCAAAACTAACCACACTCCCCGTATTAAAATTAATTGGTTAAGTGAATGGTTATGTGATGGACCAACATGTTGGGACCCTCATAACATTCCAAATTATCATAAGATTTGAGTTCCAAAAGTCCAAAGTCAAATAGCAACAAAAACAGAAAAGTCTGCTGATTTTAGGCTTCTCGGAACTCTGAGATTTTTCTCGGAACTCCAAGAAATGGTCCAGTAGTATTTTCCAACTTCTGGCCATTCTCTCGGAACTCCGAGAATTTCTCTCGAAACTCCGAGAACGTCGCGACAGCACAAAAAAGAGCCGTTGGGTTCCAAATTAAAAATTGATTTTTAGTGTCTTTTGATGCTCACACCCCCAAACGGTCATATCTTCCCAAAGGGCTATAAATACTCATTCAAGAGGATTATCTACCTCTCTTGAATAATTTGAAAAACATCCTTAAGCATTCAAAGAACTTGCAAACCCCTTTTAGCTTGAACCTTTGTTTTTCTTCTCCACCAAACTTACCTTGCACTTGCAAATCATTAGAGTTTGAATTTAGGGCTTTCATTTGCAACCTATTGTGGAGAGCACTCACGGGGACTTCATTGTACATGAAGCTTTCAAGAGAAGCCAAGCAATCTTCATCTTCTATTCATTGTAAAGGTGGCTAGGGCATCATATTTTTAATACCCTAAGGAGTAACGCTTAGAACTCGGCGAAGAAGGAGAGTCGGTGTATAAGTGTCAAGGGCATCCTCATTTAATACCCCTTGGGAGTGTAATCGCCTCGGAGCCGGGCATCGTGGAGGTCTCACATAGTGGAAATCCTTGAGGATGATCTCAAGAAGAGTGGAGTAGGGCTTTGCCCAAACCACTATACATCGGTGTGTTCCTTCCTTGTCTTGCACTTTCATTTTTGTTTGGTTTGGCATTTCCTTTTGATTTGATATTATTTGAACTAACCAAAATCTAATCAAGAGAAGAAAAAAATCAAATTAGGTTTAATACTTGATTTTAAAATGGTATAAATTTTTGATAAAACTAATTCACCCCCCCTCTTGGTTCTGTAGACCCATATTTCAATTGGTATCAAAGCCTCGTCTCTACTTTGTTTAAAACCCTAACCGGTCTAGAGAAAAGATTCTAAAAATTACAAACTACCCTCAACACCATGAAGGATACTCAAACACTAGGCCACCTTATTTTGATGGAACAAATTATGGATTTTGGAAAACCAAAATGAAAATCTTTTTAACTCAAGATTACCAAATGTGAAGAGCCATTCATAATGGATATACCTTGCCCACTAGAAATCTATATGAATGGACCGAAGCCGAACAACAAGCCTCAAACTACAATGCCAAAGCCATGAAGTCTTTAATTTGTGCTTTGTCACTCGGAGAATTCAATAGAGTTTCAAACTTGAATTCAGCTAAGGAAATTTGGGACACCTTAGAAGTTACCCATGAGGGAACTAACTAAGTTAAGGAATCTAAAATGAATAATCTATTTAGGCAATATGAACTTTTTCAAGTGACACCCGATGAAACCATTGTCGACATGTACACTAGATTCACTAACCTAGTAAATGGACTAAGGGGACTTGGAAAATAATTTTCAAATAGAGATTTAGTGACCAAAATTCTTAGATCCCTACCTTTATCATGGGAATCCAAAACCTCCGCAATCACCGAAGCCAAGGACATGAACACATTAAACATCAATGAACTAATAGGGTCCTTGATAACCCATGAGATGATTTTCAAAACAAAAGCATCCGAAATTGAAAATAAAATTAAAAAAGGAAAAGGTGTTGCTTTTGCTTGCAATATAGGTGATGATGAAGAGGCAAAGGGAGACATGGAAGATGAGGTAGCCCTCCTAACAAGAAGGATCAAGTTCTTGCAAAGGAATATGGGAGGCATGAGAAATAGAAGGGCCAATCCTCCATTCAAGAAGAAAGAAGAGCTCGGTGACGGATCATGTCAATCCCGATGCTACGGATGCAAGAAACTTGGACACATTCGCCCGGATTGTCCACTCAACAATGAGCCTACTCCAAACAATCGTTTCAAGAGGAGAGAAGGCAAGAAAGGAATTACCGCCACATGGGATGAGGACAATGAAAGTGAAGGTGAGCCGGATGATGGAGAAAATTGCTTGATAGCAAAATATGTATGCTTCATGGCTTCAACAAATGACGATCAAGAAGTAAGTACTTTAAATGATGTTTTTATTTTAAAAGAAGTTCTTGATTCCTTGCAAAGTGCACATGATGAACTTGAAATTGAACTTGATAAAAATGCATCTCTTGAAAATTTTCTTTCTAGCATGACAAAAGAATTTGGTTGGTTAAAGAAAGATCATGAGTTTTTAGATGATGAAAATGAAAAATGTAAAGTTGAAATTCTTGATTTAAATGCTACCATCAAAATCTTAAATGAAAATCGACAAGAACTATCTATTGAAAACAACAAACTAAAGCATGAAAATAGTAAACTATCTCATGAATATGATGAGTTAAAGAAACTTTTTGAAAGATTTGAAAATGGTTCACTAAAATTGGATAGGCTTGTTAATATTCAAAGATTGTCACATGATAAGAGTGGACTTTGACATAAATGGGATACTACAATGTCAAACTATAAGAACAAATTTGTGAAGGCTTCTTCTAGTGGTACTATAACTTATTTTTATTGTGGTCTAGAAGGACATTATAAGGTTGCTTCCATGTATGCTAAAAAACAAGATAAACTCAAATTGAACGCTAAAGTAAAAACAAATGAACTTAGCAAGATTAGAAAGATTTGGGTACCTAAGGGATCTCACTTGCCTATTCATATGTAGGTATGCCTTAAAAGCCACAACAAGAAGAACACATGGTACCTTGATAATGGATGCTCTAGACACATGACCGGAGACCTCACTCAATTTGCATCCCTATCACTCAAGGATGGTGGAGATGTTACCTTTGGAGATGATAAGAAAGGAAAAGTTAAAGGAAAATGCACCATAGGTAACTCTACCTCTCCCATACATGATGTACTTTATGTTGATGGCTTATCTCATAATCTTATTAGCATTAGTCAATTGTGTGACAATGGTTTTGAAGTAGTCTTCAACCCCGACAAATGCATTGTTAAGAATAAGATAGATGGAAAAGTGCAATTCATAGGTTCTAGAGACAATAACATTTACACTATTGGGCTAGATGATCTTAGACTCCAAAATGTAACTTGTCTTAATGCCATTAGTGAAGATTCTTGGTTATGGCATAGGAGGTTGGGTCATGCCGGAATGGATCTCATTTCAACCCTCTTTTCAAAAGACATTGTTAGAGGATTGCCTAAGTTCAAGTACACCAAAGATCACATTTGTAGAACTTGTCAATTAGGCAAACAATTGAAGAGCTCATTTGCCCCTAAAAATATGATCTCAACCACATACCCCTTGCAACTACTTCATATGGATCTTTTTGGACCAATAAAGACAAGTAGCCTAGGTGGAAAGAGGTACGTGTTTGTTGTTGTGGATGACTACTCACGATTTATATGGGTCATATTTTTAGCACATAAAGATGAAACCTATGAAAATTTTCTTAAGTTGTGTAATCAAGTCCAAAATGAGAAAGGTATTACCATATCTTACATTAGGAGTGACCATAGAACGAAATTTCAAAATATACACTTTGACACTTATTGTAATAAACATGGCATCAAACACAACTTTTCGGCACCTAGGACACCTCAACAAAATGGGGTTGTAGAAAGAAAGAACCGAACCCTCCAAGAAATGGCTAGAAACATGTTGCATGAGAATGATCTCCCTAGATACTTTTGGGCGGAGGCGGTTAGCACCGCTTGCTATATCATAAATAGGGTGTATATGAGGCCAATTTCTAAGAAAACACCTTATGAGCTGTGGAAAAACTTGAAACCAAATATAAGCTACCTTAGAGTGTTTGGTTGTAGATGCTACATCTTGAATATCAAAGATAACTTGCATAAATTTGATAAGAAGTCGGATGATGGCATATTCTTAGGGTATTCTACACATAGCAAGGCATATAGAGTGTTTAATAAAAGAACCCTAGTTGTCCATGCATGTTACATTTGATGAGAGAGAGCCAACACCTCAAGAAATGCCACATGATGAGGATGAACCTATTGAACACCTCTTACCTAAGACAAATGCTCCTCCCCATGCATCTACAAGTAATACATTACCTAGTGAGAAGTTGAGAGTGTAGAGGATGACTCATTACCTAGGCATAGGAGAATATTGGTAGATCATCCTGAATCCCAAATCTTAGGTGATGCCACATCGCCAGTAAGAACTAGAACATACTATCGAAGTGTGAGTAACAACTTGGCGTTCCTATTCGAATTAGAACCTATGTCAATCAAGGAAGCCGAAAAGGATGAATATTGGTTGATGGCTATGCAAGAAGAGTTGAGTCAATTCGAAAGGAACAAGGTGTGGAGGCTAGTGCCAGGCCTAGTGATCATCCAGTCATTGGCACAAGATGGGTGTATATAAACAAAATGGATGAAAATTGAATTATCACTAGAAATAAAGCTAGGCTTGTAGCCCAAGGGTACAATCAGGAGGAAGGAATAGACTATGTTGAGACATTTGCTCATGTTGCCCGTATGGAAGCTATTAGGATACTCTTGGCATATGCATCTCATACATGATTTAAATTATATCAAATGGATGTCAAAAGTGCCTTCCTAAATGGCTATATCCAAGAGGAAGTGTATGTTGAGCAACCTCCAGGTTTTGAAGACTACAAACATCCAAATCATGTCTTCAAGCTTGATAAGGCTTTATATGGTTTGAAGCAAGCTCCTAGAGCTTGGTATGAGAGGCTTTGCACCTTCCTACTAGAAAAAGATTTTGAGATGGGAAAGGTGGATAAAACATTATTTATCAAAAGAGAAAATCAAGATATCCTCCTTGTCCAGATTTATGTGGATGACACCATCTGTGGCTCGGCTAATCAAAAAATGTGTGATGAATTTGCAACTCTAATGAAAAATGAATTTGAAATGAGTATAATGGGTGAGTTAACCTACTTCTTAGGACTCCAAATCAAACAATACCAAAATGGGATATTTATAAATCAAGAAAAATATACAAAGGAGTTATTAAAGAAGTAAGGTATGGATAGCAGCAAGACATCAAGAATTCCCATGAGTACAACTGCTATGTTAGAAAATGATGAATTTGGCAAATCTGTGGACCAAAAGATGTATAGGGGTATGATAGGTAGCCTACTCTATTTGACAGCCAGCAGACTAGGCATTATGTTTACTGTCTGTCTCTGTGCTCGATTTCAATCGGATCCAAAGGAGTCTCACCTATCTGCAATCAAGAAGATCTTCAAGTACTTAAGAGGAACTCAAAGTCTGGGACTATGGTATGAAAGATCTACTGCCTTCACTCTCACTGGATATTCAGATGCAGACTTTGCTGGATGTAGAGTGGATAGGAAAAGCACTAGTGGGACTGGTCAATTCTTAGGCAAATCACTTGTTTCATGGTTTAGCAAGAAATAAAATTCAGTAACTCTATCCACAACAGAAGCAGAATATGTGGCAGCTGGAGCTTGCTGTGCACAAGTCCTATAGATGAAAAGCACATTGATGGACTATGAAATTAAATTGGAAAATATTCCCATCCAATGTGACAATACTAGTGCTATAAACTTGACAAAGAACCCCATACAACACTCTAGAACCAAACATATTGAGATTAGGCACCACTTCATTAGAGATTAGGCACCACTTCATTAGAGATCACCATTTTATGCCATAAGCATTAATTTAGGGGGAGTACCTAACTCAATCATCATTTACTCCTGCTCATGATATTAGCTTCACACTCTATCTCATTCTATTTTTTATTTTTATTTTTTTTAAAAAAAAGGGTTTTTGAGGCTACATTCACTCCTATTTGCTATACATCTTAGTTTGCCTCATTTGAAAGTTTAAGGGGGAGTTTTATAGCTAATCAACATGAACTACTTCTCGAATATCACTTTGTCCATGTGTACGGTTAAACCTTGATTAAGAACCTTTTTTGTCGATTAGAAAAGGGGGAGAAGTTAGGAAATTGATTATCTATTCATGTTCTATATGCACTATATGCTTTTACTTGTTATCGTTTATCTTTGTGCATATCTTGAGGGGGAGTTCCTGCATTCACTTGCTTATTATGTCACTTCACACACGCCTCATAATCAATTTTGTTTGTCATCATAAAAAGGGGGGAGATTGTAAGCCCAAGGGTCTACTCTCCTATTTTGTTTTGATGATTCTAAACATAATTGATTATGTTCTTGAATACTAATCAATTTGCCTTGAAGTGTGGTGATAAGATAGGGTGAGCATAGAAGGAATCATCACATCACTTGGTCATGCTTGAAGATGTACCACACAAGAGTCAAAGGAGCTAGAGACCACATGAGACAACTCAGCTTGGAAGAACAATCAATGTGGAGCTCACCTCAACACACTCAAACAATGCTAGCACACCATAGATGATCTATGAAGACCAAGACCAAAGAGGAGCGTAACCATATTTAGACATGTTGCACATCCTCTCTCTTTGATTTCAAAGTCAAGGCAAAATCTTTCAAATGTATTTTTCAAAACTAACCACACTCCCCGTATTAAAATTAATTGGTTAAGTGAATGGTTATGTGATGGACCAACATGTTAGGACCATCATAACATTCCAAATTATCATAAGATTTGAGTTCCAAAAGCCCAAAGTCAAATAGCAACAAAAACAGAAAAGTCTGCTGATTTTAGGTTTCTCGGAACTCCGAGATTTTTCTCGGAGCTCAGAGATCGGAACTCCAAGAATTTTTCTCGGAACTCCGAGAAATGGTCCAGTAGTATTTTCCAACTTCTGGCCATTCTCTCGGAACTCCGAGAACGTCGCGACAGCACAAAAAAGAGCTGTTGGGTTTCAAATTAAAAATTGATTTTTAGTGTCTTTTGATACTCACACCCCCAAACGGTCATATCTTCTCAAAGGGCTATAAATATTCATTCAAGAGGATTATGTACCTCTCTTGAATAATTTGAAAAGCATCCTTAAGCATTCAAAGAACTTGCAAACCCCTTTTAGCTTAAGCCTTTGTTTTTCTTCTCCACCAAACTTGCCTTGCATTTGCAAATCATTAGAGTTTGGATTTAGGGCTTTCATTTGCAACCTATTGTGGAGAGCACTCAAGGGGACTTCATTGTGTATGAAGCTTTCAAGAGAAGCCAAGCAATCTTCATTTTCTATTCATTGTAAAGGTGGCTAGGGCATCATATTTTTAATACCCTAAGGAGTAATGCTTAGAACTCGGCGAAGAAGGAGTCGGTGTCAAGGTGTCAAGGGCATCCTCATTTAATACCCCTTGGGAGAGTAATTGCCTCGGAGTCGGGTATCGTGGAGGTCTCACATAGTGAAAATCCTTGAGGACGATCTCAAGAAGAGTGGAGTAGGGCTTTGCCCGAACCACTATACATCGGTGTGTTCCTTCCTTGTTTTGCACTTTCATTTTTGTTTGGTTTGGCATTTCCTTTTGATTTGATATTATTTGAACTAACCAAAATCTAATCAAGAAAAGAAAAAAATTAAATTAGGTTTAATACTTGATTATAAAATGGTATAAATTTTTTATAAAACCAATTCACCCCCCTCTTGGGTATTTAGACCCATATTTTACAATGCATACTATTTTGCATAAGGTAGATCTTTCAAGACTCTTCTAAAAGCTCTCACACAATGGAAATAACATACATATGAAAGATTCTGGTCGAAAAAGGACTTCCCAACGTTGGAGCTCATTTTTGACCTATTTAGGAGCAGAATCAAGAAAATTCGTAAACTAGAAAGTTGTAGATCTTTTCCAGACGTTCGAAAACAAGTAGGTAAAAATTTATGGCCATTTTAGTAACCTGACCATACTAGCCATTTCTAATTACAACTCTTCTTTTCTTTTTCTCTTTATTTTTTTTTCAAAACAAGTATGATGTCAACACCCACCTCACCCCATGTTGGACGTCCAACTAAGTGGGCTACCCAACCATGTGGGTCAACCCACATGGGTGAGGCCATATGGGCTTTTGTCCAATGGGCCTTTTTAAAATGTTTTTTTAATTTTTTAAATAAAAATTCAATAAAATCTCATTAAATCCAAACTTTTTATGAATGAACCCAACCCATATGACCTTCATGGTGCACCTCCAAGCACATGGTCGAGCCACCCTCTGTAGGAAAAGCAATTTTCAGGAACCAAAATGCCCCTAAAAGCGACTAAAATAACCTCAAATTAGATTGCGCTCAAAGGAGAAAGTTAAAAATGAAAAGTCTTAATAGTCAAACTTTAAAAATTATAAGTATTTAAGTTTGTTTCTTTTGGTGGGCGTTATCAAACAAGACCATTTGGCATTCCCTGAAAATGACCAAAATGCCCTCGACACACAAAATTTCCAAATCAAGTGAAACCCCTGGGAAATTCTAAATTTAGCAGGTTTTCTAAAATTCATTTAATTACTCAAGATTTCTCAAACATAATTGGGGAATCAAATGAGACACACTAGAAATGACCAAATTACCCCAGTAGTGCAAAAATTGATGAAAAATAGGGAAAACCTTGAGAAATTTTAAAAATAGCAAGTTTTTCTACTTGATCGGAAACTTGAATTTTCATCTTCTGAAGGCCAATGGAACCCCCTAGAGAATTTTAGGATTGCGAATCAACTTCAAAACTCCTTTAAAATGCAAGAATACCTAATCTAATGAGGAAGACTGACTCAAGACTCGATGAAACTTCCGAATCTCTTGCTTTTCAAAGCGTAGCAAAATGGGGGTGTCTACACCATGTGCTTATTCTTGTTTGATTCCATGTATCTATGCATGATTGTGCTTAAATGATAAATCACTTTTTAGAATTCAAAGTCTATATGCTAAAACTTGTTTACAATTAGACTTTGATATATTGAACTTAATCGAATATCATTATTTACTCTCTTGTCTAAGTGACTATACCTTGTTCAAAACCATCATGCACTTAGAATATGTATAACATCCACACAAAAGAAAACCACATAGAGAATTTAATGAGAAAACATTAAGTTATGCTTACATGAAAATCCACCACACCATTAGCCCATGAGTTCAAGTTAAACTCATAAATACATATCCTTCTTATTTGAACTCATATTTGACAAAATTGGCATTTGCTAGATCATAGGGTACTTAATTGTTTAGGATATCATATCTAGCAAAATTAAGGAACTAAAAGCCTTGTCTAAGAAAATTAACTCAAATCCTTTCTTAGATATCTTTTGTGCCCCTAGGTGAGAAAATGTGTTTGTAAACTCTTAGCACCAAGTTGTCCTTCAACCCATTCACATGCTTAATGTTTATCACTAAATGTAATAAGAAATTATAGATGGGTTAAAAGTATGTGTGTTCCAAAGGATTTAATTGTATATAATCTCATGATTATGATGAACCTTCAAATTTAGTGGTTACATTATGTAAAACTCATCCAAGTAGTCATGAAAAATCATATTGCAATACAATTGCCCAATGTTTTATCATTTAATGGATATACTCTAAAAGTCTTTGGATTACTCCCTAAATTCATATTAGGATATATTACATAAGGATGTTGAAAAAGAGTCTAGGTTCAACGTATAAAACTCACTTGAGTAGATTTAAAAATGTCATATGAATCTAGTATCATACTTGGGTAGACTACTAAGTTTGGTGGTCGGTATATAATGCTTTGCGATGGGAACACTTGTCTCCACACATTTTGATTTTCTATGGGCTTATACACTTTGTTCTTAATGCCTTATCTTTATATAGGTGGTTTGTGGATGTAAATGTAGATGTTTGGACCATGTACCTTATGTGTCAAGTTCTTTGTGTCCAAACAAGGTAGAGTATCCATAAATGCTTTAATATGGTTCATATCTTCCTCATGATTGCCCATAGTGGTATACTCTCAATCATGACCCATGGATGTCTCTCTTAGACATGGTACTGTATCGTCCATTCTTCTATGTCTAATTCTTATAGAATTGAGCCAAATTGGTATATTTAAATAATTTGTAGTTATTGATAGTATCTACGTGTATGAGATGTCAATCATAATCTTAAAAGCTATTCAATCGGTACTTATGCCCTCTTTAGGGAACGGTACCGTCATTTTAATTAAAACACCTAAATATGTGGCCTTGTGCTAGCATCTCAAACATGAATATATATATATATATATATATATATATATATATGTGTGTGTGTGTGTGTGTGTGTGTGTGTGTGTGTGTGTGTGTGTGTGTGATCTCCCTAGTTATTTATGTATGCTTCATACTTAGGGAAGTAATGTTGAAACTTGTAAGAAATGATATCACATTTATGGGGAGCATGAGCCTTAAAATGCAAATCTAATGTGCTGTGCTAAAAATGTTTATCATGAAAAGCTAGACTATGGATAATTATATCATTCAAGATAAACCGACACTTGGAGAATAAGTGTCATTGTAGCCCAAGGGTTGAGTCAAATATGTTATATTGTAGAAAATTTATCCAAAAACCCTTGGAGTCTATGTGAGGACAATCCTTTGGATTCATGGATTGCATGATTCTTTTTTAAAGGGAGAGCTTATGGATAAATTTGTCCTTGAGGGCTTATCATATGTCCCTTAATGAGGTTATCATTCCACATATGATAAGTACACTCATGTGGAGCCCTATTGCTCCATATGTGTTGTAGTTAGGGCTTGTCTCATGCTTTTATTCTGAGATCATCTCTCATTTGTCACAAGTATCCCTAGCCTGAGCCTCAGTGTCATATCATCTTAGGCTTTAGACTTATCTAGGATGAATTCATATGGTCTCATCATTTTCAATGATAAGTATCCTGTTTTAGAGTTCAATTTTGAACATTCTCTAGAACTCCCATTCATAGGATTGTGCTTTAGTTGTTAATCCCATTGCCTATGAATTCTCTCTCTCATCATGTGCTTTATAAGTCATTTGCACTCACTTACCATGATAAGATCCATTGGCTATGCATTCACAGTCATATTTATAACCATTCTGTATTGTCATGCCTTGCCTCATATGTTTCACCATGTGTCAATGACAAATACTTAGGGGGAGAGCCAAATTATTTCATATTTGTGTTTATATGGACCATAGTGATATGCTCACAATGTCCATTGCCCAATTAATTGTGCTTAACTTGTGAATCTTATTGATTAAAAAAAACTGCTTATCATGCACTTAGTTTGAATTTCCTTGTTGAATCTCCTTGATAAGTATTAGATGAGCTTGAAATGTAATATCATCATTAGTTTCATGGGTCATAGAAGTACTTTGCAGTATCTTGACATTCCTTTCATTTATGCCCATCCACAAACATAGGACTATTTCATACTGTCACCTTGCATCTCTATGTTTAAGTATTCTTATCATGCACATTTCAGTTTTATCATCTAATATCCATGATAGGCAAATAGGGGGAGTAATCACGGAACTAAGTTTGAACTTTCACTGCTAAAACCCTTCCTTTTTGTTGTTGCCAAAAGGGGGAGAATTTTGGAATTGATTAGGTAGTCGGGAGGGGGAGCTATGCTCGATGGTTATATCATTTAATGCTTTTTTATCTACTCTTTTGATATCTCCTACCTCCCTAATGAATTTGGTTTGCCATCATCAAAAAGGGGGAGAATGTAAGCCCCAGGGTTCCCATGGGTTTAATCATTCACCTTTACCTTCTTCTTTTGATGCTAGCAAACCAAAATTGATTAGTCTTCATAGACTAATGCGTTGTCTTTGAGTATTGTGTCTTAGACAGGAACTTGATATATCATATCGCAATTACACAACTCAACACAACACATGGCTTGAGGATCAACATGCATAAAGGAACAGATGAGCTGGTGCACATACAATGAAGACAACATCCTTGGAAGATGTTCAAGTTCAAGAGCTCAAGTTGAAGATCCCACAAGCATGCCTAGCAAGTGTCAGTAGAAGCTCGGAGTTGAATGGTGACACCTCATGGACCATTCAACGTACTCAAGGAATGGAGGATGTCACAAGAGCCAGAAGAAAGTCAAAAAGTTCACTCGCAAGTTGAAGGTGTCTAAGAAAGTGCGAAGGAGCCAAGCAATCCAAGACGACTCATGGGTATACCCTTTAGATTGTATTTGGAGTGCTCTTGTTATTTGTATTTGAATTTTCAAAAAGGGTTTTCAAAATGGTTTCATTAAAACATTATTTGATACCTTTAGAAACCATCAACACTCTCCAAAACATGTTTGAAAATCTTGGACGAAAGCCCAATGACCATCGCCCAAGTCCTTGAAATTTTATAATTAAAATCCTTTAAATTTAAAATTTTTGTTGATGAACCCAACCCATACGATATTTATAGTACACCCCTAAAACGTGATCGAACAATTTTTTTTTGGGAAAATAACTTTTCGGACGAAAATGCCCCTATTTGACCATTACACATCCAAATGCGACCAAAATACCCTCAAATTGGTTCACCCCTAAAGGAAAAATAAGAAAACGGAAAGTTTTTGTGGTCAAACTTCAAAAATAGAAACTTTTAAAGTTGGGTCCTTTCGATGAGCAATATCAAACAGGATCATTTGGTATCCCCTGAAAATACCCAAAATGCCCTCAACACTCAAAATTTCCAAATTAAGCGAAACCCCTGAGAAATTCTAAATTTAGTAGGTTATCTAAAATTCAGGAAATCATTCATAATCTCTTAGACACCTTTCGGGGATCAAAATAATTACACAGGAAAATACCAAATTACCCCGAGGTACAAGAATTTGGCGAGACTAGGGAAAAGCCTGAGAAATTCCAAAAATAGCAGATTTTCAAAAATTTATAAACAGACTCAAGATTTCTTAGTCACAACTTAGGGACCAAATATGACATGTTAAAAATGTCTAAAATACCTCTGAAGTGCAAGACTAAGAGAAAACCTTGAGAGATCTAAATTTAGCAGGTTTTCCAAATCTTACAAATTACTCCTAATTCACCAACCGTACACTCAAGATGGTTTTGGATATATGAGAAATGATTAAAATATCCACAAGGTGATGAAAATGTGGAAGCCCCATGAGTTTGTAAAAATAGAAGCTTTTTTCAAAATTTATAAAATCACTCATGATTTCTCAAATATAACTCGGGGGTCAGACGAGACACATCGGGAATGACCAAAATACCCCTGTAGTGTAAAAATGAGCAAAAATGAGGGAAACCCTGAAAATTCTAAAAATAGCAGATTTTTTTACTTACTTGGAAACTTGAATTTTCATCTTCTAGATACCATTGGAACACCCTATAAACATTTAGGATCGTGAATCAACTTCAGAATTCTTTCAACGAGGCGAAATCTACCATAAAATGCACAGATGCCTAATCCTAGGTGGAATACGGACTCGAAACTTGACAAACTACCGAATCTTTTGCTTTTTTAAAGTGTAGCAAAATGTGGGTGTCCACACAGTCGACCGGCCATGTGTAAAATTCTATTTTTAACTTTAAAGATCAGGGGCTTTGGACCACGGTCTTTGGGCTTAAGTTCTAGGTTTTCAAACCACATTTTTGGGTGTGTCTATGGTTTTCAAAGATGTAAAAAGTTTAGTATGAAAACCATTTGAAAACCTTTCGAAAGTGCATTTAAACGTAAAATCAAGAGGACTCCAAATACATTCTAAAAATGAATACAATTAGTCTTCTTGGAATGTGTCAGCTCCTTTGCACTTTTTAGGACTTCTTCTACTTGGGTGAACATCTTGACCTTGTCTTGGCTCTTGTGACTTGTCCTCCAATCTTCAATGCATGTTGAGGTACATGAGGTGTCACCATGGCATGTTCAACTCGAAGCTCCTTCTTGACACTTGCTTAGGGAACTTGAGGGATCTTCATGTTGAGGTTCTTGACTTGAACATCTTCAAATGAGGATGTCTCCAATGTAGGTGCAAGCTCTTGGTTCCTTTGCTTCTTGATCCACAAACCATGTGTTGTGAAGAGTTGTGTAATGGCGATTATGACATGAAATTGCTGTATACAACACAACAACTCAAAGCAACACATCAGTCCATAAATGCTAATCAATTTAGTTTGCTATCATCAAAACAAGAAGGTAAGGTGAATGATTAACCCATGGGAGCCCTTAGGCTTACAGTTGTATTCAAGGATCCTAACTAATGGATTGAAGGATGCCATATGTAATGCAAAGGAAAGTAGGCATAAAATAAGTAAGACTAACCATTTTAGATTTTATCATGACATATAACTATTAGATCTGGGTTTTTGATCTATAATAATATTGCCCATTGTTTGTCTCATTTATATGCCCCTCAAACACATAAACGAAGAGAAATAGCATGATTTCTCTAATGCGCATCGGATACTCATCAATAACATCTTTGTTGAGTATTAGTAGATTCATATAATCCATCATATTTTAAATTTGATTTCTAATTTGATTTTGGCCTTCAAGCATCGCAGTGTATACTAGCTTCTGGTTTGGCATATGACTAATGTATTTTGCAAATATCTCTTATGCTTATAGGAATCTATTTGTTACTCTAGATAGAAAATCGAGATCGGCATCTTCTTTGGCATATGACTGCCTTGTTCTCTAAATTAGCCAACTAATAGATGGCTATGGAAGGCCATAGAGATTAATCCTTTCTATTTAAATCCCCATTTGCAACTTAATATTTTATAAAGAGGGTTTCTTTTAAGTGGGAAAAACTTATTCCTATGCATGCATAAACCAAACCATCCAATGGAAATACATACATAAGGAAAGGAAAAATGCAACCATCCATCACACATCGAAACTACGAAAAGTAAAACAACCACATCCATAAGCTTAATTTTGGCATCTTGGATTTATAGGGATTCTCCCACTAACTATTTTATAATTATCTAACGATTTTAGAGTTAGTTAATCCCCATAATTTCATATTACCAAAATTAAGGGTGAAATTTGGGCAACTATTCGCTACTCGCAATAGGAAAAATCCGTCGACCTCAAGGCAATTTTTCAAAGGTATTGGTACTGATATACTTCATCATATGAAGTATTTTAGATCAGTAAAAATCATAAAGAATGTGTCTGCCCTCCATTGAATCGATAGAATTGGGGTCCGCCATCATCTATAGCCTTCTTGAAGCATCGCCATGTCCAAGTTCTCTTTGATTCTTCGATTGACCACCTCAAGAGCGATTTGCTTTCTTCATTACTTCTGATGTAATATAAAAATAAGCTATCATAGTGTCTTACACTAGCCTAAATAATATGTACATCAAAAGAAATTCTACATGGGAAACCAGTTGTTCGCACAACTGTCTAGAGGGAGTACGTAAACCAATAAAATCGTTCACTATTAGATTGCGGACTTTTAATTGCTACATTCCAGTAAAATAACACCATAAAAATAAATAACAAATATCCAAAAATATTATCCATATGCATCTCATGTATGGATAGTGGTCAAATAATCATTTTTGCCCAATTTTCACCAATAGAGATCAAATCATGGTAAAATTAAATTAAATAATTTTTAATTCATCCATAAAAACTACTGACATCTAAAGAGATATGACATAATCAATCGTTATGATGTCCGAAGTCACCACAAAAAAATTCACGTAAAAATGAAATCGTTTGAGCGAGAAAAGCTTAAAATAGTGGTTTGCGAGAACCCTTTCAGAATAGCATAATTTCTTAATATTTTAAGAGGGAGAAAAATTATTCGGACATCCATATCAGTTACTAATTATGCTTAGAATATACGCAAATAATGGTTAAAAATTTTAATCTTGGGTAATAAATTTTTCTCACAACTTTGGGGCAATTATGAAATAAAACATGTAATTCCTAAAATAATAATTAGCAAAAGGCTGCACTTTTGCTCTAACTTGTAAAAATCATATCTCCCAATCTGCTCATTGAATTTTGATTATTTTTTATGCGTTGGACTCATATTCGAGCCTACCTTTAAACCATCAAGGTTGATCAGATAAAAAATTACATTAAGTAGATCGAAATTACTGATCTATACACAATAGTCCATATGTTGATTAATTAACACCGCCGACTAACAACCTCGGATAGCTAGGATAGAACTTTCGGACTCATAGCGGATATACCGCATGATCTATATTTGGTTAATTTAATCCCCTAATATGAGCCCTAGTTGCTCTGATACCACTTGAAGGAAGGTTATCCCCTTCCGGCAAGATCATTATGCTCAGCGGAATAAAAAATCGCATAGAACTTTAAATTTTTCTTTTCGATCTTGCAATTGTCCAAGATCATAAAGTCTAGATTAGTTAATTATGTTAATCAAATATAAAGAAATACCTCTTTGAAGAAGAAATCAATAACCCACGCTGCTTGATCTACTCCTTGAACAGTTGCAATCGTTCTGAACACTGCGAATCCCGCAAGTTGAACCGATGGATTCTTTTTCTTTGCTCAGACTATTGTGGATGTGAATAACTCTTATTCACTTCTTAAAGTTCTGATATAATCAGTACCTTTGTTGTAGAGAATAGAGAAATTGATTGGAAGCCTTTCCCTTTGAATTTTTTCAATTGGAACAGATATGGAGAGAGAGAGAGAGATATAGTAAACGATTTTCCAAGGGAGGAAGCAAGGGAGAACGAATTTTGGAGTATTCCTCACATCAAAATTCGTTCAGCCATCTCTCATTTACAGAAAATGGAGTTTTGGTTTCATAAATCCTTGTTTCTCTCTCCCAATTCCTATCCAATTGAGAAACCAACTTAAATTGAGACTCCTCGAGCCATTGGGACTTTTTCCAAACCTCCAAGGCTGTGTGGGTACACCAAAGATACATGGGAGAAAGTGTATAGAGTTTCTTTCCTACCCTTGCTGCCTTATCTCATAAGAATTGGTGTTGGAAACAAATTGCTTGCTCTGTAGATCCTACAATTTAGTAATTCTTATCCAAGAAGGAGATTGAGTGCAACTCAAAGTCCTTGAGCAATTGAGACTCTTTTCCCCAACTCTGTATGAAGTCTCTCTCCAGCCCTTATTGCCTTATCTCATAAGAATTGGTGTTGGAAACAAATTGCTTGCTTTGTAGATCCTACAATTTATTAATTCTTATCCAACAAGGAGTTTGAGTGAAACTCAAAGTCCTTGAGCAATTAGGACCCTTTTCTCCAGCTCTCCAAATGATTTGGGAGTGTGGTGAGCCCCACAAACCTTATCCAAATCTGTAGACCGATCCCAATTCCCAATTCCATTCCAATTCCGTAACTTTTGCAAAACCGGTTTGGGAATAACTATCCTCATTTGGATTACACATTATTATGCTTATTATTAATCAAATTATTAATACATAGTAACGTATAATAATTAAAAAATTAATTAACAATTTAATTAATTAATAACTCACATCCAATGGGAGTTATTTCAACACCAAATTGTCTTCGAAAAATTCTCTTACTGTCTCTTGTTACTTACTTAACAAAGACATGTATATATACATATATAAACATAAATTATAAATACCCGAAATACCCCTCCCTCCAAAATTGGCCCCCTCTATTAGTGAGGGCCGTTTTTGTCTTTAAGAGTTAGAGTTGGATTAGGGCTTCTTTAGAAAAGCCTATAAATACAACATTAAGGGAGATTAAGAAAACCCTAAACCATTTTGCAGCCCTAAGAGAAGATCTTCGTTGAGAAAAGGAGGAAGAGCGCGATTTGGAAGGAGAGAATGCAAATCGAGGTAAGATTTATGTTTTACATACGATTTACAATGTTAAGAACACTAAAACAAGGATTAAAGTATTTAAAAAGGTCTAATTTGTGATCGATATGGCTTAGAATAAGAATCTTTCGACTGATCTTCGATTCCTAGGGTTAGTATCGCCCTTCGATCCCCAACGAACCCAATATTTGGCTGTTATGTCATAGAATTTTAGTTTTAGGAATCTTCACCCAAAGGATTACATTATTTTTCAAAAATTACTCGTACCAATTCGGAGCTTGAAATTGAATTAGATAGGTTCCTCTCGTCAATACGAATCCAACAGATCTGACCACGCATGAATCAGAGCTAAAATGACAAAGTTATGGTCCGTTGAAGTTTTGGGAAAATCGGGACAAAACTAGAATTTTCGCAAAAACCAGTCATGAATACTGTTCCGGGCGTCCGAATGAATAGTGTCGGGCATCCGATGAATAGAAAACCCAGAACCCGAGAGTGTGATTTTCCTTCGGAAGTCTTAGAGACGCCCGAATGACGAATGAATAGTGTCGAGGGCGTCTGATGAATAGTGTCGGACTTTCGAACCCATTGAAAATTTTGAAGTCTTTTTCTTAATTTTGGGAAGTTTTAACCATTGCTTTGGCCACTATCCGAGGCCTATTTATTGATATGAATGCCATTGTTTGGGATAGGTATTGTGCCCTAGACATTGTTGAAGGAATATATATTCGGCATTCGAGATGGATAATCTCGTACTACTTTGGTGTTGCGATTTACCATTCGATATCATGTTCTTTGATCATTAGTTGCCTAACTTCTTCAATATATGAACTTCTGAATAGAATCGCAGATCTATGTTTGGGTCTTGTGTTCTTTAACCCTTTTATTGAATGAGCTCCATTGAATTTGATTACTTGGTGCACCTACGAGGTGCGATATTTGGACTTATGAAATCCCTTTCATTTTTACTAACTATGTGAATCTTTGAACTATCAGACATCCTCTACTATATGAATCCACTTTGGAACTAATGTGAAATACCCACTTTAAACCTTGAACACCTCCTTCTGAATTGTGTGAACTTTGAACACCTATTCAGAGGCTTAGGTTATGTGAACTCAGAAAAGACCCCCGCCAATGGGGCATAGGCATAAGCCTATATGTGAACATAAGAACTGTGATCCCGCCAATGGGGGATAAACGTTGGCCTTGTCGACATATATGTGAACCTAGGAACTAGTTCTAACACCGTGGGCGGTCGGTGTAAGCAATAAGTCACTTTGTGGACCCGTGGGCAGTCGGGGTGAAAATAACTTGCTTTTTGGACTAAGCCGATGATCTTAGGGTAATATCTTACCCATATTGATTACCTTCAGTGACCCTTTGAATGTTGTGACCTTCGATGTGATACTACACTTGTGCCTTTACGAACCTTTGCTCCCTCCTTATTGAGCTTGTATTAATCTGTAAGCCCAAGGGTACATCCCTCTCTTATTTTGATGATCAACAAACCCAAATTGATTGTAGTTTGCTAATGGTTGCTCTAGTGTTGTGATTAAGATAAGGTTCATTCATGTCAACACTTGGAGAAAGAAAAACAAGGGCTAGTCTTGAAGTCAAGTCTTGGTGGTCTCCATTCAAGCCGTATGGTGTATTGAAGAATCAAGGGAACCACAAGTGCAAGAACATGTTCGAAGACTATCTCAAGACAATGAGAAGATCATGCAAGCGCCCAACAAGATTGAAGATCAAGAAGACCCAAGGTTATAGTTTTTAGAAGACCCAAGATTATAGTTTTCAAATCATCTTTAAAACCATTTTTCTAAGTGCATTAATGTATTTGAAAACACATGATTAACCGAAAGACCATTGCTCAAAGGCCTTCAAACAAATATTTTAAAACAAGATTTTTAACACAGGGCTGGTTGACCGGGCTTAGCCGAGCGACCGCGGGATGGAACCTGGAATTCCAATGCATCTGGAAATTTATCGGGCTGGTCGACCGGGACAATGCGGTCGACCACGGAATCGTTTCTGAAAATCAAGAAAACATCCAGATGGGTATTGGAGGTCGACCGCGGAACATTTTAAGGCAAAATAATTTTTAGAAACAGTTTGCCCATGGCGGGCGACAGCGAGTGTCCAGTCGACCGCATAAGCCTTTTTCAAGCCAAAATATTTTTCAAACAGTTAGCCCTCTGCGGGCGACTGCGTTGATCTCAGTCGACCGCGGCGATACAGATTTTAAAAATAAAAAAGGCGCCCGATAAGGGCGGGCAACCGCTGTGGCTTGTTCGACCGCGACGGTTTCGCGAATTAGCCGTTGGGGTATGCAGTATGATCTTCAGTCTTGTTTGGCGCTTGCATGATCTTCTCCTTGTCTTGAGATAGTCTTCGAACATGTTCTTGCACTTGTGGTTCCCTTAATTCTTCAATACACCATACGGCTTGAAGGGAGACCACCAAGACTTGACTTCAAGTCTAGCTCTTGTTTTTCTTGCTCCAAGTGTTGACATGAATGAACCTTGTCTTAATCACTACACTAGAGCAACCATTAGCAAACTACCATCAATTTGGGTTTGTTGATCATCAAAATAAGAGAGGGATGTACCCTTGGGCATACATTCCCCCCTTTTTTATGATGACAGACCAAAATTGATTATGGGGTTGGAGGCTCCCCCTTAATAAAATATTTATGTATATTTTTCCTCCCCCTCAATATATTCTTATCATACATATGAAGATTAAAAGATTTATGACACAATTTAGAATAAATGACAATGAGTCCACGATAAGCATATGTAGAGCTAACATGGTGACTAGGAAAATCTATGCATGGAACACAAAAGTGTGAGAGCACACATGCATACATACATACATAAGCAATTTACCATTCTTCTCCCCCTTTCGTCACATAAAAAAGAATAGGGAAGGATAAAACAAGTGAAATTTTCCCTTCTTTTTTTTTTTCGTTCCCCCCGTTTTTTTCTTTTTGTAGAATACATTCCTAGATACAT
This sequence comes from Tasmannia lanceolata, assembly GCF_043159265.1. Taxonomy (NCBI): domain Eukaryota; kingdom Viridiplantae; phylum Streptophyta; class Magnoliopsida; order Canellales; family Winteraceae; genus Tasmannia; species Tasmannia lanceolata. The sequence continues at coordinate 30,722,779 of NW_027518714.1, read as the reverse complement.
ACAAGCATGACTATGCTTTCCAAAACACACAAGCATTCAAATATATAGAATATATGTATATGCATGCTAGTTCAAAATTCTTTTACCTATTGAAGTGACCAAATATTCAAACCACTCCCAATATCACAATATCTCTCTTCACTTAGGGGTTTGGTGAATATGTCAGCAAGTTGAGCATCAATGTGAATGTACTCAATTGATATGTCACCTTTCTATGAATGATCTATATGAAAATGATGTCTTATCTCTATATGCTTTGTCCTTGAGTATTGAATATGGTTCTTAGTTAGATTGATAGCACTAGTGTTATCACAATGGATTAGAACACACTTAAAGTTGAGACAATAGTCTTCCAAGGTGTTCTTCATCCAAAGGACTTGTGCACAACAAGCTCCTGCAGCAATATATTCGGCCTCTGTAGTGGATAAGGCGACCGACTTTTGCTTCTTACTAAACCAAGAAACAATGGATCTACCTAGGAACTGACAAGTGCCGCTTGTACTTTTTTGATCCACTCTACATCCGGCAAAGTCAGCATCCGAATACCCTACTAGGTTTAAATCATTGGAATTTTCATACCATAAACCTAGGCTAGGAGTCCCCTTGAGATATTTGAATATTCTCGTGACACCTCGCAAATGGGATTCCTTAGGGTCTGACTGAAATCTAGCACATAAACAAACGCTAAACATGATATCCGGTCGGCTAGCAGACAAATATAGTAGACTGCCTATCATACCCCTATATTTCATTTGATCAATAGATGGGCCAAGATCATCTTTGCTTAGTTTGGTGGAAGTATTCATAGGAGTAGGCTTTGTTGGAGAGCTATCCATCCCAAACTTTTTAAGCAATTCTCTTATATATTTTTCTTGATTAATGAATATGCCATTTTCTAATTGATAAATTTGTAGACCTAGGAAATATTTGAGTTCTCCCATCATGCTCATTTCAAATTCATCTTGCATGGATTGAGCAAACTCTTTACACATACTCTCATTTGTTGATCCAAAGATGGTATCATCAACATATACTTGTAACAATGAGTATGTCACTTTCTTGATGTTTGATGAAAATAGTTTTATCAACCTTACCCATATCAAAACCCTTGTCTAATAAGAATGAACTAAGCCTATCATACCAAGCTCTAGGAGCTTGCTTTAATCCATACAGGGCTTTGTCTAATTTGTAGACATGGTTAGGGAATTTGAAATCTTCAAATCCGGGAGGTTATTCAACATAAACTTCCTCCATTATGTATCCATTTAGGAATGTACTCTTGACATCCATTTAATATAGCTTGAATCCTTTATGGCAAGCAAATGCAAGAAGCATCCTAATGGCCTCTAACTAGGCTACGGGTTTAAAGGTTTTATCATAGTCGATTCCTTCTTCTTGATTGTAACCTTGGGCTACCAATCGAGCTTTGTTCCTTTGAATCTCCCCTTGTTCATCCAACTTATTTCTATAGACCCATCCAGTGCCAATCACAGGATGGTCTCTAGGTCTAGGAACTAATTTCCAAACTTTATTTCTTTCGAATTGATTTAGCTCATCTTGCATGGCAATAATCTAAAAATCATCTTTCTCCGCCTCGTCTATACTCTTAGGCTCTATATGTGACAAGAATGCAGCAAACTCACACACATTTCTATACTGAGACCTTGTTCTGACTCCTTGAGAGGTATCACCGATGATTTGGGTACTTGGGTGATCGGATAGAATCTGTTTCCCTTTTCCTTGATCATCAACCTCTTTAGGAGGACTTTCTAGCTCTAGTGTCTCTAAGGTTTCGCTAATATTATCAACAGGCATTTCATTTTCAATTTCGTTTTGGTTTGTGTTTCGAGGCGTAACCTCATAATCTTCATTATCATGTGATCTTTTTACTTTTTCACTAAGTTCATCAAATTTCACATGGATGACCTCTTCAATACATAGTGTTCTTCTATTGAATACTCTATATGATTTACTTCTAGTGGAGTATCCAAGAAAAATACCTTCATCAGATTTGGCATCAAATTTGTGAAGGTTATCTTTTATATTCAAGACAAAACACTCACATCCAAACCCTTAAAATATTTAATATTAGGCTTTCTATCATTCCAAAGCTCATAAGGTGTTTTGTGAGTGTGAGGCCTAATCATGACTCTATTAATGACATAGCAAGCCGTGTTAACGATTTCTGCCCAAAAGATTCTAGGCACATTTTTTGTTAAGAAGCATAGACCTAGCCATTTCCTGAAGAACCTTATTTTTCCTTTCCACTATTCCATTGTGTTGTGGGGTTCTAGGTGTTGAAAATTTTTGATCAATTCCATGTTCTTTGCAATATGAACTAAAGTGAATGTTTCAAATTCGGTTCCTTGATCACTCCTAATTTTTGAAATCTTGAAACCTTTTTCAACTTGTAATCTATAGCATAAAGTACAAAAATTTTCAAACGTTTCATCTTTGGATGCAAGAAAACAAACCCAAGTAAATCAAGAAAAATTATCAACAATCACAAACACATATCTTCTACCATTAAGACTACATGTTTCCATGGGACCAAACAAATTCATATGCAATAATTGTAATGGTCTAGAAGTAGATATGATATGCTTGGGTTTAAATGAATCTTTGTGTTGTTTACCAAGTTGACAACCTCTACATATAATATCATTCTCATATTTCAACTTGAGTAAATCTTTCACAATTTCTTTTCAAGCAAGCCTCGACATTAGATCCATATTCGCATGTCCTAGCCTTTTGTGCCAAATTCATGAATTATATCCTGTAGAGGAAAGACATTTCACATCTTGGTCATCTAGCTCTTCTAGGACCAATGAATATAGGCTTCTGTCTCTAGCCGCTGCAAATTTGATTTTACTCTCATTTTCTTTCTTAACTATGCACTTGTTGTTTTTAAACAAAACTTCACAACTAACATCGCATAGTTGGCTAATACTTAACAAATTTTGATGAGGCCTTCAACAAGAAAAATACTTTTTATACTAAGACATTTGAATTTAATAATACCTTCCCCAATGATTTTCCCTTTGCCATTGTCTCCAAAGGTGACATGTCCTTGATTTCCCATGAGAATGCTTGGAAATTTGGTGGGGTCTCCGGTCATGTGCCTTGAGCATCCATTGTCTAGGTACCATCTATCCGTTGTGGCTCTTCAGCTTAAGCACCCGTACAAAAAGGATTTAAGTCTTACCCTTAGGTACCTAAGCTATGTTGGGTCCTCCATTATTAGTATCAATAAACTTATACTTTCTTACCCAGACAAGGGTTAGATGATTTTCTCAATCTACATTGATAATTATAATGTCCCAATTTTTCACAATAATAATATGTAGGAGAGAAAGTGTTAAACTTCTTGTAACGGGTTTTGGACTTAACAAACTTGGTTTTTTTAGCGTCCTTCTTTTGAAAATCTTGGTAACCAAGCCCTTGCTTCCCAATAGAAACCTTGCTTGCTAAAATCTCATTGTTAGCCCAAGGGTTCCTAATGGGTTCATTCAATCACCTTATTTTGATGATTAACAAACGCAAATTGATTAGTCTTTTATGGACTAATTGTTTGCCTTGAGTGTCGTGATATGGACAGGAAATTCACAGGTTAATCCATGCTAGCACACACCATTGATGGCCTATGCTTGAAGATGAACCAAACACGTGTCAAAGCAGCTAGAGCATACAAAGGATCAATCATACCTTGGAGGATCAACCACGGAGAAGCTCAACATTAGTCATCTCAAAGCATTGAACAAATAAAGAAAGATCGATGAAGGCCAAAGCTTGGAGATCAACAACTTGAAGGATTGATCCATGCCAGAGACCAAGACTTAAAGATGAGCTTTAAAGTTGAAGATGTGAGTAATGAGTTTTGTGTTAGATTGTATAATTTAATCCCACTTAAGTATCCCTTGTTGAGGCATAATCAAGTCACTAATAGGGACCCAAACAATATTAGAATATAAGAAAAAGACCAGTGGACCAAAGCCTTAGTGCCATAGATAGCTTAGAATTGTAAAAGATTCAAATCGGCACACTTAGCACTTGAATTTTGAGATCAGGTCATAAATCCTATCATAACTGATCCTAAACATTTTTAAATATTTTTAAAAATCTTTTTAACAGAAAGCGCTCATCATTTTCGTTCAAATCGAGTATAAGAACATCGAAATCCGATGAGAAACGAGTGAGATATGAATTTTACAAAACTGAGTCTGAAATCTGAAAAATGTAAAAAATGCCCTGAAATAGATCCGTTGGGAAGTTGCCCAGAATTACAGAAATGCCCTTGTAACGGCTAGTTTTGAGTTTTCTCTATATATATGGGTTCCCTAAGCATGTGAACCAATCTCTCTCATTCCTAAACTTGTTGTAAACATATTAGAGAGTGGAAAACACCCTTGTGCCTCAATTTGGGAATATGTAAAGGGATTAGACCTAGGCTTATCTTTGTAATTATCTTTGAGAGACTCTTGTGAGCTTACATTGTATCAAGCCTTCAAGAGGCTAAAGAGTGTGCTTCAATCTTCTTCTTCATTATAAACTTGGCAACAAAGGGCGCCGTATTTAAGACCCTTGGACCTTAGACGCTCGGATTGTACAAGGCGAAAGGAACGCCGTATTTAAGTTCCTTGGAAGATAGTGGATTCCTCAAGAAGACAACTTGAGAAGTGTGGAGTAGGTTAGGGTTAAGGCCGAACCACTATAAATCTTTGCGTCTCTTGTGTGGTATTTATCTCTCTCACCCTCACTCTTATTTGTGCTTGCATTTATACACTTAGAATTGAGTGAGTAGTTAGCAATGGTAATTAACTTGCTTATCTAGTACCTTGCTAATTAGCCCATTTAATCTTGTTAATTAAGTTTGCATGTGCCTTCCACCGAGTGTTTGATAAAAGGCCTAAAAGAAACCATTAATCTAATTCATTTACCTTGTTGTGGGATTTACAATCTTTAATCAACCACCAAGTATTTTCATTGAAAGATTAAAAAGGGAATAATCAACTAGGGTTTTCAAAAGCCATCTAACAAGTATTTGACAAAAGGTCTAAGAGAGGATATTCATTTAAGATTTTGAAACTAATCTTACAAAAGTTTTTAAAGAGGATAAATTTTTTTAAAGACACCCAATTCACCTCCCTCTTGGGTTGCCTAATGGGATTTCATTTGGTATCAAAGCTAAAGTCTCTTATATAGATTTTTGAACTTTCAAATTTATTCAAGAGAAAAGATATATATTGGTAACCTAATGGCTTCTAGACTTCCTTGTTTTGATGGAACCAACTATGGATCTTCGTCGATCCATATGAGGTCTTATCTCAAGAGTCTAGATAGTGAATTATTGAAAGTGATTGAAAATGGTTTTGTCTTAAACTCCAAATCTAAAAGAATTAGTGAATATGATAAAAGATTATATTGCTTGAACTCAAAAGCTATGAATGACATATGTTGTGCCTTATCTTCTCAGATGTTTGAGAAAATAGCTAATTGTAAAAATGCCAAAGAAATATGGACCTCACTTGAAAATATTTTTAATGTTAAATGTATTATGGTATTAGAAAACAACAATGAAGAAAATAATGATTTTGAGATGGGCCTCTTACAATTGAAGAACTTCTTGATAGATGTGAGAAACTAAATAACGCCTTAAATCTTGAAGTCTCCAAGAATAACAAACTTAAAAACTCTCTCAACTCAATTTCTAAGGAATTTGAAAACCTTGAAAATGACTATCAAAATTTGTTAAATGAAGAAAAGAAGTTGATTAAAGATAACAATATTTTTGAAAAGATAAATTTTGAATTAATGGAGGAACTCAAAATCTTGATGGAAAAAGAAGATGAAGTAAAAACATCCCCATCTCATGAAATAAATCACTTGAAAATAGAAATTGAAGAAATGAGATTGAAAAATAAAAATAATGCGTTGAAAAACAAATTCCTACTAGAAATGAATGCTAAACATGTTTGTGTGCCTATGCATTCTTGTAATTGTTCATCTAGATCCTCATCTACCTATTCTTATGATTCATGTGATTATGGTGGTAGATTAGGTCATCACAAATCTATGTGTAGACTTAGGTTTGTGAAATCTTACAAGTATGTGTGGATTAGAAAAGATGATCTATTTCATAGAACAAACTTGCATGGACCCAAGATGGTTTGGGTTCCAAAACTCCCTACTTGATCTATTTATGACTTAGTAGATGTAGGGATGTGCTTCAATGTTTATATCATATGAAAATGGTTGTTTGGATACAAAAATGTCTATCTTGCATGAATGCCATGTATCCATATTTTGTGCTTAAATGTTTATCTTTTTGAAAATCCAAAGTCTATATGCTTAAAACTTTATTTGTATTAGACTTTGACACATTGCACTAAATTGTTATATCTATTGGAAAATGTTCCCTAGATATCTCACTTGATGTCTAGTTTATGTTTGAGCTAAAATTGTCAAATCCCATGGAATGTATACTTCTAGATACAATATGCTTGATTCCCATATATCTAGTTAATCTTGGGCTTAAATGCCATATACCTTGAGTTTATTTGGGTACTAGATGTCACATTAATATTTTCTTGCATCTAACCTCATATGTGTTTTAAAGATCACATTTGTTTTAAAGAAACAACTTATAGATACATTAGACTTATATTGTTTGATTCTTGTGTATCTATATATACTACTCTAAGTGCACTCACTAAGACTTAGATCATTTTTCACTTAGTAGTCATCCACATGTAAAACCACAACAGGGCAGTTAATGTGAAAACCATGATTGATCTTATATGAATATCATCCTCTTCATTGCCCATGAGTTAAAGTTAAACTCATAAGAGTAAATCTTTCATATTTGAACTCTAATTTGGATAAAAATGGCATTTGCTAGATTAGTATATACTGGAATTGATTTATTTATTTCTTCTAGCAAAATTATGTGCTTAAATGTCATGTCTAGGGAAATTATTTCAAATCCTTTCTTAGACAACTTTTTATGCCCTAGGTGAGAAAATATATTTCAAAATCTCTGTGCACCTAGTTATCCTTTACACTATCACTAGACTTTCCTATTATACCTAAATGGTTATCATTATATGTAAAGTCTTTGATGAATTGTAAGTATATGTATTTCCAAAGGTTTTAATTGGATATTTTTTCATGACTAATGTGAATCTTGCTTTTCACAAGTAATATAAATTATTCATATAATCTTGAAAATCCTTTTTGGAATGCATATGTCCAAGGTATTAACTTGATATTTATCCTTAGAGTTCTTGGATCCATCCCTAGAATCTTATAGAATATATTTTGTAGGGAAAATTAAAAATGGTCTAGATTCAATGTATTTAAGTAAAATTGAAAACATGTTGTGAATCTATTATCCTATTTTGGCATATTTCACCTTGGTGGTTGATACCCTATACCTTGTGATGTGAACATGTGTCTCCCACGCATTTTGGTTTTCCTATGGGCTTATGCACTTTGTGCCTAATGCCTTGTCTTTTTATTGGTGGTTTGTGGATGTAAATGCAAATATTTGGACCATGCACCTTATATGTCATGTTCTTTATGTCCAAACATGGTAGACTATCCATGGATGTTTTGATATAAATTATATCTTTCTCATGATTACCCATAGTGGTATACTCTCACTCATGAGCCATGGATGTCTCTCTTAGACATTGTACTTTATTGTCCATTTTCTTTTATGTCTAAATCCTATAGAATTGATCCAAATTGGTATATTTAAATAATCTATAGTTATCACCCCTGGTTGGTAGTAACTACATAATTGAGATGTCAAACCTTAACCTTAAAAACTACTCAATTGGAGCCCATAGCCCACTTTGACCAAAGAGGGAGTCGATACCTTCACAATAATTAAAATACTTAATCAATTGGCCTTGTGCCACCATCTCAATCATGAATAGGTATATGTATTTGTGTGATCTCCCTAACTTGTTTGTATGCTATATACTTAGGGAAGAAAATTTCAAATTGTAGAAAATAATATCACACTTAGGGGGAGCATGAGCCAAAATTGTAAATCTTTTTTGCTATGCTTGTTTATCATGATGAGCTACACTATGGCTATCATTTTGATCATGATAAACCGACACTTAGAGAGTAACTGTCATTGTAGCCCAAGAGTTGGGTCTAACTTTGTATCTTTTGGAAAATATATCCAAAAATCCTTGGTAACTATGTATTGGACAGCCCTTTGGATTTATACTTTGTATGAGTCTCTAACAAAGGGGGTACTATATATGTAATATATGTCCTTCTCATCTTATCATATGTTGTTTAATATGTATACTTCATTACATATGATAAGTGCACTCATTTGGAGCATGGTTGCTCCATATGGGTTGTTTTGGCATTGTCTTGTGCTTGTATATGTATTTTGAGTTTAAGAAAAGTAAGCCCATTGCCTAGATTTTAAGGTCATATCCTATTAGGCTTCATACTTATTGTGGATAATCGAATGTGCTATCATCTATTCCAAGGATAAGTTTTGTTGGCCATGTACTCACTTTCATTCCTTTGGCCTATTGTGTCATATCATGCCTTGCCATATAAGTTTCACCTAAGGCCAATGACATAGACCTAGGGGGAGAGCTAATCTTTGCTATCTTCATGTTTATATGGGTCATTGTGTGATGCTCACATTGTCCATTCAAACATATCCCCTCTAATTGAGCTAAGAATTGCGTATCATTTTATATATTCATTCATAGGAGTGAACTGAAATTGCTAATCTTAGTTCCTATGGATTTGATTGCTTATCATGTGTCATTTCACTTCATGATAAGTTTGTCTGTCATGCTATATTATGATGAAAAGTTCATTTCTATGCATGTCAATTTCAGAGAATGTTTTTAACTTGAAAATATCTATTCTTGCTTATCATGATGGGTTCAACATTATTTCATCCATCTCTTCATGATAAGATTCTAATAGGAATTCAAAAAATTCGGGGGCTTATCATGCTAGATCTAAATCTTGCTATTTTTCTTTCATGATAAGTAAAATATAAGCCTTAACTTGCTAATCTAATATTGTATAATGAGTCATATGATAGATTTATATTGGATTTATATATATACCAAGATATATCCTAAAATTTGTCCTAAATTGGTATGTCTCTTTGTTTTTCTAACATAGGCTTGATTTGTATTAGTTTATTCATCTCTTATGTTGTTATGCTCTTATCATGCCATATGTACTTTGATTTTAATTGGTAAATCATGATAAGAAGCTACGGAAGCATCTAGTTTGATTAAAAATCTTTGATGCAATAATTTTGTAGTTAATTGTGTATCCTTCCTTTTTGCTTATGCTAAAAGGGGGAGAAGTATGAAATTGATTAGATTGTCCATAATCCATATGCATGTATGCTAAAACTTGTTAAATTTATCTTATGCATATGTAGAGGGGGAGTAGTCACACTCATTTTTCTTATCTAATCCTCATAACATGATCCTCCCACCTCTCTAATCAATTTGGTTTGTCATCATCAAAAAGGGGGGAGATTGTTAGCCCAAGGGTTCCCCATGGGTTCAATCAATCACCTTATTTTGATGATTAACAAACGCAAATTGATTAGTCTTTTATGGACTAATTATTTGCCTTGAGTGTTGTGGTATGGACAGGAAATTCACAGGTTAATCCATGCTAGCACACACCATTGATGGCCTATGCTTGAAGATAAACCAAACGCGTGTCAAAGGAGCTAGAGCATACAAATGATCAATTATACCTTGGAGGATCAACCAAGGAGAAGCTCAACATTAGTCATCTCAAAGCATTAAACAAATAAAGAAAGATCGATGAAGGCCAAAGCTTGGAGATCAGCAACTTGAAGGAGTGATCCATGCAAGAGACCAAGACTTGAAGATGAGCTTTAAAGTTGAAGATGTGAGTAATGAGTCTTGTGTTAGATTGTATAATTTAATCCCACTTAGGTATCCCTTGTTTAGGCATAATCAAGTCACTAATAAGGTCCCAAACAATATTAGAATATAAGGAAAAGACCCGTTGACCAAAGCCCTAGTGCCATAGATAGCTTAGAATTGTAAAAGATTCAAATCGGCACACTTAGCACTTGAATTTTGAGATCAGGTTATAAATCCTATCATAACTGATCATAAATATTTTTAAATATTTTTGAAAATATTTTTAACAGAAAACGCTCAACATTTTTGTTCAAATCGAGTATAAGAACGTCGAAATTCGACGAGAAACGAGTGAGATATGAATTTTACAAAACCGAGTCTGAAATCTGGAAAATGTCAAAAATGCCCTGAAATAGATCCGTTGGGAAGTTGCCCAGAATTACAGAAATGCCCTTGTAACGGCTAGTTTTGAGTTTTCTCTATATATATGGGTTCCCTAAGCATGTGAGCCAATCTCTCTCATTCCTAAACTTGTTGCAAACATATTAGAGAGTGGAAAACACCCTTGTGCCTCAATTTGGGAATATCTAAAGGGATTAGACCTAGGCTTATCTTTGTACTTATCTTTGAGAGACTCTTGTGAGCTTTACATATATCAAGCCTTCAAGAGGCTAAAGAGTGTGCTTCAATCTTCTTCTTCATTGTAAACTTGGCAACAAAAAGCACCGTATTTAAGACCCTTGGAGTTTGGACGCTCGGATTGTACAAGGCGAAAGGAACGCCGTATTTAAGTTCCTTGGAAGATAGTGGATTCCTCAAGGAGACAAAACTTGAAAAGGGCGGAGTAGGTCTTGGGGTTAAGACCGAACCACTATAAATCTTCGCGTCTCTTGTGTGGTATTTATCTCTCTCACCCTCACTCTTATTTGTGCTTGCATTTATACACTTATAATTGAGTGAGTAGTTAGCAATGGTAATTAACTTGCTTATCTAGTACGTTGCTAATTAGCCCATTTAATCTTGTTAATTAAGTTTGCATGAGCCTTCCACCAAGTGTTTGATAAAAGGCCTAAAAGAAACCATTCATCTAATTCCTTTACCTTGTTGTAAGATTTACAATCTTTAATCAACCACCAAGTATTTTCATAGAAAGATTAAAAAGGAAATAATCAACTAGGGTTTTCAAAAGCCATCTAACAAGTGTTTGACAAAAGGTCTAAGAGAGGATATTCATTTAAGATTTTGAAACTAATCTTACAAAAGTTTTTAAAGAGGATAAATTTTTTTAAAGACACCCAATTCACCTCCCTCTTGGGTTGTCTAGTGGGATTTCACTCATCAAGTTTGTCCTTTCCACATGCATGTCTAAGAACAAGTTTATCATTTTCATATATAAGTTTCTTGTTCTCATCACATATTTCTTCAATATGAATATACAATTTTTTATTTTCTTCTTTTAAATGATCAAACGTAAACTTCCAAGTTTTTATGTTTTCCTTTAAGCAGGGTGTTTTTCATGAAAGTTTATCATTTAGAGAAGATTTTTCATCAAGCTCATTCTTCAAGTTCCCAAAGTCCTTGGTTATATTTTCAACTGACTTCTTGAATTTTTGGTTCTTGGAAACTTCAAGAAGTAGTGCTTTGTTGACTTTTTGATAGGTATCTATTAATTAATTCATGATAGGTTGTTCATTTTCATTATCACTTTACTACCACAACTATAATCACTATCACTACTTTGAACAAAAGAGTCTAAGATTTGAGTTACATTGAGTTTTGGAGGAATTATTTGGCATGTAGCACACAAAATTAGATTTCTCGTCTCCACTTGATTTGCTATCTGATGTGTCGCTCAGGCCATCCCAATTAGCACTAAAAATCTTCTTCTTCTTGTCATATTTTCCTTTTCTTCTATCTTCCTTCTTCTGTAATGATGGACAGTGAGTACGAATGTGTCCCTCTTTATCACATTCGAAACACCAAATAGGATAATCATCATTATCTCTTCTTTTTCTATCTTTATCTCTCTTTGGGGAGGCGCTTCTTCTTGAGCTCCTATTTTTGCAATTGAATTTTCCAAACCTCGAGATTCGTTTGGAGAGGATAGCCATTTTCGAAGTTAGGTTTTCCATACTTAGCTTTCTCTCACTATCATCTTCTTCACTTTCCACCCTGGCTTTGAAAGCCACATCCTTCTTCCTAGATTCTTCCTTTTCCTTTGCTTTTCCTCTTATTCAGCTTCATCTCATGAGTGATGAGGTTACCCATGAGGTCATTTAGTTCAAAGGTATCCAAGTCTTTTGATTGCTCTACTGTTGTGATCATTGGATCCCATGAGTCAGGGAAACATCTTAGGAGCCTTTGGACCAGTTCATAATTTGTATAGGTTTTTCCTAAAGCATTCAACTCATTTACAATATTAGTAAACCTTGTGAACATGTTGGAGATAGATTCTCCTTCATTCATCTCAGAAGCTTCAAAATCACTAATAAGCATATTTACTTTAGATTTCTTTACTTGAGTTGTCCCTTCATGGGTTGTCTCAAGTGAGGTCCAAATTTCCCTTGCCCTCTTACAAGTCGAGACTCTATTGAAGTCCACAAGAAAAAGAGCACAAAATAGTAGTGTTACTCCCTTTGCATCCAATGTAGACTTTCTCTTGTCGGCGGGACTCCATTCCTTCCTATCATTTGTGGGTTCAATGTACCCATCTTGGACTAACTCCCAAATTTCAAAATCTATGAATTTTAAATAAAAGGCCATTCTAATTTTTGAATACCCGTAGTTTAGTCCATTAAAATACAGAGGTCTATTTGAGACGTGACCCTCAATATACCCCGAGGGAGCTACCGGAGGAGGAAGAGGATTAGATGAGGATGGGGGAGGATCGGTTGCCATAAATCTTTCTCTTGTAGATTTTAGGATCTAAAAACTCTATAAGAGCCTTTAGCTTTGATACCAAGTGAAATCCCAAAGGGCAACAACCAAGAGGGGGGTGAATTGGTGTTTTCATAATCACTTGTGGCTTACACCTTTTATTCAGTTGTGAACATTCCTTTTGTAGCATGCAATGATCCCACATTTGTAGCGCGTTATTATGTACTGAGCTTTTCAGCTGACTGTGGTTATATTAATATTTTCAGAGTTTGATCCTCGTGGAACCGGGGAGGAGGCGCAGGAGTGACCCTGATTTCTGATTATTGTTATCTTTCAGTACTTTTACTTTGGTTAGACACTGAGTATTGTTTAGGACTTATTGAGACTGTGGAATTTGATTCCGTTACTTTGATTATCTTGGGATTATGGGTTAGACGAGAGAATTTGGGATTTTAATAATGGATTGATGTAAGACTTTTAAATTTAGTTATTTAGATTATTGCAGATGGTTTTATATTTGCTTTGCTAGCCTTGTATGCTTGTGAAGCTTGATTTTGCAGGTGTACGGCGTTGTTGCACCCTTAAGCCCGGTGTTGGGAATGTATGTGTATGTGTGTGGCTTGGGGGCGTGACAGAAAAGTGGTATCGAGCCAGGTTTTAGGTCCTAGGTAAAATATTTGAACAAAGACTTTGATTGTGAGATTTGGGGACTTAGGAAAGGAGGAATTTAAGAAGCGCTTGATAGATTTGTGTGTTCTAGGGACGCCTGAGAACACATAAGTCAATCGCGCGACCAGAGCCTAATTATAAATTCAAATGCACCTGGGGACGCTTGAGAAGCATGCCAGTTTGTAATTCGGTAAGAATCGTAAAAAACTCAAGTGATAGATAATAGGTCCATGGGGTACTTTAATATATAGTATGGATATTTATGAATTGTGAAACATGTGACAAATGATTAATTGAGTGTTATGTGGAATAGTAGAATGGCAAGACGAGGAGCCCGTAGGGATCACACTCGATCCATAATTGAGATTGTTGGTGAAAATCAGAATGAAGTTCCTGTTATGCCTATGAACCATGATTTGTGTGTCAGTACACCAGTAGGAAGTGACCTTGTAGCCAATAGTGTCAGCAAGATGTGTCCTATCAGGATTTGTGACAGGGAGTTAGTGGCAGACTTGATACTTTTAGACCTCTATGCTTTTGATGCGATTCTGGGTATGGATCGGCTGTCAGCCCATCATGCCGTTGTGGACTGCAATAAGAAAATAGTGAACTTTGAAATTCCTGAAGAGGAAAGATTCTGTTTTAAAGGGAGTGGAGCTCGCTCTACCCCTACACTTCTATCTGCCATGCAGGCATGTCGATTGCTTAGACAAGGCTGTGAAGCCTTTCTAGCATCAGTAGTGGAAGTTGAGAGTAATGATGTAAGGGTTGAAAATATCCCTGTGGTGAATGAATTTGTAGATGTTTTTTCTAAAGACCTTCTAGGTCTTCCACCAAATAGAGAGGTAGAGTTTACAGTGGATTTGGCACCGGGTACGTCACTAATTTCTAAGGCCCCGTACCGGATGGCTCCTGTGGAAATGAGGGAGTTGAGAGAACAATTAGAAGAACTTCTAGAGAAAGGTTTTGTGTGACCTAGTGTTTCGCCCTGGGGAGCACGAGTCTTGTTTGTAAAAAAGAAAGATTGTAGTATGCGGCTTTGCATAGATTACCGAGAATTGAATAAAGTGACAGTGAAGAATAAGTAGCCTCTACCTCGGATAGATGATCTGTTCGATCAGTTGCAAGGGGCATGTGTATTCTTAAAGATTGATCTCCGATCAGGAAATCACCAGTTGAGAATCAAACCTGAAGATTTGCCCAAGACGGCTTTTTGTACCCGATATGGGCACTATGAGTTTTTGGTTATGCCATTCGGTTTAACTAATGCCCCAGCAGCCTTCAGGGACCTTATGAATCGACTGTTTTGACCATTCTTGGATGAGTTTGTAGTAGGCTTTATCGACGACATATTGGTATATTCCAGTAGTCATGAGAATCATTTAAGAATTGTGTTAGAAACCTTGAGGAAGGAGATCTTTTCGTAAAGTTTAAGGAGTGAGTTTTGGTTGAACTAGATTTCTTTCCTTGGACATTGGATCTCCAAGGAAGGAGTTTCTGTAGACCCAAAGAAGATGGAAGCAATGGTAGATTGGAATAGACCGAACAGTGTGGTTGAAGTTCGAAGTTTCTTGGGTTTAGCGGGCTACTACTGTAGATTTGTGGAGGATTTTTCACGCATAGCGGCACCTCTAACCCGCTTGACCCGGAAAGGGATCAGATTTGTTTGGTCCGAAAAATGTGAGAAGAGTTTCCTCGATTTGAAGCATCGACTTGTTTCAGCTCCTATCCTAACTCTGTCTGTTATCGGAGTAGGATTTATCATTTACAGTGATGCTTCAAAGAAGGGACTCGGATGTGTATTGATGCAGAACGGGAAGGTCATAGCTTCCGTCAGTTGAGACCATATGAAGAGAATTACCAGACACATGATTTGGAATTAGTAGCTGTGATATTTGCATTAAAAATCTAGAGACATTATTTGTATTGGGGGAGTCAGGCGAGATATTTACTAATCATAAAAGTCTGAAATATATTTTCACGCAAAAAGAACTGAATATGAGGCAAAGGCGTTGGTTAGAACTTTTAAAAGACTATGACCTGACTATATGCTATCACCCTGGTAAAGCCAATGTGGTAGCCGATGCATTCAGTCGGAAGTCGTCAGTTAATTTGGCATCTTTAATTACATCACAAAGGAATATTTTGGAAGATCTGCGAAGAGCAGAAATCAAAATTTACGTACTAGGTATTGGAGCCCAAATTGCTGCACTACAGCTTCGACCTACATTGCAAGAAAATATAAGAAACGCTCAAGAATCTGACAAAGAGTTGTGTAAGATCTGAAGGAAGTTGGATGAGGGAAAGGAGTCATAATTTCGTGTCCATCAGGATGGTACTTTGAGATTTGGCAATCGTCTTTGTGTTCCAGATAATGCAGAATTAAAGAGAGAAATTATGAAAGAGGCTCACAGCACTAATTGTTCAGTGCACCCAGGAAGCACAAAGATGTATAAAGATTTGAAGGAAAATTTTTGGTGGAATAATATGAAGAGAGAAACAGCCCAATATGTATCGCAATGTTTAACTTGCCCAGTGATAAAGGCCAAGCATCAGAGACCCAGGAACGTTGCAACCGCTTCCTATTCCTGAGTGGAAGTGGGAGGAAATTACAATGGACTTTGTGACAGCATTACCCTGTACTCCCTCAGGCAATGATACCGTGTGGGTCATAGTTGATCGATTGACCAAGTCAGCTCACTTCATACCTATTAGAAATGCAAGACCCTAGACGAAGTCCTAGAATTGAAATTTTATAAAAAATCATTTACTCTAAACACCATGACCTGGTAGTCTAGAATAACAAAGATCTAAATTCAATCTAAGAGCAAAAATCACACAACTTAGAATGAAAGATAATCAAGATGCAGTGCCGTTTTCAAACCGGCAATGAGGGAATGAGATATCATTTTCGAATGGATTTTGGAGGGAAGGGAATAAACACCGTTCTCAAACGGATTTAGAAGAGATGAGACACCGTAGTCAAACGGGCTCAAAGGAATGAGAGACCATTCTCAAATGGACTCGGGGCATGAGACATCGTATTCATATGGAAGACTATGAATAGATTTTAGAGAAAATGAGATACCATGCTTTGAAGAGGATAAAAGACCATTCCCAAATGGACTCGAAAAATAAGACATCATTCAAAAAGGATTTTAGAGGATGAGAGACCATTGCCAAATGGACTCAGAAAAATGAGACACCGTTCACAAATGGGCTCGAATAAGATAAGAGATCATTCTCAAATGAACTCGGAAAACGAGAAATCGTTCACAAATGGGCTCACTGCGGATAAGAGATCATTCTCAAATGGACTCGGAAAATGAGACACCATTCACAAACGGGCTCACAGTGGATAAGAGACCATTCTCAAATGGACTCGGAAAATGAGACACCATTCACAAACGGGCTCACAGTGGATAAGAGACCATTCTCAAATGGACTAGGAAAATGAGACATCGCTCACAAACGGGCTCAAATAGGATAAGAGACCATTCTCAAATGGACTCAGAAAATGAGACACCGTTCACAAACGGGCTCAAATAGGATAAGAGATCATTCTTAAATGAACTTGGAAAATGAGACATAGTTCACAAATGGGCTCACAGAGAGTAAGAAATTCCAAGAGATTTAATGAAATGAGAAATAAGATGACTTGAATTTTGACGGAGAATGTCAGAAAAGGAAATCAAAATTCCAATTTGACCATTCGAAAGCAAGGGATTTAAAATGCCACATAAGAAAGGACTTTCAAGACCCGAATTTGAGATGCTACTTAATTAGCCACCTGTCCACGCCTGAGGTATTCCCCCTTTATTCTATTCTTTTGCCGGAGATTATTCTTCTCAAAGATCTTTCGCCATTCATGACAGTCTTGCTTTTTCCAAGTTTCTTAAAGCCTGCTGATGAACCTGTTTTCAAAGCGATTATACCCTACAACAATTCTTCATACTGAACTTATAAGGTGCACTTTTTCATTTCAAAAATTAAAAGCCACAAACATTTACAATGAAATGACAATATAAGAAAGATTACTCAAGTAATCTCGTGATGCTTCTGACTTATAAATATTTTGTTTTGGGTTAGTCTAGCCACTTTTTAAAAAATGTTTCTCTATTGATAAACACCTTCACTTATTATTTAAAACAGTGATACTTCAAGTATTTTTCTATCAACCTTCCTATTGCTAGTAATTAATGCCCCTAGTTTCGGGAATAATGGTTAGCTTTGCCTGACCTACTGCAATTTCAAAGATCAGCGTAATAACTCTTACATCGACCAAGTCTCATTTTTCATATTTTTAACTTGGCGGACCGCTCAACCTTAACTTTTGCCTGAATCGCCTTTTTAGTTTTCGACTCAGCAGACCATCCCCTTAACTTTTGCCTAAGCCGCCCTTTCAGGTTTTCAACTTAGCAGGGGAATGATCCTGAATTTGGCCTAGACTGCCTTTTCAAAGAAAGGCTTAAGGCTTTGTAAAGATTTTAACCGAACCTGGAAACAGGTTGCCTATGTATCCCAGTGTAGGAATCAGGTCGTGCGTAGTTCAGGGCAGATGCCCCTAGTTTGAAGGTAAATTAATTTATCTTTTTCTTCTTTCTTGATTCACTCTGTTTTCTTTTTATTTTTGGAACAATTGGCTTCTCTTTCTCTGATTGATTGACTCTTTTTTTCTTTTTTAAATTGACTTATTTCTCTCTAATTGTTTGACTATTTTCTTCTTTTTTGGAACGATTGAATTTTTTCTTTTGAAACGACCGAACTCGGTTTGACCGAACAGCCTATGTACCCCAGTGTAGGGATTAGGTCTCACGTAGTTCAGGGTAGAAGCCCCTAGTATACTGGGTTTTTAAAGGAAAATATTATTTAGGCTCAAAGGGTTTGCGAACAAGATATTCTTTTTGATACTGGGTCATGAATTTGGGATTTGTTGGGTCAAAAGAAGGCCTTCTGGTGTTCAAGCATAGAACCTCTTCAGTTGATCAAGACTTGTAGGTTATAGCAATATTTATCCATTTAAATTACGGAGCTTGACGGCTTTTCCGGGTAAGATTTGATCCACAATGTACGGTCCTGACCAATTCGGTTTGGACTTGCCCCTCGGGTCAAACACTGGTGCTCGATTCTCTTTCAGAACAAGATTGTCTTCTTCTAAATCTCTGATCTTAACCTTTTTATTGAATGCCCGGGCTATTTTACGTTGGTAACCCTGCACATGGTAAAGCACCTTTAACCTTTTTTCATCTAGCATGTTCAACTCTTTATATCTGGTGTCTGCCCATTCGGAGCTTCTACCGCTGGCAACTTTGCCTCAGTCAACATTCGGAGCGAAGGTACACAGATCTCAATAGGTAATACTGCTTCCATCCCATAAACAAGAGAATAGGGAGTTGCCCTAGTTGAAGTTCGAATTGATGTTCTGTAGGCCCACAAGGCGTACGACAGCTTATTCGACCAATCCTTATAGGTTTCTGACATTTCGCTAATGATGGCCTTGATATTTTTGTTTGCAGCTTCTACCGCTCTGTTGGTTTGGGGGCCTGTAGGGTGAGGATTTATGATGTTTAATCTTGAATGTTGGCAAAGAGTTATTACCTCCTTCTTGAGATGAGATCCATTATATGAGATAAGTTCATGAGGAAACACGTATCTGCATATGATATTGGTGCGTATAAATTTAGCAACTGATGCGGATGTGAGCGACGCGTAAGAAGCAGCCTCAACCCACTTTGTGAAGTAATCATTGGCAACGAGGATGTACTCATGACCATTAGATGACTTGGGAGAAATCTTGCCAATAATATCTATACCCCACACCGAGAATGGCCAAGGGGATGTGAGATAGTGCAATTTATTTAGTGGGTAGCACATGGATAAGATTTGCATGTATCTGACATTTATAGCACTTTTTGACAAATGCATGGCAATCTGTTTCTAATGTCGGCAAATAATATCCTAGGCGCAAAAATTTCTTAGCAAACATCTTTCCATTCATGTGTGGTCCACACAATCCTTCATGAACATTTGCGAGAATTTTCTCTGCTTGATCCTCAGTGGCGCATAAGAGTTGAATTCCGTCGAAAGACCGTTGATACAACTTTCCTCCACAAATAACAAAATTAGCGGCCAACTTCTGCAAAGTCCGCTTTTCTTTATTCGAGGCCTCATCAGGATGCCCCTCCCCTAAGATATAATTCTTTATGTCTGTGTACAATGGCTTACCATCGGGACATCTTGCAGCTATTTCTATAGCATCTACATATGCAGGAGCCCATTGCTCCTGAACCGTGATGGGTCTCATCTTCATATTGTGAGGTATGTCGATCATAGAAGCTAATGTAGCTAAGGCATCAGCGAACTTATTCTTCAACCTTGGTAAATAACTAAAACTGATGCGCCGGAACTGTTGAACAAGAACATCCAAGTATTCATGATACGATTGTAACCTTTCCTCTCTGGTTCTCGATTCTCCCTGAGTTTCGCAAATGATTAACTTCGAATCTCCATATACATCGCGATCTTCTATGCCTAAAGCCAATGCGGCCTCAAGCTCAACAATTCATGCCTCATATTCTGCCAATATTGTTGGTGCAATAAAATTGTAATTTAACAGCAAGAGGGAAATGCTCATTCCGGGGAGAAATGAGCAACGCCCCTACTCCTTGCCCTTTTTGTTTTGCTGCTCCATCGAAATAGAGGGTCCAACCAGTTTCTGGATATTCATCTTCTACCATCATAATCTCTTCATCGGGAACATAGGTTTGAAAGGCCGACTTTCTTCTTGGGGTGCTTCTGCCAATTGTTCAGCAATGGCTCGACCTTTTACCGACTTTTGGGTTACATGAGTGATGTCAAACTCAAACAACAATAGTAACCATCTGGCTGTCCTACCTGTCAAGGCTGGTTTTTCAAAGAGATATTTTAAAGGATCCAACCTTGACCATAGAAGAACTTTTTGTGATAAAAGGTAATGTCTGAGTCGCTGAATGGCCCAAACCAAGGCTAAGCAGGTTTTTTTTAGGACAGTGTACTTCTATTCGTATTCCAACATCTTCTTGCTGAGATAATACACACCTTTCTCATGTTTGGTTTCTAGATCTTGTTGCGCTAACATACACCCCATGGTGGTTTCTGTTACTGACAAGTAGACCAGCAATGGGTGCCCCGGTATTACAGGTGCTAACACTGGTGGTTCGGACAGACTCCGCTTTATCTTCTCAAAAGCCTGCTGACATCGCTCTGTCCATTCTTTAGAAGCATTCTTCTTCAATAGCTTAAAGATAGGTTCGCAAGTTGATGTAAGATGAGCAATGAATCGACTTAGGAACTGTATCCTTCCTAAAAATCCTTGAATTTCTTTCTCGGTTTTGGCTGGTGGCATCTCTTGGATGGCCTTAATCTTTTGAGGATCTACTTCTATGCTCCTTTGACTCACCATAAATCCTAGCAATTTACCGGAGGTAACCCCGAACACACATTTTCTCGGATTCAGGCACAACTGGTATTTGAGTATTCTTTCAAAGAATTTTCTGAGATTCGGGATATGATCTCTCCTTTCTTTGGCCTTCACAATCATATCGTCAACATAAACTTCAACTTCCCTGTGTATCATGTCATGGAGTAAGGTTGTAGCTGCTCTTTGGTATGTTGCTCCGGCATTCTTGAGACCAAATGGCATTACACGATAACAGTAGGTCCCCCATTGTGTAATGAACAAGGTTTTAGTGATATTCTTAGGTGCCATTTGATTTGATTATAACCAGAGAAACCATCCATGAAAGATAGTAACTCATGCCCAGCCGTATTGTCCACCAAGATATCGATATGTGCTAGAGGAAAATCATCTTTCGGACTTGTCTTGTTCAGATCCATGAAATCTACACACATTCTTACTTTCCCATCCTTCTTTAGTACAGGCACAATGTTTGCGAGCTATTCTAGATATTCCACTACTTGTAGAAATCCAGCATTCAATTGTTTAGTAACTTCTTCCTCTATTTTTAAAACCCACTCGGGCTTCTTTCGCCTTAGTTTCTGCTTTTTAGGCTTAATTCTTGGTAACAAATGCAGCTTGTGTTGAACGATGTCTTCACTCAACCCCGGCATATCTTTGTAAGACCAGGTAAAAGCTTCTTTGTATTCCCTAAGTAGGTTTATTAATTTGTCGCTCTCTTCAGGAGATAGAGTACTTCCAATTTGTATTTCCTGTATTAAATCTTCTGTTCCAATGTTTATAATTTTGATTTCATCTTTAAGAGGCTGGGCCCGGCGCTCCTCCTCTTATTTGAACATATGTTGCAACTGAAGGGGAGTTTCGTCGATCCCTTCTTCCTCGTCTAAGGAGGGAGTGTTATTGTTATTAAAGTCAGAAGCAAACACAGACACATACTGAGAATCAGATTTCATTGAATTGAAAGAAATTACATCATCATCAGACTCATCCTAAATAGTCTCAGGATTCACATTATAAATAAAATAAAAAAATGACTCTCCGGGACTAGTCACTGACACTGACGTTACTGACTTAACTAGACTCGATTTAGCAATAAGATTGGTAGGAATAATATTAAGACTCCAATTTGAAAGACTTTTTGTTGCAGGTGCAATCTGACTCTGAGATTTGGCCAAGGTAGAATCACTTTGAATAGGAGCCACTAGAACATCTTCACTGTCTATATCTTCTTCTTCTTCGAACAAGGACTCCAGTAAACTAGGCTCAAGATAGACAACCAGTCCTCCAACGCTTTCTCAACATAAAGTACCGGCGGTTCTATTTCTGAGAGAGCAAGGCCATTGAATATTTCAAAACCAGGCACATGATTACTGTCACTGAATCATACCATGGTTCGGAATACCTATAGTATGGTGAAGTCTCGCCTTCTCTAACAAAGTGACCATTCATCGATAAAGAGTATGGGGCCATTGGGATTACCCCTCCAATGCGGCGAATTTCATCTCTTAATTTTAACATTTCTTCCATGGCTTCTTCCTCTTCCTCAGTAGGTATATATCCAAGACCGAAGGTTCCATGGTTTGCCTTGATTGGGCGCCAGTTAGACGCCTTGCTGGGAACACGGCCAAAACTCATGCCAGGAAAATAATTCATTCTTCTCATCATTTTCGCAACAACGGGATTGATGGCATAAGGCAAACACAACTCCTCACAGGAGGCCTTTTCATATGAAATAGTGGCAACGTCAAACGCAAAGCCATTCAGGTTGTATTCTCCTGCTTTTGCCACAGTGAGAATCAGAATTTCCCCTCTTATCTGCCCTATTTCTCGCTCTTCATCACCTCTGACAGTGATCAATTTCCCAATTTTTTATTTTTGATTAAGAGATTGGGTACTTGTTTTAACTCTTCTCCTTCGTCAAAAGGTCATCCTTGAGAGAATGAGTATGACGTGCACATGCCAGCCTTAAGACATACATCTTTAATTTCCTTAGTCTCTGTTCATCCATCACAGTGGAAGAATGTAGAGATGGACAGAGAAATGTTGAGTACATCTACCATCTCATTACATCTGGCATAATGGAAGGAGACAAGTACCACAGACAAGCTACGGAGGACATATGATTTGAGTGGAGTCCTCCGAAGCTAGAATCTTGGAAGAGATGATGGGACATGACAAACTTAAAAATATTTTTAAATCATCCATCTTCCAAGAAATTGTCATTGGCCTTTGATAATTCTTATAATGTAAGGCCTGACAATATACAATGGCTTATATATAAATGTAAAAAGCACAACCATTGGACCTTATCATGATAATATATTTTCATTCAAAAATAGATAATAAAAGATTACTTCATAGACAATGAAATGACCATTTCAAGCATTGTTTAATGAAGAAGGCTTCTAGAGATTTTTCAAACTCTAGAACAAGATACTTATCATTGGCAGAGATATAAACATATAAGTCTATTCAAGATAAGTATAAGACCTGAGAAGATATGACACTGAGGCACAGGCAAATGGATCTTGTCAAAAGATGAGAGATGATCTCAAATTTTCAGAATAGGACAAGACCCAACAACAACACATATGGAGCAATGTGGCTCCACATGAGTGTACTTATCATATGTGATGCACATCAAACATCATATGATAACATGGATGGACAGACATTGAGCATGTATAGCTCTCCCTTTGAGGTGATTCATATAGTGTATGAATCCAAAGGGTTCTCCAACCATAACGACACCGAGGGATTTAAAGGTTAATGATTTTCAAACCACCCTTGGGCCAGTAATGCATGATTTGCTAAGGTTGAAGGTATCAACCTAGCATACCATGCTCCCCCTACCATGCTTCCCCTAAATATGTGCATATAATATATATATATATATATATATATATATATATATATATATATGTATAACACACACGGCATACAAATGGCTAATCATGGTTAAGATGTTGGCTAAAAGCCAAAGAAATTAGTGTTTTAATTAAAGGTGAGTGTACACTCTCCATCTTACTAGGTAAGAGGACTAAGAGTACCAATTGAGTAATTTTTAAATTTAAGTTTACCATCTTTACCATGTACCAAATAGAATACTGTTAGAGTTAGTGCCCTAAAAACCAGTGTAAATTGATTAGATATCAATAAAGTTTTTATTTCATGACAATATTGGGTATTATTATTTGAATATGTGAGATGTGCTTATGATATTGACACATATTTGTCCTTAGGTAGCAAAGTATAAATGCTATGCTTAGAGATTCACAGATCTCAAGAAGTAAGGAGATATGGAATTCCGGTTCTTTGCATAAAAGACGGTCACTATTTGTGTATAAAATAAAGTGATGAATTGGGTGGGACCGATCCACATATACGTCCAACACAATTTTGCTTTTAGTGCGAATATATACATTACAAAGTCTGTTGATTTTTTGCATGGATCAGATAGGAAAGGGTGTATGTGTATATATATATATACTAGTTAAAAACCCCGTGCGATGCACGGGCCAACAAAGAACTGTACGGACCATGCCATAGGTTGATCCAAACCGTCCATGTGATGGAACACAACATAAATAGGTTGTGCCCCAAAAATCATTTCCATAGGTTGATCCTAGCACTCCAATCTATAGAGGTTTCCATAATTCCTCTTAAATCGGATGGTTTAGATCACCCTATAGATTTTTTATTAAAAAACCATAAAGGATACGGACCACGTCATAGGTTGATCCAGACAGTCCATGTGATGGAACACAACATAAATAGGTTGTGCCCCAAAAATCATTTCCATAGGCTGACCCTAGCCCTCCAATCTATAGAGGTTTCCATAATTCCTCTTAAATCGGATGGTTAAGATCACCCTATAGATTTTTTATTAAAAAACCATAAAGGAGGGGGGTAAGATTGAAATTATGTGGCTTTAATGGGTGCCTTTGTTAAAAAGTATAAAGGAGGGGGTAGGATTGAAAATATGTGAGTTGAATGGGTGTATTTGTTAAAAAAAGTCAAAAAAAGTGATGTGTAATTCTCATAGAATTTTCAAAAAATTCAAAAAATTCTCTTCTTTTCTCTTCTGCTATATAGTATACTAGTAAAAAACCCCGTGCGATGCACGGGCCGACAAAGAACTGTACGAACCACGTCATAGGTTGATCCAAACCGTCCATGTGATGGAACACAACATAAATAGGTTGTGCCCCAAAAATCATTTCCTTAGGTTGAGCCTAGCCCTCCAATCTATAGATGTTTCCATAATTCCTCTTAAATCGGATGGTTAAAATCACCTTATAGATTTTTTATTAAAAAACCATAAAGGACGGGGGTAAGACTGAAATTATATGGCTTTAATGGGTGCCTTTGTTAAAAGCATAAAGGAGGGGGTAGGATTGAAAATATGTGTGTTGAATGGGTGCATTTGTTAAAAAAAGTCAAAAAAAGTGATGTGTGATTCTCATAGAATTTTCAAAAAATTCTCGTCTTCTCCATCCAGCTTATTATAGTATATATATATATATATATGCATGGTAAGTATATGTGCATGGAAAGAAAGAGAAGGATCTATTAATAAAATATTGGAAGCTTGACTTTTATGGCACTTGCCATTATGGCTACTTGGCTTATTCCTTTCTTGGGATTCATGCTAAGCATGGTTGAGGAAATTCCAACGTTATTAAAAGGAGTTTCCAAAAGGTAATCATTACTTTTTCCATGGCATATGTAAAAGTTAAATCGTTTACTAATTTTGCATGGTAAAAATATGGAAACCAAGTTGGGGTTTTGAGTAATAAAAATTCTCTTTATAAAAAAAGTAAAGGACAATTTTACATCAACCAAAAAAAGTTGCTGGAATTTTTTTGAGAAAAGTAATCCCATGCATAATTCGTCCATTATTCTCTCTCTCCGCTTCAAATTCTCAATTACCACTTAAAGTTAGTTTCACCTACTCTAAAGCTTAAATAAAAGAAAAAGTATTCCCTCTCTAATCAACTGATTTAGATCAGTAAAAAATAGAATGAAAATTCAAATGGCCAAACCGCTATTAGAAATTAAGTTTCCAGTAGTATTTTATTTTATATAAATCCCAAAAAATATCAGTTTTTAAAGAAACCCACATTTTCTAACACTTGCTTTGATAATCCGATTTAAATCCATATTGAATAAAAAATGAAAGAAATCATTATTAAATGAAGGAAATTTAATTTTTTGGTGAAATTTTGAATTTTGAAAACTTATAATCTATATTATAACATACTGGAATTTCAAGGAAAAATTCATTGATTTGATCTATCAAAAGTAAAACCCTAGCATGTTTTTCTACTTTTGATATTACAAAGATAAAGATCCTACCGTTGATCGCGCTCCTTGTCTCTAGCGTGCGTAGATCCGAGGTATACGCTTTGTCGCACCCTTTTATATGATGAAGAAGACCCAAAGAACACCCCAAAGATCCTTGATGTGTGATTTGTTGAAGAAGAGAAGGGATTTTAAGAATCCCTTTTGTGAAGAACCCTTGAGAGATATGAACACACTTCAAGAGAGAAGAGGTTTTTTTTTTTTTCAAGAGGAGAGAGAAAAATGACGAATTTGGATTTTTTTCAATCTTTTCTAGGATTGTTGGCTTTGATTTTTATACAAAAAAAAGCTAGGGTTAAGAGAGAAATAGTAATTTCCAATGTGAGAGCTCCCTTTTTAGCTTGTTTCCAATTTTCCCCTCTTACTTTCTTTCTTTCTTGTTTCCAAATTGGATTTGATTCCAATCTTAATTTCTTGTCAATCAAGACATGCTATTCTCATTCCATATTGCTTCTTTGGAAGAAAACCTTTTTAAGCAATCATTCATCTTTTCCTTCTTTCCTTCTTTTTATTTTTTATTCTTTTTATTTTTCTTTTAACAAATGGTGACATCATCAAGGTTGGGTGCTCAACTCATGTGGGTCAACCATGTGGGCCACCCACCGAGCTCCATCTTTGCGGGCTTTAGCCCAATGGGCCATTTCACACGGGTTTCGTGTTTTTCCGTAAAAAATCAATAAAATCTTTCTAAATTAAATATTCTATATATGGACCCAACCCATTTGATATTTATGGTGCATCCCTCACACATGATCGGACCATCTTTTTTGGAAAATAACTTTTCGGACCAAGATGCCCCTATTTGACTGTTAGAAATCCAAATGCGACCAAAATACCCTCAGATTGATTCACCCCTAAAGGGAAAAATTAAAAATGGAAAGTCTTTGTGGTCAAACTTTAAAAATAGAAACTTTTAAAATTGGGTCCTTTCGGTGAGCAATATTAAACAGGATCATTTGGTATCCCCTGAAAATACCCAAAATGCCCTCAACACTTAGAATTTCCAAATTAAGCGAAACTCCTGAGAAATTCTAAATTTAGCAGGTTTTCAAAAATTCCGGAAATCATTAATAATCTCTCAGACATATTTCGGGGATCAAAAGAATTACACAGGAAAAGACCAAATTACCCCGAGGTGCTTGAACTTGGCGAGACTAGGGAAAACCCTGAGAAATTCTAAAAACAGCAGATTTTCGAAAATTTATGAACGGACTTAAGATTTCTTAGACACAACTTAGGGACCAAATATGATATATTTGGAAATGTCTAAAATACTCCCGAAGTGCAAGACTACGAGAAAATCTTGAGAGATCTAAATTTAGCAGGTTTTCCAAATCTTACGAAATTACTCTTAATTCATCAGCCGTACCCTCGAGATGGTTTTGGACATATGAGAAATGATTGAAATATCCATAAGATGATGAATATGTAGAAGCCCCATGAGTTTCTAAAATAGCAGCTTTTTCAAAATTTGTAAAATCACTCAAGATTTCTCAAATATAACTCGGGGGTCAAACGAGACACATTGGGAATGACCAAAATACCCCTACAGTGCAAAATAGGCAAAAATGAGGGAAACCCTGAAAATTGTAAAAATAGCAGGTTTTTTTCATTTGCTTGGACACTTGAACTTTCATCTTCCAGAGGCCAAAGGAACCCCCTAGAGACCTTCAGGATCACGAATCAACTTCAAAACTCCCATAATGAAATGAAATCTACCCTAAAATGCATGGATGCCTAATCTAATGCTGAATACGGATTCAAAACTCGATGATACTACCGAATCTTTTGCTTTTTAAAGCGTAGCAAAATGGGAGTGTCTACAGTTAGCTGCTAACTTTATTATTTACGGTGAAGAGCTATACAAAAGGTCATTTGATGGCATACAACTCCTTTGTGTTGATGAAGATAAAGCTGCAGAACTTATTGAGCAGACTCATGAGGGAGTTTGTGAACCTCATATGAATAGGAAAATGTTGTCTAGAAAGATTTTAAGACTTGGATTCTATTTGCCCACAATGGAAGCAGATTGCTTCGCATTCGTGAAGAAGTGCCACAAGTCAAGTCTATGCAAATCTCATTCATGTTCCTCCTTCGGAATTGCATTCTTTGACTTCGCCATGGCCGTTTTCAGTATGGGGATTGATATAATTGGAAAGATTTATCCAAGATCCTCAAGCGGACATGAGTACATTTTGGTAGCTATTGATTATTTTACAAAGTAGATCGAGGCTGCATCATATGCTTCCATAACTTCGAACACAGTTGCGAAGTTTATCCGTACAAACATTATTTGTAGATACGGAGTACCTCACGAGTTGATTTCAGATAATGGGTCGCATTTCAAAAAAGGAGGTTTTACACCTGTGTGAAGAGTTTAAGATAAAACATCACAAGTCATCTCCTTACAGACCTCAAACAAACGGGGCTGTAGAGGCAGCAAACAAAAACATCAAAGTCATTATCAGTAAGATGACTGCGAGTTATAAGGATTGGTCGAATAAACTTCCATATGCCTTATGGGCTTATTGGACATCGATCAGATCTTCAACAGGTGTAACTCCGTATTCTTTGGTGTACGGAATGGAAGCTGCTCTCCTTGTTCAGCTATAGATTCCATCTTTGAGAATGATGATGGAAGCTGACTTACCGGAGTCTGAATAGGCTAGAGCCAGACATGATGAGCTGCAGATGATAGATGAGAAGAGGCTGAGAGCCTTGTACCATATCCAGGGATATCAAAGACGAATTCAGAGAGCTTTCAACAAGAAAGTCTGAGTCCGAGATTTGAAGCCTGGAGATCTTGTTTTGAAGTCCTACAGGGCGCAGTTATTTGATCCTCAAGGGAAATTCAGGCCAAACTGGTCTGGTCCTTATATCCTTGATGAAGTCCTGCCTAGAAAAGCCGTAAGACTCCTCGATGAAAATGTAGAAAAATTAAATGACCCTACAAACCTGGATCAGTTAAAAAAGTATTACGCTTAAGTACACCAGAAGGCCATTTTTTGACCGATTAGAGCTTTGAGCCAACAACCTGCATGTTTTAAAACTGTTTGCAAACCCTTTGGGCCAATACAAAAAAAAACTTATTTTTTTTATATACCCAAACTAGGGGAATTTTTTTTTAGTAAAAAAAAAGAGTGGTTTGAACTACGTTATGACTTGATCCCTTTTTAAGGGTACGTAGGCAACTTGATCAATTCAGGTTCAGTTGTTATCTTTTACAACCTTTCACATCTTTTGTAACATTTTGAAAAAAAAAATTCCTTGAAACCCAAATGGGCAAACTATGCACACCTGATTCCGATTTCTCCATGGATATGTAGGTAATCTGGAGGGTCCAGATTCAGTTTAAATACACACAAACAAACCAAAGTTTGACTTGTTTGAACCTAAGCCTACCTGAAAGTCCTTCTGGTGTATTTTAGGCCCGGGTTTGTAGAAAAACAGAAAGAAAGAAAAAAAACTGATGGTGTCTTAGACTCGCTAGACTGAAAACCCGCAAGGGTGGTCTAGGCAAAAGTTAGGGTCATTCACCTGCTAAGCTGAAAACCCGAAAGCGCGGCCTAGGCAAAAATCAGGGTGCTGAGCCTGCTGGATGGAAAATATGCAAGGGCAGACAATCCAGGCAAAAATTAAGACATGCGATCCGCTAAATCGAAAACTTAAAATGGCGATTTGGTCAGGGCAAGGACTTCATGAAGGATAGAGCTTTCTGAAAGCCAGTTGAACTTTCATTTTCTCTTTGGCTCTTCTTTAATGTCTGAGTAAGCACCAATGGAGCTTCTTTTGTTACTCTTTGAGTTAGAGAGATTGAAACTAAGCACTCCGAAGGGATAATAACCATGATGGAAATCCTAAAAAGGGATTGAAACACTTTTAAACATGGTATTCAAAAGGTTCTAAGAGTGGTGATTTTTAACCATTTTAAAACATTTATCAGACTAAGAAGCAGATTCTAGTCTCTCTTAGTAATTGAGTCATGTGTTTGTTAATGTCCTCATTCGCTAATTGTCAAAGTCTTTCTTTTGCAGAGTCGAGGTCAGTTTTCAAAGTCCTGTTTAGTTAGTATTCCTCCCAAAGCCGGGGTGATAAAAACTCAGAGACTCAGAGAAGCAGAGAATTTGTGGCTCCTGTGGATAATGTGAAAGAGCAATGTTCAGAGGTTGACAAGCTTTTAGCTCAATTCCAGTATCAGCAAATGGCAGAGATGAAAGAAAATTTTGAACAGAACAAGTTTCTGGTACTTGTGAAAAGCCTTGTAAACCCAAGTGTTAATGAGAAGAATTTGTTGTAATCTCAAGTGTGCATTAATAAAAGCCTTTAGCCCATTCTTTTGTGTTGCTTTCCAATGAATTTTGCCATGGAAGTAATCATACTAGGGGCATCTTTTATTACTTACGTCATAAAAGATGTCAAGCAATCATTGATACTTAAGACTGGATATTCTCATCAAATAAAGACTAGAGAAGTTTGAACACTCTTTGTATTGAGCTTCTTAGTCAAGTTGTTTTTCTTTGGAGTTGAATTTCTTTAAAAAATTCTTATCCCAGCGGAGTCTAGAATCTACTCCAGTAATCTTTAAACTTCAGTAGAATGCTTTGCATCTTTGAAAAGGGGTTGCCACTCTAAAATTCTTTCAAGATTACTGGAGTCTGGTCTTTGACCAAAATCATGGATTTCAGTTACTCTTTGCAAAGAGATTACTGGTTCATCAGTGAAATCATTAAGAGTTGATCTCTTCTTTCAGTCATTTGGAGTTTCTTAGTTTCCATTTATTTTGAAGATTTTAATAAGGATAGAAATTGACAGATTCCCTGTTCCACAATTTGGCCTTTTCTTCTGTTGTCTTGAAAGATTTTAATTAGGATAGAAATTGACAGATTCCGTGTTCCATGGTCTGGCCTTTTCTTCCGTTGCTTTAAAGATTTTAATAAGAAAATAAATTACTGGACTTTGTGTTACATAGTCTGGTCCTTCATTTGTTTTGAAAAAGTGATTTTAATAAGGTAAGAAATTACCAGAACCTGTGTTGCACCGCCTGGTATTTTCTTCAAATTTTGGAAAAAGGGTTTAATGGAAAGAGAAAATAACCAGAATTTGTGGTACACGGTCTGGTTTTTTCTTCAAGTGTTTTGAAGAGTGTTTTAATAGAATAAGAAATTACTAGATTTAGTGTTGCACTATCTGGTTGTTTCTTCAATCTTTTTTCAAAAAAGTTTTAACAGAGTAAGAAATTACCAAACCTGTGTTACACGGTTTGGTCTTTTTGAAAGGTTTTAATAGGAAGAAATTACTGAACCTGTGTTACACAATTTGGTCTTTTTGAAAGGTTTTAATAGGGGGAAATTACCGAACCTATGTTGCATGGTTTGGTCTTTCTGAAAGGTTTTAATAGGGGAAAATCATCGAATCTGTGTTGCACGGTTTGATCTATTTGAAAGGTTTTAATAGGGGGAATCACCGAACCTGTATTACACGGTTTGGTATTTTCTAAGATCATTAATAGGGGGAATCACCAAACTCGTGTTACACGGTTTGATCTTTTCTTCGATCATTTTGAAAGATTTTAATAGGGACAATCACCGAACCTGTGTTACACGGTTTGGTCTTTTCTTCAATCATTTTGAAAGGTTTTAATAGGGGGAATCATCGAACTTGTGTTACACGGTTTGGTCTTTTATTCGATCATTTTGAAAGGTTTTAATAGAGAAAGAAGTAAGAAATCACCGGATCATGTGTTATACGGATTGGTCTTTTCTTCCTTTGCCCGGGTATTTAATACCCAGATGATTAGTAATGCAACGTCAATTAGTAACTTGCCTAATCATCGTTCCGCAATGTGCAGCTTCCTAACGAGTTAGGAGCCATGCATATCTGCGAAGAGGTTTGTGTGGGACTATTTAGCAGGACATACGAATCTAGGTTTATGTGAAATTGTTTAACAGAACCACGTAAGCCGGAGTGATTCGCTACCTTGAAAGAGAGGAGTCAGAGTTACTCGGATAGTTAAACAGATGTATTTTCAACAATGATCTGTATAGCTATCGCCCGGTGAGACCTAGTTTTGCCTCGGTATTAGATGTTTGACTTTGGCTCAAATATTCGGATACCCCAATAAGTGGTTGAGTAAGTTTTGGACTGATCGACAAGATAAAAAAGAAAAAGAAAAAATCTTTGAGTGTTTGGATTTGTGCTTGTCTTAGACAAGTTACACTGTGGTTTTTGAAAGGATTGTGAAATAAAAAAAAGTGTGTTTGTGTTTTACGATTGCTCGTAAGTTTTTGTTAGCTGATATGGATAGTTGAGTCATGAGTATTAGAGACAGGCCATCTCTTTGAGAGGTTATAGTTTTATGTCAAGAGTCAGTGAGAGGCCATCTCCCTATTTGTTTTCGAATTTTGAGTCTTGTTGTCAAGTCACTTTATTGTTTTACCTTTGTAAATACCATTTTTAGAACCCAAAACCCAAAAATTTGCTTTGTTTTATTTTCGGGTCGATCAAAATATGTTGTCTCTTTAGCTTTGGCATTCGCGCGTTA
The DNA here is from genome assembly GCF_043159265.1 of Tasmannia lanceolata. Lineage (NCBI taxonomy): Eukaryota > Viridiplantae > Streptophyta > Magnoliopsida > Canellales > Winteraceae > Tasmannia > Tasmannia lanceolata. The sequence goes on along the minus strand of NW_027518714.1, from coordinate 30,689,967 downwards.
CACACGCTCTACCAAAGAAGGGGCATCTATAGACACCCCATTTTGACCGGACCCAAGTTTGCATTTGTTTGTACAAAACCCCACCAAATCAGTGAATTAAGACCTCAAATTCCACCCTAAGCTAGGTTAGGTTCCTACCGAGGTCCTTTTAAAATTTCATCGAAATCCGAATTGGTTTGCCCAGCGAACGAGCCAGGATAAGTGTCGCAGTGCAAGTCCAGAAGGGGGGTCGTTTATCCTGAAGTGGGGATGTGCTTATGAAAATACAGGTATTTGAGTTTGTTTTTCTTGCTAATAGGACAAAGCGGACGGGCTTACTAATCAAACCACGCGCCCATCAAATGCTGTAGTGCTAATATCAATTCCCCCTTTTTTAGTATAAAAAACCTAAATAAAAAAAAACAAGGGGCTTCTCATTTTTGTCTAAAAATTTGGGGAGAAAAGAGAGAGAGAGAGAGAGGAAGAGCAAAAGGGGTTTCTAAGTCTCCCACTCCGGCTAGGCTTGCCGGAGCTCCGACGGCATATTCCACCCCATGATTTCATCATCTTCTACCTCTAATCCACTCTAGTTTTCATCCAAGCCATCATTTTCTCTTTGTTTCCTCACTTGAAATCCTAGATCCAAACCAAAGATCTAACCCTAGTCTTTTTTTTCTATCTCCAATTTTTTTTTTCTCTGGTGGATTCTCCAATCATCACCTCTTTCCTTGTCAATTCATTCCTCATTTTTTTTGAGACACCATCATCTAACTGTTTTCAAACCCTAACCTTTAGATCCATCGTCTCGAGAGTAGATCCATCCCTTCTTCTTCATTTTTTCCGTTGAAATTCCATGGATTCTAGTGATTCAACCTATCTTTGATGATTTCTTCTTTTGCGATCTCAGATTTGAAATTCTCCGGCTGGCACGAATTCAACCTCGGCTGTTGCAAGTCTTGCCTTCAATTTGGTTAGTATTGAGTTTCTTGTTTTAAAAAGACTTAAAAAAATTTAAACCTATAGGATCATGCCCTGTTCTAAATTTGATATCTGATCATATTGCCAGATTTATTCAATGTTTTGAGCATACGTATGATTGATTTGCAGATATTGTGAATTATAAAGTAAAGAAAAATCTCAGGTCTTCTTGTTTATAGATCTGCTGTGTCTCTTTGTGGACAAAGATCATTTGATTTTGGAAATCTTTGCATTTTTAATGTCCTTTTCATTTTTAGAAGGTTGCAAAACCTGCTTGTCCATAGATCTGTTATGAATTTTCATGGATGTACATCACATAATTTTTGAAGCTTTTGTATTTCCTCATCATTTGGTTTAAGAAGGCTGTAAAATATGCTTGTCCATAGGTCTGCTATGAGTTTTTGTGGAGTTGCATCGTATGACCTTTGAAATTTTATATCTCTTCATTTGCTTTTTTTCACAAAATGATTAAAACATGTTTGTTTACATGATTATTGTGTGCTCTCTAATGACGCCAGATTACATCATCTTTGAAATTTTGTGCTACCTTATCGATTTTATTTAGAAAATAAGAGATCCAGTAGTTCATGAGATTGAAAAAAAAGGGTTTAAGAAAGAAAAAAAGTAGAAGAGTTCATGAATATGTTTTGTGTCCCTTGTTGCATTAAAAATTCCTTTCGATGGTGGAAATGATGATATTATTGTTTTAGTTCTACTTGTTGCTCAGACTGAAGTTTTAATTTGAGTAGCTTGGTCGCTAAAGGCATTAGCATGTATATTTTGGCTTGGTCCCTGTTTTCAAGGATTATAGAATCCAAATTTTCAAGACTGATGCCTTGTAGTTGGATTAGAAATTCTAACAGCCATCATTGTACATCCTAGTCTTCGATTCTCATCTTTCTTTCCTATTATCATCAGCCATCATTATTACTCTTAGAAGAGAGGAAAGAATTGTGCGACTCCGTTATTACATTTTGTTTATTTTCAGTTCAGCTATGTATTTATCGCCATGTGTATGCTAGGTGTGACCTCATCTCAGTTCAGCTGCGCCTTTATCATTGGGGGCATTCCTGTGACCCAAAAACAGAGGGGCAATGGTGTTTTATGTGGATATTTTCCTATCCCAAACGAGGCAGCAACTTAAGATTTTCTTTGTGCCCAAACAGGGCAGTGATATGTATGAGAATGAGTGTTGAATACATGTGTATTTGAGTGTATGAATGGTTGTGTGTGTAAACACATGTTTGTGTGAATGCATATGGCTGAATGGATGTGTGAGTGAATAGGTGTGTTGGTTGTAATGTGTTTTTATATGTCCATAAGTGTACATGTTAGTATACGTTTGTGTGAATGTAAAAGGTATGTGTGCGGCTGTGAATGTGAATATGTGTATGTGTGTGTACATGTATATGTGTGTGTGGGTCTGTGTATGTGTGAGTACGTGTGGGTGCCATGGCGTAGCACTCACATGGTACTCAATGGCCTTGAAAGGAGCAACTTCTATTACTTCATTTGCTTGGTCTAATAGGTAATTTTCATCATACATGGTCTTAGGGAGTCTCTTTGTTGCTAAGAGTCCACTGAAAAGGATAACCATATCACCATGCTCATATACTCAAAGTGTCTTCTTTGTTGATTACTTTCACATGAGTTTTTTTTTTTATTATCGTAATGATCCCTAGCAGATGTTAGCATCACAATGATTTTTGGCTTCTAGTTCATAGCTAAAAGCATTTTAGAATATTTGTTGTTTCTTTGGTCTTAAAATGTAGTTATCCATAAGGTATTAGCATGTGGTACAATTTTGAGTTCAATTTTTTTAACGAGCAGGTTCCAAGTGATTTTTTTTATTGATGTATGCATAGGTAAAATGTCACAGTTGATTGCATCAAATTTTACATGTTCTTATTACCAGTTAATTGCTCACTTTAAAAGAAAATGTCCAGGTCAATTTGCAATTTGGTGTTCAAGGAAACTTAAGGGACAGGTTCATCTTGCTTGTGATTTTTTAGTTAACTATGTCATTTGATTTATTTACCCTATCGTTTTCCATCTTCATCAGGTTTTAAATGGTAATTTGTTTTAGGCTTTATTGCGTTATTACAGTTGCATTAAAGGAACTTTCTTCGAATGTGCATATTGGTATTATTTGGAATGTCTTCTTATGGAAGATTTCAGTGGGAAATTGAGTGGAAGAAATTAGCTTTGTATCTTAGAGATTAGACAGAGTGTGATGATACATTAGTATTTTGAACTGCATGTAGTCCATTTCCATTGTACTGAACTGAGAACTAAAGTAGTGTTGTGAATATGTTCATTGAATCTGTTGGGTTACCATGTGTATTTGCATGCCTAGAAAATGTTTACATATTTTTTATTTGAAGTATATATGAAAATTTGAGGCATAAAACTCTTGATTCACTTGCAAAACCAATTAAAGGATAAAAGGAAAATGAATGATAACCCTTCCCTGGTCATTGCAATTTTGAAGATTCTTCCTGTTGAGGGTTTCCATTTCTTCTGAACACTTTATTTCTAAGACGAAGTAATTCGAGTAGGGCAGACCTTCATCTGATAAGGGAATAAATGAGGTTCCAGATGATGATCAAAACACACTGTTGCTGATTGATATTTGTATTACCATACTTTAGAGTTGTGTTGACCCAATTTGTTTAGGCATTGTTTGTCTTAGACTTTAAAATCTGGTGAAAGCTCTCCTGGTCACAGTAAATCATTTTAGGTCCCTTGATAGTAATGATCAATCTTAGTTGTCAGATTATCTCAGATGGATGCCAATTGTTGGGAGTTTTAACTTTAGGAATATGCTCACTAGTTCTTCATTACAAGGGCAATGAAGGTGCTAGCCCAAGCCCATCCTTAGGGGACTTGCTCAGTCCATGTAGTGTTCCTCTCTTTATTTAGTAGACTAACACAGTCTTTTATACACCTTTTAGATAATAGAACCCTTCTCATTGCTAGGGCAATGAAAGAGTTATCTAGAGCCCTCCATTTTAAGAGACATGATTTATCTCACCAGGCAGCCCTCCTCTGGGGACAAGCCTCCTTGCTTAGAGCCTCCCCCTTTAGGGAGTCAACCTTGATTTTGATAGATGGTGTATCCATAGGAGGCATGCCTTGCCTCATTTATAGGGTCCCTCTCTAAGTTGTACCCCAACTCGTACCCCCTACTAGTTGGAGACCAACTTGGTCTGTTAGTTGTCTTAGCCTTATTGATTGCAAAGGCGATGATAAGGATACTTGGAGCCTTTCTTAGGAGATATACACTGTCTCATTAGCGGTAGTTGCTCCTCCTTTATAGGAGACATGCCTTGTCTCATTTACTTTGGTTCTTGTTATATAGGAGTCATTCTTTGACTTATTTACCTCCTTATTTTGGTTGCGATATTAAAGAGTCTCTGACTCATTCACACCCCTTCTTTAATATTTTTAGTTAGGAGTTTCTCCTTAATGTTGTTGTCACTCTTCTTTATTAGAGACTAGCATAGTCTTACTAGAGCATTGCTTGTTTGGGATCTTAGATCATTTTCTTGTCTTGGACATTAGGTTACCAGGTTTAGGTGTTTCCCTTGTTAGCCCTAGGGTTTGGCCCTAGGGTGTTGCTTTCTGTCTTCCCTTAGGTCTTTGACTAAAAGGGTGAAAATATTTAAAAATCTAAAAACATCTAAAATATTTAAAAATTCAAAACATATCTAAAACATTTTAAAAATCTAAAAATATTGGAAAAGCTTTAAAATCTAAAAAACATTGAAACATTTAAAAGTCAGAAACATTTGAAAACTTTAAAAATATCAAAAACACTGAAATATGTGAAAAAAGTCAAAAGATTTTATAGTTTTAGGAGTGTAGTAGGAGAGTTTGATTCCGAACAATGTTGGCCTGATCCTCTTTCACGAGGTACGTAGTGCAGCTTGGGATCTTTATCTCAAGTCCAGCCAAACTTTTGAAAATAACATTTTAAATCTTTTTGAATAAACAACTTTAAAACCTTATTTTCAAAAGGCTCTTACTCTAGAGTTAGGAGTTTGTTCTAGATAGAGAGTTTCAGAGTTAGGAGTTTGTCCTTGATATGTTATTTGATTTATGTGGTTGTTGTGTGTTTGTGTTAGAGTTAGCAGTTTGTTACGCCTCCGTCCAGTCAGTTAGCGATTCACATCACCGACTGATGACTAGGTCTAGGATGCGTTAGTGATCCCATTATTTTTCTTAGGACACACAACCTAGTTACACATATATTGTAGGGCCCACCTGCATTAGCTTGGGGCAAACCTGCATTTAGTTAGGGCATATAGGGTGTCCTAAAATCCACATTCCACTAGAATTTAAATAATCGCGCAAGAAGCTTTAATAACTAGTCCGGTCTTTTAGGTCAAGTCTAGGATAGAGGTCTAGATGTCTTAGGTCTTAGGCATCATAGCTTAGAATAGGTACGAAGAACTACGTGACTCTGATTCTCGTGGAGGCGGGGATGCGTAGGCGGCTTGGATGAACATAAGACCATCCAAGAGTCGAGGAGTATGTTTAGAGTTTAGGGTTTTGTCTTGTTGTATCGTATGTGATCTCGACTTGTGTTGTATGTTTTGTTGTGTTTTCTTAATTTCCTATGCTGACCTTATACCTTTAGCTGTAGCATGCTGTAGACACCCCATTTTGACCGTGGCCTAAACCTTCCAATTTTGTGTGAAACCCCATCAAATCAACTAGGTAGGGTCCCAAACTTCACCCTAAGCTAGATTAGAGTCTCACCGAGGTCCCCTCTAAATTTCGTCAAAATCTGAGCACGTTTGCCTAGCGAACGAGCCAGGAGAGGATCGTAGTGTAAGCATGAAAGAGAGGGGTTGAATTAATCAGGAAAGAGGCTATCCATGGGGGAAAAAGAGATAAAAATATCATTTTCATATAAGAGGGGGGGGTGCACAATCCCGTCTGGGGCCGCGCTTGATTCGCGCGCTTATCAAATATTGGCACCCACCATTTCTGTGCGTCCATTAATTTAGGGTGTGCCAATATCAACAGCTTTTATTTTAATATATAAGAAAAATCACGAAAGAAAAAAAAGAAGGAAGAATTTCATTTTCATAAGAGAAAAAGAGAAATACAAAATCCCCAAATCCCCAAACCCTAGTTTTCTTTGTCTTCTTCTTCCCCGATCCATTTTCTCCGGCCGATCTCCGGCAAAGTTCCGGCTGAGTAGTTCTCTATTAGATCCTCTCATTTACTAGCTCTTTTTGCCGATTGAGTGTTTGAAAAGCCTGAGTTTTGAATTCTATTTCTCTTTAAGACTCTTTTATTAGACTTAGAAACCTTAGATCCAAATTCTAATCTCTTCATCTCATCATCTTCTCCGATCAAGTTTCAGCTGATCTCTAGCAAACTCCGGCCAGCCTTAAACCAATTTTTTGTACAGATCTTCATCCTCTGTTAATTGTTTTTTTTTCCTTTTCTAAACTAGGAATTCGTAGATCTGTAATTTTTTCTTCCTTTAACCTTAGATCCATGATTGTTTAGTCATAAGAGCTCTATATTTCTAGCTGAAATCGTAGATTTAGCTATTTTCTTTCGGATTTGGTCCTTTTCTCTGATCTTTTCACTGGAGCTCTAATCCTCAGATTTGAGGAGATCATGACATAAGTTTAAAATATGATCTCACGAATTGGATCGGTGAAGATTTTCGTATTCCATTAGTTCAAGAAATTTAACTCAAGCTCTAATATCAGGTAAGTTATTATAAATTCATGTCGATCTATTGTTCTTAGGCTTAATAGATCATTTCTTTGCTGATTGCTACTTTGTTTTTGCTAATTTATTTTAGTTTCTTGTGATCGCTTGATTGAATTATGTTATTTTGAAAGAATTTGATAATATGATATTGTAATCTATATATAATTTCTAAAATTTTAATGTTTCATCATCATTTCTTTAGGAAAATCCTGAGATCTGCTCATTTATATTTGATTGTGTGTTTTACATATTATAATGATTTGTCTGTTCATAGTTTGATGAATGATTTATGAATCCCTATCATGTGATCTTGATTTTCGGAAATCCAATTAGAAATTCGTGTTTGTGTTGGAAGAAGTTTGAAACAGAGCATTAGCTTTAGAAATTATTTTTGATGAAAATTTTTTAATAGTTATAAAACATGGAAGATGGGTTGTTGTGCTTTGTAATAAGTTTTAAATTTTGTATTTGAAAAATCTTTAAAAAAAAAGAAGAAGAGAGAGTTCATTTAAAGCTCATCAAATACTATGCTCTGTTCTGAGTCATTTCTTTTTGAAGAAGAATGAAATATGCGTATACATGACTCTCGATTTTATTCCTAAAGTAAATTAAGAATAAAACCTGGCTGATATTTGAAATTTTTTTATTTTCTTGTAGCATATTCTGATTTGTTTGGAAGTGTGAGGCAAAGTTGGATATGGTTGTCATGAACAAAATATGTGCCTGTAGGGATATTTTGATTTTATTTACATAGAAGTGCTCATGTCTTAAAAAAGTGTCAAGGTTTGTTTTCTTATTTTTCTTGGTTGATTTTAAAGAAAAATCTTAGAATAAATTGCAGTTTGTTTCATTATATTATAAATTTTTTGTCTTTTTGATTGATTTTCAAAATAGCCTAATGGTTTTCAAACGGAGATCAAAGTTTTAAATGGGATTGAGTTGATTTGTGTGAGAATAGTGTGGTGGTTATACTTATATGATAGATAAAGATAAAAAGTAGATGAATCCAGCTAATATTTCTCTAACCTGTTTCATTTGAAATTGGTACTTTATTTTTATAGTTTTGAAGTGGCCACCATGATTGATCATCTAAAATTTTTGTAACTGCTGTGGGTATGATTAATTTTGGTGTATAATGTCTATGTAAACTTGGTGATATCGTTGAAAGAGAGCTTGAGGACCTTATGAAACAGAATATTTCCTAAACTTGGTGCTAGCTTTAATCCTTGCATCTGTTCATTTATTTATCCTCAATGATTTTTTTTATGACTTTGCTAGCTCTTAGCATAAATATATAATATGAAAATAGCCCTATTTTCTAGCATGACGTGGCTATGTACTTGCAAAATTGAATTAATTTTAAGAAAAGGATAGTTCCTGTTCCTTTTCTATTTTTTTATATATTGGGGCTTTCATTGGTTAGTTATTATGCTTGCAATGACTTAGTTTGTGGTGATCAATTGAGTTTGGCTTTTGATAAAGCTTGATTGTCTTGTGGTCATATATAGGATTTTTCTTTGAGTAGTATTGAATATAAAGAAATTGTATGTCCAAATGAATTATTTTAGGGAATCAGATTATATATTAGCACTCAAATCATGATCTCATATTTGCTTGATAAAATGAAAGCTATGAAGCCCATAGGGTGGTAATGGTATGCGTACTATGATATTTCACAGATAAAGGACCACCACATTCAACTTTCTTTGTTTGTAATGGTAATAATAATGTAATTGAATCTTAAGTGTCTCTTTGTTTGGCTAATTTTCTGTACAGATTTCTGCCCATTCAATTTTGTTGTAAACAAAAATTTGTCGTTTACATTTGAATTTGGAAATTTCTCTAATCTGTTTAATAATTTTTATCGTCAGAGGGCTGCTAGCCCTTAGCTCTGCATAACCTGTTAAAATAATGATTGATTCACTAAGCTTATTGGGCAGGGGCTTTTGATATTATGTCAAAATGAGATTAGTCTCCAACTTAAATTATTGAATGGTCTGTTCACTTGTTATAAATGAGTTGTTATATGTGTTTCTATGTGTGAATATGAATAAGTATATGAGAGAGTGTGTATAAATATGTTAGTGCTAGTCTGTGGTGGAACAGGCACAATTCAACCCAAAATTTTGCTTTGTTTTTGACAGGATTAGCTTGTTTTCTGCACATATTTAGCACAATCCTGTCAATGTTTCAGCCCACTGTTTCAACACAGTTTCTGTACATTTCGGCCCCCCTGTTTCAACACAGTTTTTGTCCATTTCAGCGCAGTTTCGCGCACAGATTTAGCCCCATTGCTGCCCCAGTTTTTCAGCACAGTTTTAGCCTGCAAATCAGTCTTATTTTTGGGCACAAATTCTGTACATTTCTACTCACAATTCAGCCATGATTCAGCCTCCTCGCCTATGGTTCAGCCCTGTTTTCTATATTTCCAAGTCTACCTATTCACTTGTAGTTTAATCTATGAAGTTTAAGTGATTAGAAAATCAAAGTGTTAAATGCATCAGATATGTGTGGCTGTGATAACTGTTGCTTTGATGATCACTTGATTAGTGTGGTGTTATGTTTTGGTTGAGATCTTTCATTTTGTTATTGTTAGGATTCTTTATTAAGACTAGGATGAGGCAATGCATGTTAATGAGCTTTGTTCATGGAGAATAGAAGCAAGAGATAGCTGAGTGATCAAATCCTTTTGTATGTAGTCTTTTGGTTTATTCCTCATTTCAGTTTTCATGCCGTTGGTATTAGAGTTAATAAGATTATTGTCATTCATGTCATTGAGATTTCTACTATCATCCTTAAGATTGTATGGGTAGGCTCATTTTGTTCTAATAGCAGTACACGCACACACATATCCTTCGTTATATACGGGATTTGGCACATTGGCAGCTTCTTTTCTTCATATAAGTCTCGCAATTGCCTTATGAATTAAATAGGTTCTTAAGTCTCCTTATCATCTGTTTGAACTCACAAAGCTTGGGCTTAAATAGTATCTGGTATGTCAACTTGTTGTTGATCACACATTTAGTACTAGACGTATATATCTTCTAGCATGAGGAAGATGGGAACAGAGTTTCGTTTTTCATTATGGCTTTGCTTTGATGCCATTCTTTTAAGGCACTGCGCTCGTTTTTCATTACTGGTTGAGATGAGATGGGATAGGCTCATATTTTGATATCTATATTATCCTAGTTGATTGATTTGTCATTGGAGTTCATATAAATAGATTATACAAACTTTGCTTGTCTTGTGTATAATTGCTTTGCTTCTATCCACTCCATTTCTTATTGTTTGATTGATGGTCCCATGGTTATGTTATCTGTGAGTATCAGAATTTTAAGCTGCCTTACAATATTAATCTCTAGTTTACAAATCCATAGTACTGCTGTCTATTGTCTTAGGAAAGAATGAATGTATGATCTTGCTTAACTCCTGTATGATTCCCTTTGTTGGTTTTTCACATAACATGTTCCCCCTTTTTCCTGGAATTGTAACTGTGCTATTTTTCATTCATATTGAGGTTCATACTGTTTCTACTTGACAAATAATGTGCAAAGGTTGGGTAGGCTGGATTTCTCATGAGTTTAGGGTCTCAAAGGAATTGTGTGGTTGTAGTTGCTACTCCGGAAGGATGTCATTTTTTAGCTATGGCTTTTGTTTATTTGGATGTACATACCTGCTGTCTACCACTACATAATTGCTGTCCACAACTCACATATCTGCTGTCCACAAATCACATATCTGCTGTCCCATAATTTCATCACTTTGAATTTGAGATTTTTTTGAGTTAAAAAGTATATCTGCTGTCCAAGTTTGGCTCAATTTCTGCACAATATTTCCCCTCTTGTTTGGTAAACTGCAAGGGCAATTATTTCACTTTGTTTTCAACCCTGTTTTGTAGAGTTCAAATTCATAACTTAATCCCTGTTTTATTCAATTCTATTCATTGGGTTTCTTGTCAATAGATGAATAGTTGTGAATGTGGTTGAGCATACACAGGTATGTGTACGTGAGAGTGTCTATGTGTATCAAATGTGTGTTGATGTATGTATGAAAGAACATGTATATGTGAATGTGCATAAGTGCGGTCACATATATGTCTGTATGTCTAAGAGTGTGACTTGTATAACAAATGACATATTAAGACTTGTACAAAATCCTTGATAATGTTGTGGCTTATTAAGCTGAATTTAAGCATAAAACTTGGGAAACTTCTTCGGCTTTTGAAATTGCTTAGATATGATTCCATATTTGAATGAATTGTTCTTTGTTAGCATAAAGTGCAATCATGATTCAATACTATCTACTCATTGTATTGTATGCTCATAATTATAGCCCCGTTTCTACCTTGTACACTCATTGCTGCCTTATATACCCATGCATTCTAATATTATAATCTTCATAATTGTAGCATAGTTGCTGCCCTGTAGACTTTGTGCACTTTAATTTGGCTCTTGGCAGCCACTCTTTCAATTTGAATATGTGCAGCCCGCATTTTATTTTGTCATTTAGAAACACTCTTTTACTTAGAGTAATGTAGTCAGGAGGTCTACACAGGGTGTAGGAAAAAGAAGAATTTAATCCTTAAATTTGATTCGGGTTTCTAATATGTCTAATTTCACAAGCTTTGTTTCTTTTATATATAAGAATTTGAATTGCTTGCAATATATTAGTTGGCATCTCATGATATAATCAGTGACACTAGATTTGCTTGTGCTAAAATTTATGGCATTTGTAGAGGACATTAGTGTTAATTGAAAATATCATGTGTTTTATTAATAGAAATTTCGTCTATTGTTGAAAGTGATGTGTAGTTGAGCAATCCAATTCTTTATAGGGAGACTAATATTGTCTCGTTAGAAGAGCCCATCTTTAGGAGACTGTCTTAGTCCATATGGCACTCCCCTCTTTATTCTAGTAGACTTTCTAAGTCTTTTTAGATATCATTAGATGTAATCTTTCCCCCTTTGCAAGGGCGATGAAGGCGCTAACCCAAGCCCATCCTTAGGAGACTTGCTCAGTCTAAGTAATGCTCTCCTCTTTATTTGGTAGACTTTCAAAGTCTTTCAAATACCTTTAGATAGAGTTTTTCCCTCATTACAAGGGCAATAATAGCACTAGTTGAAGCCAGCCATTAGGGAGACAAGCTATGTCTCGGCCGAAAAGCTGAAGTCTCTTGGAGACAAGCTTTGTCTCCTTAATGAGTCAATCCATAGGAGGCTATCCCAGCCTTTTAGGTTAGAGACCACCTCGGTCTATTAGTTGCCTATTCTTTTCATCATTGCAAGGGTGATGAAGGTGTCAATCCAAGCCCATCTTTAGGCGACTTGTTCAGTCCAAGTAGCGTTCCCCTCTTTGTATAGTAGACTTGCTTAGTCTTTTAGACGCCTCTTAGATATTTGTAACCCCTCTTTAGTGTTGTCCGGTTTAGAGGTTTATCCTTAGAGACTAGCTTAGTCTTATTTGAGTTTGGTTTGTTAGAGATCTTATTCTTTCTCTTTTACTTTGGATTTTAGTTACTCGTTTGTGATTTAGTTCAAGTGTCTTTGACACTAGATTGCTTGTTCGGGGTTTTCCCGTAGCTTTTAGGGTTTTGCCCTAGTTTGTTACTTTTTAGTGTTCTCTTTGGGTCTTTGACCAAAAGAGCGAAAACGTTTTAAAAATCTAAAAAACATTTGAACATTTTAAAAATTCAAAACAGAAACATTTGAAATATCTTAAAATTCAAAAACATATGAAAACTTTAAAAAATATCAAATTCTTTAAATCATTTGGAATGTTAAGCTTTTTAACATATTAGAAGAGTTCGTTTCGAACTACGTTGGCTTGATCCTATTCCACGAGGTACGTAGTGCAGCTTGGGATCCACATCCCAAGTCCAGCCAAACCTTTAAAAATAAACTTTTCAAACCTTCCAAAAATTCAAAAATACTTTAAAACCTTTTCAAAAAGATCTTCCCCTAGAGTTAAGAGTCTGTCTTAGCTGTTTGGGGTGTTTTAGAGTTAGGAGTCTGTCCTGATTTGTATTGATATGGTGTGTCCTATCATGTGAGTGTCCCTAGAGTTAGGAGGCCTCACGTTGATCGGTTAGACACTTAGTCGAACCGATGGCTAGACTAGGAAGCATATAGTCAGCCCATGGTTTTCTTTAGGATGCACAGCCTAGTTACACATAGGATATAGGGCCCACCTGCATTAGCTTAAGGCTAATCAAACTTGCATTAGTTAGGGCATATAGAGAGTCCTGAAAATTGTAGTTCACCTGAACTTAAGTAATCGTGCAAAAAGCTTTAAAAATCAGTCGAGTCTAGTGGATCGAGTCTGGGATAGCGGTTCTAGATGGTTAGGCATCGTAGTTAGAATAGGTCATCGAACTACGTTGACTCCGATTCTTCTCGAGACCGGAATACGTAGAGCAGCTGGGATGGACGGCCATCTTGGTCCGAGTCAAGTCGCATTAGAGTTAGGATTTGTCTTGTCCTGTCATATATAGGATTGATTTGTGTTTTATGTTTTGATGTGTTTTTTACTTTCTTGTACTGATACTATACCTTTAGCTGTAGCTTGCATGTGTATGTCCACCAGAACTTAGACACCCATTAGGCATGTCACTCCTAACCTAGCTTTGCTTAGGTGACACATTTTTTTTCATTTTATTTTGTGTATGCTTATTTCTTTATCCTCAGGAAATGCATGCTTAGGTAGACGATTCCTGAGAATTGTTCCTATTTCATATGATTTTCACCCGAAACTCTTTGAGGTTAATAATGAATAGCATAAGAGACCAAGTGCTTGCACTCAGACGAATTGGGGGTGCTCTCAGACCTTCTCCATTCATAATCAGGCACGGACCCATACATATTTCTGGTTATCCGTGGTATACGGAGCATATTTTGTTTGAGGATCCATAGCCGTATACCATGGATGGCGACTCTGAGTTTATTTAGGTACGTTTCGAATCCGGACTTGTTCCCGAATCGAGAGGTATCCCTTTTATATCGCCGCTCGTGCTATGCTATGAGGGTGGCATCCGTTTCGAGAGTTCATCGGTAGAGCTCTCCTTCACACGTGGATGATCCAAGAGGCCGCTGGGGGCTCGTCCCCCACCTCTCTCCCGGATCGGGGTCCACACATGCATGTGTTTGCCCACCGGAACTTAGACACCAATTAGGCATGTCACTCATAACCTAGCTGTGATTAGGCGACACTTCTTCCATTTATTTTGTGCATGCTTATTATTTTATCCTTGGGTCATGTATGTTTAGATAGACGTCCATTCGGGGATATTTGTTCCTATTTTACATGTTTTCACCCAAAATTCTTCAAGGTTAATAATAAATGGCATAAGAGACCAAGTGCTTGCACTCGAATGAATTAGGGGTGCTCTTCGAGCCTTCTTCATTCGTAATCAGGCACGAGCCCATATATATTTCTGGTTATCCATTGCACAGAGGATTTATTTTTGGGGTTCCATGGCCTATCCATGGATGGCGACTCGAAGTTTGTTTTAGGTACGTCTTGGTTTGAGGATTTATCCTTGGGTCAAGAGGTATCTAGTTTATATCGCTACTCGTGCTATGCTATGAGGGTGGCATCCGTTTCGAGAGTTCCTTAGTAGAGCTCTCTTTCACACGTGGAGGATCTAGAGGCCGTTGGGGGCTTGTCCCCCACCTCTCTCTCAGATCGGGGTCCACAACAAGGCTACGGAGTTTTATTTCTTTCTAAACCAAGACACAAGAGACCTACCTAGGAAATGACATGTGCCACTTGTGCTTTTTCTATCTATTCTACAACCGGCAAAGTCGGCATCGGAGTACCCTACTAGGTTGAACTCATGTTATCTTTCATACCTTAAACCTAGAGAGGGAGTTCCTTTGAGATACTTGAATATTCTCTTAACGGCACTCAAATGGGACTCTTTAGGAGCCGATTGAAACCTAGCACAAATGCACATACTAAACATTATATCCAGCCTACTAACGGTCAAATGTAATAGGCTACCTATCATTCCTCTAAACTTCTTCTCATCAACCAGTTTACCAACTTCATCCTTTTCTAATTTGGTGGATGTGCTCATGGGAGTTGGCTTGATTTGAGAGCTATCTATTCCAAATTTCTGAAGGAGTTCTCTAGTGTACTTCTCTTTGTTGATGAAAATTCCATTCTTACATTGTTTAATTTGAAGTCCAAGAAAATAGGTGGGCTCTCTCATCATACTCGTCTCAAACTCTTTTTGCATGGATTGAACAAATTATTCACACATCTTATCATTAGTAGCTCCAAATATGATATCGTCCACATAAATTTGAACAATAAGCATATCTTTTCATTTTCTTTTAATGAACATGATTTTGTTAACCTTGCCCATTTGAAAGTCACTCTATAATAGGAAAGAGCTAAGCCTCTCATACCAAGCTCTAGGAGCTTGCTTTAGACCATACAAGACTTTATCCAACCTATAGACATGATTAGGGTATTTGAAATCTTCAAAACCGGGAGGTTGTTCAACATAAACTTCCTCCATGATATACCCATTAAGGAATGCGCTCTTTACATCCATTTGATATAACTTGAATTTCTTATGGCATGCAGATGCAAGAAGCATCCTTATGGCTTCCAATCTAGCAACCGGACCAAAGGTTTCATCATAATCGATGCCTTTCTCTTGGTTGTAACCTTGGGCTACTCACCTAGCTTTATTCCTTTGAATATCTCCATGCTCATCTAGTTTCTTTCTAAACATCCATTTAGTTCCAATAACCGGGTGATCACTAAGCCTAGGAACTAACCTCCACACTTTATTTTTTCCAAATTAGATTTCCTCTTGCATAGTAACCATCCAAAATTCATCATTTCCGGCCTCTTTTATGGACTTCGGTTCTAATTGGGATATGAATGCCATTTTGGCAAACACATTTTGAAATCCATGTAGTGACTTGGTTTGGCAACCTAGAGGGGGGGGTGAATAGGATGTTTATAAAACCTTTACCTTTAAAAAACAATTTCTAAGATTTCACCCAAGACTTATCCCTTGTTTAATTAAATTTGAAATAGTTGAACTTAAACAATATTACAAATTAATATAAGTTCAAAACCCTTGTTGATTAGCAAACTTAATTAGGTAATTTTAATAGCCTAGTTAACAAGGTTAAGATATTTAGGTTGATTATCAATGCTAACTACTCACTCAATTCTAAGCACAAATAATCAAATAAGAGAGTGAGAGGGAGTGAGAAATACCAATCACACAAGTGACACAAAGATTTATAGTGGTTCGGCAAATGGCCTACTCCACTCTTCTCAAGGTCGCACTTGAGGATTTCCACTATTGAGACCTCCACGACGCCCGGCTCCAAGGCTTTTACAATCCAAGGGAATTAAATAAGGATGCTCTTCCACCTTTACAATGACTCTCTTTCTCTGCCGAGTTCTAAGCGCTTCACCCAAGGGAATTAAAAACAACAGATGCCCTTGCCACCGATCGAATAAAGAAGAAGATAAAAGCTTTGCCTCTATGTAGGCTACAATGCAAGTTGAAGCTCCAAGGATGCTCTGAAGAATAAACAAGTTTAAGCCTAAACCAATCTCAAATGATTTTCTCAAATCAAGGCACAAGAGGTTGGTGAGAGAAATTACCCAAAAATAGTTCACAAATGATTTTCTAGGGGTTTTTGAAGTTGGACAATGTTCATCTGGTGTTTTGGACCCTTTGAATGAGTATATATGAAGTCCCAACTCCATGTGACCGTTTGGGGGGGCAAAACAGTCAAAACTGGGTCAAATAGTCAACTAGCTGTTGGACCACAACGGCTATATTTTTTTGAACAAAAACATTTCTCGGAGTTCTGAGAAATTTCTCGGAGTTCTGAAAAATTTCTCGGAGTTCCGAGCAAATTCTTGGAGTTCCGAGAATTCAAACAGAGCTTTTAATTTTAGAACCTGGATCATTTCTCGGAGCTCCGAGAATGTTCTCGGAGTTCCGAGACTAGATTTCCAGCAAACAGTGTCCCATTTGAAAAATTCATATCTCCTTCGTTTCTCATCGGATTTCGATGTTCTTATACTCTACGGATATAAGAAAAATGAGAGCTATCTGTTAAAAATAGTTTTAAAAATATTTGAAAATGTTTTAAAGAAGTTTTGATAGGATTTAGTTGCTGGTCCAGGTTGTTGCTTCGGAACTCTGTTTTGTTCATTCTTGTACTGAATGTCATATGGGTCCCAACATGTTAGTAAACCACCATGGCCATTCACTTATCCATTTAAGTCCTTAAAGCGTGTGTTAATCTCTTTGAAAAATATATTTTTAGGGGTTTAAACAATGTGCCTTGACAAGAGAAAATGCAAGAGAGATAGGAATACATTCTACCCTTTCTATCACTTTCTTGAACTCTTCTCTTGAGCTGTGATCTTCTATGGTTGAGCTTCCATGCTTGACATCTTCAAGTTGTGGTACAAGCTTCTTGGTCCTCCAGCTTTGGCCTTCATGATCTTCTCTGTCTGTTCAATATTTGATATGGATAATGTTGAGCTTCTCCTTGGTAGATCCTCTAAGGTGTGGTTTGTCTAAATATGCTCTAACTCCTTTGTCATTTGTTTAGTTCATCTTCAAGCATAGGCCATCAATGGTGTGTGCTAGCATGGATTGACATGTGAATTTCCTGTGTATAGCACAACACTCAAGGCAAACAATTAGTCCATAAATGACTAATCAATTTGTATTTGTTAATCATCAAAACAAGGTGATTGAGTGAACCCATGGGGAACCCTTGGGCTAACAATCTCCCCCTTTTTGATGATGACAAACCAAATTGATTAGAGAGGTGGGAGGATCCTCTTATGCGGATTAGATAAGCAAGATGAGTGCGACTACTCCCCGTCAACATATGCATAAGTTATATTTAACAAATTATTGTACAAGAATGCATATGCTTATGGATCTAATCAATTACACAAATTCTCCCCCTTTTGGCATTAGCAAAAAAGGAAGGATTAAGCATTTAAGCACAATTACATAAAGCATCAAAGATATTCAATGAGAATATGATGCTCCCCCTAACTTCTTATCATGAGTTACCAATTAAAATCAAAGAATAATCCAAAGTATATTGGCATGATAAGAGCATATCAACATAGGAAACGAATCGATTAAGATCAATCAAGCCTATGTTAGAAAAACAAAGAAACATTACAATTTTAGCACAAATTCTTACGGTATATCTTAGTATATATATAACTCAAATATAATTCCACCCTATGACCGTGATATAATAATAGATTGGCAAGTTAAAGCTTATATTTTACTTATCATGAAAGAAAATAAGCAAGTTTAAAGTTTAGCATGATAAGCCCATTTTAAAAAACAAATCTAATGATATGCAATTTTTAGCATAATTAGTGAGGAAATGTTTGAATGGATAGTGTTAGCATCTTACAATGATCCATATAAACATAAAGATAGCAACAATTAGCTCTCCCCCTTAGTATTTGTCAATGACCTTAGATAAACCTAAGATTTAAGGCATGACATGACATAATAGGCCAAAGATATGACAATGGAATACTTGGCCACCAAAACTTATTCTTGGAATAGATGATATCATATTTGATCATCCAAAATAAGTCAAAAAGCCTAGAAGAATATGTCACTAAGACCTAGGCTATGGGCTTCTTGTCTTAAACTCTAAAACACACATAAAAGCACAAGACAAGCCCAAACAACCCATGTGGAGCAATCATGCTCCAAATGAGTGTACTTATCATATGTGAGCTGATAACCACATTAGATATCATATGATGAGTAACTAAGGACAAATTTACCTTTAAGATCCCCCTTTGAAAATGAATCATGCAATGCATGAATCCAAAGGGATATCTTTGCATAGATTCCAAAGGTTTTTTGGATATATTTTCCAAAAGATACCAAGTTAAACTCAACCCTTGGGTTACAATGACACTTACTCTCCAAGTGTTGGTTTATCATGATAAAATGATAGCCATAGTCTAGCTCATCATGATAAACAAGCATAGCACAAAAGATTTTCAATCTTTGGCTGATGGTCCCCCTAAATGTGATATAATAATTTTTTTAATTCAAGCTTTACGTCCCTAAGTATCTAACATACATAACTACTAGGGAGATCACATATAAATGTATACCTATTCATGTTTGACATATTGGCATAAGCCCAATTTGTTAGATATTTTAATTAAGGTGAATGTACCATCTCCCTCTTAGAATCTAAGAAGGCTAAGGGCACCAATTGAGTGACTTTTAAGATTAAGGTTTAACATCTCATATGTGTAAATATAATCAAACAAGGGGTGATAACTATAGAATATGTTTATACCAATTTGAGTTCAATTCTATAAGACTAAGACATAGTGAGAATGGTCAATAAAATACCATGTCTTAGAGAGACATCCATGATTCATGAAGGTGAGAGTATACCTTATGAGAAGATATAATCATCAAGGTTTTCATGGATAATCTACCATGTTTTGACACAAAGGGCATGACACATAATGTGCATGGTCCAAACATTACATCTACATCCACAACCACATGTAAAATGACAAGGCATTAGGCACAAGGTGCATAAGCCCATTGAAAACCAAAAATGTGTGGGAGGCACATGTTCCCATCACAATCTGATGTATATAACCACCTTACTGAATTTTAATTTTACTCAAGTGAGTAAATGCCCAAATATGATTCTAGATTTCTATGATATGAAACATTTCTTGGAACATTGTGCTCATTTAACATTGTTCTAGCCATTTCAATAAGTGATCTATTTTTTCTTTCAACTACCCCATTTTTTTGGAAAATTCTTATAACCGATAAATTGTGTTTGATTCCATTTTCATTACAAAAGGTATCAAACTCAATGTTCACAAACTCGGTTCCATGATCAATTCTAATTTCATTTATGAAAACCTCTTGTTCATTTTGAATTCTTTTACACAAGTTGACAAACTTTTTGAAGGTTTCATCTTTACAAGTTAAAAACAACACCCAAGTAAATCTAGAATAATCATCAACAATTACATACAAATATCTACTTCCACCTCTACACGAGTCTTCATGGGACCAAATAGGTCCATGTGAAGAAGTTGTAGTGGACAAGAGTTTGATAGTCTTTAGTATATTTTTCATGTATGCATGCAGTACAAACTTTATCTTTAACACACTTGAGCTTGGGTAGCTCTCTCACTAGGTTCTTAGAAAACAATCTTGTGATCAAATCCATATGAGCATGACCAAGTCTTTTATGCCATAGCGATGGGTTATCTTCCATGGCGGAGAGACATTGGATGTTTTTTATTCTCAAGGTCCTCTAAGGCCAATGAGTACATGTTACCATCTCTATATGCAACAAATTCTACCTCATTATTCTTAGCATTCGAAATCTTATATATATCTTTTTCAAAAAGAACTTTGTGACCAAGATCACATAGTTGACTAATGCTTATCAAATTAAATGAAAGACCATCAACAAGCAAAACATGTTCGACTTTAATATCTTTAATTGTAATGGTACCTTCACCAATAATATTGCTTCTTGTGTCGTCTCCAAATGTGACATTTCTTTGGTGGCTCATGGTGACGGAGGCGAACTTGGTAACGTCTCCCGTCATATGCCTTGAACAACCACTATCTAAGAACCATTTGTCTTTTGATGGCTTGCCTTTTAAGCATACCTACAAGAATCAAAACTCATGTTGCAGCTTTAGGTACCCACTTTTTCTTAGGTCCTTCAAGGTTAGAAACATCATCAAGTTTATCTTTTCTAACCCAAATAAACTTAGATCCTTTTGATTTCTTAACATTACATGCAAATCTTAAGTGTCCTACTCTACCACAATAGTGACAAGTAGGAACATATGAGCTAGAACTAGCATGCAAGTGGGAAGAATATTCTACAAACTTATTCCTGAATGGGGCTTCTCCTTTGAAAAATGGTTGGTATCCAAGACCAACTTTTTCTAAGGAAACAAGCTTATTTTCAAGAATCTCATCTAACTTGTTCTTTCCACATGAGAATTTTCTAAAAAATAGATCTAGTTCCTTGCATTTCAAAATAAATTTTTCATTTTCCTCTTTCAAGCTTTTGTTTTCAAAAATTAATTTATCAACTTCTTCATTTAAAGCCTTGTTTTCCAAAATCAATCTTTCACTTGTATTGGTTTGCAAATCAAGTTCATTTTTCAAGAAACCGAAATTCTTATTTATATCTTGCAAGGATTTTTTCATGGTTTTGTTTTTGGCAAGTTGCAAATTCAAATTTTCATAAAGTTTTTCACAAGTAATCAATAATTCATCATTAGAAAATTCATGGGAAATATCATCAAGATCATTTACCTTAGAAATGGAGATATCATGTGTCACTTCGGCTAGTTCCATGAAGCAAAGGTCATCTTCATCATTTTCGCTGGATTCATTTCCGGATGAAGCACACCCTTCATCCTAAGCCGCACATAAAGCCTTCTTGCCAACTCTTTTCTTCTTCTTGTTCTTGTTATCATTTTGGTTGAGTGGACAATTTGGCCTAATATGCCCAATCTTCCTACAATTGTAGCAACGCATCTCTTCTTTGGTTGTAGGCATATTTCTACCTTGGCTTGTGCTTCCTCCTCTCTTGAACTTGAATAATTTTTTGAACCTCTTAGTGAAGAGAGCAAGATCATCATCTTGTATGTCTTCTTCACTCTCCTCTTCATTTTCAACTCTTGCTTTGAAAGCTATACTTTTCTTTTTAATATCTTCTTTATGTTTGGTTAATACGTCTCTTCCTTTTTGAACCATTTCAAAAGTGATTAATGATCCTATCAAGTCTTCTAATCCCATTTTAGACACATCTTTTGCTTCTTCAATGGCGGTGACTTTAAGGTCCCATTCTTTAGGTAAAGATCTAAGAATTTTAATGACTAATTCCTTGTTGGACATTTCTTCACCTAATTATGTTAAGCCATTTGTTATATTGGTAAACGTAGTGTGCATTTCGGTTATTGTTTCATTTGGGTCCATCATGAAGAGCTCATATTCTCTAAAGAGAAGATTCATCTTGGACTCTTTGACTTGATTTGTTCCTTCTTGTGCTACTTCAAGCATATCCTAAATCCCCTTAGTGGATTCAAGAGTCGAAACTCGGTTGAACTCCTCGGGAGAAAAGGCACAAATCAAGGCATTCATGGCTTTTGCATTAATAGTTGATTCTTTCTTTTCATTATCATCCCAAAGGCTCATGTCACTTGTGGGTTCTTTATATCCATTATTAATGATTTTTCATACATCAAAATCCAAAGATTTTATAAACACTTTCATCCTAGCTTTCTAATAGGGGTAATTTGAGCCATTGAAGAAGGGAGGCCTAGTAGTGGATTGCCCCTCACTACTTTGAGAAAATGTTGCCATTTGGATCTTTCCCTTGTAGGTTTCCAAGAGAAATCCTATGTAAGAGCCTAAGCTCTGATACCAAGTGAAATTTCACTTAGCAACCCAAGAGGGGGGTGAATTGGGTGTCTTTTAAAATTTTAAGGATTTAGAAACTTTGTTTAAACTAGTTTTAATTTGATTAGAAAATTAAAACTAAAGTTCAAAGACAAGAGTTAAGCACTTACCACAAGGGAAGAGAAGAAGAGACAAGAAGATTGACATAAGGGTTTTTATAGTGGTTCGGTCTTAAACCCGAGACCTATTCCACTCTTCTCAAGTTTGTCTTTTTGAGGTATCCACTATCTTCTTCCCAAGGAACTTAAATACGGCGTTCCTTTCGCCAAATACAATTCGAGCGTCCAAGCTTCAAGGGTCTTCTACGGCGCCCTTTGTTTGCCAAATACAATGAAGAGTTCAAGATGTAGCTTGCTTGTGTAAGCCCAAGGGTCTACTCTCCTATCTTGTTTTGATGATTCTAAACATAATTGATTATGTTCTTGAATACTAATCAATTTACCTTGAAGTGTTGTGTTAAGATAGGTTAATCATTGAAAGAACCAACACACGACATGGTCATGCTTGAAGATGTACCACACAAGAGTCAAAGGAGCTAAGTGTAGCTCACATCATCTCTAAAGCAAGCATACACAAAATGGAAGATCAATTGAAGACCAAGACTAAAGAGAAGTTGAAGGTTACATAGATTTCATTGTACATCTTTTCTCTTTAGATTTCTAAGTCAAGGCAAGCTTTTTCAAAAGAGTTTTCAAAAACACTTAAGAACATAAATGGTTTAGTGAATGGTTATGTGGTGGACCAACATGTTTGGGACCCTCATAACATTCTAAATTATCTTAGAAATTGAGTTCCAAAAGCCCAAAATCAAATAGCAACAAAAATATAAAAAGTCTGCTGATTTTAGGCTTCACGGAACTCCGAGATTTTTCTCGGAGCTCCGAGCTCAGAACTCCGAGATTTTTCTCGGAGCTCCGAGCTCAAAACTCCGAGAAATGGTCCAGTAGTATTTTTCAACTTTTGGCCATTTTCTCGGAACTCCGAGAGATGGTCCAGTAGAATTTTTCCATTTTCTGGCCGTTCTCTCGGAACTCCGAGAAATTGTCTCGGAACTCCGAGAACGTCGCGACAGCTCAAAATATAGCCGTTGGCTTTTGAATTAAAAATTAGTTTTTGATTTCTTTATCCCCAAACGATCATATTTTGTCAAGACGATATATATACACCTTCAAGAGGATTATTTTGCACTCTTGAACAATTGAAAAAACCTCCTTAAGCATTCAAACAAACTTGCAACCCATTTGAGCTTAAGAATTTGTTTTCTCCCCAAACTTGCCTTGCACTTGCAAATCTTTTGAGTTTGGATTTAGGGCTTTCAACTTGCAACCTACTTTGAAGAAGCATTTAAGGGACTACAACGTGCATCAAGCTTTCAAGAGAAGCCAAGCTATTCATCTTATTTTCTTGTAAAGGTGGCTAGGGCATCCTATCTTAATACCCTAGGGAGTATCGCTTAGAACTCGGCGAAGAAGGAGAGTCGGTGTAAAGGTGTCAAGGGCATCCTCATTTAATATCTCTTGGAAGTGTAATTGCCTCGGAGCAGGGCATCGTGGAGGTCTCGCATAGTGAAAATCCTTAAGGACGATCTTAAGAAGAGTGGAGTAGGGCTTTGCCCGAACCACTATATATCGGTGTGTTCTTTTTTTTTCTTGCACTTTCATTCTTAATTTTGGTTTGGCATTTCATTTTGTTTTGATCTCATTTGAACTAACCAAAATCTAATCAAGAGAAGAAAATTCAAATTAGGTTCAATACTTAAATTTAAAAAGGCATAATTTAGTGTTAAAACCAATTCACCCTCCTCTTGTTTATTTCAATTGGTATCAAAGCCTCGTCTCTACTTTATTTAAAAACCCTAACCGGTCTAGAGAAAAGATTCTAAAAATGGTAAACTACCCTCAACACCATGAAGGTTACTCAAACACTAGGCCACCCTATTTTGATGGAACAAATTATGGATTTTGGAAAACTAAAATGAAAATATTTTTAACCCAAGATTACCAAATGTGGAGAGCCATTCATAATGAAGATACATTACCCACTAGAAATCTAAATGATTGGACCAAAGCTGAACAACAAGCCTCAAACTATAATGCCAAAGCCATGAATTCCCTAATTTGTGCTTTGTCACCCGGAGAATTCAATAGAGTGTCAAATTTGAATTCGGCAAAGGAAATTTGGGACACCCTAGAAGTTACACATGAGGGAACTAACCAAGTTAAGGAATTTAAAATGAATCATCTATTTAGGCAATATGAACTCTTTCAAATGTCAACCGATGAAACCATTGCCGACATGTACACTAGATTCACTACCCTAGTTAATGGACTAAGGGGACTTGGAAAACAATTTTCAAGTAGAGATTTAGTGACCAAAATCCTTAGATCTCTACCTTTATCATGGGAATCCAAAACTTCCGCAATCCCCGAAGCCAAGGACATGAACATATTAAACCTAGATGAACTAATAGGGTCCTTGATAACCCATGAGATGATTTTCAAAACAAAAGCACTCGAAATTGAAAATAAAATTGAAAAAGGAAAAGGTGTTGCATTTGCTTGCAATGTAGGTGATAACGCAGAGGCAAAGGAAGACATGGAAGATGAAGTAGCCCTCCTAACAAGAAGGATCAAGTTCGTGCAAAGGAATATAGGAGGCATGAGAAATAGAAGGACCAATCCTCCATTCAAGAAGAAAGAAGAGCTCGGTAACGGACCATCTCAACCCCGATACTATGGATGCAAGAAACTTGGACACATTCGCCCGGATTGTCTACTCAACAATGAGCCTACCTCAAACAATCGTTTCAAGAGAAGAGAAGGCAAGAAAGGAATGACCGCCACATGGGATGAGAAAAATGAAAGTGAAGGCGAACCAAATGATGGAGAAGATTGCTTGATAGCAACAAATGTTTGCTTCATGGCCTCAACAAATGACAATCAAGAGGTAAGCACTTTAAATGATGTCATTATTTTAAAAGAAGATTCCTTGCAAAATGCACATGATGAACTTGAAATTGAAATTGATAAAAATACATCACTTGAAAATTCTCTTTCTAACACGACAAAAGAATTTGGTTGGTTAAAGAAAGATCATGAATTTTTAGATGATGAAAATGAAAAATATAAAGTTGAAATTCATGATTTAAATGCTACCATCAAGATTTTAAATAAAAATCGACAAGCACTATCTATTGAAAACAACAAGCTAAAGCATGAAAATCGCAAACTATCTCATGAACATGATGAGTTAAAGAAACTCTTTGAAAAATTTGAACATGGTTCACTAAAATTGGGTAGGCTTGTTGATATTCAAAGATTGTCACATGATAAAAGTGGACTTGGACATAAATGGAATACTACAATGTCAAACTATAAAAGTAAATTTGTAAAGGCTTCTTCTAGTAGTACTAAAACTTGCTTTTATTGTGGTCTAGAAGGACATTATAAAGTTGCTTGCATGTATGCTAAATAAGATAAAATCAAATTGCACTCTAAAGTGAAAATAAATAAACTTAGCAAGATTAGGAAAATTTGGGTACCTAAAGGATCTCACTTGCCTATTCATATGTAGGTATGCCTTAAAAGCCATAACAAGAAGAACACATGGTATCTTGATAGTGGATGCTCCAGACACATGACTGGAGATCTCACTCAATTTGCATCCCTATCACTCAAGGATGTTAGAGATGTTACCTTTGGAGATGATAAGAAAGAAAAAGTCAAAGGAGAAGGCACCATAGGTAACTCTACCTCTCCCATACATGATGTACTTTATGTTGATGGCTTATCTCATAATCTTATTAGCATTAGTCAATTGTGTGACAATGGTTTTGAAGTAGTCTTCAATCCCGACGAATGCATTGTTAAAAATAAGATAGATGGAAAAGTGAAATTCATAGGTTCTAGAGACAATAACATTTACACTATTGGGCTAGATGATCTTAGACTCCAAAATGTAACTTGTCTTAATGCCATTAGTGAAGATTCTTGGTTATGGCATAGGAGATTGGGTCATGCCGGAATGGATCTCATTTCAACCCTCTCCTCAAAAGACATTGTTAGAGGATTGCCTAAGTTCAAATACACCAAAGATCACATTTGTAGAACTTGTCAATTAGGCAAACAATTGAAGAGCTCATTTACCCCTAAAAATATGATCTCAACCACCTACCCCTTGCAACTACTTCATATGGATCTTTTTGGACCAATGAAGACAAGTAGCCTAGGTGGAAAGAGGTACGTGTTTGTCATTGTGGATGACTACTCATGATATACATGGGTTATATTTTTAGCACATAAAGATGAAACCTATGAAAATTTTCTTAAGTTGTGTAATCAAGTCCAAAATGAGAAAGGTATTTCCATATCTTACATTAGGAGTGACCATAGAACGAAATTTGAAAATGTAGAATTTGACACTTACTGTAATGAACATGGCATCAAACACAATTTTTCTGCACCTATAACACCTCAACAAAATGGGGTTGTAGAAAGAAATAATCAAACCCTCTAAGAAATGGCTAGAACTATGTTGCATGAGAATGATCTCCCTAGATACTTTTGGGCAGAGGCGGTTATCACCACTTGCTATATCATAAACAGGATATATATGAGGCCAATTTCTAAGAAAATACCTTATGAGCTTTGGAAAAACTTGAAACCAAATATAAGCTATTTTAGAGTGTTTGGTTGTAAGTGCTACATCTTGAACATTAAAGATAACTTACACAAATTTGATAAGAAGTTGGATGATGGCATATTCTTAGGGTATTCTACACATAGCAAGGCATATAGAGTATTTAATAGAAGAACCCTAGTTGTAGATGAATCCATGCATGTGACATTTGATGAGAGAGAGCCAACACCTCAAGAAATGTCACATGATGAAGATGAACCTATTGAACATCTCTTACCTAAGACAAATGCTCCTCCCCATGCATCTACAAGTAATACATTGCCTATTGAGGAAGTTGGGAGTGTAGATGATGACTCATTACCTAGGGATAGGAGAATATTGGTAGATCATCCTGAATCCCAAATCTTAGGTGATGCCACATCGCCACTAAGAACTAGATCATACTATCGAAGTGTGAGTAACAATTTGGCATTCCTATCCGAATTAGAACCTAAATCCATCAAGGAAGCAGAAAAGGATGAATATCGGTTGATGGCTATGCAAGAAGAGTTAAGTCAATTCGAAAGGAACAAGGTGTGGAGGCTAGTGCCTAGGCCTTGTAATCATCCAGTCATTGGTACGAGATGGGTGCATAGAAACAAAATGGATGAAAAAGGAATTATCACTAGAAATAAAGCTAGGCTTATAGCCCAAGGGTACAATCAGGAGGAAGGAATAGACTATGATGAGACATTTGCTCCTGTTGCCCGTATGGAAGCTATTAGGATACTCTTGGCATATGCATCTCATAAAGGATTTAAACTATATCAAATGGATGTCAAAAGTGCCTTCCTAAATGGCTATATCCAAGAGGAAGTGTATGTTGAGCAACCTCTAGGTTTTGAAGACTATAAACATCAAAATCATGTCTTCAGGCTTGATAAAGCTTTATATGGATTAAAGCAAGCTCCTAGAGTTTGGTATGAGAGGCTTTGCACATTCCTAGTGGAAAAAGGTTTTTAGATGGGAAAGGTGGATAAAACATTATTTATCAAAAGAGAAAATCAAGATATCCTCCTTGTCCAGATTTATGTGGATGACACCATCTGTGCTCAACAAATCAAAAAATGTGTGATGAATTTGCAACTCTAATGAAAAATGAATTTGAAATGAGCATGATGGGTGAGTTAACCTACTTCTTAGAACTCCAAATTAAACAATACCAAAATGGGATATTTATAAATCAAGAAAAATATACAAAGGAGTTATTAAAGAAGTATAGCATGGATAGCAGTAAGACATCAAGAATTCCCATGAGTATTACTACTAAGCTAGAAAATGATGAATTTGGCAAATCTGTGGACCAAAAGATGTATAGGGGTATGATAGGTAGCCTACTCTATTTGATAGCCAGCAGACCATACATTATGTTTACTGTCTGTCTCTGTGCTCGATTTCAATCGGATCCAAATGAGTCTCACCTATCGGCATTCAAGAAGATCTTCAAGTACTTAAGAGGAACCCAAAGTCTGGGACTATGGTATGAAAGATCTACTGCCTTCACTCTCATTGGATATTTAGATGCAGACTTCGCTGGATGTAGAGTGGATAGGAAAAGCACTAGTGGGACTTGTCAATTCTTGGGCAAATCACTTGTTTCTTGGTTTAGCAAGAAACAAAATTCAGTAGTTCTGTCCACAAAAGAAGTAGAATATGTGGCAGCTGAAGCTTGCTGTGCACAAGTCCTATGGATGAAAAGCACATTGATGGACTATGAAATTAAAATGGAAAATATTCTCATCCAATGTGACAATACTAGTGCTATAAGCTTGAAAAAGAACCCCATACAACACTCTAGAACAAAACATATTGAGATTAGGTACCACTTCATTAGAGATCACTCACAAAAAGGGGATATTTGCTTAAAATATATCAACACTGAGGAACAATTGGCAGATATCTTTACAAAACCCCTTAGTGATGATAGAATATGTTATATCCGAAGTGCCTTGAACATTTGGAGTGCGGATCAAGTCAAAGAAATTGCCAAATAAATACTTTGTCTTTCACCAGCTTATCTATAAAGTATATACATATCATCCTTGTTTGGTAGTATCTGCATGAATGAGATGTCAAACATTAATTTTAAAAGTCACTCAATTGGTACTCTTAGCCCTCTTAGTTCTCTAAGATGGAGAGGTACCTTCACCTTAATCAAAATACCTAATAATTTGACAATATGTCAACATCTCGATCATGAACAGGTATATGTGTATTACTTGGCTACATATTTTTATACCATAAGCATTGATTTAGGGGGAGTACCTAACTCAATCTTCATTTACTCATAAATTGCTGTACATTTTAGTTCCCCCTTTCTGTCGATGACAAAAGGGGGAGAAGTTTTAAATTGATTATCTATCTAATTGCCTATATGCACCATATGCTTTTAATTGTTATCATTTATCACTGTGCATATATTGAGGGAGAGTTCCTGCATTCACTTGCATATTATGTCATTCCACACACACCTCGTAATCAATTTTGTTTGTCATCATAAAAAAGGGGGAGATTGTAAGCCCAAGAGTCTACTCTCCTATTTTGTTTTGATGATTCTAAACATAATTGATTATGTTCTTGAATACTAATCAATTTACCTTGAAGTGTTGTGTTAAGATAGGTTGATCATTAAAGGAACCAACACACCACATGGTCATGCTTGAAGATGTACCACACAAGAGTCAAAGGATCTAAGTGGAGCTCACATCATCTCTAAAGCAAGCATACACAAAATGGAAGATCAATTGAAGACCAAGACTAAAGAGAAGTTGAAGGTTACATAGATTTCATTGTACATCTTTTCTCTTTAGATTTCTAAGTCAAGGCAAGGTTTTTCAAAAGAGTTTTAAAAAACACTTAAGAACTTAAATGGTTTAGTGATTGGTTATGTGGTGGACCAACATGTTGGGACCTTCATAACATTCCAAATTATCTTAGGAATAGAGTTCCAAAAGCCCAAAATCAAATAGCAACAAAAATATAAAAAATCTGCTGATTTTAGGCTTCTCGGAACTCCGAGATTTTTCTCGGAGCTCTGAGCTCGGAACTCCGAGAGATGGTCCAGTAGTATTTTTCAACTTCTGGCCATTTTCTCGGAACTCCGAGAAATAGTCCAGTAGAATTTTTTCATTTTCTGGCCGTTCTCTCGGAACTCCGAGAATTTCTCGGAGCTTCTCGGAGCTCCGAGAATGGTTCTCGGAACTCCGAAAACGTCGCGACAGCTCAAAATATAGCCGTTGGTTTTTGATTTCTTTAACCCCAAACGGTCATATTTTGTCAAGAGGATATATATACACCTTCAAGAGGATTATTTTCCACTCTTTAACAATTGGAAAAACCTCCTTAAGCATTCAAACAAACTTACAACCCATTTGAGCTTAAGAATTTGTTTTCTCCCCAAACTTGCCTTACACTTGCAAATCTTTTGAGTTTGGATTTAGGGCTTTCAACTTGCAACCTACTTTGGACAAGCATTTAAGGGACTACAACGTGCATCAAGCTTTCAAGAGAAGCCAAGCTATTCATCTTATTTTCTTGTAAAGGTGGCTAGGGCATCCTATCTTAATACCCTAGGGAGTATCGCTTAGGACTCGGCGAAGAAGGAGAGTCGGTGTAAAGGTGTCAAGGGCATCCTCATTTAATATCCCTCGGAAGTGTAATCGCCTCGGAGCTGGGCATCGTGGAGGTCTCGCATAGTGGAAATCCTTAAGGACGATCTTAAGAAGAGTGGAGTAGGGCTTTCCCCGAACCACTGTATATCGGTGTGTTCTTTCTTTTTCTTGCACTTTCATTCTTGATTTTGGTTTGGCATTTCATTTTGTTTTGATCTCATTTGAACTAACCAAAATCTAATCAAGAGAAGAAAATTCAAATTAGGTTCAATACTTAAATTTAAAAAGGCATAATTTAGTGTTAAAACTAATTCACCCCCCTCTTGTTTATTTCAGCTTGCCTCTTAGTAGGCTGATTACAAGTAAAATACACTCACTCTCACAAGAAAAGGATGAACAAATAAAAAGCCTAAGGTCTCTCAAGAATAATCTAAGGTCAAAGCACAAGAGAGAGAGGGAGAGTGAAAATCTTAATGGAAATGAGTAAATATGCTTTTTAATGTTCTTGGAATGTTAGGTTAATTAAGTGAGTTCCCAAAGCTCCCAAGGTTCATATAAATAGAGGAGAGTCAAATATGCCTTTTTTTAGACTCCCCAATGGTCTTCTCGGAGTCTGCGCTCGGAGCTCCGAGTGGACCGTTACGTATATTTTTTTTGAACCTGGAGCTTTTCTCGGAGTTCAGAGCTCGAAACTCCGAGAGGCCTATTTTCAGCAGATTTTCCTATGTTTTCGTGCTGATTTGTTTTGGGCTTTTGGAGCTCAATTTAAGCATGTTAAATGGAATGTCATGTGGGCCCAAATATGTGAGGAATTCACCATGATCATTCACTAACCATTTAAGTTTGATTTTAGGTTGGTTTTAACTCCTTTTTGTGCCTTTGACCTAGACTATACATGATAGACCATATACATTCTAAAATAGCTTGGTCTTCAATCTTGTTGGCACTTTGAAGAGGCTTTGGCTTGTCTTCAATCAACCCCATTGATGCTTGAGCCTAGCTTGAGCCTTTAAGTTGATGTTCATCCTTGTTGGACATGAATTCAACCTTGTCTTTGAATGACCTTGTCTTGCCTTCGTATTGGTCTCATCTTGCTTTGATTCGCCATTTGTGTTGATGATGATTTCCTCATGTCTTTGATTTGCCATTTCTTGTGCAATCTTGAAGGTACTAATGCTTTGAACACATTTACTTAGCCAATGGAGATCATTAGTACATAAAATCTTTTTTTATAACAAATTGAGTTTGTTAATAATCAAAACATGTCAATGGGAGAACTTGTTGCACCCTTGGGCTAACATTTCCCTAACATTTCCTTATCATTTTCAGACCCCAAATTAAATAATATAAATCGATTAAATCACTTAGGATTTCTCACAAATTAGATTTTAGGTGAACTTTCACATAGATTGAATCAAACCAAATTAAGAGAATCAAAAGATACATCTAGAAACTACATTGAAATTAGATTTTTAGGGTGCATGTCCAGTAGATTACATTAAGAGAGTTTAAATGACCCTTTTAAAGAAATTTAAATGAGTTAACCTTTGAAATTGAAGACCGGTTTACCGGGCGAGAATGGTGCCTAACACCTTACATTCTCGTAATCAGGTAACGGATTTAGACTCTATGATCATAGATCATTACAGTGTCATTTATGGGTCCTAGGTCCCTTACCTAAGTGACGACTCTGATCATTCTCTTTTGAGTAAAATTTGAATTTCTTTAGTGATCCCAAGTTCACGGAAAAGATGATTCATATCAATATCAAAAGTGCACGCCGTTCGCGTGGGTATCGAGAGACTAAAAGAGGCTGGTCATTTCCCTCTCGCGGGATCGGGTCCCACAGACTCCGCTGGGGATTAACTACCCTATGCTGGGGAATCTGGATGAGTGTGTCCTCTGCTGAGAACTAGACACAGATGACTCTCTGAGGATATGAGTTGTTGTTATGTTTAGATCATGGAATCTGTGACGATAGGTACTGATTAGCTGTGGGACCCGATCCCGCGAGAGGGTCGCGAGCGCGCGAGGCGCTACACTGTCTCTTGGTCTCTCGTACCCACGCGAATGGCGTGTGCTTTTTATTATTGATTTTAATTACCCAACCAAGCAGGAAGCAACCAAGCCATAGGGTACGAACAAACGTGCAAACCAGTACCCATAAGGGCAGGGGTAAGCCGCCGAGCCTAGCAAGGTATGATTTAATTCATCTTTTCTGTGAACTTAGGATCACTAAGGCAATCCGAATTCCACGCAAAAGAAAGTGACAGAGTCGCCACCTAGATGAGGGATCTAGGACCCATAATTGACCAGAAATCTAGACTCGTTACCTGGTTACGAGAATGGAAAGTATGGGGAGTTACCACCACATGCACCATTCCTGCCCGATAATCGGTCTTCAATTCCAAAAGTTAACTCTTTTTAATTTCTTTTAAATTGCTCATTTCACTCTATATTAATGTGCGAACTACATGACATGCATCCTACGATCTAATTTCAGTATAATTCATAAATGTGTATCTTAATTTTCTTAATTTGTTTGAATTCAATCTAAGTGAAAGTTCTCCTAAAATTCTAATTTCATGGAAAGTCCTAAGTGATTTAATTACTTTTAATTTAAGGATTAATGTACAAAACCCTATCACTTATGTGTGGAGCTTACTCGGGCTTGGTATGCCACTCAAGTATCCAAGTTGCCTACGTATCCCAGCCTCACTGGAATCGTTCGGTGCACCTGAACTAAGCTACTTATGCCTAACTCATCTAGGACACCGATCTAGACTGGATTTACTATTTTAACAGTTTAAGAGAAATTATTTATTTCAACTTGAAGATTTTATTATCCTAGGAGTTCATCTAAGATGCTAGATGGTCCTATCTAAGTGCAAGACATCCTTTGACTAATGCAGGTGAACCTACATCCTAGGTAACTAGGCTTGTCCTATGGGAAAAAGAGGTGACTAGTGTAACTAGATCTATTGGCACGGTTGCTATCCATAGCAAACGACCGTGATGAGGCTGGACTCCTAACTTTAGGACTCCATAAAACCTAGGACATAACGAGACGTAAGAGTTTCTAAGGGGCCCTAAAGGTTCCTACGATAGCAGACCGTAATCCAACGGCTCCTAAGATGCGGACGAGTTAATTCAATTTGTTAAATTTAATGATTTTCAATTTTTGAGGATTTTCGACTCCTAAACATCTAAGGAATATCAAAGGTTCTATGGTTCGCAAGTTTCGGCCTCGAATCGCAACCATGGAAGGGAATCGTGCTCTCAACACTTGTATAATTTAGCACGTAAATTATAGTATCTTATTGCCTGGCATATTTCTCAGGATTTTCGTAGACAGTGGACCTCGGAGCCAATATCATACTATAATTTACGCACTCCAATTATGCAGGATTAATCGCAATTAGTATATGATTACGGTTGCGATCTCGACAGTTAGACTATCGCGGTATAGCAAATTTACAGTGGAGATCTATGAACCCTAGCGAATTCATGATGTAAAGTTAAGATTTGTTTGAGGTTTTTACTGACTTTTGTGTTGATTTGCTATTAAATTATGATTTATTAACATTAAGACCAGATTGTTAGGATTACACAGAAACCCTAAGCAATCAAACCCCAAATCAGCTGAAACTTTTCCAGTAACAAGATATGGATGATTGTGGCTTACTGGAAAAATTTCATGAATTATCATTAAGATTTGATATCAATTTCTGATTTTTTAAAATTTAAATCAGATTATAGATTAACACAACAACTTATAGCATATCAATTTCAAATTAATCTAAACTTTCATAGAATAGAGATCTAGATTATTATAGCTTATTGGAAAACTTATATGAATTTGCATTAATATTTGATATCAAGTTCCAATTTCTCAAAATTCAAATCAGTTCATAGATTAACACAGTAACTTATACTATATCAATTTCAAATTAATCCAAACTTTCACAGAATAAAGATAATCATGATATTAGACTACGATATGAATTTCATGGACTTTTATTACGATTTGATGTCAATTGAAATTCACACAAAAATCGGATGAAACTAAAGAATTACTTAAAAAGCAAACTTAATAGTATCATAAAATCAAATAAAAAATTCTAGTAGATATATAATAGATTATAATATGTTCTATCGAAATTTCAAAAGTTAAAAATTAAATCTGCTCCATAAAATTGATTTTTAAATAGAAAAGAGGAATTTGTTTCCTAGGAATTGAAACCCATTTATTAAAATAAATTATAAAACCTTATTAAAACTTTGAAAAACCAATTGAGAATTTTTATCTAAAATTCCAGTAACCAAAGTTACTGGTTTGTAAAGAAAAATTTCAAAAATTTACTAATTTAATACGAAAACGAATTACGGCACGTAAAACGAAGAAGCGATTAGAAAACAAATAAAAAACCTTTTTTCGAAAAAAAAATTTCATGAGAAATTCAATTTATTATTGAACATTAATTCTGGAGAGTTTCATCAATTTGTAAAATATTCTGATATTTATTAAAAATTGCCGAAATTTAAAATAAATTAAAACTGGATTAACAAAATTCAAAAAAATCCAAAAATTTTTAGGTGTTCTGGAAATCAAAATATTGGTCTCGAAACAAGATTTAACAAATTTTGGACATGGTTTGATATACTTTTGGATTCATTCATCAAGAAATAACTCATTACGGGGTTATTGTTTGAAAAATAGAATGAAAATTAAAACGGCCAAACCGCGATTGGAAATTAAGTTTCCAGTTGTATTTTATTTTATATAAATCCCAAAAAATATCATTTTTTTAATGAAACCCACATTTTCTAACACTTGCTTTGATAATCCGATTTAAATCCATATTGAATAAAAAATGAAAGAAAATCATTATTAAATGGAGGAAATTTAATATTTTGGTGAAATTTTGATTTTTGAAAACTTATAATCTATATTATAACATACTAGAATTTCAAGGAAAAATTCTTTGATTTGATCTATCAAAAGTAAAACTCTAGCATGTTTTTCTACTTTTGATATTATAAAGATCCTACCGTTGATCGCGCTCCTTGTTTCTAGGGTGCGTAGATCCGAGGTATACGCTTTGTCGCACCCTTTTATATGATGAAGAAGACCCAAAGATCCTTGATGTATGATTTGTTGAAGAAGAAAAGGGATTTTAAGAATCCCTTTTGTGAAGAACCCTTGAGAGATATGAACACACTTCAAGAGAGAAGAGGGTTTTTTATTTTTTATTTATTTTTATTTCTTGGGAGGAGTGAGGAAAAGGACGAATTTGGATTTTTTTCCATTTTTTCTAGGATTGTTTGCTTTGATTTTTATACAAAAAAAGCTAGGGTTTAGAGAGAAATAGTAATTTCCAATGTAATAGCTCCCTTTTTGGCTTGTTTCCAATTTTCCTCTCTTGCTTTCTTTCTTGTTTCTAAATTGGATTTGATTCCAATCTTAATTTATTGTCAATCAAGACATGCTATTCTCATTCCACATTGCTTTTTTGGAAGAAAACCTTTTTAAGCAATCATTCATCTTTTCCTTCTTTCCTTCTTTTTATTTTTTATTCTTTTAACAAATATGATGTCACCATTGTGACATCATCAAGGTTGGGTGCTCAACTCATGTGGGTCAACCATGTGGGCCGCCCATCATGGTGGTTGACCCATATGGGTGAACCCACATGAGCTCCATCTTTGCGGGCTTTAACCCAATGGGCCATTTCACACGGGTTTCGGGTTTTTCCGTAAAAAATCAATAAAATCTTTCTAAATTCAACATTTTATATATGGACCAAACCCATTTGACATTTATGGTGCATCCCTCACACATGATCGGACCATCTTTTTTAGAAAATAACTTTTCGGACCAAAATGCTCCTATTTGACTGTTAGACATCCAAATGCGACCAAAATACCCTCAGATTGATTCACCCCTAAAGGAAAAAATTAAAAATGGAAACTCTTTGTGGTCAAACTTCAAAAATAGAAACTTTTAAAATTGGGTCCTTTCGGTGAGCAATATTAAACAGGATCATTTGGTATCCCCTGAAAATACCCAAAATGCCATCAACACTTAGAATTTCCAAATTAAGCGAAACTCCTGAGAAATTCTAAATTTAGCAGGTTTTCCAAAATTCAGGAAATCATTCATAATCTCTCAGACATATTTCGGGGATCAAAAGAATTACACAGGAAAAGACCAAATTACCCCGAGGTGCTAGAATTTGGCGAGACTAGGGAAAACCCTGAGAAATTCTAAAACTAGCAGATTTTCGAAAATTTATGAACGGCTCAAGATTTCTTAGACACAATTTAGGGACCAAATATGATATATTTGGAAATGTCTAAAATACCCCCGAAGTGCAAGACTAAGAGAAAATCTTGAGAGATCTAAATTTACCAGGTTTCCCAAATCTTACAAAAGTACTCCTAATCCATCAGCTGTACCCTCGAGATGGTTCCATATGAGAAATGATTGAAATATCAATAAGATGATGAAAATGTTGAAGCCCCATGAGTTTCTAAAAATAGCAGCTTTTTCAAAATTTGTAAAATCTCTCAAGATTTCTCAAATATAACTCGGGGGTCAAACGAGACACATCGGGAATGACCAAAATGCCCCTGCAATGCAAAATAGGCGAAAATGAGGGAAACCCTGAAAATTCTAAAAATAACAGGTTTTTTCATTTGCTTGGAAACTTAAACTTTCATCTTCCAGAGGCCAAAGGAACCCCCTAGAGACCTTCAGGATAACGAATCAACTTCAAAACTCTCATAATGAAATGAAATCTACCCTAAAATGCATGGATGCCTAATCTAATGTTGAATACGAATTCAAAACTCGATGATACTACCGAATCTTTTGCTTTTTAAAGCGTAGCAAAATGGGGGTGTCTACAGATGCCCCTCTTTGGTAGAGGCGACGTAGTCATCGAATACCAAAGCAAAAAATGACAGAACCGTTTTGCGTAGCTTTAATCAACAATGGATTCACTAGACAATGCAACCTAACCTAATGCAAGAC
The DNA here is from genome assembly GCF_043159265.1 of Tasmannia lanceolata. Classification (NCBI taxonomy): domain Eukaryota; kingdom Viridiplantae; phylum Streptophyta; class Magnoliopsida; order Canellales; family Winteraceae; genus Tasmannia; species Tasmannia lanceolata. The sequence continues at coordinate 30,652,436 of NW_027518714.1, read as the reverse complement.
CCTAGATGAAGTCCTAGAACATATTCAAGATCATTTATTCTAAACACCGTGACTTGGTGGTTCAGAATAATGGATAAATTGATCTAATCTGATTTGCAAAAATTTTGGAACTCAGAATGAAAGATAATTATGAGGCAGTGCCATTTTCAAACGGGCAATGAGGAAATGAGAGATCATTTTCAAATGGATACTGCTTTCAAACAGGCTCAACAGAAAAGGGGTACTGTAATTGTACAGGCCAAAGGGAAATAAGAGATAGATCATTTTCGAATCGACTTAGATAAAATGAAATGCCATATTTATACAGATTCTAAGGAAATGAGACATCATATGGATCTCAAAGAGAAACAAGAGACCATTTTTGAATGGACTCAGATAGAATGAAATACAGTATTTTTACGGATTCCAAGGAAATGAGATATCATATTTGTATGATGTTCAAAGAGAATTATGAGATCATTTTTAATGGACTCAGATAAAATAAAATACCGTATTTTTACGGATTCTAAGAAAACGAGACATCATAATTGTATGATGTTCAAAGATAATTAAGAGACCATTTTTTAATGGACTCAGAGATAACGAAATATTGTATTTATATGAATTCCAAGGAAATGAGACGTCATATTTGTATGATGCTCAAGGAGAATAAGGGACCATTTTTTAATGGACTCAGAGACAATGAAATACCGTATTTATACGGATTCCAAGGAAATGAGACATCACATTTGTAAGATGCTCAAAGAGAATAAGAGACCATAGTTGTATGGACTCGAAGAGAATGAGAAATAATTTTCAAATGGGCTTGGAAAGAATGAGATACCGTATGTATACAGGTTCAAAAGGGATGAAAGACCATAATTGCATGGACTCAGAGAGAATGAAATACCGTATTTATACGGATTCCAAGGAAATGAGACATCATATTAATATGATGTTCAAAGATAATAAGAGACCATCTTTGAATGGACTCAGAGAGAATGAAATACCGTATTTTTACAGATTCCAAGGAAATGAGACATCCTAATTGTACGATGGTCAAAGAGAAACAAGAGACCATTTTTTAACAGACATCTGTAGACACCCCCATTTTGCTCCGCCTTAGTCAACAGAGAAGTTAGTGTTTTTCTATCGGTTCTTCGGTATTTTTCATTCCCGTGTCCGTCTCTTATATTTCCTTAATCTTTCCGATCATTTCTGCCATGTTTCGCATTTTTTCGCTGAGTGTTGAGAAGGGTTATTCACGAGAATCATAGCAAGGGAGAACTTGGACCCGTCGGTGGGCCCGCATTAAACATTTGCTTAAATTTGGACCAACTAGGGGGCCCGCATATGGTTTTAATGAAAAATGAGTATTGAGCCGACTTCGATCTAATGCATAAAGATGCCCATCAAGGGAGCAGTCATGATCTCAGAGATGTCGTTTTAACAACCAATTTTGTTGCGACCATCAAGTTGAATTATTCGGATAATTCTCGAAAATAATTTTGAGGCATAACTTTATGAATTATTGGTTTGGATTATCCCATGCCGGTGATATTTGGAGGATACAGGTTGCCCATGCCATGGCCTGCCATAGGGAACGGTTCGGATCGTATAGAGTTCTAAATGAAAATCTAAGAAGGATTCGGCCGCATTTTAGCTTATCCAATTTCACCCATCAATGGTACGGTTTAGATCTTCTCATGAAAATGGTTTGTGGGCCCAGCCCGTTCTCATTGCGGCCCATCCAATTAAGCGATTCGGATCATCTTATGGAGATAATTTCACGGGTGCAACATATTTACGCCGTAGCCCATCAATTGAACGGTTTGGATCCATCTAGGGAATCGCCATTGTTGGGGCAATATGGACCATCAACGGGAGGTTTGGATCATCTTGCGGGATTGGATAAAGGGAGCATCGCTAAACTTACATTTTTCTAGACGGTTTGGATCATCCTATGAAAATAATTGGCGGGGCATAGCCAATTCACACTGTAACCTATCAAATGAGCGGTATAGATCATCCCATGAAAGCGATTTTGGGGGAGCAACAAATTTGTGATGCGATCCATTGATTGTACGGTTTGGATCATCCCATGGAACGATTTATGGAGGAGCAACCAATTCAAATTGGGGTAATCCAAATGGACTGTGCGGATCATATCATGGTGGCTACTTTCGACCGGCACGTTTTCAATTTTGAAGTGTAAGGTATGTCATGAGGGTTCATTGGTTGATAAAGATTACCCAAGAGCAATATTTTTGTTGCTAACATGGGCAGTGGTAAGAAAAAGGAACTTTCTTGAATGGTAAGGTTGACACTCATCCTACTAAATAAATAAAAGCACTTCTTTCTTTTTATAAAATTTGAGGCAATCTTTAAATTTGGGAAGAATGCATTCATCCGGCAAAAAAACAGCAACTACGTGCGTCGAGGGATATGGATTTTTTTTTTTTTTTTTTACTAAGAAGAGATGAAAGGTTACGGTAAAAAGGAAAGAGCTCACAGATTTTATTTCCAAAAAAGAGACAAGATGGGTTTTGGATGCTAAAAGGAAAAGATCTGCCGTGGCCAAAAAAAAAAAAAAAAAAAAGAAAGAAAGTGGAGAAAAAAGAGCCGATTCAAGCCATCTCGAAAAAGATCTCTCGGTTTTTCTTGGGGATTCCTCTCTCCCATCTCACATTTTGGTTGGCGCAGCTCTCTCTATCCCTCATCTCTCATCTCTCTCACCTACACTCTTCACAGTAAAAAGAGAGAAAAACAGAGTAAGATAGTCGGATTTCATGGTGGGATAAAAACACTCTCGTCTTTACATCTCTTAGAGATTTTTACACAGCCTACTCGGTTCTCTGCTCCATCTGTTTTCACGATCCTCCTCTCACTCTATTCATCCCACCCTCATCTCTCCATTTACCTCACTCACCACCCTCTGTTCCTCACACTCTCTCTATATCTCTCTGTTTCTCGAGCCATCTATCTCCACTTCATATTCTCTCATGTTCCACAGCAAAAACAGAGCATCGGATTCTTCGTTATTTTCATCTCAATCTCCCACCATCCCACGGCATCTCACACTCCCTTGATCCCTATCCCTCTGTCCTAATATAGCCGCCCTCCATCTCTGTGTTTTTATCATCTCTCTTCATCCTCTGTTTTTCTTCTTGCATTTCTATAAAAAACAGAGTGTTTTGTTTTTTGAAAAGAAACAAAAAACGAGAAAAAAACAGAGTATCCCTCTGTGATTTCCATTTTTCTCTGTCTTTCATTCCACTTCATCACTCTCCTCTCTTCCCCTTCCTCGATCCATCTATCTCGGTTTTCTCTAACCAATTCTCTCACGATCACTCTCTCTCTCTCGGTCTTTCTACTTCTATCTCACTCTCTCATTCTCTCTATCTATATCTATCTCGTTCTTTCGCTCTCTCTATCACCCTCAACCTCTGCTCATTCTCTTTCGGTTTCACTCATCCTCATCTATCACTCACTCTCTCTCTCTCAACAGTGAGCAAAATAAAATAAAAAAACAAGAAAAAAAAAGAATAGAAAGAAAGCATATTGGAGTACACGTCGGCGGGATTTTTCGGATTCTTCGGTTCTTGGACTCGGCAGAGATCTCGCCTACAGGTTAGTACACTATTCTCAGATTTTCCCAGATGATTTGGCATTTTTTATGAATTTTGCATGGTTTTTAGCATTTAATTAAATTTAATTCAATATTAAATGTGTGAACTAAAAATCATGATCTGCATGAGTGTTTCAAATCCGTTTCGTCCCAAAATTTAATACGATGTTCTACTTAAATAGAGTAAAATAACTATCGGATCGGATCGGACATTGGATCAACGGTTTTTTAGAATTTGAGTGAAGAGGAGAATTTTATTTAAAATATTGGCTGAGAAATTACGAAATTCGAAAAAATAGCCATCTCAGGATGATCTATTTTTTGGAATTTTAAAGTTTTCATGTGTTCATCAGATCAGGATAAGGTTGGAGGATGTTTTCCGGAATCGTAATTTTCTCGTGTTTTAAAAATAGAAAAATCTTCAAAAATATCTTTTCGACGAAGAAAAATAAAATATATACTAAACGAATTCCAAAATAATGAAATTTTGTCGGAAAATAATATGATGCTGATACATTCTACCTTGAATATTTGAGAATTTTTGGATTTTTTTTGGTATATTATTTTATGCTTTCTTTGAAAATTATCAGATTTTGTGAGACTTTTTATTGACATCCGATCACCATTAAAATTCACAAAATTTTTACAGTAGTCTTATATTTCATATTTCTTGCGGCTGTAAAAGTTTCAATTTATTTGGATCTTGTTTCCTATGGGATGTAGTGTTAATTCATAATCTTGTCTGAAAATTGAAAAATCCGAAATTGATAGTAAATAGTTTCTAAAATTCATGAAAATCTCACAGCATGCTAAATTTACTTATATCTTACTAGTGTAGAAATTTTAATGAATTTAGATTTCCATTTCTAGTAGTTTCTGTGTTATTTTTGCAATCTGGTCTCGTTATTGTTAAATCAAAATTAAATATGAGCTGAATGTAAAAATCTGTAAAAATCTTCCAGTAAGCTACATCCCATCATGTCTTGCTGCTGTAGAAGTTTCAATTCATTTCAAATTCATTTGCAATAATTTCACTTGTAAAATCACTCATATGGTTTAAAATTGATAAAATCCATTGAAAATTCGAAATTAATTAAAAATCATCATAAAGTTTCTAAAGAACCTTGAATTTTTGTTACATATTAATTCTTAAATCCATTGAAACAGAAATTTTAGGATCTTCAGATTTCCCTGGAAAAATGCCCAGTGCATCCATAATCGTATCCCTATTGCACTCGATCTTTGACAATTTGAACATTTAAGCTATAGCATGTTGTTGGCTCCGAGGTTACTGTCCACGAAAATCCTGAGATATGCCACGCAATAAGATGCTATAACTTAAGTATTAAATTGCACAAGGAAAGAGCGCACGATTCCCTTCCTTGGATGTTATTCTAGGCCGAAATTGGTGAACCCTAGAGCCATTGGTAATCCTTAAATGTCCAGAAACTAAAAATCCTTGAAATCTGAAATTCATTAACTTCAAGAACTTGAATCGATTTGTCTCGAGTCTTTCAGAACCATTGGATTATGGTTTCCGATATAAGAACCATTAGAGCCCAATTTAGGAACACTGGTGTCAGGTCGTGTCCTAGGTTTTAGGGAGTCTTAGGTTTTAGGGAGTCCTAGAGTTAGGAGTCCAGCCTCATCACGGACGCTTGCTATGGATAGCAACCGTACCATAGGTCTAGTTACACTAGTCACCCAATCTTTCCCTAGGACAAGCCAAGTAAACTAGGATGTAGGCTAACCTGCATTAGTCTAAGGAACAACTTGCATTTAGATAAGAATCATATAGAATGTTAGATGAAATCCTAGGATAATAAAATCCTCAACTTGAATTAAATAACTCCTCTTAAAACTGTTGAAACAGTCAAATCAGTCTAGGTCGGTGTCTTAGTTGAGTTAGGCATAAATAGCTTAGCTCAGGTGCACCGAACTACGTCGACTCTGATCCCAGTGAGGCTTGGGTACGTAGGCAGCTTGGATGTCTGATGGCATACCAACCGCGAGTCGGCACTACAATAAATTGTGGTGTTTTGTATATTAATTTTCTTGTAAATGCTTAATCAAATCACTTAGGATTTTCCATGAAATTAGAATTTTAGGAGAACTTTCACTTAGATTGAATTCAAACAAATAAAAAAATCAAGAGACACACTTAGGATCTACATTGAAATTAGATCATAGGATGCATGTCACTTAGTTCGCACACTAACATAGAGTTGAATGAGCCATTTAAAATAAATTTAAAAGAGTTAGCTTTTGGAATCGAAGACCGATTATCGGGCAGGAATGGTGCATGTGGTGGATAACTCCCCATACCTTCAATTCTCGTAACCAGGTAGCGAGTCTAGATTTCTGGTTAATTACGGGTCCTAGATCCCACATCTAGGTGGCGACTATGTCAGTCTCTTTTGTGTGGGATTCGGATTGCCTTAGTGATCCCAAGTTCACATAAAAGATGAATTAAAATCAATCATAAAATGCACACGCCAATCGCGTGGGTACGAGAGACCAAGAGAGAGCGTGGCGACTCGCGCCCCACTCCCTCTCGCGGGATCGGGTCCCACAACATCAGATAAAATGAAATACCGTATTTTTACAAATTCCAAGGAGATGAGACATCATATTTGTATGATGTTCAAAGAGATACCATAATTTGAGTTTTGACTGAGGTTTTCAGAAAAAGGAAATTGAATTCTCCATTTAAGAACTTTAGAAGTAAAGGATCATATGATAAAGGACTTTCAAGGCCTGAATTTGAGTCGCTACTTCATTAGCAACCAGCCCCAACTTGAGGCATTCTGACCTCCTTCTATTCTTTCATCAGAGGTCAATCTTCAAAGATCTTTCGCCATTCATGACAGTCCTTCTTTTTTCAAGTTTCTCAGAACCTGTTGATGAAACCGTTTTCAGAGTGATTGCACCCTACAACAATTCTTAAAATGGAATTTTGTAAAATATTTTAATTTTTTTTTTAAATAAAACCACAGACATTTGTAATGAAATGACAAAATAAGAAAGATTACTCAAGTAATCCCGTGATGCTTCTGACTTATCAGTATTTTCTTTTGGGTTAGGCTTAGCCTCTTTTAAAGAATGTTTCTCCATTGATAAACATCTTCACTTATTATTTAAAACAGAATGTATTTTTTTGTCGACCTTCTGATTACTAGAAATTAATGCCCCTAGTTTCAAGAATCATTGCTATTTTTGCCTAACATATTGTGATTTTAGAGATCGATGTAATTCTTCTGGCGTGAACCTAATCTTATCACGGCTAAGTCCCCTTTTTTTGGGTTTTCAACTTGGCGGACCGCTCGGCCTTAACTTTTGCTTGAATCTCCTTTTCAGGTTTTTCGAATCAGCAGGCTACCCTCTTAACTTTTGCCTAAGCTGCCCTTTCAGGTTTTCAACTTAGCAGGGGAATGATCCTAAATTTTGCCTAGATCGCCTTTTCAGGTTTTCAATCTAGCAGATCTTCAAGCTCCATTTCTTTTTCTTTTTTTTCATTTTTTTCATTTTTTTTTAGTTGACCACCAAAAGAACTTTATAGGTGAGGTAGGGCTTTTCAAAGAATGTCTTAAGGTTTTGCAAGAATTTCGACCGAACCTGTGAACGGTTGCCTACGTATTCCAGGGTAGGAATCAGATCGTGCGTAGTTCAGGGCGAATGCCCCTAGTTTGAAGGTAAATTGATTTTCTTTTCTTTTCAGATTGCATGAATTTTTTCTTTTATCATGACAGAACTCATTTTGACTGAGCTGTCTACGTACCCCAGTGTAGGGATCAGGTCTGGCGTAGTTCAGGACGGATGCCCCTAGTATATTGGGTTTTCGAAGGAAAATGTTACTTAGGCTCAAAAGGGTTCGTAAAAGGTTATATATACATATATATATATATATGTATATATAATTCATTTATTTATTTATTTTGGGCTATGAATTTGGAATTTATTTGGCCAAAAGACGGCCTTCTGGTGTTCAAGCATAGAACCTCTTGAGTTGATCAATGTTTATTAGTTCTGGTAATATTTCTTCATTTAAATTACGGAGCTTGACGACTTTTTCAGGTAAGATTTGGTCCACCATGTATGGTCCTGACCAATTAGGTTTGAACTTGCCCCTTGGGTCAAACACTGGTGCTCGGTTCTCTTTCAGAACAAGATTGCCTTCTTCTAAATCTCTGATCTTAACCTTTTTATTAAAAGCCCGGGTTATTCTGCGCTGGTAACCCTGTACATGGTAAAGCGCCCTTAACCTCTTCTCATCTAGCATGTTCAACTCTTTATATCTGGCATCTGCCCATTCATTTTCTGGCAACTTAGCCTCACTCAACACTCGGAGAGAAGGTACACGGATCTCAACAGGTAGCACTGCTTCCATCCCATAAACAAGAGAATAGGGGGTTGCCCCAGTTGAAGTTCTAATTGATGTCTTGTAAGCCCACAAGGCGTACGGTAGCTTATTCGACCAATCCTTATAAGTTTCTGACATTTTGCTAATGATAGTCTTGACATTTTTGTATGCAGCTTCTACCGTTCCATTTGTCTGTGGTCGATAAGGTGAAGATTTATGATGTTTAATCTTGAACTCTTGGCAAAGAGTGATTACTTCCTTCTTGAAATGAGATCCATTATCTGAGATAAGTTCATGGGGAATTTCATATCTGTATATGATATTGGTGCGTATGAATTTAGCAACTGATGCGGATGTAAGCTTTGTGTAAGAAGCGGCCTCAACCCACTTGGTGAAGTAGTCAATTGCAACGAGTATGTACTCGTGACCATTAGACGATTTGGGAGAAATCTTGCCAATAATGTCAATTCCCTACACCGAAAACGGCCAAGGAGAAGTAAGAGAATGCAATTCGGTGGGTGGTACATGGATAAGATTTGCATGTATTTGACATTTATAGCATTTCTTCACAAACGTGTGACAATCTGCTTCCAACGTTGGCCAATAGTACCCTAGAAGTAGGATCTTCCTTGCCAACATCTTTCCATTCATATGAGGTCCACACACCCCTTCATGAATATCTGCGAGAATTTCTTCTGCTTGATCTTCAGTGACACATAAGAGTTGAATTCCGTCAAAAGACCGTCGATATAACTCTAAAAATCCGATGTAGGGGGGTCCCAAGTTATACTAGATTGGCAACACAATGAGGAGGGAGAATATGGTTGTTTAAGAAATAGAATCTACCAATTTTAATACCTTTAAAATTATTTTAAAGATTAAGAGATCAAGAGTCAATATTCAAGCATACAAGTTAAATCTAATGGTGCAATGCAAATAAAAGAGCAAAGAGATAGAAAGAGTGCACCCGAGATTTAAAGTGGTTCGGTCCTCAAATCCGAGGCCTACTCCACTCCACCAACCAAACCCGTTGATGGCTTCACTATTTGATCTTCTTAACCTTGGCGAAGATCGAATGCCAATTACAATAGCTTTAACTTTGGTGGCTATCCTCACCCCAATAGCCTTAACCTCGGTGGCTATCCTCACCACGGAGAATAGGCTACGCTTCTCCGAATACTCGCCCGAATACAACACTCGAAGGTTTGAAAGAAAGAAATGAAAAATCCCTCACAAGGGTTACAAAATGGATGTACAAATTTGAGCCTATGATCCAAATCCTAAAGATGGTGATGAGAGGCACAATTGAAGTTTGATTCACTCTTGGATATTCAAATGAAATTTTAGAGTGTTAGGATTGATAGTTTGAATGTTTAGAACACCCATATTTATAGGAAAAACAAAATATGACCTTTCAGTGGCATTACGGTAATTTCTGGAAAAACACCAACGGATATAAATCTAGCCGTTATTAGTGTTCTCGGAGTTCCGAGAATAATTCTCAGAGTTCCGAGAAAGAATCTCGGAGTTCCGGGAATTCTAACAGAATCTTAAAAATGTCTACTGGACCATTTCTCGGAGTTCCGAGAATAATTCTTGGAGTTCCGAGAATTCTCGGAGTTCCGAGAAAAATTCTCGGAGTTCCGAGAAAAACTCTCGGAGTTCCGAGAAGCCTATGAAGAGCAGATTTTCAATTCTGTTTGGGCTTCCAATTCTCAACCAAGATGGGATTGCTATGAGGGTTCCAAAGTGTTGGAACTCCACAATTACAATCACTTGTTTATTTAGGGTGTGTGAGATTAACTTAATTATGCCTCTAAAAACCTAATCTAGGTTTGGATCAATTACATTCTAAAAGACAAAAAATGGTCTTCAATATGAATTTCTTCATGTCTTCAAGTCTTCATGACTTCTTGCTTGATGACTTTGGCCTTCCAATTAGTGGTCCAATGTGGGCTTCCTGGCCTTCAATCCAAGCATCCTTGATCTTACTTTATCATGATCTACAACTTAGACAATCAAACACATTAGTGATAAATGATCACTTGTGTATTGGAATCATCAAAACAAGATGGGAATGCCAAGTTAAAAACCATTGGGCTTACAATCTCCCCCTTTTTGATGATGACAAGCACAAGAGATTTACAAATCAAAGCATATACTCTTTTCACATTTTTCTTACTCTAGAGTTTTTACTCTAGATTCTTCTCCCCCTTTGTCATCAACAAAAAGAAGGGGTAAGAAAAACAAAGGGTTTAAAATTTACAATTTTAAAGCTCCCCCTTTTTGAAAGAAAAATTCAATTTTAACTCCCCCTAGTTAAAATAATTTTACAATACAAGAGGGGTTATCAAAAAACCATACAAATGAAATATATTCAATTTTAAGTTCAAAAACCCCTAATCTACACAATATGAATAACATCATATGGGGGTTTTGGGAACCCAAGATTTCTTGGTCCCACATCTAGCCCTACTCTTGGATGCACATTGGAATTGGTAATGACCATTCATTCCACAAAAATGGCATCTAACAAGAGGGTTAGATACACTAGTCCTATCATGATAAGCATGTTGTGGTCTAAGACTAGTTTTACTTAGGATTATGTCAATAATTTTATTTCCATTTAGAAATCCATGTAAACATAATCTAAGTCTTTCATTTTCATTATGAAGATGGGATGTTTGAACTAAAAGCTCATTTCTTTCATCTTCATAAGAATTGGAGGAGCTTGCCATATTTTGAAATTTTAAAAGTTGGCAAGTTTTCTCATCCAAACTACCCTTAAGGGTATTAATCTCAAGTTTATGATTTTCAAGTGTAACTTGTTCTTGAGATTTTGAAGAAGATAAATTAATTTGCAAAAATTCAAGTTCTTTTTCTAATTTTAAAATGGATTTTTTAAGAACCTTGTTTTTGGAAATTTGGGTATGCAAGGTTTCACACAATTCATCATAAGGTATGCTCTCACTTTTACTACTAGATGAAGAATATGAGGGGTTAGAGTTTACCTCAACTTCATGGGTGAATGTCATGAAGCAAAGATCATCTTTTTTACTGTCTTCCCCTTCACTTGAGCTTTTGCCCGATGTGCTTAACGCATCCCAACCGGCGGCAAGAGCCTTATGCTTCTTCCAATCCTTCTTACCCTTGTGCTTAGAGGAAGTTGATTTTAGAAGTGGACAATCCGGTCTTTTGTGTCCAATCTTCTTGCAATTGAAGCATCTTAAGGCTCCATCAACATCACTTTCTTCTTTCTTCTTCTTATCTTTCTTATGCTTCTTTCTCCACAAGCTCTTGAATCTTCGTAAAGCTTCTTCTTCGTCACTATCCGCTTCACTTGATGAGTCTTCCTTGGAAGCCTTGAGTGCTAGGGATCTAAATTCCCTCTCCTTCTCCTTTGGATTCTTTTCCTCTTGTCGGCTAGTAAGGAGCATCTCATGGGTGATGAGAGATCCTACAAGCTCCTCTATGGTTAGCGTCTTGAGATTTTTTGACTCTTGAATCGCGGTCACCTTTGGATCCCAATGTGGAGGAAGAGACCTAAGCAGCTTACTTACAAGCTCATCAGTAGGATAAGATTTACCAAGATTAGCCAGTTCGTTAGAAATAATAGAAAAATGAGTATACATTTCCGAAATACTCTCGTTTGGACTCATTCTAAACATTTCATACTTGCTCTTTAACAAGTTTATTTTGGAATCCTTGACTTGTGATGTTCCCTCATGGGTAGTCGCAAGGGTATCCCAAATAGTCTTGGCGGAATCAAAAAGAGCAACTCGATTGAACTCCTCGGTAGCTAAGGCACAAAACAAAGAATTTATTGCTTTGTAGTTCAAATTAGCTTGCCTTTTCTCTACCACATTCCATTCTTCAAATGGTTTGGAAGGTACATTGTATCCATTTTCAACAATGTACCAAAGTTCCACATCTATTGAAAGAAGATAGATGCGCATCCTTGTTTTCTAATGTCCATAGTTTGACCCATTGAAGAAAGGAGGTCTAGTTGTGGAATGGCCTTCCGGAAGTCCGGTTCCAATTTGGTGTGCCATTTCACAATTAGAAGTTGCCAAATAAAATCTTTTCCTAGTTAGATTTTGGAATAACTTTCACAAAAATTTTAAAATCTTTTAAGAGCCAAGGCTCTGATACCAAGTGAAAATCCGATGTAGGGGGGTCCCAAGTTATACTAGATTGGCAACACAATGAGGAGGGAGAATATGGTTGTTTAAGAAATAGAATCTACCAATTTTAATACCTTTAAAATTATTTTAAAGATTAAGAGATCAAGAATCAATATTCAAGCATACAAGTTAAATCTAATGGTGCAATGCAAATAAAAGAGCAAAGAGATAGAAAGAGTGCACCCGAGATTTAAAGTGGTTCGGTCCTCAAATCCGAGGCCTACTCCACTCCACCAACCAAACCCGTTGATGGCTTCACTATTTGATCTTCTTAACCTTGGCGAAGATCGAATGCCAATTACAATAGCTTTAACTTTGGTGGCTATCCTCACCCCAATAGCTTTAACCTCGGTGGCTATCCTCACCACGGAGAATAGGCTACGCTTCTCCGAATACTCCCCCGAATACAACACTCGAAGGTTTGAAAGAAAGAAATGAAAAATCCCTCACAAGGGTTACAAAATGGATGTACAAATTTGAGCCTATGATCCAAATCCTAAAGATGGTAATGAGAGGCACAATTGAAGTTTGATTCACTCTTGGATATTCAAATGAAATTTTAGAGTGTTAGGATTGATAGTTTGAATGTTTAGAACACCCATATTTATAGGAAAAACAAAATATGACCGTTCAGTGGCATTACGGTAATTTCTGGAAAAACACCAACGGATATAAATCTAGCCGTTATTAGTGTTCTCGGAGTTCCGAGAATAATTCTCAGAGTTCCGAGAATTCTCGGAGTTCCGAGAAAGAATCTCGGAGTTCCGGGAATTCTAACAGAATCTTAAAAATGTCTACTGGACCATTTCTCGGAGTTCCGAGAATAATTCTCGGAGTTCCGAGAATTCTCGGAGTTCCGAGAAAAACTCTCGGAGTTCCGAGAAGCCTATGAATAGCAGATTTTCAATTCTGTTTGGGCTTCCAATTCTCAACCAAGATGGGATTGCTATGAGGGTTCCAAAGTGTTGGAACTCCACAATTACAATCACTTGTTTATTTAGGGTGTGTGAGATTAACTTAATTATGCCTCTAAAAACCTAATCTAGGTTTGGATCAATTACATTCTAAAAGACAAAAAATGGTCTTCAATATGAATTTCTTCATGTCTTCAAGTCTTCATGACTTCTTGCTTGATGACTTTGGCCTTCCAATTAATGGTCCAATGTGGGCTTCCTGGCCTTCAATCCAAGCATCATTGATCTTACTTTATCATGATCTACAACTTAGACAATCAAACACATTAGTGATAAATGATCACTTGTGTATTGGAATCATCAAAACAAGATGGGAATGCCAAGGTAAAAACCATTGGGCTTACAAACTCTCCTCCACAAATGACAAAATTAGCTGCCAATCTCTGCAAAGTCCTCCTTTCTTTATTCGAGGCCTCGTCGGGATGCTCATGGCCTGAGATGTAATTCTTTATGTCTGTGTAACATGGCTTACCATCAGGACATCTTGCAGCTATTTCTATAGCATCAACATATGCAGGAGCCCATTGCTCTTGAACTGTGATGGGTCTCATCTTCATATTGTGAGGTATGTCAATCATTGAAGCTAACGTCGCTAAGGCATCGGCGAATCTATTCTTCAATCTTGGTAAATAACTGAAAGTGATGCACCGGAATTGTTGAACAAGAACGTCCAAGTATTCATGATATGAGTGTAGCTTTTCTTCTCTGGTTCTCCACTCTCCCTGAGTTTGGCAAATGATTAACTTCGAATCTCCATATACGTCAAGATTCTCTATGCCTAAGGCCAATGCGGCCTCAAGCCCAACAATGCATGCTTCATACTCTGCCATATTGTTGGTGCAATTAAATTGTAACTTAACGGCAAGGGGAACATGCTCATTTCGGGATGACACAAGCAATACCCCTACTCCTTGCCCTGTTTGGTTTCCTGCACCATCAAAATAGAGGGTCCAACCAGTTTTCGGATATTCATCTTCTACCATCATGATCTCTTCATCTGGGAACATTGGCTTGAAATGCTGACTTTCTTCTCGGGGTGCTTCTGCCAATTGTTCAGCAATGGCTCGACCCTTTACTGATTTTTGGGTTACATGGCTGATGTCAAACTCAGATAACAACAATAACCATCTAGCGGTCCTGCCTGTCAGGGCTGGTTTTTCAAAGAGATACTTCAGAGGATCCATCCTTGACAAAAGCAGAACCTTATGTGATAAAAGATAATGACTAAGTCGTTGAGTAGCCCAAACCAAGGCTAAGCAGGTTTTTTCTAGGACAGTGTACTTCTGTTCATACTCCAACATCTTCTTACTAAGATAATATACAGCCCTTTCATGCTTGATTTCTAGATCTTGCTGTGCTAACAAACAACCCATGGTGGTTTCTGTTACTGACAAGTAAAGCATCAATGGATGTCCCGGTATTACTGGTGCTACTATCGGTGGTTCAGACAAACTTTGCTTTATCTTCTCAAATGCCTGTTGACATTCCTCTGTCCATTCTTTGGAAGTATTTTTCTTTAAGAGCTTAAAGATAGGTTCGCAAGTTGATGTAAGATGAGCAATGAATCGTCTTAGGAACTGTATCCTTCCTAGGAATCCTCGAATTTCCTTCTCAGTTTTAGGCGGCGACATCTCCTGGATAGCCTTAATCTTCTAAGGATCTACCTCTATGCCCCTTTGGCTCACCGTGAATCCTAGCAACTTACCAGAGGTAACCCTGAATACACACTTACTCGGATTCAAACGCAACTGATATTTGAGTATTCTTTCAAAGAACTTCTTAAGGTTCGGGATATGATCGCTCCTTTCTTTGGCTTTCACAATCATATCATCGACATAGACTTCAACTTCCCTGTGTATCATGTCATAGAGTAAGGCTGTAGCTACTCTTTGGTATGTCGCACCGGCATTCTTAAGACCAAATGGCATTACCCGATAGCAATAAGTCCCCCATTATGTAATGAACAAGGTCTTAGTCATGTCCGCAGGTGCCATTTTAATTTGATTGTAATCAGAGAGACCATCCATGAAAGATAGTAATTCATCCCCGGCCGTATTGTCCACCAGGATATCGATATGTGGTAGAGGAAAATCATCTTTTGGACTTGCCTTGTTCAAATCCCTGAAATCTACACACATTCTCACCTTTCCATCTTTCTTTGGTACAGGTACTATATTTTGCGAGCCATTCTGGATATTCCACTACTTGCAGAAACCCAGCATTCAACTGCTTAGTAATCTCTTCCTCTATTTTCAAGACCCACTCGGGCTTCATTCTCCTTAGCTTCTGCTTTTTAGGTTTAATTCCTGGTAACAAAGGTAGCTTGTGCTGAACAATGTCTTCGCTCAACCCGAGCATATCTTTGTAGGACCAGGCAAAAACTTCTTTATATTCCCTAAGTAGGTTTATTAATTCATCGCGCTCTTCAGGAGATAGAGTATTTCCAATTCGTATTTCCTGTATTAAATCTTCTGTTCCGATGTTTATAATATCGATTTCATCTTTAAGAGGCTGGGCTCGGCGCTCCTCCTCTTGTTTGAGCATATGCTGTAATTCAAGGGGAGTTTTGTCGATCTCTTCTTCCTCGTCTGAGGAGGGAGTGTTATTATTATTAAAGTCAGAAGCAAACACAGAGACATACTGAGAATCAGATTTCATTGGATTAAAAGAAATTACATCATCATCATCAGACTCATCCTGAACAGGCTCAGGTTTCATATTGAAAATAAAATCAGAAAATGACTCGCCTGGACTAGTCATCGACACAGACTTAACAGATTTGACTGGACTCGACTTAGTAATAAGATAAGTAGGAAAAACATCAGAACTCTAGTTTGAAAGATTTTCTGTTGCAGGTGCAATTTGACTCTGAGGTTCAGTAAAGGTAGCATCGCTCTGAATAACCGCTACTAGCACATCTTCACGGTCTGTCTCTTCTTGTTCTTCAGAATGGTATAAAACTGGCAACTCCTGCCAAGCAACATCAGGCTCATCTTCTTCAAACAAGGACCCCAACATATCTGGCTCAAGGTAGACTAACTAGTCCTCAGTAGGTATATATCTGAGACCGAAAGTTTCATGGTTTGCTTTGATTGGGCGCCAGTGAGACGCCTTGCTTGGATCATGGCCCAAATTCATGCCAGGAAATATTTCATTTTTCTCATTATCTTGGCAACCACATGATTGATGGCAAAAGTAAACACAACTCCTCCTGAGAGGCCTCTTCATAGGAAATAGCAGCAATGTCGAACACGAAACCATTCAAGTTGTAGTCTTCTGCTTTTGCAACTGGGAGGATCAGAGTTTCTCCTGTTATTTGTCCTATTTCTGGCTCATCGTCACCTCTGACAATGATCAACTTTCCATCTTTGATGAACTTCAATTTTTGATGAAGGGTTGAAGCAACAGTGCCTTCCTTATGCAACTAGGGACGTCCCAGAAGCATATTAAATGAGGCCTTGATGTCAATAACCTGAAACTCAACTTCAAATTCTTGACCACCTACAACAATCTTGGTGGTAAGGACCCCGACTACATTTCTGCAGGTGTTGTCGTATGCGAGGATTCCAAGGGTTGATTCGGCAAAATCAGTGGGGCCGAAACCCAAGGTAATGGCAGTTCTCAACGGACACACATTCAATGCAGATCCGTTATCTACTAACACAGATGGTACTTTCTTGCCTTCACAGACAATAGTGACATGAAGAGCTCTAGCATGATTCCGACCTTGAGGAGGCAGCTCCTGATCTAAGAAACTAATGACTCTGGCGGCCTGGGTTAGAGCAACAACTTCAGCCAGTTGCTCTGGAGATATTTCTGAGGATACCTGTGTAGTATCCAATTCTTTTAACACGGTTTCTCTGTGTTTCTTTGACGCTATCAACAATCCCCAAATAGATATAACAGCCTGAGTTTTCTTCAACTGCTGCACAACCTCATCGTCTAGGTCTTTCACATACTGCGCTTCTTCTCCTCGAGCTAATGCCCCTGGATTTTCAACTCTCAATTCAGCAGGCTTGAAAATTCTTCCGCCCCTTAGTAACATGTCTGACCTCATCTAGCTCCGGCTCGTCATAAGTAATAACTTGAGGAACTTGTGGCTCATAGGTGATCACCAAGGGAGATACAGACTCTCTTAGGTATGACTCATCACAGAAGATGATTTGAGGTTCAGAAACGGATTCTAAGGCACAGATGAGGGTGAGAGGGTCAAACTCAGAATCTCCTATGGTTATGGCGTTAATGGCAGCAGAAGGATTGGCATGACCAGGTAGCGGGTTTTGGGTAACATTGGGTCTTGGCTGGAATGCAATGCCTTTCTCATCAATGAGTTTCTAAATTCTAAATTTCAAGGCAATGCAGTTGTCAGAAAGATTACCAGGACCCCTGTGATACTCACAGTGTTGGTCAGCTCGCCAATTTGCAGGTAGAGGATTGGGGAGAGGCCGGATGGCAGGTAGGGTTATGCGACCTGAGGCAAGACACTGCTTAAGTACCTCTGAAGCTAGAATAGGAAGAGGGGTAAATTCTACCTAGGTTCGTTGTCGAGGTGCAGCCACGGGTTGGGCATAGTCCATCACTAAAGGTTCCTGAGACCTAGATGACTGAGCATTGGAACGAGAAATATTACTAACTTGGGCTGGGGGAGACTTTTTGAAATCCCTGGTGTTTGGGTTACTAAGGTTGAATACACCTTGAGCCATAGCCTCCTCTATTTGGGTGCCTGCCACGATGAAATGTTTGAAATCTGGATAATATTGTAGAGACATGTGATACTGGAGTTGGGGGGAAATATTCTTCATAATTATTTGGACCTGCTCTTCCTCAGAAGGGCGCTCCATCATTTGCGCTGCCAGTTTCCTCCATCTTTTTACGAAGGTTAGAAAAGATTCCTTTGAGTCTTGCTTGGTTCTTTCCAAATCTTTTCTAGTGATTTCTGTCCCATCATCGTATTTGAACTGCTTAATGAATTGTTCACCAATGTCCTTCCATGTCTTATAACGGGTTTTGTCTAGGACCATGAACCATCTCCTAGCAACTTTAGTAAGTGAAACAGGGAACAGTTGAGCCATCTGCTCAGGAGATAAGCCTTGAGGCTGACACATGATGGTAAACATCTGTAAATGGGTGATTGGACAACCCACACCATCATATTTATACAAATCCGGCATTTGAAAATTGGCAGGGAGACGGATTTCTGGAAACAATGTAAGATCACTTGGGTTGAAACCACCCTGGTCCTGAAGCTGGATGTCTTGAACTTTCCTGGTAAGACTTTCTAATTTCTCCATAACTGTCTTATCAACCGTGGACCGAGAAGGCTTACTGCGATCCTCGCTGTACTGTTCTTTTTCTAAGTCTTCTTCGGTTTTATCAGGGATAGGGATGAACACTGGCTAGGCAGGTGCTGCTGAAGTAGCTGTATGGTGCATAGGCCATTTATCTTTGGAAGACGACGGCCCCAACTTCTCAGAAAGCTGAGCCTTGATAACTCAGTTTTCCTCTTTGAGTTCTTGAAGTTGCTGGAGAATTAGGGTGAGAGTATCAGTAATAGCAACGGGTGGAGGATTATCTTGGTTTTCTGCCATTGGCGAGGATGAGGGTGAGAAAGAAGCAGATGACGGGGTCCTCAGAGAAGGTGGTGGAGAGACAGATTTCCTCTCTAACCGTGAAGAAATCCGAACCCAAGGAGTAGTAGGTTTAGCTATGGTGTTACTGCCCTGAAATATTTGAAAGACATATTTTAAAATCACAGAAGGAAGCAGACAATGATACATACATAGACCAGGATAATGAGAGAGAAAGATGAACTTTATTGATCAATCATTAAAGCTTGAGTACATGGTTTACTCTTATTAAATAACAGATAAACTGACAGGACTAAAAAGACTAAACATTCTTTCTAGACTTTTTCTTCGGACGATAATCTTCCTCAACTGACTTCTTTAAAGGTTTGATGATTTTGACATCCCAAGCAGATGAAACGGTTCTGACGATCTTGGGCTTGAGATCCTCAGGCAGATAAAAATGACTAAGGGGAGGCACAATAGATTGCTCCCTTCCATACTGACGCAGAATCCTGGCAGGAACATAAAAGGAAGTCTTTTTTAGACCAAGAAGGCGAACGTAGTTAGCTTCTCCAGTGTTGAAGACAGCTTCTTGGATTCCAGGAATTTGCCAACAAATCTGATTTTATTGACGAGAACTTAACCAATCAGCCCAATTGGTTTTATGATCAAAGGAAACATCATGACACCACTCGTTAAAGGTATACAATGTATGATCAAAATGGACAGGAGCTGCAATTTTTAGCTTGTGGCACAACCACACCTGGAGTAATGCAGGACATCCTGAGAAGGACCCATTGAAAGAGCGAACATAACGACCTGGATCTGAGCTAGCACAAAGGCGAGCCATATGATTTAACCCATTGAAGGTTTCTGCAAGTATAGTAGGAATTGGATTGGCGCCACGATCCATTTGATCAACGAGATCTAAAAGAACAGCTGACGCCAAGCGAGATGGCTGGACAGTGAAGAACCTAGCGAAGGAGCAGAATCTCAGAGCGGGACGTCGGGCTTTTTGAACATCGACCTGGCCATAGTGTCCAACAGGAGGGTAAATGTCAATCAGTTGCTGCATGGATACTTCTTGGCCTTTTATGAAAGAGTCCATGGATTCGTCTGGATTATTCATTAAGTGAAGGAACAAAGGACGATAATCCGGCACACAGGATGGCTTCACCAGAGGGCCACCCACAGGATATTCCAACGAGGTACACCATTCTTCAAAAGTAGGACACATTTCTTGGTCGCCAAAATGGAAGACAAGATGATCAGGATCCCAACACTCTGATGCGGCATAGAGTAATCCCCAATCAAGCTTAATGGTTGCCACGTAGCCGAAGAGATTTTTCTCTTGCTCACTTACGGCATAGATGTGTGATTCCTTTAATGTACCACGGATCCTATCAAGAATTTTACGAGTAGACATGGTGCCTGTAAGCCAAGAGGAGGGATACAAGAAGGATCAAGATTACATAAATATGAGATTGGGACAAGTTCCTGCCAGTTTAAAGAAAGTATGAAGACATGATTGAATCGTATGAATGAAAGACACCTGATTAAAAGATTAGATGAGATTACATAAGATTACTTTCAACGGGTAGATCAAGAATAACTAATTCTATGAGATCTTAGGAAAGATGGGATTTATATCATAATCCCAAAAGGAAAGTTTTTTTTAATCTTTTTATATTTTAACAAGGGTTACCTGAGGGCATCAATCATAATCCTAATCTAACAGAGTGGAGAGAGGATCTCGACTCATGACTTTGTTTGTGTGCCTAAGGACCGATCGTAGCCATTGGAAGATGGACTACGGCCTAATCTAGACACAAATGGGTAGGATATCCTAAACTAGGCTCACACACGTGTGTTCGTATACTACATGCATGTGTGGGTTAATCTAGGGGTAAGGCCAAGAGTACTCTTAGCGCGAATCCATGCTCAATATACTGTACCAGTGTCCGGCGTATCAGTACGTGAACAAGAGATCCGTTTACATACCATAAAGGTACTAGGCTAAGAGTGGAATGCTTCTCTAGCACCGAGGCACCAGGTGATGAAATCCCAGTCAACCATGCTAGATAACACTCCGGGTTCCTAAAATAGGATGTATGTGCATGTGAGATGCAAGAGTTTAGATGCAAGTGATGTAAGTGTGTGCAATATGTTTGCACAATCTATGATGCCTTCAGGTTTTGTTAGATTAAGTTTGAGTATTATGTGATGAGAAAGTAAACAAACTAATCTACCAAGCATATAAGAGATAGAGTTTTTATGAGCAAGTTAAATTAAATTCAAATAATTTATCCTTTGAAGTTTTAACGAAGTTAGGTGGTCCCCAGCAGAGTCGCCAAACTGTTGGACCCGATCCCGCGAGAGGGTTGCGAGCGCGCGAGGCGCTACACTCTCTCTTAGTCTCTCGTACCCACGCGAATGGCGTGTGATTTTTATTATTGATTTTAATTACCCAACCAAGCGGCAGAAACCAAGCCATAGGGTGCAAACAAACGTGCAACCCAGTACCCATAAGGGCAGGGGTAAGCCGCCGAGCCTAGCAAGGTATGGTTTAATTCATCTTTTTCGTGAACTTGGGATCACTAAGGCAATCCGAATTCCACACAAAAGAGAGTGACAGAGTCGCCACCTAGATGAGGGATCTAGGACCCATAATTGACCAGAAATCTAGACTCGTTACCTGGTTACGAGAATGGAAGGTATGGGGAGTTACCACCACATGTACCATTCCTCCTGCCCGATAATCGGTCTTTAATTCTAAAAGTTAACTCTTTTCAATTTCTTTTAAATGGCTCATTTAACTCTATATTAATGTGAGAACTACATGACATGCATCCTAAGATCTAATTTCAGTGTAATTCCTAAATGTGAATCTTGATTTTCTTAATTTGTTTGAATTCAATCTAAGTGAAAGTTCTCCTAAAATTCTAATTTCATGGAAAGTCCCAAGTGATTTAATTACTTTTAATTTAATGATTAATGTACAAAACCCCACCACTTATGTGTGGAGCCGACTCGGGCTTGGTATGCCACTCAAGTATCCAAGTTGCCTACGTATCCCAGCCTCACTGGAATCAGAGTCGATCGTAGTTTGGTGCACCTGAACTAAGCTACTTATGCGTAACTCATCTAGGACACCGATCTAGACTGGATTTACTGTTTTAACAGTTTAAGAGAAATTATTTAGTTCAAGTTGAAGATTTTATTATCCTAGGACTTCATCTAAGATGCTATATAGTCCTATCTAAGTGCAAGACATCCCTTTGACTAATGCAGGTGAACCTACATCCTAGGTAACTAGGCTTGTCCTATGGGAAAAAGGGGTGACTAGTGTAACTAGATATATTGGCAAGGTTGCTATCCATAGCAAACGACCGTGATGAGGCTGGACTCCTAACTCTAGGACTCCCTACAACCTAGGACACAACGAGACGTAAGTGTTCCTAAGGGGCCCTAAAGGTTCCTACGATAGGAGACCGTAATCCAACGGCTCCTAAGACGCGGATCGAGTTAATTCGATTTGTTAAACTTAATGATTTTCGATTTTTGAGGATTTTCGATTCCTAAACATCTAAGGAATATCAAAGGTTCTATGGTTCGCAAGTTTCGGCCTCTACTCGCAACCATGGAAGGGAATCGTGCTCTCAACACTTGTATAATTTAGCACGTAAATTATAGTATCTTATTGCCTGGCATATTTCTCAGGATTTTTGTAGACAGTGGACCTCGGAGCCAATATCATACTATAATTTACACACTCCAATTATGCAGGATTAATCGCAATTAGTATACGATTACGGTTGCGATCTCGGCAGTTAGACTATCGCGGTATAGCGAATTTACAATGGAGATCTATGAACCCTAAGGTTTCTGTTTCAAACAAGTTAGGGATTAAATTCATGATGTAAAGTTAAGATTTTTTTGAGGTTTTTACTGACTTTTGTGTTGATTTGCTATTAAATTATGATTTATTAACATTAAGACAAGATTGCTAGGATTACACGGAAACCCTAAGCAATTAAACCCCAAATGAGCTGAAATGTTTCCAGTAACAAGATATGGATGATTGTGGCTTACTCGAAAATTTTCATGAATTATCATTAAGATTTGATATCAATTTTCGATTTTCCAAAATTTAAATCATATTATATATTAACACAGCAACTTATAGCATATCAATTTCAAATTAATCCAAATTTTCACAGAATAGAGATCTAGATTATTATAGCTTATTGGAAAACTTATATGAATTTTCATTAAGATTTGATATCAATTTCCAATTTCTCAAAATTCAAATCAGTTCATAGATTATCACAGTAACTTATAGCATATCAATTTCAAATGAATTCAAACTTTCACAGAATAAAGATAATCATGAGATTAGACTACGGTATGAATTTCATGGACTTTTATTACTATTTGATGTCAATTGAAATTCACACAAACCTAACTGTATCCTAAAATCAAATAAAAAATTTCAGTAGATATATAATAGATTATAAAATTTGCTATCAAAATTTCAACACTTAAAAATTAAATCTCCTCCATGAAATCAATTTTTAATTAGAAAAGGAAAATTTGTTTCCTAGGAATTGAAACCCATTTATTAAAATAAATTACAAAACCATATTAAAACTTTGCAAAACCAGTTGAAATTTTTTATCTAACATTCCAATAACTAAAGTTACTGGTTTGTATAGAAAAATTTCAAAAATTTACTAATTTAATACGAAAATGAATTACGGCACGTAAAACGAAGAAGTGATTAGAAAATAAATAAAAAAACCTTTTTCGAAAATAAAATATCATGAGAAATTCAATTTATTATTGAACATTAATTCTGGAGAGTTTCATCAATTTGTAAAACATTCTGATATTTATTAAAAATGGCCAAAATTTAAAATAATTTAAAACCGGATTAAAACAAATTCAAATAAATCCAAAATTTTTTGGTTGTTCTGAAAATCAGAACATTGGTTTGGAAACAAGATTTCACAAATTTTGGACATGGTTTGATATACTTTTGGATTCGTTCATCAAGAAATAACCCATTTCGGGGTTATTGTTTGAAAAATAGAATGATAATTAAAACGGCCAAACCGCAATTGAAAATTAAGTTTCCAGTAGTATTTTATTTTATATAAATCTCAAAAAATATCAGTTTTTAAAGAAACCCACATTTTCTAACACTTGCTTTGATAATCCGATTTAAATCCATACTGAATAAAAAACGAAAGAAAATCATTTTTAAACGGAGGAAATTTAATTTTTTGGTGAAATTTGAATTTTGAAAACTTATAATCTATATTATAACATACTGGACTTTCAAGGAAAAATTCATTGATTTGATCTATCAAAAGTAAAACCCTAGCATGTTTTTCTACTTTTGATATTACAAAGATAAAGATCATACTATTGATCGTGCTCCTTGTCTCTAGGGTGCGTAGATCCGAGGTATACGCTTTGTCGCACCCTTTTATATGATGAAGAAGACCCAAAGGACACCCTAAAGATCCTTGATGTGTGATTTGTTGAAGAAGAAAAGGGATTTTAAGAATCCCTTTTGTGAAGAATCCTTGAGAGATATGAACACACTTCAAGAGAGAAGAGGTTTTTTTTTCTTTAAAGGAGAGAGAAAAAGGACGAATTTGGATTTTTTTCCATCTTTTCAAGGATTGTTTTCTTTGATTTTAATACAAAAAAAGCTAGGGTTAAGAAAGAAATAGTAATTTCCAATGTGAGAGCTCCTTTTTTGGCTTGTTTCCAATTTTCCCCTCTTGCTTTCTCTCTTTCTTGTTTCCAAATTGGATTTGATTCCAATCTTAATTTCTTGTCAATCAAGACATGCTATTCTCATTCCACATTACTTCTTTGGAAGAAAACCTTTTTAAGTAATTATTCCTCTTTTCCTTCTTTCCTTCTTTTCACTTTTTATTCTTTTTATTTTTTTTTTAACAAATATGATGTCACCATTGTGACATCATCAAGGTTGGGTGCTCAACTCATGTGGGTCAACCATGTGGGCCGCCTACCATGGTGGTCGACCCATATGGGTGAACCCACATGAGCTCCATCTTTGCGGGCTTTAGCCCAATGGGCCATTTCACACGGGTTTCGGGTTTTTCCATAAAAAATCAATAAAATCTTTCTAAATTCAACATTCTATAAATGGACCCAACCCATTTGACATTTATGGTGCATCCCTCACACATGATCGGACCATCTGTTTTAGAAAATAACTTTTCGGACCAAAATGCCCCTATTTGACTGTTAAACCTCCAAATGCGACCAAAATACCCTCAGATTGATTCACCCCTAAAGGAAAAAATTAAAAATGGAAAGTCTTTGTGGTCAAACTTCAAAAATAGAAACTTTTAAAATTGGGTCCTTTCGGTGAGCAATATTAAACAGGATCATTTGGTATCCCCTGAAAATACCCAAAATGCCCTCAACACTTAGAATTTCCAAATTAAGCGAAACTCCTGAGAAATTCTAAATTTAGCAGGTTCTCCAAAATTTAGGAAATTATTCATAATTTCTCAGACATATTTCGGGGATCAAAAGAATTACACAGGAAAAGACCAAATTACCCGAGGTGCTAGAATTTGGCAAGACTAGGGAAAACCCTGAGAAATTCTAAAAATAGCAGATTTTCAAAAATTTATGAACGGACTCAAGATTTCTTAGACACAACTTAGGGACCAAATATGATATGTTTGGAAATGTCTAAAATACCCCCGAAGTGCAAGACTAAGAGAAAATCTTGAGAGATCTAAATTTAGCAGGTTTCCCAAATCTTACGAAATTACTCCTACTCCATCAGCCGTACCCTCGAGATGGTTTTGGACATATGAGAAATGATTGAAATATCTATAAGATGATGAAAATGTGGAAGTCCCATGAGTTTCTAAAAATAGCAGCTTTTTCAAAATTTATAAAATCACTCAAGATTTCTCAATTATAACTCGGGGGTCAAACGAGACACATTGGAAATGACCAAAATACCCCTGCAGTGCAAAATAGGTAAAAATGAGAGAAACTCTGAAAATTTTAAAAATAGCAGGTTTTTCATTTGCTTGGAAACTTTAACTTTCATCTTCCAGAGGCCAAAGGAACCCCCTAGAGACCTTCAGGATCGCGAATCAACTTCAAAACTCCCATAATGAAATGAAATCTACCCTAAAATGCATGGAAGCCTAATTTAATGCTGAATACGGATTCAAAACTCGATGATACTACCGAATCTTTTGCTTTTTAAAGTGTAGCAAAATGGGGGTGTTTACATTAGCTGACCTAGGAGGGATCCTTGACATGGGATCCGAGGGATTTTCTGATTTGATTGGTGAGGTATCTTTGCGGGAGACCCAGTCTCGACGACCAGGCTATCAATAAAGACTTCGGGGAGTGGGAGCGGGCCCCTGACTCTCTTTGAGAGATGCTTGGCTGTCTGGCAACCTTAAAGAGACAGTTTGTTGTGTCAACTCTTGTGAGGAAAACTGTAGGAGCTGACGTAGCTGGAAAGGTCCTTTGGTTGCATTGATTCAGCTAAGAGTCAACTGGGGTTGACACTGCTAAAGAGTGTCTGACAATATTGGAGAGTCAATGTTCTATCGACCACGTGAGCACAATTGACTCTAAAGGGGATGGCAGACACTGGCCAATCGCGATGGGTAGGAGACAAACCAAGATTGATAGGTTCGTTGACTGCATAATTGTACAGGCAAAGATCATTATCAGGGAATTATCGAGAGGCATTTGTTTGCTTCGACTCTACGGGGGAGGAATAGTCAATCATGGATTGCATTGATTTTTGCCAAGAGTAAACCAGAGTTCATCCCACGTCATAAAGGTGGGGAGTGACTCTGTTATGACGAAGAGTTTAATTTGAAAAGCTTGGACTCTGCTGAGGAGGATTTGAGGTGGCATTGGGTTGCCTTGAAAATTCCATTGGGGACGGAAGAACCTTGATAGCGAGTTAAGGCCATAATCTTGATCAAAGGTTTGAAAAGGGAGGGCCTCGTGATTTGATGAGTTGTATGGACTCAATGGGAGAGCATTTCAGTTGCGTGGCAAATTTGCCATGGACGCTTAGAAAGTACTCAGTTTCCTGTTGTGGGTGATTGGACAGGCATTGGGTTGGCTTAGGCACTCAGCTGGGAAAGATCCCTAAGGGTAATCGGATGCCTTGGATTGAATTTGCTATGGCAGATAGACTATTTGGAATAGTCTGGGCCCCATTGGGGATGATTGGAAAGGTGTTAGATTGCCTCAGAGGCTTTTCTTATAGGCATTGGATGTCTTGAAAATGATTGGGAGGGTGCTATGCAGACTCTAAGAGGAAGGATGGACAATCCTTGATGATTCAGAGTTTAACTCTACGGGGAGGAGACCGAAGAGCTGTGTTAGGAAGCCTTGGGGAGTGACAAGAGAGCTTCTCGACCCGATGGTGAGAGATTTTGGGAATCAAGGGAGGAAATAACGGTGAAACAGGCCGAAAAAGTGAGAGAACGGGACAGAAATG
Organism: Tasmannia lanceolata; assembly: GCF_043159265.1. Lineage (NCBI taxonomy): Eukaryota > Viridiplantae > Streptophyta > Magnoliopsida > Canellales > Winteraceae > Tasmannia > Tasmannia lanceolata. The sequence goes on along the minus strand of NW_027518714.1, from coordinate 30,625,208 downwards.
GGGCAAAAGCCCATAATTTTCGCACACTGCAAAAATGAATTTCGCAGTCTGAGAAAAAATTTCGTAGACCACGATAAATTTTTGTGGTCCGCGAAAATGGGGTATATATATATATATATATATATGTATCCCATTTTTTTCTATTCATTTCTCGTTCGTTTTCGCTCTGTGATTTTGAGTTCTCAGTTGCACCTTTTTGAGCTTTCTTCCGCTTTCAGCTAGCTGTTAGAAACATTGAAAAAACCCGTTCAAAATTGCAACACGTAGCGGAAGAATAAACCGTGTAGAACAAAAAATTTGCTCTAACCAATGATTCTTAGGGACTAATTGATTTTGTAGTGATTTAATAAACACAAATATAAATCAAATACCTTTACTTATTGTAGAGAATAAATCGTCCGCTTGATCTGCAGTTCGAAAATCCGCCGGCGATTTAATCGACGCGAAACCGAAAGTTGAATCGATGGACTCCTTTTGTTGCACAAAGGATCTTGTGTACAAATCTTCGTTCAGTTTATAATCTAATCTAAATTAGATTAGAATATGAGAATATATGTTTAGATCAACGGAGCTTGGTTGGATGGTTGTCTTTGACCTAGAAGAGACGAAACTAGTTGATGGAATTGAAGAAGAAGAGGAAGAGAAAGACTTTGGGGTGTCTCTACCAATTTTCACCACATCGAATTATGGAAGAGCTGTAGAAAACTCTAGTAATATGTCTTGTATTTATGGTTTTCAATTTCCATATGCACAATCCAAAGTTTGTAGAGAAATCCCAAAACTAAGGAAACAAGTCACAATTGGAAGCTCCAATTGGAGAAACAAGCCACCCCACAATTGGAAACCCACATGGGGTGTCCAAGGGGGGATTGCTTACTACCCAAGCAACCTTGGGTTGCCTTGTGTGGTGCCTTTGTTTCCAATTTTGTTTTACACATTGTTTCCTTGTTTATCTCTTTCCAATTTCATCACATGTGTTACTTTAATTTGTAAAAACAAATCTAGCAATAATATTCCAAATATTATTTGAATTCAAAATTGATAATGGCACACAACATGGGGCATGTGGACATGGGTCCCACCGAATTTTGTCCCATGTGGGTCCACTTATCCAATTCAAATTCTCATTGCATTTTAGATTTAATTTCCAATTAAGTTAATCCAATCCAATCCTATCAAATAGGATTAAAGCTCCAATATAATTTATGATATTCCCAAAATACCCTTATGGTTAATACTTAACCAATTTGGTATTCCCAATGTGTCACATAGTGCATATACACTATATACATTGTATATATCATTTCAATGCATCCAATGCCAGAAAACTAGTCCGTGTAAGCAACTAAATAAATGCGGGACCTTTATCCAATAGATTATAATAGGTCAATCGAGTAGTGAGTGGGATCATAACAGGTATTTAACAGTAGATCCTGCCGAACCCACAAGTGGGCCCCTCTGCGATTATTACTCCGTAGCTAATGCTAAAATCGCATTGAGTCAGTGCCCTCCATCGAGACATAACCCTGAAGATAACCATGAAATCATCATACCCCTAATCACATCAAATGAGCGAGTTCTTTCTCCATGTCCACATCTACCGAGTTGAGTCCTAAGTGGACATTTACTACCCCCTGGGCTCACTCATGGTATACCTTTCAGTCAAGCAGTGTCGACACACAAATGCATTTGTTAAAACCATTTCAAAACTTATTTTGTGAAATCCTTTTGATAAACATCTTATCAAATCCACCTAACCTGGTATTTTTCTAGGCCTACTGCTCTGACCAAAACCGTAGATGTTATCCTATTAAATGGGTGGAGAATTCCATGTCGGGTATCACTATTGACCTCGAAGGTTTGTCCAACACTTCAGTACTATCCTCTTGTAACTCCAAGAGAATCACAGTTTGATAGATAAAAAATGAGAGACTCGCCAACAGACCAATATGACCCCTCAGGTTAAAGGACATGTAAAGGGTCCTCTCTGGTAGAATAGTTCAACTGTCTCACGTCCACAAGCTATTCTAATGTGATCATGTTTAGTACGCAATCTCATTTTCATACCCATTCTATCTTGCTTAGGGTCCACTATCCAAGTGATTGAGATAAGTCACTCCACATCTCGTGCGTGTAGGCAAGATAGATGCTAGTTCTATACAGGAGGAGGTGTCCAACCTCAACCCTAACTAGGAACTACTAAGGTTTGCAAAGAACCGGAATCCCATATCTCCTTGCCTCCCTAGGATCTGTGAATCCATGAGCATGGGTTTCTTACTTTGCTACCTAAGGACAAATACGTGTAATTAACAAGTAACATATCACACTTATTTAACTTTTAGGACCCATAAGTGTCATGGCGAAGAAACTTTTATTGATTAACATGTAAAATGTACTGGGTTTTAGGGCACCTACGTGTGGACCCCGATCCGAGGATGGTGAGGAAATGAGTCCCTACATCCTCTATGATCTCCACATGAAAGAGAGCTCTGCCAAGTGTAGACACCCCATTTTGCTCTGCTGTAATCAATAAAGAAGTTAGTGTTCTTAGTCTTCTTCAGTGTTTCCCATTCCAGTGTCCGTCCCTTATGCTTTCTCAATCTTTCCGATCATTTCCACAATGTTCCGTATTTTTCTTTTCGTTAAGTGTTGAGAATGGTTATGCCGAAGAATCCAAGCCAGGGGAGAATTCGGACCCATTCGGTGGGCCCGCATTGAGCATTTATTGAACTTGGACCCGTCGGTAGGCCCGCATTGAACATTTGTTAAATTTGGATCAAACAGGGGGGCCCGCATATTGTTTAATGAAAAATGAATTTCAAGCCTACTTCGATCTAATGCATAAAGATATTCATCAAGGGAGCGATCAAAATCATCAATTGTCGCCCATCAAATGAGCGATTCGGATCATCCAATGCAAAGAATTTAAGGGGGTCTGACCATAAGAATTCATTTAGAAATAAGCCTATCGCTCTTCAAAATGATCCAATTGATTTGCAATGGATTACTATAGATGGGACCCATGTAGGTGTTGTTTTGTTTTTTATGTTGTCAAAGAAACTGTGTGGGCCTCTCTTAGTTTATGAAAAATGAAGATATGGTAACATTAGTGGACCCAAGTATAGAACAAAAGAATTCTCACGTTTCTTACTCTATATATTTGGCATGGTTCCCACGAGAATTAGAAAAATATGCTTGGGAATTAAGAATGATGGCAATGAAGGAAAGGAAGGAGAAAGAACAAAAAATATCCCTCTTAAGTGGAAATTTTAAGACAATTTCGACAGATGCCTTCTCTGGAAACGAAAGAAAAAGAAAGAGAAATTTTGGAAATATGTTATTTTCTCATAGGAAGAATACGTTCAGCTGTGGATGAAGATTGGCATGGTAAAAATGAATTCGGAAATTTGTATGGTCGAGTGCTAGATAATAAGAAAGTAGCTTATTATTCAAGAGAACCGGGAGTCCATAAAGGAAAGAAATCCTCTTGGCAACTGCAGAGTGTGAAAATCCGATAAAAAGAAAAAACAGAGGAAGAGAAGGGTCGGTTTTTTTTCTGCTATTCGAGAGCAGTTCTGTGAAAAAAAGAAAGAGAAGGAAGAACCCGATTCACACTCTCCATCAACCTTTCCCCAACTCTGTCTATACTCTCTTCTCATCCCTCTCAATCCTCCCTACGCCATCATTCTTCTTCTCTATCCCCTGTAGCCCTCCGCTCACCTTCTGTTACAAAGAAAAAGAAAAATTAAAAAAAAAAACAGAAAAACTAAGAGCAGAGTATCGGTAATCCCTCTACATCCCTCTCCATAGAAACTCTCACTCAGTTTTCCCTCTCCCCACTCTTCCTCTGTGCATCTCCCCCACTCTCCACGATTTTCACGCTCCCCACCACCTTCTGTGTCTTTCCCTCTCCCCACCACTTTCTGTTTTTTCCCTCTTCCTAACTCACCCTCTGTTTTCTCTCAGATTTCCCTTATCTCTGTTTTCACACAGCTTAGCCGTCTATCGATCCCCTCTCTCTGTTTCTCCACCCTCCTTTTAATCTCTAACACACAGCCTCTCCACCTCTCCATATCTCTCACTCTCTTTAGCCCACCAAAAATAAAAACAAAAACAGAGTATCGTTTTTAGTCTTATTCTCCACATATCTCGTTCTCATTCTCGCTCTATCTCTCTCATTCTCGTTCTCTCTTTATCTCTCTCAATCTCATTTCACTCTCACTCCACTCTCTGTCTCTCTCGCGTTCACTCACAATCTCTCTGCCTCTCCCACTCTCGATCTCTTCTCTCGATCTCTCAATTCTCTCTCATTCTCCATCACTCTCTCCCACTCTCTCGGCCTCTCTCTCGGCTTCTCTCTCACCCTCACTCCCCTCTCTGCCGACCACTCTCACTCATTCTCTGCTATTCTCACATTCTCCTCCTAATCACTCCCTCTCCCAGCCGTGAGAGAAAAAAAAAGAAGAGAAAGAAAAAGGGAAAGAGAACGGAGCGGCTCGTACGTCGGCGGGATTTTTCGGACTCTGAGGCTTGTGGATTCGGCGAGGAACTCTATCACAGGTCGGTACCATATTCTCGGATTTTTCCCGAATCATCTGGTATTTTTTTACGTATTTTGCATGGTTTTTAGCATTTAAATGATTTTAATTGAATATTAAATGTGTGTGCTTAAAATCATGATCTGCATGAGTGTTTCAATTCCGTTTCGTCTCGAAATTTAATACAATGATCTACTTAAATAGACTAAAATAACTATCTAATCGGATCGGACATTGGATCAACGGTTTTTTAGAATTTGAGTGAAGAGTAGAATTTTATTTAAAATATTGGCTGAGAAATTACGAAATTCGAAAAAATAGCCATCTCAGAATGATCTATTTTTTGGAATTTAAAATTTTTCTTGTGTTCATCACATCAGAAGAAGGTTGGAGGACGTTTTCCGGAATCATAATTTTCTCGAAAAGCGTGTTTTAAAAATAGAAAACTCTTCAAAAATATCTTTTCGACGAAGATAAATAAAATATATACTAAACGAATTCCAAAATTAATGAAATTTAGTGGGAAATTAATATAATGCCAATGCGTGCTACCACAAAATTAATATAATGCCGATGCGTTCTACCACGAAATTTTGAGAATTTTTGGGTTTGGTTTGGTATATTATTTTATGCTTTCTTTGAAACTTATCAGATTTTAGGAGAATTTTTACAGACATCAGCTCACAGATAAAATTCCTAACATTTTTACAGTAGTCTTATATTCCATGTTTCAAGTTGCTGTAAAATTTTCAAGTGATTTAGATCTTGTTTCATATGAGATATAGTGTTAATTCATAATCTGGTTTGAAAATTGAAAAATTGGAAATTGATAGTAAATAGTTTCTACAATTCATGAAAATCTCACAGCATGCTATTTTCACTTATATCTTACTGCTGTAGAAATTTCATTGAATTTAGATTTCTATTTCTAGTAGTTTCCGTGTTATTTTTGCAATCTGATCAATTAATTGTTAAATCTAAATTAAATCTGAGCTTAATGTAAAAATCTGTAAAAATCTTTCAGTAAGTTACATTTCATCATATCTTGCTGCTGTAGAAGTTTCAACTCATTTCAAATTCGTTTGCAACAGTTTCACTTGTAAAATCACTCATATGTTTAAAATTGATAAAATCCATTAAAATATCGAAATTAATTGAAATTCATCTGAAAATCTCTAAAGAACCTTAAATCTCTGTCACATATTAACTCATTAATCTATTAAAACATAAATCTTAGGATCTTTAGATTTCCCTGGAAAAATGGCCAGTGCATCCATAATCGTATCCCAATTGCACTCGATCTTTGACGATTTGAATATTTAAGCTATAACATGTTGTTGGCTCCGAGGTTACTGTCCACGGAAATCCTGAGATATGCCAGACAATAAGATGTTATAATCTAGGTATTAAATTGCGCAAGGAAAGAGCGCACGATTCCGTTCCTTGGATGTTATTCTGGGCCGAAATTGGTGAACCCTAGAACCATTGGTATTCCTTAAATGTCCAGAAACCGAAAATCCTCGAAATCTGAAATTAATTAACTTCAAGAACTGAAATCGACTCATCTGGTGTCTCTCGGAACCATTGGATTATGGTTTCCGTCGCAAGAACCATTAGATCCCAATTTAGGAACACTTGTGTCAGGTCGTGTCCTAGGTTTTAGGGAGTCCTAGAGTTAGGAGTCCAGCCTCATCACGTACGTTTGCTATGGATAGCAACCGTGCCATAGGTTTAGTTACACTAGTCACCCAATCTTTCCTTAGGACAAGCCTAGTAAACTAGGATGTAGGCTAACCTGCATTAGTCTAAGGAACAACTTGCATTTAGATAAGAATCATATAGCATCTTAGATGAAATCCTAGGATAATAAAATCCTCAACTTGAATTAAATAACTTCTCTTAAAACTGTTGAAACAGTCAATCCCGTTTAGGTCGGTGTCTTAGTTGAGTTAGGCATAAGTAGCTTAGCCGAGGTGCACCGAACTACGTCGACTCTGATCCCAGTGAGGCTTGGGTACGTAGGCAGCTTGGATGTCTGATGGCATACCAACTGCGAGTCGGCTCCACAACAAATTGTGGGGTTTTGTATATTAATTTTCTTGTAAATGCTTAATTAAATCACTTAGGATTTTCCATGAAATTAGAATTTTAGGAGAACTTTCACTTAGATTGAATTCAAACCAATTAAGAAATCACGATACACATCTAGGATTCACATTGAAATTAGATCATAGGATGCATGTCCCGTAGTTAGCACATTAATAGAGAGTTGAATGAGCCATTTAAAATAAATTTAAAAGAGTTAGCTTTTGGAATTGAAGACCGATTATCGGGCAGGAATGGTGCATGTGGTGGATAAATCCCCATACCTTCCATTCTAGCAACCAGGTAGCGAGTCTAGATTTCTGGTTAATTACGAGTCCTAGATCTCACATCTAGGTGGCGACTCTGTTAGTCTCTTTTGTGTGGAATTCGGATTGCCTTAGTGATCCCAAGTTCACATAAAAGATGAATTAAAATCAATAATTAAAATGCACACGCCAATCGCGTGGGTACGAGAGACCAAGAGAGAGCGTGGCGGCTCGCGCCCCACCCCTCTCGCGGGATCGGGTCCCACAGTTTGGTGACTCTGCTGGGGACCACCTAACTTCATTACAATTCCAAAGGCTAATTCATTTGAATTTAATTTAACTGGCTCATAAAAACTCTATACTTGTTAGATTAGTTTGTCTTGTTTTATCTTCTCATCACATTTTACTTTAACTTAATCTAACAAAAGCTGAAGGCATCATAGATTGCGCAAACTTATTGCACACAGTTACATCACTTGCATCTAAACCCTTGCATCTCACGTGCACACACGTCCTATTTTAGGAACCCGGAGTGTTATCTAGCATGGTTGACTGGGATTTCATCACCTGATGCCTCTGTGCTAGAGAAGCATTCCACCCTTAGCCTAGCACCTTATGGTGCGTAAACGGATCTCTTGTTCACGTACTGATACGCCGGACACTGGTACAGTATATCGAACATGGATTCGCGCTAAGGGAACTCTTGGCCTTACCCCTAGATTAACCCACACATGCATGTAGTATGCGAACACATGTGCATCACGTGTGTGAGACTAGTTTAGGATATCTTACCCATTTGTGTCTAGATTAGGCCGTAGTCCATCTTCCAATGGCTACGATCGGTCCTTAGATACACGAACAAAGTCATGAGTAGAGATTCTCTCTCCACTCCGATAGATTAGGATTAGGGTTGATGCCTTCAAGTAACACTGTTAAAATATGCGAAGATTAAAAAACTTTCCCTTTGGGGTTAGGATATAAATCCCATCATTTCCAAAGATCTCATAGGATTAGTCATTAATGATCTATCCGTTGAAAGCAATCTTATGCTATCTCATCTCATCTCTTGATCGTAAGTCTGTCAATCTTCCATCATGTGATTCGATCATGTATTCATACTTTCTTTTACTGGCAGGAACTTATCCCAATCTCGTGTTCATATAACCCTGATCATTCTTCTATTCTTTCTCTTGGATTACAGGCATCATGTCTACTCGTACAATTCTTGATTGGATCCGTGGTACATTAAGAGAATCCCATATCTATGCCATAAGTGAGCAAGAGAAAAATCTCTTCGGCTATGTGGCGACCATTAAGCTCGATTGGGGATTACTCTATGCCGCATCAGAGTGTTGGGATCCCGATCATCATGTCTTCCGTTTTGGCAACCAAGAGATGTGTCCCACCTTTGAAGAATGGTGTGCCTTATTGGAATATCATGTGGATGGCCCTCTAGTGAAGCCATCCTGTGTTCCAGACTATCGTCCTTTGTTCCTTCGCTTAATGAATAATCCAGATGAATCCATGGACTCTTTCATGAAAGGCCAAGAAGTGTCCATGCAACAACTGATTGACATTTACCCTCCTGTTGGACACATTGGTGCTGTTGATATTCAGAAAGCCCGACGTCGTGCTCTGAGATTCTGCTCTTTTGCTAGGTTCCTCACTGTCCAGCCTTCTCGCTTTGCGTCAGCTGTTCTCTTAGACCTCGTCGATCAAATGGATCGTGGTGCCAATCCAATTCCTACTATGCTTGCAGAAACCTTCAATGGATTGGATGATATGGCTCGTCTTCGTGCCAGCTCAGGTCCAGGCTCTTATGTTCGCTCCTTCGCTGGTTCTTTCTCAGGATGTCCTGCTTTACTTCAGGTGTGGTTGTGCCACAAACTAAAAATCGCAGCTCCTGTGCATTTCGATCATACATTCTACACCTTCAGCGAATGGTGTCATGATGTTTCTTTCGATCATAAAAGCGATTGGGTTGAATGGTTAAATTCTCGCCGACAAGATCAGATTTATTGGCAAATTCCTGGAATCCAAGAAGCCGTCTTCAACACTGGAGAAGCTAACTACGTTCGCCTTCTTGGTCTAAAAAAGACTTCCTTTTATGTTCTTGCTAGGATCCTGCGTCAGTATGGAAGGGAGCAATCTATTGTGCCTCCCCTTCGTCATTTCTATCCGCCTGAGGATCTCAAGCCCAAGATTGTCAAAGCCGTTTCATCTGCTTGGGATGTCAGGATCATCAAACCTCTAAAAGAGTTAGCTGAGCAAGATTGTCGTCCAAAGAAAAAGTCTAAAAAGAATGCTTAGTTCCATGTTAAATCTTATCCGTTTATCTCTGAAAGAATGAATCATGTACTCAAGCTTTAATGATTAATCAATAAAGTCCATCTTTCTCTTTCATTATCTTCGTCTATGTGTGTATCATCGTCTGTTCTTCTCTGTGATCTTAAAATATGTTTTTCAAATATTTCAGGGCAGTAAACACCATAGCTAACCCTACTACTCCTTGGGTTCGGGTCTCTTCGCGATTGGAGAGGAAATCTGTATCCCCGCCACCTTCTCTAAGAACCCCATCATCACCTTCTTTCTCATCCTCACCAATGGCAGACAACCAAGATGGCCTTCCACCCGCTACTATTACCGATACTCTTACCTTGATTCTCCAACAGCTTCAAGAACTCAAAGAAGAGAACCGAGTTATCAAGGCTCAGCTTTCTGAAAAGTTGGGATCGTCGTTGTCCAAGGATAAAGGGCCTATGCACCAAGCAGCTACTTCAGCAGCACCTGCCCAGCTAGTGTTCATCACTATCCCTGATAAAGCCGAAGAAGATTTGGAAAAAGAGCAGTATAGCGAGGATCGCAGTAGACATTCTCAGTCCATGATAGACAAGGCAGTTATGGAAAAATTAGAAACTCTTACCAGGAAGGTTCAGGACATCCAGTTTCAAGACCAGGGTGGTTTTAATCCAAGTGACCTTACTCTATTTCCCGAAATCCGCCTTCCTGCCAATTTTCAAATGCCCGATTTCGACAAATATGATGGTGTGGGTTGTCCAATCACACATTTGCAAATTTTCACCATCATGTGTCAGCCTCAAGGCTTATCTCCTGAGCAAATGGCTCAATTGTTCCCGGTTTCCCTAACCAAGGTTGCTAGGAGATGGTTCATGGTCTTGGACAAGACTCGTTACAGGACATGGAAGGATATCGGTGAGCAATTCATCAGGCAGTTCAAATATGATGATGGGACCGAAGTCACTAGGAAAGATCTTGAGAGAACCAAGCAGGACTCAAAAGAGTCATTCTTAACTTTCGTCAAGAGATGGAGAAGGTTAGCGGCTCAAATGATGCAGCGTCCCTCAAAAGAGGACCAAGTCCAGATGATTATGAAGAATATATCCTCTCAGCTTTAATATCACATGTCTCTTCAGTATTATCCAGATTTTAAACACTTCATCAATGCTGGTATGCAAATTGAGGAAGCAATGGCACAAGGAATTTACAATAGAGGAAACCCCAATTCAAAAGAAGTTAAGACACAGACTCTAGCTAAGATCTCTGAGGTTGATAATGTATCAATGGCTAACCCGTCACGGAACTCTATGGTATTCAAATATACTCAATCAGAGATTGCAGCTCAGCAAAAGCCTAATAGGGAATTCACCCATCTCCTGTTTCCACCATCTGTCATATTGTAGCAAGGATTGGAATCCGGCGATATCTACTTGCCTCGCATTAAGGAACCTCCTAATCCGCTCCCCAGGACATGGAGAGCGGAAGAACACTGCGATTTTCATCGAGGATCGGGGCATAGTACTGATCAGTGCATAACTCTGAGGCATGTGATCCAGAAGTTGATCGATGAGCGCAAGCTACCATTTCAGCAAGCGCCAAATATTGCTGACAGTCCTATACAAAACCAGGTTGTACCGCCGCTGGATGATGTTTAGGCACTTGAGGTTTGAGAAGCTCAGGTTCAGTTGCAGTGATAGAGAAGAACCAGAAGTTAAAAGGCACTTGTTATGATGATGATTCAGTTTTCGCCGAGCCTCTAAAGCCAGACAATTGCAGCAGTCTTAGTCCTTTTGTTATTTTAATTAAGTCCAGTCATGATGTCAAGTCCAGTTACTAAGTGCAGTCTTCTAAAAGTTTGAATAAATTTCTAGTCCAGTTGAGTCGTTTCTTACTTTTATTTTTGAGTCAAGAGTGTGAATTCTGAGTTTGTTCAGGATAAGTCTTATTAGATATGGGTTTTTTTTTTTTCCTTTTTTCAATTCAATGAAACTTGCTTTCTCTATACATTCCAACGTGTGCTTCTAACTTTAATAACCAATGAGAATAATACTCCCTCCTCAAATGAGGAAGAAGATGCCGACGAAACTCCGCTTGAGTTGCAGCCTATGCTCAAACAAGAGGAGGAGCGCCGAGCTCAACCTCTCAAAGAGAAAATTGAAATGGTAAGCACTGGCACTGAAACTTTGTTTCAGTGAATACCGATTGAAAATACATTACCCTCAGAAGAATGTGAGGAATTGATAAACCTATTTCGAGAATAAAGAGATGGTCTAGTAAGCGCTATCATTAGTGCGGAGAAAGACCCAGATAGAAGGTTCAAGAAAGAATGAAGTAAATGTCACATGCTATACAAGGGACATGGATTCGAAACAACTTTCATATCTCCAGTCAATGGCCCTGGTCACAGGTTTCACCGGTGACAATGTAAAGCCATCAAATTCAATATGAAAAGTGCAAGAGCAATCATCTCAGAGCAATCATCAAAATATCAAGGGCCACCGATTCAAGGATGAAATGATGTCCAAAAACCGGTATGCACCCTCAAGGTCAAATTACTTATCAATATCCAGAAGGAAGAAGAATCATTATCTCTTACCGGGAAATGCCGTCAAACTCCGTGAAAAAAAAAAAAAAAGAAATAAATAATCAGTACCAGAGGGACTCTAGTAACCTATATCGATTCCCAATCTGAACATCGGAAGGCCTCATTTGGCCGAATAAATCCCAAAATCAGAACCCAATGTCAAAAGAATACCGGTTTGCAAACCCTTCGAGCTTGAATAAAATTTTCTTGAAAACCCATCAAACTAGAGGCATTCGCCCCGAACTACGCGAGACTTGATCCCTACACTGGGGTACGTAGGCAGCTCGGTTAAACCGAGTTCGGTCGATTCAAAAAAAGAAAAGAAATTCAATCATTTCAAAAAAAAAAAGGAGGGACAAGCTCCAAAAGAAGAGAAATCAATTATTCCAGAAAGAAAAGAAAAAATAAAAACCAATTAACCTTCAAACAATTTATCTTCAAACTAGGGGCATTCGTCCTGAACTACACACGACCTGATTCCTTGTAAGCCCAATGGTTTTTACCTTGGCATTCCCATCTTGTTTTGATGATTCCAATACACAAGTGATCATTTATCACTAATGTGTTTGTTTGTCTAAGTTGTAGATCTTGATAAAGTAAGATCAAGGATGCTTGGATTGAAGGCCAAGAAGCCCACATTGGACCACTAATTGGAAGGCCAAAGTCATCAAGCAAGAAGTCATGAAGACTTGAAGACATGAAGAAATTAATATTGAAGACCATTTCTTAAATGTAATTGATCCAAACCTAGATTAGGTTTTTAGAGGCATAATTAAAGTAATCTCACACACCCTAAATAAACAAGTGATTGTATTTGTGGAGTTCCAACACCTTGGAACCCTCATAGCAATCCCATCTTGGTTGAGAACTGGAAGCCCAAAAACAGAATTGAAAATCTGCTCTGCATAGGCTTCTCGGAACTCCGAGAGGTTTTCTCGGAACTCCGAAAATTCTCGGAACTCCGAGAATTATTCTCGGAACTCCGAGAAATGGTCCAGTAGACTCTTTCCAATTTCTGTGAGGCTTCTCGGAACTCCGAGATTTTTTCTCGGAACTCCGAGAATTCTCGGAACTCCGAGAATTATTCTCGGAACTCCGAGAACACTCCAACGGTCTGAAAAAGAGCCGTTTGGAATTTTGCTGGAATTACCTCAATGCCATTGAACGGTCATATTTTGTTTTTCCTATAAATATGAGTGTTCTAAACATACAAACTATCAATCCTAACACTCTAAAACTTCATTTGAATACCCAAGAGTGAATCAAGCTTCAATTGTGCCTCTCATCACCAACTCTAGGATTTGGATCATAGGCTCTCAATTGTACATCTTTTGTAACCCTTGTGAAGGGATCTTTTAGTTCTTTCTTTCATCTTTCAAGATTTGTATTCGGGCGAGTATTCGGAGAAGCGGAGCCCTTTTTCTCTGTGGTGAGGATTGCCACCAAGGTTAAAGCAATTGTAATTGGCACCGATCTTCGCCAAGGTTAAGAAGATCAAATAGTGAAGCCATCAACGGGTTTGGTTGGTGGAGTGGAGTAGGCCTCGGGTTTGAGGACCGAACCACTTTAAATCTCGGGTGCACTCTTTCTATCTCTTTGCTCTTTCATTTGCATTGCACCATTAGATTTAACTTGTATGCTTAAAATATTGTTTTTGATCTCTTAATCGGTTTAAGTTTTTCAAATTGGTAAATTCTAGTTTTCTTAAACAACCGTATTCTCCCTCCTCATAGTTGCCATTTCTATTATAACTTGGGACCCCCTATATCGGATTTTCACTTGGTATCAGAGCCTTGGCTCTTAAAAGATTTTAAAATTTTTGAAAGTTTTTTCAAAATCTAACTAGGGAAAGATTTTATTTGGCAACTTCTAATTGTGAAATGGCACACCAAATTGGAACCGGACTTCCGGAAGGCCATTCCACAACTAGACCTCCTTTCTTCAATGGGTCAAACTATGGACATTGGAAAACAAGGATGCGCATCTATCTTCTTTCGATAGATGTGGAACTTTGGTACATTGTTGAAAATGGATACAATGTACCTTCCAATCCTTTTGAAGAATGGAATGTGGTAGAGAAAAGGCAAGCTAATTTGAACTACAAAGCAATAAATTCCTTGTTTTGTGCCTTAGCTACCGAGGAGTTTAATAGAGTTGCTCTTTTTGATTCCGCCAAGACTATTTGGGATACCCTTGCAACTACCCATGAGGGAACATCACAAGTCAAGGATTCCAAAATAAACTTGTTAAAGAGCAAGTATGAAATGTTTAGAATGAGTCCAAACGAGAGTATTTCGGAAATGTATACTCGTTTTTCTATTATTTCTAACGAACTAGCTAATCTTGGTAAATCTTATCCTAACGATGAGCTTGTGAGTAAGTTACTTAGGTCTCTTCCTCCCCATTGGGATCCAAAGGTGACCGCGATTCAAGAGTCAAAAAATCTCAAGACTCTAACCATAGAGGAGCTTGTAGGATCTCTCATCACCCATGAGATGCTCCTTACTAGCCGACAAGAGGAAAAGAAGCCAAAGGAGAAGGAGAGGGAATTTAGATCCCTAGCACTCAAGGCTTCCAAGGAAGACTCATCAAGTGAAGCGGATAGTGACGAAGAAGAAGCTTTACGAAGATTCAAGAGCTTGTGGAGAAAGAAGCATAAGAAAGATAAGAAGAAGAAAGAGGAAAGTGATGTTGAAAGAGCCTTAAGATGCTTCGATTGCAAGAAGATTGGACACAAAAGACCGGATTGTCCACTTCTAAAATCAACTTCCTCTAAGTACAAGGGTAAGAAGGATTGGAAGAAGCATAAGGCTCTTGCCGCCGGTCGGGATGCGTTAAGCACATCGGGCAAAAGCTCAAGTGAAGGGGAAGAAAATAAAAAAGATGATCTTTGCTTCATGACAATCACCCATGAAGTTGAGGTAAACTCTAACCCCTCATATTCTTCATCTAGTAGTAAAAGTGATAGTATACCTTATGATGAATTATGTGAAACCTTGCATACCCAAATTTCCAAAAACAAAGTTCTTAAAAAATCCATTTTAAAGTTAGAAAAAGAACTTGAATTTTTGAAAAGTGATTTATCTTCTTCCATATCTCAAGAACAAGTTACACTTGAAAATCATAAACTTGAGATTAATACCCTTAAGGGTAGCTTGGATGAGAAAACTTGCCAACTTTTAAAATTTCAAAATATGGCAAGCTCCTCCAATTCTTATGAAGATGAAAGAAATGAGCTTTTAGTTCAAACATCCCATCTTCATAATGAAAATGAAAGACTTAGATTATGTTTACATGGATTTCTAAATGGAAATAAAATTATTGACATAATCCTAAGTAAAACTAGTCTTAGACCTCAACATGCTTATCATGATAGGACTAGTGTATCTAACCCTCTTGTTAGATGCCATTTTTGTGGAATGAATGGTCATTACCAATTCCAATGTGCATCCAAGAGTAGAGCTAGATGTGGGACCAAGAAATCTTGGGTTCGCAAAACCCCCATATGATGATATTC
The DNA here is from genome assembly GCF_043159265.1 of Tasmannia lanceolata. Classification (NCBI taxonomy): domain Eukaryota; kingdom Viridiplantae; phylum Streptophyta; class Magnoliopsida; order Canellales; family Winteraceae; genus Tasmannia; species Tasmannia lanceolata. The sequence goes on along the minus strand of NW_027518714.1, from coordinate 30,609,920 downwards.
ATATTGTGTAGATTAGGGGTTTTTTGAACTTAAAATTGAATATATTTCATTTGTATGTTTTGTTTGATAACCCCTCTTGTATTGTAAAATTATTTTAACTAGGGGGAGTTAAAATTGAATTTTTTTTTGAAAAAGGGGGAGCTTTAAAATTGTAAAATTTTAAACCCTTGTTTTTCTTACCCCTTCTTTTTGTTGATGACAAAGGGGGAGAAGAATCTAGAGCAATGTCTCTAGTGTAAGAAAAATGTGAAAAGAATATATGCTTTGATTTGTAAATCTCTTGTGCTTGTCATCATAAAAAAGGGGGAGATTGTAAGCCCAATGGTTTTTACCTTGGCATTCCCATCTTGTTTTGATGATTCCAATACACAAGTGATCATTTATCACTAATGTGTTTGTTTGTCTAAGTTGTAGATCTTGATAAAGTAAGATCAAGGATGCTTGGATTGAAGGCCAAGAAGCCCACATTGGACCACTAATTGGAAGGCCAAAGTCATCAAGCAAGAAGTCATGAAGACTTGAAGACATGAAGAAATTAATATTGAAGACCATTTCTTAAATGTAATTGATCCAAACCTAGATTAGGTTTTTAGAGGCATAATTAAAGTAATCTCACACACCCTAAATAAACAAGTGATTGTATTTGTGGAGTTCCAACACCTTGGAACCCTCATAGCAATCCCATCTTGGTTGAGAACTGGAAGCCCAAAAACAGAATTGAAAATCTGCTCTGCATAGGCTTCTCGGAACTCCGAGAAATGGTCCAGTAGACTCTTTCCAATTTCTGTGAGGCTTCTCGGAACTCCGAGAATTTTTCTCGGAACTCCGAGAATTTTTCTCGGAACTCCGAGAATTCTCGGAACTCCGAGAACACTCCAACGGTCTGAAAAAGAGCCGTTTGGAATTTTGCTGGAATTACCTCAATGCCAATGAACGGTCATATTTTGCTTTTCCTATAAATATGAGTGTTCTAAACATACAAACTATCAATCCTAACACTCTAAAACTTCATTTGAATACCCAAGAGTGAATCAAGCTTCAATTGTGCCTCTCATCACCAACTCTAGGATTTGGATCATAGGCTCTCAATTGTACATCTTTTGTAACCCTTGTGAAGGGATCTTTTAGTTCTTTCTTTCATCTTTCAAGATTTGTATTCGGGCGAGTATTCGGAGAAGCGGAGCCCTTTTTCTCCGTGGTGAGGATTGCCACCAAGGTTAAAGCAATTGTAATTGGCACCGATCTTCGCCAAGGTTAAGAAGATCAAATAGTGAAGCCATCAACGGGTTTGGTTGGTGGAGTGGAGTAGGCCTCGGGTTTGAGGACCGAACCACTTTAAATCTCGGGTGCACTCTTTCTATCTCTTTGCTCTTTCATTTGCATTGCACCATTAGATTTAACTTGTATGCTTAAAATATTGTTTTTGATCTCTTAATCGGTTTAAGTTTTTCAAATTGGTAAATTCTAGTTTTCTTAAACAACCGTATTCTCCCTCCTCATAGTTGCCATTTCTATTATAACTTGGGACCCCCTATATCGGATTTTCATTCCTATCTTGGGATATGTAGGCAACCTGTTCACAGGTTCGGTCGAAATCTTTGTTGAGCCTTAAGCCATTCTTTGAAAAGTCCTATCCTACCTATAAAGTCCTTTCGGTGTTCAGAAATAATGATCTAGGTCCCGAAACACAAAAAAGTGAAAAAAAAAATGATGATGAATAAGAAAAAGAACGGAGTTTGAAGATCTGCTAGACTGAAAACATGAAAGGGCGGTCTAGGCAAAATTTAAGAGTATTCCCCTGCTAAGTTGAAAACCCGAAAGGGCGGCTTAGGCAAAAGCTAAGGGGACAGCCTGCTGAATCGAAAACCTAGAAAGGCGGTTCAGGCAAAAGTTAAGGCTAACACGGTCCGCCAAGTTAAAAACCCTAAAGAGGTGACTTGGTCACGGTAAGAGAATCATTATAAGAAAGTTACAGCCGGTATCAAGATTGAAGGAGAGAAAGAAGTTCGAGCAAGCTTAAATGTCATCTAAGAAACTTGGGGGCATTGAAACCAATCAATCCTAGGAGTGGTAATCAAATTCTAAGAGCATTATTGTTTAAAAAAAATTTTCAGTGCTTATCAATTGAGAAACTACTCTTTGAAAGGCTAGACTTACCAAACAAAACGATAACTAAGTCAGGAGCATCACTGTGTATCAGTCCAGTCAGTCCATTCCTGTTCGTTTTAGCTCATTCTTTCAGAAACTTCCCGTTCATCCAATAGTGTCTTTTACCATCTTCCCTTTTTTAGTAGAGCCGATCATTGTCCAGTTAGTCAAATGTTGCAACTGTCTCGGTAAAAGATGCCTGGTGTAGCTAACCTCCTGCAATTGTTCCAAAGCTAAGTTAATCCGCAGGCAAGGATTTCAGGAGTTAAGAAAAAAATCCAGTCTAAGCAAAGTCAGTTCCAGAAGAGTCCAGAAGCAGAAAAATCCGAAAAACCAGTTCCCATAAGAAGATCATACCCTAGAAAAGCACCTTAAGCTTGGAAGAGCCTTAGATGCAATGGTGGTTGAGCCAGTTTCTCATAAAGATGAACCATTAAAAATCGGAATCTCCTTCCAGTCAGTTGAATATTTGTTTGAATGCTTGTCAAAAGAAGAATCCTCTGTACCATTGTCCGAATATTCCAAGGTCCCAGTTTATATCCCCAATAAAGAAGATCTTAATCTAAGAAATTTCAAGCCCTGTGAGACTTTCTTGTTCATCCCCAGTAAACAATTCAAAATGCGAATAAACTTGTGTAAAAAACCAGTTTACTAGTTCATCAATTACCAATTCCTGATTTTCCAGTTCCAGTATCCAGTATTCCAGTTCCAGTTCCATTATCCAGTATTCCAGTTCCAGTATCCAGTATCCAGTATCCCAATATTCCAGTATCCAGTATTCCAGTATTCCAATATTCCAGTTCCAATATCCAGTATTCGAATATTCCAGTTCCAGTATCCAGTATTCTAGTATTCCAGTTCCAGTGTCCATTATTCAGTTTCAATTCCAGTATTCCAGTTCCAACGTCTAGTATTCAGTTTCAATTCTAGTATTCCAGTTCCAGCATCCTGTATCCAGTTTCAATTCCAGTATTCCAGTGTGTCACTATGCCAGTTCTAGTCTCCAGTTCCAATATCCAATATTCCAGTATCATAGTTCTAGTGTCCAGTATCTCTATCACCAATATTCCAGTGTTCCATTTTTCAGTACTTGTATTCCTGTTCCCAGTATTTCGGTACTCCAATTCCAACATCCAGTTCCAGTGTCCGAAAATCTAGTGTTTCAGTACTCTAATTCTAGTATCCGGTATGTCTTCGTTCTAGAGTTCCGGTTCCCGATGTCTAAGATTAAGATTCCAGTCTCCAGTTTTCAGTCCTAACATCCAGTGATCAAATTCCAATCCCAAGTGAATCAATCAAAATGTCAATCTAATCTAATCCCCAGTTCACCAATTATCAAGTTTTGACTCTCCAGTTTTCCAGTAATCAAGTTCTACAATTCCCAGTGAACTGGCTCCTTAACTCCTCAGTTCTTTGATTCTCCGGTTATCTGACTATTGAGTCTCTTAATCATCCAGTTCTCCAAAGTTTTAGCTCTGTAAATATCCAGTCCCTAAATTTTCTACTTCTCCAGTTTTCCAATTCTTCAGTTCATCCAATCTTCAATTCTCCAGTTCCAAGTCATCTAGTCTTCCAATTCTCCGGTCCACCCATTGTTTGATTATTCAGCTCTTCAGTTCTCAAGTCCTTAAGCCTCTAATCCTCCGATAATCGAGTCCTCCAGTGGTTTGGAATAAAAGATTTTTGATATATGTTCAAGTTCTAGGGTTTCATCTAATGTCTTGCATTATATTAAGTTGCAATGTGTCTAGAGAGTCCTTTGTCGATTAAAGCCACGCAAAATGGTTCTGTCATTTTTGCTTTGATATTCGATGACTACGTCATCTCTACCAAAGAGGGGCATCTGTAGACACCCCATTTTGCTCTGCTGTAATCAATAAAGAAGTTAGTGTTCTTAGTCTTCTTCAGTGTTTCCCATTCCCGTGTCCGTCCCTTATGCTTTCTCAATCTTTCCGATCATTTCCGCAATGTTCCGTATTTTTCTTTTCGCTAAGTGTTGAGAATGGTTATGCAGAAGAATCCAAGCTAGGGGAGAATTCGGACCCATTCGGTGGGCCCACATTGAGCATTTATTGAACTTGGACCCGTCGGTAGGCCCGCATTGAACATTTGTTTAAATTTGGATCAAACAGGGGGGGCCCGCATATTGTTTAATGAAAAATGAATTTCAAGCCTACTTCGATCTAATGCATAAAGATATCCATCAAGGGAGCGATCAAGATCATCAATTGTTGCCCATCAAACGAGCGATTCGGATCATCCAATGCAAAGAATTTAAGGGGGTCTGACCATAAGAATTCATTTAGAAATAAGCCTATCGCTCTTCAAAATGATCCAATTGATTTGCAATGGATTACTATAGGCGGGACCCATGTGGGTGTTGTTTTGTTTTTTATGTTGTCAAAGAAACTGTGTGGGCCTCTCTTAGTTTATGAAAAATGAAGATATGGTAACATTAGTGGACCCAAGTATAGAACAAAAGAATTCTCACGTTTCTTACTCTATATATTTGGCATGGTTCCCACAAGAATTAGAAAAATATGCTTGGGAATTAAGAATGATGGCAATGAAGGAAAGGAAGGAGAAAGAACCAAAAATATCTCTCTTAAGTGGAAATTTGAAGACAATTTCGGCAGATGCCTTCTCTGGAAACGAAAGAAAAAGAAAGAGAAATTTTGAAAATATATTATTTTCTCATAGGAAGAATACGTTCAGCTGTGGATGAAGATTGGCATGCTAAAAATGAATTTGGCAACTTTGTATGGTCGAGTGCTAGATAATAAGAAAGTAGCTTATTATTCAAGGGAACCGGGACTCCATAAAGGAAAGAAATCCTCTTGGCAACTGGCAGAGGGTGAAAATCTGATATAAAGAAAAAATAGAGGAAGAGAAGGGTCGGTTTTTTTTTCTGCTATTCGAGAGCAGTTCTGTGAAAAAAAGAAAGAGAAGGAAGAACCCGATTCACACTCTCCATCAACCTTTCCCCAACTCTGTCTATACTCTCTTCTCATCCCTCTCAGTCCTCCCTAGGCCATCATTCTTCTTCTCTATCCCCTATAGCCCTCTGCTCACCTTCTGTTACAAAGAAAAAGAAAAATAAAAAAAAAAAACAGAAAAACTAAGAGCAGAGTATCGGTAATCCCTCTACAACCCTCTCCATAGAAACTCTCACTCAGTTTTCCCTCTCCCCACTCTTCCTCTGTGCATCTCCCCCACTCTCCACGATTTTCACGCTCCCCACCACCTTCTGTGTCTTTTCCTCTCCCCACCACTTTCTGTTTTTTCCCTCTTCCTAACTCACCCTCTGTTTTCTCTCAGATTTCCCTTATCTCTGTTTTCACACAGCTTAGCCGTCTATCGATCCCCTCTCTCTGTTTCTCCACCCTCCTTTTAATCTCTAACACACAGCCTCTCCACCTCTCCATATCTCTCACTCTCTTTAGCCCACCAAAAATAAAAACAAAAACAGAGTTAGGAATTTTGCTATCTACTCTACATCCAGCAAAGTCTGCATCTGAATATCCGATGAGAGTGAAGGAAGATGATCTTTCATACCACAGTCCTAGACTTTGGGTTCCTCTTAAGTACTTGAAGATCTTCTTAACGGCTGATAGGTGGGATTCTTTAGGATCCGATTGAAATCGAGCACAGAGACAGACAGTAAACATAATGTCTGGTCTGCTGGCTGTCAAATAGAGCAAACTACCTATCATACCCCTATACAATTTCTGATCCACAGATTTGCCAAATTCATCTTTTTCTAGCTTAGCAGTAGTACTCATGGGAATTCTTGATGTCTTACTGCTATCCATGCCATACTTCTTTAATAACTCCTTTGTATATTTTTCTTGATTTAAAAATATTCCATTTTTGTATTGTTTAATTTGGAGTCCTAAGAAGTAGGTTAACTCTCCCATCATGCTCATTTCAAATTCATTTTTCATTAAGGTTGCAAATTCATCACACAATTTTTGATTAGTTGAGCCACAGATGGTATCATCCACATAGATTTGGACAAGGAGGATATCATGATTTTCTCTTTTGATAAATAAGGTTTTATCCACCTTTCCCATCTCGAATCCCTTTTCAACTAAGAAAGTGCAAAGCCTCTCATACCAAGCTCTAGGAGCTTGCTTTAATCCATATAAAGCTTTATCAAGCCTGAAGACATGATTTGGATGTTTGAAGTTTTCAAAACCTGGAGGTTGCTCAACATACACTTCCTCTTGGATATAGCCATTTAGGAAGGCACTTTTGACATCCATTTGATATAGTTTAAATCCTTTATGAGATGCATATGCCAAAAGTATCCTAATAGCCTCCATACGGGCAACAGGAGCAAATGTCTCATCATAATCTATCCCTTCCTCCTGATTGTACCCTTGGGCTACAAGCCTAGCTTTATTCCTAGTGATAGTTCCATTTTCATCCAATTTATTTCTATACACCCATCTCGTGCCAATGACTGGATGATCACTAGGTCTAGGTACTAGCCTCCACACTTTGTTCCTTTCGAATTGACTTAGCTCTTCTTGCATGGCCATCAACCAATATTCATCCTTTTCAGCTTCCTTGATGGATTTTGGTTCTAATTCGGATAGGAACGCCAAATTGTTACTCACACTACGATAGTATGATCTAGTTCTTACTGGCAATGTGGCATCACCTAAAATTTAGGATTCAGGATGATCTACCAATGTTCTCCTATCCCTAGGCAATGAGTCATCAATTTCATTTTCTACTTCCTCACTAGGTAATGTATGACTTGTTGATGCATGAGGAGGAGCACTCAATTTTGGAAAAAGATGTTCAATGGGTTCATCCTCATCATGTGGCATTTCTTGTGGTGTTGGCTCTCTTTCATCAAATGTCACATGCATGGATTCTTCTACTACTAGGGTTCTCCTATTAAATACTCTATATGCCTTGCTATGAGAAGAATACCCTAAGAATATTCCATCATCCGATTTCCTATCAAATTTGTGTAGATTATCTTTGATGTTTAAAATAAAGCATTTACATCCAAACACTCTAAAGTAGCTTATATTTGGTTTCAAGTTTTTCCAAAGCTCATAAGGTGTTTTCTTAGAAATTGGCCTTAGATATACCCTGTTTATGATATAGCAAGCGGTGCTAACCGCTTCCGCCCAAAAATATCTAGGGAGATCATTTTCATGCAACATAGTTCTAGCCATTTCTTGGAGAGTTCGATTCTTTCTTTCTACTACTCCATTTTGTTGAGGTGTTCTAGGTGCCGAAAAATTATGTTTTATGCCATGTTTATTACAATAAGTGTCAAAATGTACATTTTCAAATTCAGTTCCATGATCACTTCTAATGTAAGAGATAGCAACACCTTTTTCATTTTGTATTTGATTGCACAATGTAAGGAAGTTTTCATAAGTTTCATCTTTGTGTGCTAGAAATATGACCCATGTGAATCGTGAGTAGTCATCCACAACTACAAACACGTACCTCTTTCCACCTAGGCTACTAGTCTTCATTGGTCCAAAAAGATCCATATGAAGTAGCTCCAAGGGGTAGGAAGTTGAAATCATATTTTTAGGTGCAAATGAGCTTTTCAATTGTTTTCCTAATTGACAAGTTCTACAAATGTGATCCTTGATGAATTTGAACTTAGGCAATCCTCTAACACTTTCTTTTGAGGAGAGGGTCGAAATGAGATCCATTCCGGCATGACCCAACCTCCTATGCCATAGCCAAGAATCCTCACTTATGGCATTTAAACAAGTTACATTTTGAAGTCTAAGATCATCTAATCCGATTGTGTAAATGTTATTGTCTCTTAAACCTATGAATTTGACTTCTCCATTTATCTTATTTTTAACAATGCATTTATCGGGATTGAAGACAACTTCAAAACCATTATCACATAATTGACTAATGCTAATAAGATTATGGGACAAGCCATCAACAAAGAGTACATCATGTATGGGAGAGGTAGAGTTACCTATGGTGCCTTCACCTTTGACTTTTCCTTTCTTATCATCTCCAAAGGTAACTTCTCCACCATCCTTGAGTGATAGGGATGCGAATTGAGTGAGATCTCCGGTCATGTGTCTAGAGCATCCACTATCAAGGTACCATGTGTTCCTCTTGTTGTGGCTTTTAAGGCATACCTACATAGGAATAGGCAAGTGAGATCCCTTAGGTACCCAAATCTTCCTAATCTTGCTATGTTCATTTGTTTTCACTTTAGAGTTCAATTTGATTTTATCTTGTTTAGCATGCAAGCAAGCAACTTTATAATGACCTAACAATCCACAATAAAAGCAAATTTTGGTACTACTAGAGGAAGTCTTTTCAAGTTTGTTTTTATAGTTAGATATTGTGGTATTCCATCTATGTCCAAGTCCACTTTTGTCACTTGACATTCTTTGAAGATTTACAAGTTTATCCAATTTTAATGAACTATTTTCAAATTTTTCAAAGAGTTTCTTGAGTTCATCATATTCAAAAGATAGTTTACCGTTTTCATGCTTTAGTTTGTTATTTTCAATAGAAAGATTTTGTCGATTTTCATTCAAAGTCTTAATGGTAGCATTTAGCTCATGAATCTCTACTTTGCATTTTTCATTTTCATCATCTAAGAATTCATGATCCTTTTTTAACCAACCAAATTCTTTTGTCATGTTAGCAAGAGAATTTTCAAGTGATGCAATTTTATCAAATTGAATTTCAAGTTCATCATTTGCACTTTGTAAGGAATCTAAAACTTCTTGTAAGATAATGACATCATTTAAAGTGTTTACCTCATTGTTGTCGTTTGTTGAGGCCATGAAGCACACATTTCTTGCTAATAGGCAATCTTCCCCATCATTTTGTTCGCCTTCGCTTTCAATCTCCTCATCCCATGTGGCGGACATTCCTTTCTTGCCTTCTCTTCTCTTGAAGCGGTTGTTTGAAGTAGGTTCATTGTTGAGTGGACAATCCGGGCGAATGTGTCCAAGCTTCTTGCAACCGTAACATCGGGGTTGAGAAGATCCATCACCAACTTCTTCTTTCTTCTTGAATGGAGGATTGGTCCTTCTATTTCTCATGCCTCCCATGTTTCTTTGCAAGAATTTGATCCTTCTTGTTAGGAGAGCTACTTCATCCTCGATGTCTTCCTTTGCATCTTCACTTTCACCTACATTACAAGCAAAAGCAATTCCTTTTCCTTTTTCGATTTTAGTTTCGATTTCGGGTGCTTTTGTTTTGAAAATCATTTCATGTGTGATCAAGGACCCTATAAGTTCATCTAGGTTCAAAGTGTTCATGTCCTTGGCTTCGGTGATTGCGGAGGTTTTGGATTCCCAAGACAAAGGTAGGGACCTAAGAATTTTAGTTACTAAATCTCTATTGGAAAATTATTTTCCAAGTCCCCTTAATCCATTTACAAGATTGGTGAATCTAGTGTACATGTCGGCAATTGTTTCATCGGGTGTCATTTGAAAAAGTTCGTATTGCCGAAAAAGATGGTTCATTTTAGATTCTTTAACTTGATTGGTTCCTTCATGGGTGACTTCTAGAGTGTCCCAAATTTCCTTAGCCGAATTCAAATTTGATACTCTATTGAATTCTCCGGGAGATAGAGCACAAATGAGAGAATTCATGGCTTTGGCATTATAATTCGAAGCTTGTTGTTCGGCTTCGGTCCAATCATTTAAATTTCTTGTGGGTAGGATATATTCATTATTAATTGCTCTCCACATTTGATAGTCTTGAGTTAAAAAGATTTTCATTTTAGTTTTCCAAAAACCATAATTTGTACCATCAAAATAGGGTGGCCTAGTGTTTGAATAACCTTCATGATGTTGAGGGTAGTTTGCCATTTTTGAATCTTTACTCTAAACCGGTTAGGGTTTTCAAAAAAAAATAGAGACGAGGCTTTGATACCAATTGAAATACTCAAGAGGGGGGGTGAATTGAATTTAACTCAATATTAGGCCTTTTGAAAAATTATCTATAAACCCTAATTGGAATTTTTCTTCACTTAATTAAATATTTGGTTAGTGCAAATATAATTGAAAGAACAAAGTGAAATGCCAAACCAAGACAATAATGGAAATGCAAGAGTGAGAAATGACACACCGATATATAGTGGTTCGGCCAACGGCCTACTCCACTCTACTCAAGGTCGCACTTGAGGGATTCCACTATAGGAGACCTCCACGATGCCCGGCTCCGAGGCGGTTACAAATCCAAGGGATATTAAACAAGGATGCCCTTACACCTTTACAAAGACTCTCCTTCTCCGCCGAGTTCTAAGCGGTTGCTCTCTAGGGAATTAAAAAGGGAATGCCCTAGCCACCTATACAAGATTTGAAAGAGAATAGCTTGGCTTCTTCTTGAAAGCTTGATGCTCTTTGTAGACCCTTGATTGCTCTTCAAAGATGGTGATTTGCAAGTGAAAGCACTACTATATCCAAACTCAAAAGATTCACAAGTGAAAGGCAAGTTTGGGATGAAAAACAAAAACTCAAGCTAGAATGGATTGCAAATGTTTTTGATGCTTAAGGATGTTTTTCAAATATCAAGAGGGAGGAAATAATCCTCTAGATATTGTATAAATAGTCTCTCCTCAAAATATGACCGTTTGGGGGTGTAGATAACAAAAAACAAATTTTAATTCAAAACCCAACGGCTCTTTTTTGAGCTGTCGCAAGGTTCTCGGAGTTCCGAGAACCATTCTCGGAGTTCCGAGAATTCTCGGAGTTCCGAGACAACGGCCAGAAGAAATAAAATTTCTACTGGACCATTTCTCGAAGTTCCGAGAAAATGTCCAGATGCTACTGGACCTTTTCTCGGAGTTCCGAGGGAACTCTCGGAGTTCCGAGCTCGGAGCTCCGAGAAAAATTCTCGGAGTTCCGAGAAGCCTAAAAATCCACAGATTTTGATTTTTATTGCTTATTTGATTTTTAGCTTTTGGAACTCAACTCCTATGATTATTTTGGAATGTTTATGAGGGTCCCAACATGTTGGTCCACCACATAACCATTCACTAATCCATTTTAAGTTCTTAAGTGTTCTTTGAAAAACATTTTGAAAACACTTTGCCTTGACTTGGAGATCTAAAGAGAAATGATGTACAATGATACCTATGTAGCTTTCAACTTCTCTTTAGTCTTGGTCTTCAATTGATCTTCCATCTTGTGTATGCTTGCTTGAGAGATGAGGTGAGCTTCACTTAGCTCCTTTGACTCTTGTATGGGATATCTCCAAGCATGACCATGTTGTGTGTTGGTTTCTTCAATGATCAATCCTATCTCAAACACAACACTTCAAAGCAAATTGATTAGTATTCAAAAACACAATCAATTATGTTTAGAATCATCAAAACAAGATAGGAGAGTAGACCCTTGGGCTTACAAATGGTATGTTCACATTTACTTGTTTAAAAATATTCAAAACTTTATCAATTTGGTCTAACTTTTTATTAATAGCAAGTCTCCTTGGGAAAGGAGCCTTAGGAATGTAATCCTTTTCAGGCGGAGAAGTTATCTCTTCTGTACTTACCTGTTTGGGCTCTTCTTCTGAGCCAGTGGAGGGAGGGTCTTTACCTACCATATTTGGAGGATCTTGAGCATTTTTGGAAGGTTCGGATCTGACCTCCTCCTTGTGATATTCTTTTCCACTCCTCAAAGCATAAACTGCATTACATTGGTTTGAAGGATCCTGTTGCGGTAAGTTGGGTTGAATGGCATTCAACTGATTAGCCTGTGGTTGTTGATTTCCATGTATGACCACATTCCTTTGGTTAGGAATGGGCTGGCTAGGCATCTTCCCCGTTTCCCTTTTACTTAGGGCCGTAGCGAGTTGAGAAATTTGTTTCTCCAAATTGTGTTGACCCGTCATGAAGGTACTCATGAGAAGCTCCATGTTCTTCTCTAAGGAAGCGATGCGGGCCGACTCCCCTTGTTTTTTACAACCCAGTGGGGCTAATTTGAATCACTATTTAGAATGGGGTTTTGGAAGGTAGGACGGGGAGGGGGTGGCCGAACATAAGTGGGAGGCTAGGTGGGCCTAGGTTGGCCGAATTGACCCTGACCTTGGAAATTGGATGGCCCACTTTGACTCCAAGAAAAGTTGATAAGTGCTAGAATAAGGATTATTAGCATAAAGAGCACTCACATTCTCCGTAGAACTACCAAACTTTGTAAGAGTTGGACACTCTTCCATGACATGGTCCGTGGCTTGGCATCAACTACACATGGGAACACTATGTGCAATTTGATAGACCTGTGAAGGTCTTTTGACAACTATCGCTTCTAGCCTTTTTATTAGGCTATCAAAGTGGGCTTCCTTAGCCACGGTACCCTCTATAAGAAATTCCTTACCTGCAGTGGCTCTCTCACCTTCTTGAGTGGATTCCCACTCACGTGTTTTCTCTGCCAAATCAAGCAAGAAATTCCATGCACATGGACTCAAGTAATTGCTTTGTTTGATAATCAATGCCCTCATATACTATTTGGCATAGGGGCCACAAATCTAAACCATGGTGAGGACACTCTTGGAGTAGATCCTTGAATCTCTTCATAAACTTAGAAAATGACTATAATGCCTTTTGTTTAAATTGCAAAATATCGTTCCTAAGTTTGTTAGTCTTATGTAAAGAAACAAATTCTTTAGGAAAACGACTGTGAACTCCTCCCAAGTGGAGATGGAGTTCGTTGGTAAGCCATAGAGCCACTTTCTGGCTCCATCTTTGAGTGAAAAAGTAATAAAGCGCAACTTTACCGCATCATCGGAAAGTTGTTGCAGTTTAATCAACGCACACACTTCTTCAAACTCACACAAAAAGAAATATGCATCCTTTGAAGGGAGGGCATGAAAATGAGGAAGCATAGAAATAAAATGCGATTTAAGCTCAAAATTATTGTCCTGCGCAACTGGCAATCTAATGCAAGAGGGTTGTGCAGTTCGGGTAGGATAGAAGGGATCGCGTAAAATTCTCGGCGGCTCTTGTTCCGCCATGACTACTTAATTTGGTTCAATGTTGTCTGCCGTCTCTAACCGGTTTGCTTTCTCCAAACGGTTGGCCGAGTTTTCCACCCAACCTACGTTCATAAACGGAAAAGAGCCAAGTTACCAAAAGAAGCAAAAATAGAAATAAATACTTAAAAAGGAAGTAACTACAAGAAATCACTCCGAATAATATAAGAATTAAAGTAATAATCTCTTCCACGGCTACGGCACCAAAAACTTGATTGTGAAACTAGCATAACCGCAAGTGCACGAATCATATGCGATAACGGGTCGAACTCAAGGAAGAGGATTGTGATTTTATATTCTTATATTATTTAGAAGATAAACTTATAATAAATCATTGACTGGCATGATCTCAGGATTTCCGTGGACTAAGACCTCGGATTCAATAATTTAATATAAATTTATAAACTAAACAAAACAAGAATCGAAAACACAAAACAATTACTACTCTAATTATTATATTTAGGCAAAGTGAACCAACTTTTTAAATGATCTAAATACCTAAAATATAATTAAATTCCAGATTTAAATACCTAGCAACTTCGATTAATTATCCTATTTAGAAAACCTAAAATTGAACAAAAACTTGTAAATTTAGACAAGTTTTACCAAAATAGTCATACCTCACTCATTTCTGATCAGAAAGTAAAGTTTAAATACTTGATTTTGAGTAAGTTCGAAAGATCTACAACTTTGTAGTTTATTACTTTCTCTAATTTAGCCGTTTACCTACCCAAAAATGAAGCCGAAAATTAAAAATGGGAAAGTAGTAATTGGAAATTAAATTGAAACTTAAAATTGATTAGAAGATGAATAAAACTCTCTTAAAACATTACTTAGGGTTAGTATCCACCATGGGTTTGGATAAAGTTGATTAATTAAAATAATCTTTTGAATTAGGTTGAAAATCCAACTAAACAGTCAATAAATAATAAGATCTAAAAGATCTCAGTATTTATGAGTATTTAATCAAATTAACCCTCTAATTTATATTAATTATATAGAATTTAATCTTGGTTAATCAACAATCATCCATACGAAAGGAGAAAGCCAATGGCATGGATGATTGGGATTTGTACAAAAACAAAACCCTACATAATTCATACAAAAAATTTCGATGGAATTAATTGAATATTTTTCTCCTCCCCCATGGCTTCAACTAAACCCTAAGTAACTAAGATTTAGTTGTTCATGGAAAAAGAAGAAGAAGTGTGGACCCCGATCCGAGGATGATGAGGAGACGAGTCCCTACATCCTCTAGATCTCCACATAAAAGAGAGCTCTACCAAAGAACTCTCGAAACGGTGCCACCCTCATAGCATAGCACGAGTGGCGATATAAAAAGGAAGAGATACCTCTTGATCCGGAGCCAAGGCTCGAAACCAAGACGCACCTAAAACAACTCAGAGTCGCCATCCATGGATAGGCCATGGAACCCCAAAATAAATCCTCTTTGCAATGGATAACTAGAAATATGTATGGGCTCGTGCCTGATTACGAATGGAGAAGGTCCGAAGAGCACCCCAATTCGTCCGAGTGCAAGCAGTTGGTCTCTTATGCCATTTATTATTAAATCCAAAGAGTTTTGGGCAAAATCATGTCAAATGAGAACAAATATCCCCGAGTGGACGTCTACCTAATCATGCATGACTCAGGGATGAAATAATAAGCACGTACAAGATAAAAATAAAAGATGTTTCACCTAAGCACAGTTAGGATATGAGTGACATGCCTAATTGGTGTCTAAGTTCTGATGGACAAACACATGCATACTACAACTAAAGGTATAAGGTATGCGAATGAAAGTAAGAAAACACAGCAAAACACACAACACAATTTAATTCTATACACGATTCGACACGACGAATCCTAAAACTCTAATGCAATACTTGACTCGGACCAGAATGGCCATCCACCCTGGCTACCCTACGTATCCCAGCCTCGGGAAGAATCAGAATCAACGTAGTTCGATGACATATTCTAAACTACGATGCCTAACCATCTAGAACCGCTATCTTAGACTGATTTTTAAAGCTTTTTGTACAATTGCTTAAGTTCATGTGAATTCTAATTTTTAGGACTCTCTATATGCCCTGACTAATGCAAGTTGATTAGCCTTAAGCTAATGCAGGTGGGCCCTACATCCTATGTGTAACTAGGCTATGCATCATAAAGAAAACCATGGGCTTCCTAGTCTAGCCATCGGTTCGACTAAATGCTAACCGACCAGGACTCGAGGCCTCCTAACTCTAAGGACACTCACACGACAAGACACACCAAATCAACACAAATAAGCTAGACTCCTAACTCTAAAACACCCCAAACAGCTAGGACAAACTCCTAACTCTAGGGGAAGATCTTTTTGAAAAGGTTTTGAAGAAGTTTTATATTTTTGGAAACTTTGAAATATTTATTTTTAAAGGTTTGGCTGGACCTGGGATAAAAATCCCAAGCTGCACTACGTACCCTGTGGTAAGGGATCAAGCCAACGTAGTTTGGAACAAACTTTTCAAACTACTCCTAAAAACACAACACTCGAGATTTTTAAGGTTTTCTATGTTTTCAAATGTTTTTAGATGTTTCAAAATTAAAATGCTTTTGGATCTTAAAATTCTTCAATGTTTTTGAACTTTTAAACGATTACAATGCTTTAGATCTTAAAAAAAAAATTCACTATTAAAGAGGACATGCAAGCACAAGCACAAACTAGGGCGAAGCCCTAAAGCTAAAGGGAAAAATCCCGAACAAACTATTAACGTCTCCAAGAGACGATCCGCAACAAGTAAACAAATGCCCCACAAACAGTGAAAATAATCTAAGCCCCAAGCAAGCAATGCTCCAATAAGACTGAGTTAGTCTTAAACAAAGAAGAATTACCACGACTCTAAAGGAGAAACTCCTAACTAAAATACAAAGAAGGGGTACAACTTAGAGAGGGACTCTAAAATGAGGCAAGGCATATCTCCTATGGGTACACTGTTTATCAAACCAAGATAAATTCCCTAGGGGCAACCTTTAAATGAGGCTTGTCTCCAATGGAGAATTGCCTAATGAGACATAGTGTGTCTCTTAATGGGGGTTCTAGATAACTCTTTCATTGCCCATGCAATGAATACACTATGAAAGCTAAAAATAGGTGAACCATGATCCTCACACTATAAAAATGAACAACAACTATCTATATAATATGACAAACAAACCTAATGAGAATCAAATGAATGAACTATCTTTAAACTAAGAATGAATTGCTAGATAAATTCCAAAGCCACAAAATAATCATAAAATCACATTAAAAATAGTCCTGAAATTTCTACCAATTATATTGTCAACAGGAAGCTTATTTCCTACAAATTACTCTTATGTTTGAATTCAATGAAGTAATGGAAAGCATAAGTATAAAAACCTATATTCTTCAACATTTATTAAAACTGACTTCAGTTAAACATTCAACTTTATCAAAATAAATCAAAGAGAAACTTTCCTTCAGAACGTTGATATTGTATAGCAATTGTTTAAACAAGCCATAAAAAAAATGAGCTAATGAGATTATTGGACTACTCTCAAGCTGTAATAAAAATCAATGGATACCTACATATATATTCCTTTTTTTTACGGAACAGATAAAATACCATTATCCTATTGAAACCATATACTATAAGCATTCTATGAAGAAATTATCAGGGAAGATTTACCATAAAAGAAAACAATTAATTAACCAAAAATATGTTGCCAAAATACTACTGTTGCTCCCAAACATCTATAAATTCATTTGAACAAGGAGATGGCATTGACATAACAGCATTAATCAACTTGTTCCCACAACATTCAAATGACTCTTAACTAGTTTTCATGACTTACTTTAATCAAAGAATTACAAGCCACTGAATAAAAAATAAAATAATGAGAGCTTTTCTATGTCAGTATTTACAAAAACTTCATTCCAACCTTTATTCTTACCAGGATAAACATGATCATCATTTATTTATTTTTATTATTAACACCCCCATTCTCACTCAATACACTAGCTATCAATGCATAAAGGTTTATCTTTAACTATGACCTGCGCAAATAGAATCATATAAGATTTTTACAAAAATCATTTCATATCACATTTTATTTTTGAGATGTATTATACTACATACCTTAGGGCCTGTACAACCTACAGCGCATAACATGTATGTATGCATCACACCCTGTACATATTTACACATATTATCCAATAATATGAAAATATTTCCTTTATTACTCCATAGTTATCACTTTCACATGTACAAATACACATACACACCCTCTTATACATATAACATAAGCCAATGTGAGTCCTAACTGCTCAAGTTATTGGTTAATAGTAACTAGTTTAGGTTGTAAGTAATCTGCTTTCAGGTTTTGGACTGACTAATTTCAGATTTTGGGGCTAGCTGATTTCAGGTTAGGTGAACTGTTTTCAATGTTGAAACTCGAAGCAGTTTTGGAAA
This sequence comes from Tasmannia lanceolata, assembly GCF_043159265.1. Classification (NCBI taxonomy): domain Eukaryota; kingdom Viridiplantae; phylum Streptophyta; class Magnoliopsida; order Canellales; family Winteraceae; genus Tasmannia; species Tasmannia lanceolata. Next base: position 30,592,305 of record NW_027518714.1, on the reverse strand, counting down.
CAATGTCTGAGCATGAGCTTGAAAAGTCTAACTCTAAACCACGTAGTAAAGTTTGCAAGAACAATTAAAGCCATGGCCATTATTGCAGTAGAATTCTGCCACACAGGGTACTCAAATTCTATGGCTTGGTTCAGAGGACAAGAAATAGGTAGCTTTCAAGGCAATTTCTGACAGAAACAAAGTAAAGGAACTCTTTCTACTTTAGAACTAGATATAGTATTTGTAAGTCCCTGAATTTGCAATGAACATATCAAGAGTTCCACTATTTTCAAATCCAATAAAAATTAAGGAACGAAACCAGAAGAAATTAAAGGGCTGCTATAAGAGTCCAAGATGGGCTAGAACTGAAAAGAATATTTCAAATGAGACAAGAAGTCAACAGGTCCTATTATGTTCTTCAAGATTCCGTCAAATGGTCAGTAGTAATTAACTTTGAATTAAATGTCAAGGTAACTGGCCACTTTAAATTCAATCCATGTACTTGCAAAATCTAACTCCACAATTAACTACAAAGATGTAGATGACTCTCTTCACTATAAGCAATCTCTGAGTAGTATCCAATTACATGGTCCTGACCTTAAAATTGATTTAAAAATAATGAGTCATTATCTAATTGAATCATGGATGCAAACCTTTAAAACTAGAATAATTTATGAATACAAATTTTTATTCAACTTAACAGGCAATTCATATTAAAAAAACAATAGAATATCTGTAATCACATAAGGTTGAGAATCTTACATAAGCAATGTATAGGTATTATTACAGGACAGCTTTAACAGACATGGACAGATAACAGCTTAAACAATACTAAAAAATGGAAATGCATAGAATCAAAATAGTAGTTTCAATATGACAATTAAGAATTATCTAAATATCCAAATCATTAACCCAATCCATTTAAAGAACTCAAACAAACAATTCAATACAATGAATGATTTAATACTCTTCTTTACAATTAATGATACTAACGCATAGAAATTCTCAAAAGTAATGTACTAAAAACATTCTGACTCGTGATAATAACCTTTAACATAAAGATTCTTCTTATACACACATAACAGGTTATTGCTTTAATATTAAATTGTTTCAATAAACGTTTCCAAAACTCCAAACAATATTCTCATCAATTCGTGCAATAAATCCTTTGACAAAGTCTTTACCAAACAAAATGAAAAGTGAAAATCCAAGGAGGGACCCTAGTAAGTAAGTCATATACGTACAAAACTACAAGAATTTCAACAATTTGCCTCTTTTCCTTACTTAGTAGTTATCAAATTTAAAATTTAAATACATTGAATGACCCCAAAATCGTCTCTGAATTCTCTCATACTTTAGCCGGAAGACATGAATAACTGTAGTTTCACCAGAGGCTTAACAAAAAAGGGTCATCTAAAAAAAAATTCAATCTATGAATATTGACAAAAGCAATTCCACTATCATCAAGCATGTATAGGAGATCCCAATAAACTGATTCAGCATCATGATTTCAGCACTCAATTGCACAAAAGATTTCATATTAACAAATCCAATGATTTTCATCTCAAAAGGAAATCAAATCAGCAGAGTTATCCATTTGTGTGAAAGAATTTTTTTTTTTTTTATTTTATCAGAAAAAAAATATTCAAGAGAGATATAAATAGACTACAGCCAGCCTGAAAAATCAAAACTAAAAACCGAGCAAAAACCTTAAGTTTTATAACTAGAACTATTCTATAATAAAGCATGGAAACAATATAAAAGAAAAGAATTAAATGAAAGATGAAATTTTGACACTTAAATTCTGTAATAAAGATAAAAATCATGGCTTTAAATGTTTACAACGTCAACAAAAGGGATTAAACCATCTCAGACAACTAAACAAAGAAACTGAACATATACTTCTTATCTTTACATATTTTGAAGACTTAACAATCACTTCAATCATAATAGAAAAACAGGATCACTGATTTTTTATGACAGAACATCTTCATTGAATCGTAATTCCAAACATATAATGAGAAATCAAAAGTATAATAAATATAACCATACATTGCCATAAATTATTGAGCTAGATTAAAAGAAAAATGCAAGGTTTTTCATCCAAAAGATACACAGCATATCCATTTCAGGAACTGATATCAACAATAGAAACTAAATTACCAAATATATAAATTAAAATCAAATTTCATATCACATTGGTTTAATTCTCTTGTAACAACAGAATAACAAAAATTGAAATCAATTTGTAAGATCAAAAATAAAAATAAAATAAAAATAGAATCTAAGATCGTATATCAAAATAAAATAATAATAATAATAATAAATATTCAAAGGATTAAAATCCAAATCAATTCAAAGATCCAATTTTTAAACAAACCACTAATACTATAGAGTATACACTATCTTGAAGGGGAAGAATCAAGCTAGCCCTAACAGGATAAAAAAGAAACGAATATATATATATATATATATATATATATATATATATATATATATATATATAAAATAAAATACCTGAGTCAATGGAACTCAACACTTCCTCTCTTCCTCTCTTTTTTTTAATCCAGCTCCAAGAACAAAAGTAGAAGCAAGGAGAAAAAACCGACTTGATCTCCTCAGACAAACTCCCTATCAGAGCCTGTAGAACTTGAGCTTCTTTTCTCTTCTCTTAAATTCTTTTAAAAACTCAATGAAATCCTCTTCAGATCTGAATTCTTCAAGAAAAATTGAGAAGCTTCAACTGTTTCCACTCCAGGATGATCGTATTTCAACACCTTTGCTGAAATCTCAAAGGATTCAATCAAATACGAGGCAAGATTGCCCGATCTGAGCTTTTCAAGTCAAAGGAAAAATAGATCTATGGAAGATCAGCATTGGAGTGCGCAGGATCGTTGGATTTTGGTGTAGATTGCCGGATCTAAATGCGGATGGCTGGAATCTGATGAGAGTTTGCCGGATCGGATGGGAATTGCTAGCAATAAAGGATAATAGATTGAGGTCAGGTTTTATAGGATAAGGTTTGCAAGTAAGAAATTAATAGAGGGATTAGTGATGAGATCCAGCTAGTAGAGGAGGTTGGATCTAGGATTTTAGATCTAGAGATAGGGTTTAGTGATGAGACAGAGAGATGCAATGGCCAGATCTAAGAGGTGATGCCACTCACCGAAGCTCCGATTCGTCGGCCATGGATGCAATCGCCGGAAGTTGGCCGAAATTGTGGCCGGAGAAGAAGAAAATTGAGGTTAGGGTTTGGGGATTTCTCTTTCTCTTCTTCTCTCTCTCCTTTTTTTTTTTTAATGAAAGCCCTTGATCGGTATTTATAGGTCTTCGAGCAGATTTTTAACCCCCATTATGTTACAAGACACCCCTCCTTTATGTACTTTCACTTGTTTGTGTTCAAATAGGAGGGCCTTACAGGAAAAGTTTTAGTGAAATATTAACAGATAAATTCGTACTTCTCTGGTTACCCAGGGACACCCTATGCTGCAATACACACTAACTGGGCTACCCCTAAACTGGATAAACCGCCCCCCTTCTGCTACACCATTTTACACTATGCTCACAAACTACGCTAGTTCGTTAAGCGAACCTCAACGGATTTTTACGAAATTTTAAAAGGACCCACATGGGATCCTAACCTACCTTATGGCGTAATTTGGGATTCTAATTCATTTATTTAGCGATTTTTTTAGTTAAACCAACTAAATGGGGTTTGGTCAAAATGGGGTGTCTACAAGAAGATAAAATAAAAGAGAGCGAGGAGAGAGGAAAAAGTGTCATCAATCACAAATTAAAAAGAAAAGTAATGAGAGATGCTTTTACTAAATAAATTTAAGACAAATTACATAAATTAAATCTGGAAATTAAATAAAACAAAAATAAAAACTTATTCTTTTGTCTTCTAAGCCTTGGACAAGCCTTTCTCCGTTCTTGTGTCACCCTTGATTGGAGTTGGAATAGCCTTGGAGGTAGAGGATGTGAGAGATGGAAAACGAACTTAAAAAAGAAAAAGAGAGAACAAGAGAGTAAAAAGAGAGTAAAGAGAATGTAGAGGAAGAGAGAGCAAATTTTTAAAGAACGAGATGGATCCCTCAATTGCCGGTTTTTCTCTCTTTTTAAAGAGAAGAAATTATTTTCGAACACCCAAAAAAGTCACCACCTTTCCCTTATTAGATTGCTATACAAAGAAGAAAATCTTCCAAGTTACCCGGCACTCTCTTGTTGCCAAAAGAGGAATTTATAAAATAAAAATAATGCCCAATTCTATGTCTATCCATAATGGAAACTAATCTCTCGTTGAGCCGCCTCATACCAAAAAAATAGGAATTTTACGTGGAAAATTCAGCTATTTAGCTCCATTTTCTGTGAAAATCTGAAAATTACACTGAACACCAACAACAAACAAAATACCCTAGTAGCACCGCTTTAAATGAGAAAAATACATGCTTTTAGCTCCTACCATTCACACATAAATGTGCTCATCAAGGCTCCTCCTTAGTAAAACAATTACGCAAATTTTGCCTCCCCCTCAATATATGCTTATCATAAGTATGATGATTAAGAGATTTATGCATTCATTTATGACATATGACAATGAACACAAGATAAGCACAGGTAGAGCTAACATGATGACTAGGGGAATCATATGCATGGAACTTAAAAGTGAGCATACATGCATACATAATCAATTTACCATTATTCTCCCCCTTTAGTCACATCAAAAGGAATGGGGAAAGATAAAACATGTGAAAATCCCCCTCTTTTTTTTTGTAAAAACCTTTTCTCCCCCTATATAGCTAAATGCATCCCTAAGTAGATATAGTACTAAAATGCAAATTAGGGCTGGCAACGGGGCGGGTCGGGGCCGGATGTTGGGGTCCCCTACTCCTTCCCCTCTGCGGGGAATTCCCCCCCTCCCCTTCCCCTCCCCACTGCGGGGATGGTGGGGAATCCCCCTCCCCTCCCCACCGGGAATATCTAATCCCCATCCCCTCCCCTCCCCTTCCCCGCCCCGCATCCTTCGGGGACAATCACTTCAGGCATGTTGCAGCTTGGCTGTTGCATGTGAGAGTAGCCACACAACCCACATAGGCTAAGATTTTGTCTTATTCATTTTATTAACCTGGGGACAAAGGTGGTTGCTCTCATATTCATTTAATTGATCACTAGTCCCTAGCAGATCCCTAATTCCCAATCCCACTGCCAAAAAGTACTGTACGTGCCACACCATAGGAAGATCCAAACCGTCCATTTGATGGGCACACCATACTACCATAGGCATAGGATGATCCAAACCTTTCACTTGATGGGCACATTGTAGGATGATCCAAACTGTCCATTTGATGGGCCACAACATAAATAGGTTGTGGCCCAAAAATCATTTCCATAGGATAATCCCAACCCTCTGATCTATAGAGGAATTGCATATTATGGTACCTTTTATAGATCGAAGGGTTGCAATCATCCTATGGAAATGATTTTTGGGCCGCAATCTATTTACGTTGTGGCCCATCAAATGGACGGTTTGGATGATCTATGGTGTGGCCTGTAAAGTACTTTTAAATTGTAGCCTATCAAATGGACGGTTTGGATCATCCTATGGCGTAGCCAATACATTACTTTTTGAAAAATAATGGACTATACGAGCGCACACCATATAAAATCTCACCACTCATCAGAGAGATGTTGCCTTTATTTGGGGGAGGGAGATTTTCAAAGAATTTAATGTTGATGGTTCGAGGGAGAGATTTTAGGGATTTCTAAGGGTAATATACTAATATAATGAGGGACAGGACACACGGGGACACGCCCCATACCTATGATGGACGAGGTCCGCCTAGCTATTGTCCGGATTCAGCCTGACATTGTGAGTATTTTATTTTGCTTTTCTTTCAGCGTAGTACTCTTTCGTCTGCTTTTAATTTCATTCATGTCTCTGACATACCATCCGTGTCGCGACAGGTCCGGTGGAGACCTCTGGATGACCATCCAGAGATTTTGAGGGAGGATTTTGCACACTCCATGCGATGCTCCTGGGGGATGGCGGTATTGCATTGTCATATGGGGCCGGTGCTTTACCTACCGGACCGGATAGCCCGCTAGGCCCTGGGGCATGAGGTCCAGAGGATCCCTCCTTACCCTGTTGGAGAAGATGTTATTTAATCTTTTATACTTTAACACTCCCCCTCACGTGTGGACCCTCTTTTTAGGGTTGGCCTACACGGCACATCTGGCCCTTGTTTCTTGGGTTTGGCCATTGCTTGTTGAGTTTTGCTATCAAGGAGATTTGAACCCAGGCATTTGCTATGATATTTAACATGTGAAACAACCTGTTAGTCCAACAGCTGAAGCTCTTGGAGAAGGTGTTATTTAATCTTTTATACTTTAAAAGATAAAACATTTAATTACCCCCCCACCACTTTAACAGAAATCGTTAAGTTAAAAGAAAACTGTTAGGGGGGGGGGGGGGGGGTATCACTGCCCTTAATTAATCAAGATATATAAAAAACGACAATCGTGAAATAGAAAGAATGAAAAATCCGAACGTTTGCATTTTCAAATTCCTTGTCAGCTTTTACGTGGGGACAATGGAAGGGATTCCACCTTGTTTTCTTTACAACCTCATAAATATAAGATTCTTTCTTTCCTCGTTGAGACAATTGCTTATTTCCCAAGCTACCTTTTTTACATTTTTAGAAACCGCACTCGAGACAATTTCCTCCACGAAAAGCGTGCATAGATTCTCTTCTTGTAGAGTTGCATTATTATCATTGTTATTTGAAAGTTCTTTAGCTGTTCTAACTTCGCTTTCATGGCTTATCTTTCCGTTTTAGGCCAATCACCATTTAGTCTCCTTGGAATACCCATGATGGAAAAAGAATAAGAAATATCTTTTGATGACCGAAAGAAAAAGGTTGAAAAAGTGATGAATTCTTGATAGGTTAGCTATACAATCACTTAAATCCTAGATTATATGAGTTTGGTTCGTCTATGATCCAATTGATTCAGATTAATCATCGCCAAACGATGATAACGCAATGGAAATAATGTCAACGTCAAGTATTGATGTACGCAACAAAAAGGATAAGTAAATATTGGTAGCGAATTATTAGAAACTTGTACCAAAAAATGTTGTTTGCCCATAAATCTTTAATCTGCAAAATATTTGCTATTAGTTATTGAAATATGAAATGGCAAAGAAGAAGTTGTAAAAATATTTTCATAAGGTCCTTAAATACGTAACCAATTTTTTTGGAAGAAAATAAGTTTCAAGTAATTTTGTTTTCTTAACACAAAAATTAGCCTCATGACCTATCCGTTTCGGATTTTGAGAATGGGTTTTGCGTCCAAAACTGATTATTAGACGAAAATTATGTTTAAATTTGATTCCAGTAATCAGTTTGGGACACAAAATCAATTCTGAAAATCCAAAACGGACATGGCCTAGTGATGGCGTCTGAATCCGGGTCTGTGATCGCGCGGTCGGTAGAGGGCCTCCGCGGGGTCTGCAATCACAAACAAAGGGGGTCAGGGGGTCAGGGGTGGGTCCCGGACGATCACTCCGACACCCAAGTCAGATCCTTCGACCAATCAATATAAAGGACAGCGAAAAGAGGAAGGGGTTTGATCGGCGTTACCAGGACCAAAGGCGCGGGTTGTTTTCTGGGTGCGGGGGTGAATGGGTCGGAGAGGACTAGCAGGGAGAGTAGGATTAAGTTCCTTTTCTCCTCTATTGTTGCCTCACCTCTTTTTCCGGTTGTTATGCGGGAGCTTGAGGAAAGGATGTCTTTCCTAAAAAAAAAAGCCCCTTTTTCTCTTCTTCCCTTCCCTCCCCTTTTAAAGGGAGGCGCGCGGGCCTTTTCATCATTATGGAGAGAAAATCTTCTTTTGCAGGATTGGGCCGTTCCCCTGCTCTGCCGGCGCGCGTGGTTTTGCCGAATATTTTCTTCCATAACTTGTGATGATGAGGCCTGGACGGCGAGAGCGCGACACGTGTCATGATCGTATGGTCTTGCCGTTTCCCAACGCCTTTCTTCATGATGGTTAGGCTTTATTTGTGCATGGACAACACGTGGCGATATCTGAGGGCAACGCCGTATTTGTGTCCCATCATAACTCCCCCTTACTCCTTTGGTCCATTGAATGGGCCAAGGGAGTAACGTTTTGTTTGAGCGTCGTCATGATGGGGACATTTATGGGGGCTCCGGAGTACGAGGAGACGTGCTGTTTTGTCCGGCGGCCATCCCCGAGAAGTGGTAGCGTCGTTATGTGGATTGCCTTGTTTCGAGGCACGAGGTTTTCTTTCTTGAGCTTGAAAAAGGAAAATTACCCTGGCGCCTTGTTGTGGCTCTCTCTCCCCCTCTCCTTCTCTTTTTTTGTAGGTGTTTCTCCATGCCTTCTTCAACAACATGTCTGGTTCCCCTCCGCGAGTCAGGGGCAAGGACTGTCTTTCCCAGGAGTCGTCGAGTGACCCCGACTTGTCTCCCGATCAGGAGGAGGACCTTGTAGCTCGTCGGAAGAGGACTAGGAGGGACTCGGGCCCTTCCTTGGGCTTTCCCCCCCTTCGCCTTTCCTCCTTGCCTAGGGGAGACAAGGCGTCTCGATCCCGGGTCACCAGGGAGTGGTCTTCTTTCTCCCGAGCCTATCACCAGGGAATGGAACTGCGCGGCCGTGTTTCGAAGATGGGTAAGGAGATCGAGGACTTGAAGCGGGAGAATGAGGCTTTATAGAAAAAGGTTCACTTCCTCAATGAGCAGTTATTTGAATATGAGGTGGACCCCCTGCTGGAGAGCTCTTGAGAAGAGGAGGGGCCTGCGCGCCCTGTGCTCTGTTTCTTATTTCCCTTTCTTTTTGTAGGCCTGTGGGCCAGGAGGATGTGAATTGACGATCTTTATGAATTTGTGCAGTGTCTCTTTGTGTTGCTTTTTCCATCTGTTTGGCATAAACTATCTTTGTTGCAAGGAATGGTGACGTTTTGTTTGGACCTGTGCGGGATTCCGAGCCTTTTCCTAGCGCGTTTAATTTCCTTCGCCTATTGTGTTCGTGCGTCGTGGTCTCGTGCTGGGGCCCCGGGCCTGGGCGCGCATTTTTCCTCTGGTGGGATTGAGGTCGGACCTCTCTGCTTGGTTTCCCACCTCCGGACTCTTCCCCTTCATTAGGTGGGGAGGAGCTGGGAGTGATTTGTGATGATGAGGCCTGGACGGCGAGGAAGTGACACGTGTCGAATTCGTACGGTCTTGCCGTTTCCCATCACCTTTCTTTATAAAGGTTGTATGGATGCATGGGCGACACGTGGCGAGAGCTGAGAGCAGCACCGTTTTTATATCTCATCATAACACCACTTTTAGTCCATTGAATGGTCCAAGGGAGCAGGCTTGTTTACCTGGTTAAGGAATATCATGACGACAGCATTTATGGGAGCCTTGGGGTACGAGAGGACATGCAGTTTTGTTCGGCGGTTCCTTCCCGAGGAATGGTGGTGCCATTATGCGGTGCCGGCTGGTCATCCAGTAGGAAACGGACACGCGTAGGGCAAGTTGATTCGATTTCCTACCCAAGGGTCTCCCGTAGGGTTTATAAGGGGTGAGTCCTTCCGCTTTTTATGCAGATTGCGTTTTCATTCCTCCCTCCTTCTTCGCTTTCTTTTGGCCTTTCTTTGGGCTCGTCGGAGATGTCGTTGTCTTTCCAGGGTCTCTCTATAAGTGGCGAGGGGGGAGTTGCTGTCGAGGGGAGTCCTCCCAGTAGTCCCGAGGCAAACCCTGACGGGTTGGGGCCTCGGCAATCGGTTCCTGAGAGGAACCCACGTCAAGGGCTTTCCCCGCGCTCTCATCTTCCTCCCCTTTACGAGAGGGAATCCCATGAAGCTTTTGCTCGTCGCCACCGCTCGTTCTCCTCTCATGTCCTTCGTAGGAAAATGGAGGTCTGTAACCGGATGATCGACATGGATCGAGAGATAGACGCCTTGCGCACGGAGAATGATTTGTTGAGGAACCGGGTGAGGTGGTTAAATGACCAGACCCGATTTGCTGAGGGTCCACGTTGGGGGAGCTCTTCGGAGGCGGAGCATAGTGACAAAGAGCTCTCTGACGCTGAAAATTCTTTCAGTGGCTAGTCGCTTTAAGCTGGAGCGAGGGGGTTGAGGGGGACTTTGGAGGGGCTCTTTCCCTTTTTTCTTTTCTTTTTTGTTTATTTGGGGGCCTTGGGGGCCGGGCCTGTGTGCTCCTTCTCTTTCTTTCTTTTTTCTTGTTTTCCTTTTTTTTTTTTTTTTGTCTTCGCCCTCCTTCCCCCCTTTTGTAGGCCCGTGGGCCAGAAGGAAATAGTTTATGAATGGCTCTCCCTTTTTTTGTATCTACGACTTGTGCCTTATGTTTCCTTTCTCTTTGCATGGTAGCTTAAATATTTTGAGCGGAGCGGTAGGGGTAAGACCGGGCCTTTGCTATGCGACCCGAGCCCTTTTTGCTGCGCTTGGTATTTTTCTTCTGATGGTTTTGTACGCCGGACCCTTGTGACGGGTCCCGAGCCTTTCCCGACCGTACGTAGTATTTTCCATCTAGTGGAATTGTATGTCGAGCCCTTGTGATAGGTCCCGAGCCTTTTTCCGGCCGTACGTGGTATTTTCCATCTTGTGGAATTGTATGCAGGGCCCTTGTGATAGGTCCCGAGCATTTTCCCGGCCGTACGTGGTATTTCCTATCTGGGCTCCCTTGAGCGGGGAGAATTTAGGGATGGCTTGCTGGGGAAGTCACTTAGTGGTAGGGGTAGCAGCCTCTTTTCCGTCGAGGGCGTGGCGTTTCGATTTTTGGCGGTTCCCTCGAGTTTCCCAATCGGCGCCACGTGTGCGCGTCCCATCGGATTAGAAGGAAAGGAGATCAATCGACGCATGTTGAAGCCCTAGCTCTTTTAAAAGTCTTTTTGGGGATTTCATTCTTTGTCTTATTTCTTCGTCTTCCTCGGGTGAAGCGGGCTTTCTCCTGCAGCGATTTTCCTACGTGTTGCTCCTCACCAACTTCCTTCTTGCTTTTTTTTCTCACTTGTCTGCCCTGGTGAGTCCTGTGCTTTTTATTCTGTCCGCCACTTCATTATTTTACGATGTCTGTCGCAACCGGTTCTCGGAGTCCGTCTTCCGAGTCAGCAGAAGTAGTGGGGAGGGTCCCGCCAAGGAAGAGGAGGCGGTTGGTAAAGGGCGGGGGCGACGGCTCTCGAGATATTCAGCTGCCCAGGGAGTTGGAGGATAGTTCCGGGGCTTCTGGATCGTCGTCGGGGGCCGCACCCTTGGAATCTCCTGCTCGAGTCTCTTCCGCTCGTGAGGCGGAGATTAGGGATATTCGGTCCGGTGCCGTTATCCGTCCTGGTCGGGTGACGTGTTATAGGAGTATCGTGGGAGAAGGGGCGGCGGAGAAGATTAGGAGGGAGTTTCACATTCCCGATGATTATGGGATTAGGGTTCCTTCCTCTGCGGAGGGGGTGTGTGAGGGTAGCACGGAGGAGGAAGCAGCTTTCTACGTGGAGGCTTTCCGGGTAGGGATTAGGTTCCCGCTATTGGGTATTATAGTAGCGGGTGGCCCCCTCCCAATTTCGCCTAATAGTTGGCGTACTCTCTTGGCCTTTGTGGCCAAGGCAGGTCTTCACAAGGTTCAGCCTACCCTCCCTTTGCTCCGGGCTTGTGTTGCCCTTAGCCCGTTGGTGAAGGGGAGGACAGCTGGTTGTATCTGACTCAACGTCCGCAGGTGAAAATTGCGGCGAACTTGCCTTCTTCCATTGAGAAGTGGAAGGAGGAGTATGTGTTTATTATCCCTCTGTCGGACGCTGGTTGGGGTTTTCCTCGTTCTTGGAGGCGCTCCGTTGAGTGGTGAAGGAAGTCCCTCCCTGACGAGTTCGATTGTACCAAGTTTGAGTTGGGGAAGCTCGCCTCTGGGGAGGCCATCGATGTTTTCGAGTTTAGATGGGAGAGGGGTCTGAAGAGGCTCGGTTTGCTTAGAGCTATGGAGAGGAGGGCCCGTTGTACGGGCGAGGGAACGGGGGAGAGTTCCGCCAGCCATCGCGGTGAGCCTTTTTTCCTGGGTTTGTCCATATGCGCCTTAGGCATATATTTATTGAGTTGTTGTTTTTCTTTGCTCTGAGTGGTTGTTGTTCTTCTGTTTTGGCAGCAGGTATGTCTTCTTCCGGTGATGCTGGCAGGGGAAAGGGGATCGCGGCAGCGACAAAGAGTCTGGTGAGCCGTAAGAAGATTCCCTCTGATTTTATGGCCGCGCCCAGGTTGGACCTGTCGCAAACGAGGCTTCCTGCATCCGCACCTTCTAGCTCCTCTGGTCGATCGGTAGGAGAAAAGGGCACGGCTAGGTCTCCTCACCCGGACTTGGAGCCTCCCACCAAGAGGGTTGCCTTTCCTGGCGCTAAGTAGGGGAAAGCCGGCCGTGCGGTGCCTCCACCTGTGTTTACCGAGGACGTGCCGAGTCGTCTAGAAGGGGCGGTTATGACCAAGCTGCTTTTGGAGCGGACAGAGCTTTCTCCGCAGTGCTCTCGGACGGGGGGAGAACTGTTTAAACCCGACTGGAGGATTGGCGTTGAGGATAGCATCCTTGGGAATCCTCGGGTTGCGGTGGAGCTAGGGGTGACGACCGCTCTTCCCGGCGATGAGGCTGAGCTAGAAGGCTTCGATCGCAGGGCCCTGGGGGCTCAATATTTTCAGTCGACGTCCCGCATAAGTACCGGGTGGCCGGTTTTCCTGCTTGTGCTTTTCCCTTTTTGCTGCCTTTGAGACCGTAAGCGGGAATTTCCTAATGGTGCGCTTTTTGCAGTCTCAAAGTTATGCTAGGAAGATGGTGCAGTACCTGCTCGAGGATGAGTCTGAGATAGGTGCTTTTGAGGAGCGAGTCCGGAAGCTGAGTGTGGACTTGGACAAGGCTCGGGCGGAAAAAGTGGCGCTTGATGATACTGTTGCTCAACTTCGGATAGACCTCCGAACAACCGTGGATGGGAGAAGCCGTGCGGAGGATAAATTGGCGGTGGCTCGACGAGCGCATGCCTAGGAACTGGCGAAGGTGCGGGAGGAATGGCGCGACTCCAAGGAGTTTCTCAAGGCCGCTGCTTTGTTCAGCGTGGATGTTGAGATAGATGCCTTTGCTGGATGCCGGCGGCGCGTTCGCCAGGTTGACCCTACCTTCCCTCTCGAGAAGTTGGTGCACGAGGCCGAGGAAGGCATTCCGGAGGATCTTTTGCAGGCGCCGGTGGGTACACCGACTCCGGTCGGGGAACCGGTGGTTGCCTTAGAAGCACCCGTAGTTACTGAGCCCTCTGCAGGGGCCCAGTGAGGTTCGGACGCCTTGGAGTTTTGCCCCTTCTTCATAGTTTTATCATGCTTGGTCTGTAATAACTTTCGAATTCTCTTTCTTTTCTCGTTCTCCTTTTCCTTATATACAATGTGCCCTAGGCCACTTGAGCCTTTTGGTGTTTGAATTTCAATTTGATTGGCAAGAATATTTCTAGTGCACCCCGTGGGGCGTCTTGTTTATGGAAGGACTATCTTCCCCTCGAGTGATCAGTTCGGGGTTAATGGGTCCCGCCTGCCCTTTAAGGGGAGGTCTTTTTTTCATGGGGAGCGTTTTAGGGTATGTTCGGGGGGATCAGTCCAGATGCTACCTCTGTCCCACTCCCTGTCTTTTTCCGGCCCTTGTTTTATCGTGGGTCGGAAAGTAGAGATACACACATGGCTCAGATAGAAGTGCCATTTCATTGATTTGCCGCGGGGAATACATGTCTTTGTTTCTGGAAATGATAGAAGAAGAACAAACAAAACATACGTCATATATTAAAGGAAAAACACGGACCTTACGCTACCTTCTTACTGGTAAAATTGTCGGAGGTTATCCATGCTCCAACTTCGACGGACTGGGGTCCCGTCGAGGCGTTCTAGCTGATAGGCCCCGGGGCGGAGTGCTCGAACGACCCTGTAGGGTCCTTCCCATTTTGGCGCGAGTTTCCCGGTTGTAGACACCCCATTTTGACCGGACCCTAAAGTCCCCAAAATTGAATAAAATTCCCAAATTCCGAGTCCCAAGATGTCCCGAAATTAATTCCTGAAGGACTGGGCTCAAAGTGAGAAGAAGACGCGAGTTTCGAGCATCTTATTGTGCGTATTTGTGGGTACAAGCTCCCCAAGTGATTGTTGGTGTTCTCAAGAATCCCCCTGCAAAATTTCAGGGCAATCGGGCGAAAACTGAAGAATAAGACAGGCGAAGTATGTGCGATAATCAAAGCTGGGTTGTGGTAGGGTGAATTATCAAAGCATGGTTGTGTGGATATCACCCTCCTTTTTCCAAAAAAAGACAAGATATTTTGTTTGGCAAAATGGTGATTTGCCATCCTTGGAGGGGCGATTTTGGAATTCCAACAATACTTAGGGTGTAAGCAAACCCTAATGGCCCTTGGATCAAATCAAGGGATTAGGATCATTTGAACAGAAAAGAATTTGCCCCCCCTATTTTCTACCCGGCCCCCATTTTTTTTGTTAAAAATTGTCAAAAAATGCACTAGGTGGCGGTTGTCCAGGGAGGATGGGGGGGGTAAAAATTTTCATTTTCCTTCTTATATACCATCGGATTAGGGTTAGAGAAGGAGAGGAGGGCTCATTTTTGTTGAAAGAAAAACAGAGAGAGAGAAGCAGAGAAAAAAAAAGAAAAAGGCAAAAAAGGGCCACCCTCCTCCTCCATCTCCTCCGGCCGAGCCCCCTCACCGACCACCACCAAGCCCCTCTCCATCCAACCCTTTCCCATCCACACCCTTTCCACCGTTTTCTGCATTTCTGCAGAACCAAAACCCTCCATTCCACCATTTTTCCCCGGCCAAACCACCTCCCTCTCTGTCGGCAAAAACCCATTCTCACCTTCATCTCCATCTCTGCCACCTCCCCTCAAAACCCATTTTTCGTTTTCCATCGAAACCACCAAGCCCATCCCATTCCACCGCCACCAACCACCCTCCTCCATCTTACCCATCTCCTTGGTTCCTAGATCTAAAACCCATTTCATTTTGATTTTCCCCATTTTCTACCAACAAACCCATTTCATTTTCATTCCAACCGCCACCATCTCCGACCACCTCCATCATCTTCAACCCCCATTAAACCCTCTGTCAAAACCCCCATTAAAAACCCATTTCTCCTCCACCATTGCAGCCGCCATCGCCAGCCTAAACCCATTTTTGAAAAATCACCTCCACCATCCGACCCACCGCCACCTCCACTCCCACCTTGAACCCAACCATCTCAACCACCGTAGGTGCTCCAGCACCAGCCGGAATCCGGCAAGCTCGCCCCATCTCCGGTGAGCCATTTCTGACTCTCCCTCCCTGCGACTCCAAGCAGACCCTAAAAATCTGAAGTCTTCTCACACACACACACACAGAGAGAGAGAGAGAGAGAGAGAGAGAGAGAGAGAGAGAGGAGAAGCTCTCCATCTTCTCCGGTGACATTACTGAGGCTCCGGCCGATTTTCATCCTTTGGCCGCGATCTTTTTTTCGAGTTCCTTTCTCATCATATCTAAGGGGATAATTAGGATTTTTGGCACAAAAAAAAAAGTGGGAAAAGAAAAGGGGGTTGTGGTTTTAGGGTATGTGAAGTGGAAGAAAGGAGGAGGGGTTTTCATTTGGAAGAAAATCTAACAGGAAGAACAAGAGGAGGAGAAAGAGGCTTCATCCGTAGCCCGCTCAGTTACTGTAAGAAGAAGGTTTTAAAGGGGTAAACAAATCATCTCATTTTTTTTATATATTTTATTTTATTCTTATTTTTATTTTTATTTTTTCTCCTCACTGATTGTTCATTTGATATCTCTTTCCTCTGATATATATGCGATGGCTAGTATAGTCCTCTGTGAGCTTTCTTTCTTGAAAATCCGATTTAGTCGCCATTATCAATGATGTTTTTTTTTTTTCTTTCTATAAAAAGATTTTCATGGGAAGCCATCGTTTGGTGATTTGTGGAATTAGTGTGGGGATTTTTGCTAATGTGATTTGCTAAAAAGAAGAGAAACTCAGATTACGAATAAAAGGATTTGATAAATTTGATTTTTCTTTAATTCTTGGCCATGGAATTTGGACCCCAAATGGGAAAACAAGGTCGGAATCTTGTCACCGATTACATCCCACCTTCAGTTTCAATGTTGTTTGAAAGGGTAGTAACAAAAGTTGTCCATTCTTCTCATTTTGCTTTGGGTTAGTGGTATATGATGATGTGTGTTCAGGTGTTGTATATTTACAATTTTTTGAATTCGCTTATAATATGAGTTTGAATTGGAGTCCTTGTGGCTTACATTTGAGATGAGATCAGGTCGCATTTTAACTAAGGTGTTCCTCCAATTTTCTGCCACCCTAATGTGTTTCGAATGAACACAGAGGCATCGTCTTTAATCTAGGAATCCTTGTGCTGTGTGGGCATATGGTTCCCGTGTTCTTCTCACTAATGCCAAGACGTGTAAAATGCCTAGTTGGTGTAAATTCACAGTCAAGATAATTTTGTGGTGCATGAGCAGTTCCTCTAGCTTTAAACACCTTTGATTTGGTATTACCCATGACTGGTTCAGATGACATACCGAACCTGTTATTTACCCAAAAGCTCTGTACTTGTTTTGTGAATTAAATAAGTTTATGAATTTCCCAACTGTGTACTTGATTTCTCTAGACCCCAAACCCAAATTGGATTTTATTTGGCAACTTATTGTTGATCAAGCGCATCACACTTGATGAATATTAGATGCAAATATCCTACAACTTGGGAAGGATAGGAGCAATGTGTCATTCCTCACCTGGATCTTAACCTTTACCCATTTCTCTTTCTTCATTTTAGGAGACTCTCTAAGTCTTTTAGACATCCCTTTTAGGCGTTAGATTCCCTGTCATTGTAGGGCAAGGGCGATGAAGGCGTTAGCCCAAGCCCATCATTAGGGGACTTGCTCAGTCCAAGTAGCACTCCCCTCTTTACTTAAAAGACTTGCCCAGTCTCTTAGGTGTGTATCCCTTATGCAGTAGAAACCCATTCATTGCAAGGGCAATGAAAGAGTTATCTAGAGCCTTTTTAGGGAGACAAGCTATGTCTCAGCATGAAATGTCTCGCCTTCAGGGAGACAAGCTATGTCTCAGCAGAAAGGCCAAGCCTTTTGGAGACAGGCTTTGTCTCTTTGTTCATAGTGTTCTCTCTTCTAGGAGACTTGCCTAGTCTCACTAACCCCCTTCTTTGTCTCATTTTTCTTCTAAGAGACATGCCTTGTCTCATTAGCACCTTCCTCTTAGAATTACTAGTTTCGGAGCCAGTCTTTTGGCATAGGAATCTGTCCTTCCATCTTTCAGAGTCAGTCCTTCAGTCTTTCGGGAGTCTGTCCTATCATCATAGGGGTTAGGATTCTGTCGAACCCCTCATCATGTCATGTGATTTTATCCGCTCTTGCAAGGTATAGGATGTTGTCCAACCCTTGTAGAATCGTGATTCTATCATTTTCCCCTGCAAAGCATAGGATGCTGTCCAACCTTTGCGGGATATCAGGAGTCTGTCATACTCTTATGATGATAGAATTCTGTCCTCTTGTGTCAAAAATATTAAAAACATCTGAAAAACCAAAAATCTCAAAAATCAAGAGTAATTAGTAGTAGTTAGGAAATCCTATCCGAACTACGGATGGCTTGATCCCTAGCTGAGGGGTACATAGGCAGCTCAGGCGTGCAGCTGGCATCCTGAGTTCAGTCACAACTTTCACAACTTTCACAACTTCACAACTTTCAAAACTTCCATAAGCTTCAAAACCTTTCAAGCCTTCCAAAACTACAAAAATTCTTCAAAATAACCTTACCAACAATTTTCAAAAGATCTTCCCATAGAGTTAGGAGTCTGTCTTAGGCGTTTGGGGTGTCTTAGAGTTAGGAGTCTGTCCTATTTGTGTTGATATGCTGAGTCTTGTCGTGTGAGTGTCCTCAGAGTTAGGAGGCCTCAAGTCGTGATCGGTTAGACACTTAGTCGATCCGATGACTAGACTAGAATGCGCTTAGATAGCCCATGGTTTTCCTTAGGACGCACAGCCTAGTCACACATAGGGTGTAGGGTCCGCTTGCATTAGTTAGGGCATATAGGGAGTCCTAAAAATTACCGTTCACTTGAACTTAAGTAATGGCGCAAGAAGCTTTAAAAACTAGTCAGGTCTAGTTGATCGAGTCTAGGATAGCGGTCCTAGAGGGTTAGGCATTGTAGTTTAGCATAGGTCACCGAACTACGTTGACTCTGATTCTTCCCGAGGCCGGGATACGTAGTGCAGCTAGGATGGATGGCCATCTTGGTCCGAGTCAAGTATCGCATTAGAGTCAAGTCTTTGTTATATTGTATGTTTTGTTGTGTTTTCTTACTTTCCTGTACAGACCTTATACCTTTAGTTGTAGTGTGCATGTGTTTGCCCATCAGAACTTAGACACCAATTAGGCATGACACTCATAACCTAGCCATTCTTAGGTGACATGTCTTTTATTTTCTTTTGTGTGTGCTTCTTATTCATCTCCGAGACATGCTGTAGACACCCCATTTTGCTCTACCTTAATCGATAAAGAAATTAGGGTTTGTTTTCCGTCGGTTTTCCAATGTCTTTCTTTCCCGCATCCGTTTGTTACATTTCTAAATATTTTTGGTCATTTCCGTCGTGTTTCGCATTTTCCCGCTAAATGTTGAGAAGGATTATTCAGAAAAATCTAAACTAGGGAGAATTTGTACCCGTTTGTGTGGGACCCGCTGGTGTGGGACCTGCTAGTGTGGGACCTGCTAGTGTGGGACCCGTTTGTGTGGGACCCGCTGATGTGGGACCCGCTTGTGTAGGGCCCGCTGATGTGGGACCCGCTTGTGCGGAACCCGCTGATGTGGGACTCACCATTAGCATGACTTAACTTTCTCTACCATTTCCACTAACTTCATTTTTCCCTTTAAAATAACACCATTATCTCCATTACCATTATATATTCCATTATCCCCACCACCATTCCCACCATTACCATTATATATTCCATTATCCCCACCACCATTCCCACCATTACCATTATATATTCCATTATTCCCACCACCATTCCCACCATTATCATTATATATTCCATTATCCCCACCACCATTCCCACCATTACCATTATATATTCCATTATTCCCACCACCATTCCCACCATTACCATTATATATTCCATTATTCCCACCACCATTCCCACAATTACCATTGTTTATTTCCATTATTCTCCACCACACCCACCATTCACATTATATATTCCATTATTCCCCACCACAATTCCCACCATTACCATTATATATTCCATTATTCTCCACCACACCCACCATTCTCATTGTTTATTTCCATTATTCTCCACCACACCCACCATTCTCATTGTTTATTTCCACCTCTCCACTAAGTTTTTCACTATATAAAGAGAGGTGATGAGAGGAGGAGAAAAAAAAAACAACACATTGTTTTTGGATAGTTTTCTCTTTCTCTCCCTCAATATCTCTCACTCTCTCACTCTCACACTATCATTATCTACTTTCTCTCCTTATTTATTTCTCCCCATCTCTCTCCCTTGTTCCATATAAAAAAAAATATAAAAGAAAATAAAACAAAGAAAAAGAGAAAGAAAGCGGAAGCGGATCAAGCGGCGGTGCGATTTTCGAATTTTTCGGCTCTCGGATTCGGCGAGGATTTCGATCACAGGTAGGTACTTAATTTTTAGATTTTTCTAGAATTATTTGGTATATTTGCATGATTTTTAGTATTTAATTGGATTTAGTTGAAAATTAAATATGTATGCTCAAAATCATGATCTCCATGAGTGTTTCGAAAATAAAATATATACTAAATGAATTCCAAAATTAATGAAATTTCGTGGGAAACTAATATGATACCAGTACATTCTACCATGAAATTTTGAGAATTTTGAGAATTTGTTTGGTATATTATTTTATGCTTTCTTTGAAATTTACCAGCTTTTGGAGGAATTGTTACTGACATCAGATAACAACTAAAATTCTTAAAAGTTTTACAGTAGTCTTCAATCTCACATTTCTAGTTACTGTAAAAGTTTCAAGTGATTTGGATCTGTTTTCATATGGGATGTAGGGTTAATTCATAATCTGGTCTGAAAATTAAAAAATCTGAAACTGATAGTAAATGGTTTCCAAAATTCATGAAAATTTCTCAGTATGTTATTTTTACTTATATCTTATTAATTTAGAAATTTCATTGAATTTAGATTCATATTTCTAGTGGTTTCTGTGTTATTTGTGCAATCTGGTCAATCAATTGTTAAATCGAAATTAAATATGAGCTTAATGTAAAAATCTGTAAAACTCTTTCCGTAAGCTACATTTCATCATATCTTGCTGCTGTAGAAATTTCAACTCATTTCGAATTCGTTTGCTACAATTTCACTTGTAAAATCACTCATATGTTTAAAATTGATAAAATTCATTGAAAATCCGAAATTAATTGAAAATCATCTGAATATTTCTAAAGAACCTTAAATCTCTGTCACACATTAACTCCTTAATCCATTGAAACAGAAATCTTAGGATCATTAGAATTCCCTGGAAAAATGGTCAGTGCATCCATAATCGTATCCCAATTGCAACCGATCTTTGACAATTTGAATACTTAAGCTATAGCATGTTGTTGGCTCCGAGGTTACTGTCCACGGAAATCCTGAGATATGCCAGGCAATAAGATGTTATAACCTAAGTATTAAATTGCGCAAGGAAAGAATGCACGATTCCCTTCCTTGGATGCTATTCTGGGCCGAAATTGGTGAACCCTAGAACCATTGGTAATCCTCAAGTGTCCATAAATCGAAAATCCAGGAAATCTGAAATTAATTAACTTCAAGAATTTGAATTGATTTGTCTCGAGTCTTCCGGAACCATTGGATTATGGTTTCCAATCTAAGAACCATTAGAGCCCAATTTAGGAACACTAGTGTTGTGTCGTGTCCTAAGTTTTAGGGAGTCCTAGAGTTAGGAGTCCAGCCTCATCACGGACGCTTGCTATGAATAGCAACCGTACCATAGGTCTAGTTACACTAGTCACCCAATCTTTTCTTAAGACAAGCCTAGTAAACTAGAATGTAGGCAAACCTGCATTAGTCTAAGGAACAACTTGCATTTAGGTAAGAATCATACAGCATCTTAGATGAAATCCTAAGATAATAAAATCCTCAACTTGAATTAAATAACTACTTTTAAAACTGTTGAAACAGTCAAATCCGTCTAAGTCGGTGTCCTAGTTGAGTTAGGCATAAGTAGCTTAGCTTAGGTGCACCGAACTACGTCGACTCTGATCCCAGTGAGGCTTGGGTACGTAGGCAGCTTGGATGTCTGACGGCATACCACCCGCGAGTCGGCACCACAACAAATTGTGGTGTTTTGTATATTAATTTTCTTGTAAATACTTAATCAAATCAGTTAGGGTTTTCCATGAAATTAGAATTCTAGGAGAACTTTCACTTAGAATGAATCCAGACAAATTAATAAATCAAGATACACATCTAGGATTCACATTGAAATTAGATTCTAGGATGCATGTCACTTAGTTCGCACATTAACATAGAGTTGAATGAGCCATTTAAAATAAATTTAAAAGAGTTAGCTTTTGGAATCGAAGACCGATTATCGGACAAGAATGGTGCATGTGGTGGATAACTCCCCATACCTTCCATTCTCGTAACCAGGTAGCGAGTCTAGATTTCTGGTTAATTATGGGTCCTAGATCCCACATCTAGGTGGCGACTCTGTCAATCTCTTTCGTGTGGAATTCGGATTGCCTTAGTGATCCCAAGTCCACAGGAAAGACGAATTCAAATCAATATTAAAATGCACACGCCAATCGCGTGGGAACGAGAGACCAAAGGAGAGCGCGCGGCGGCTCGCGCCCCACGCCCCTCTCGCGGGATCATGTCCCACAGTCTGGCGACTCTGCTGGGGATCACCTAACTTCATTAAAATTTCAAAAGATAATTCATTTGAATTTAATTTAACTGGCTCATAAAAACTCTATACTTGTTAGATTAGTTTGTCTCGTTTTATTTTCTCATCATATTTTACTCGAACTTAATTTAACAAAACCTGAAGGCATCATAGATTGCGCGAACTTATTGCACACACTTACATCACTTGCATCTAAACCCTTGCATTTCACATGCACACACGTCCTATTTTAGGAACCCGGAGTGTTATCTAGCATGGTTGACTGGGATTTCATCACCTGGTGCCTCTGTGCTAGAGAAGCATTCCACCCTTAGCCTAGTACCTTTATGGTGCGTAAACGGATCTCTTGTTCACGTACTGATACGCCGGACACTGGTACAGTATATCGAACATGGATTCGCGCTAAGGGGACTCTTGGCCTTACCCCTAGATTAACCCACACATGCATGCAGTATACGAACACATGTGCACCACATGTGTGAGCCTAGTTTAGGATATCTTACCCATTTGTGTCTAGATTAGGCCGTAGTCCATCTTCCAATGGCTACGATCGGTCCTAGGTACACAAACAAAGTCATGAGTCGAGATCCTCTCTCCACTCCGCTAGATTAGGATTAGGGTTGATGCCTTCAGGTAACACTGTTAAAATGTGCGAAGACTAAAAACTTTTCCTTTGGGGTTAGGATATAAATCCCATCATTTCCAAAGATCTCATAGGATTAGTTATTCTTGATCTACCCGTTGAAAGTAATCCTATGCAATCTCACATTTTGATCATGTGTCTATCATTCGTCTCTTGTGGGATTCGATTGTGTCTTCATTGGCGGAAATTGTGTCTCAATCATTTGATCGTGCAATCTTGATGATCCAATCTTGCCTGTACCCTTGATCTCTTCCTCCTCTAGGGGCTACCTTTTTCAAGAATATTTCTGCTAAATCCTTCAGAGTTTACTCTCATAATCCTTGAACTAAGGGCATTCCCCTCATCATTTGGATTCATTCTATTGTCCCAATTACTTGCTTAAATGTGTAATATTTTTCAGTCATTGAGAAGAAACACTCCATGAATGTCAAGCTCATATACCTCGTGTTCATTATTTCCATGACAGGGCACTAAACACCATAGCTAACCCTACTATTCCTTGGGTTCGGATCTCTTCTCGATTGCAGAGGAAATCTGTCTCCCCGCCACCTTCTCTGAGGACCCCAGCATCTCCTTCTTTCCCATCCTCATCCTCCCCAATGGCAGAAAACCAGAACAGTAGTCTTCCACCCGCTGCTATTACCGATACTCTCACCTTGATTCTCCGGCAGCTTCAAGAACTCAAAGAAGAGAACCAAGTTATCAAGGCCCAGTTTTCTGAAAAGTTGGGGCCATCGTTGTCCAAAGATAAAGGGTCCATGCACCATACAGTTACTTCAGCCGCACCTGCCCAGCCAGTGTTCATTCCTATCCCTGACAAAACTGAAGAAGATTTTGAAAAAGAGCAGTACAGCGAAGATCGCAGCAGGCCTTCTCAGTCCATGGTTGATAAAGTAGTTATGGAGAAATTAGAAAGTCTTACCAGGAAGGTTCAGGACATTCAGTTTCAGGACCAGGGTGGTTTCAATCCAAGTGACCTCACACTGTTCCCAGAAATCCGTCTCCCAGCCAATTTTCAAATGCCGGACTTTGATAAATATGATGGTGTGGGTTGTCCAATCACACATTTGCAAATGTTCACCATCATGTGTCAGCCTCAAGGCTTATCTTCTGAGCAAATGGCTCAATTGTTCCCGGTTTCCCTAACCAAGGTTGCCAGGAGGTGGTTCATGGTCTTGGACAAGACTCGTTACAGGACATGGAAGGATATCGGCGAGCAGTTCATCAGGCAATTCAAATATGATGACGGGACAGAAATCACCAGAAAGGATTTGGAAAGGACAAAGCAAGACTTGAGGGAATCCTTTCTGACCTTTGTGAAAAGATGGAGGAGAATAGCAGCTCAGATGATGGAGCGCCCTTCTGAGGAAGAGCAGGTCCAAATAATCATGAAAAATATTTCCCCCCAGCTCCAGTATCACATGTCGTTGCAGTATTATCCGGACTTCAAACACTTTATCGTGGCAGGCACCCAAATAGAGGAGGCTATGGCTCAAGGTGTGTTCAACCGAAGTAACCCGAATACCAAAGAATTCAGGAAGCCTCCATCAGCTGAAATTAATAACCTTTCCCGCTCCAAGCCTCAGCCTTCAAAACCTCAGAACCCCATGGTGATGGATTATACCCAACCTGCTGTCGCACCTCGGTCACAGGCCCAGACAGAATTTACCCCTCTCCCTCTTCCACCATCTGTGATACTCAAGGAGTGTCTAGCCTCAGGTCGCATAATCCTGCCCGACATTAGGGCTCTTCCTAATCCTTTACCAGCAAATTGGCGAACAGATCAACACTGCGAATACCATAGAAATTCTGGCCATCTCACTGATAATTGCATTGCCCTAAAATTCAGAATCCAGAGGTTGCTCGACAATAAAAGCCTTGTGTTTGAGCCAAGTCCCGTTGCTACCAATAACCCATTATCAAATCATGCAGTACTGCCGCCAGCCGTTCGCAATGCTTAAATAACTGAAGGTTCAAAGGGGCACAGGTCCGGTTGCAATGAAAAGAATCAGAAGTTGAAAGTACCATTTATGAGCCAGCTTTCGCCGAGCCTCCGAAGCTAGACAGTTGCGGCAGTTAAAGTTTTAGTCGTTTATTATTTTATTTTGAGTCAGCCATCATGGTCAGTACAATTGTTGAGTCCGGTTCTACAGTTCAAGGTTAATGCCTAGTCCAGGCAAGTTATCTTTTGATTTTCTTTTAGAGTTGTGAATCCTGAACATGTTCAGGATAGGTTGTGAGATGTAGTATTTTTTTCTTTAAATAAAATTTCAGTTCCAATAGTTCACTTGTGTCTATTTCTTAAGTGTGCTTCTGATCTTAAAATAAGACTCCCTCCTCAAATGAGGACAAAATTGACGAAACTCCACTTGAGTCACAACGATTACTTGAACAAGAGGAGGAGCGCCAATCTCAGCCTTTCAAAGATGAAATTAAAGTGGTAAACACTGGCACTGAAACCTTGATCCAGTAAATGCCGATTGAAAATACATTACCCTCTGAAGAGTGTGAAGAATTGGTAAACCCATTTTGAGGATAAAAAGATGGTCCGGTAAGCGTTACCATTAATGCCAAGAGAAAGACCCAGATAGAAGGTTCAAGAAAGAATGAAGTGAATATCATATGCTATGCAAAGGGCATGGAGTGGAAACAACTTTCATATTTCCAATCAATGACCTTGGTTCTCAAATTCATAACATGAAGCTAACAAATTCAAGATAAGAAGTTCAAGAGCAAGTATTGAAAAGTGGTCATCAGATATCAAGAGTTACAAATCCATAAATGGACGATGTCAAAGAACAAGTTTCGCTCTATGAAAGTCGAAAGCACGTATTAGAATCTTGAAAGAAGAAGATCCATTATCTCTTACCTGGAAATGCCGTCAAACTCCGAAAAAAAAAATGAAAAAAAAAATAATAATCAGTACCAGAGGGACTCTAGTAACTTAGATCGATTCCCAATCTGAACATCGGAAGGCCTCCTTTGGCTGAATAAATCCCAAAATCAGAACCCAACGTCAAAAGAATACTGGTTTGCAAACCCTTCGAGCCTAAATGAAATTTTCTTGAAAACCCATCAAACTAGGGGCATTCGCCCCGAACTACGCGAGACCTGATCCCTACACTAGGGTACGTAGGCAGCTCGGTTAAACCGAGTTCGGTCGATTCAAAAAAAAAGAAAAAAGGAAAAGAAATGTAATCGTTCTAAAAAAAAAAAGGGGACAAGTTCCTAAAGAAGAGAAGTCAATTATTCCAGAAAGAAGAAAAAAAAAGAAAAATCAATAAACTTTCGAACAATTTATCTTCAAACTAGGGGCATTCGCCCTGAACTACACACGACCTGATTCCTACCTTGGGATATGTAGGCAACCTGTTCACAGGTTCGGTCGAAATCTTTGTTGAACCTTAAGCCATTCTTTGAAAAGCCCTATCCTACCTATAAAGTCCTTCCGATGTTTAGAACTAATGATCTAGGTCCCGAAAAAAAAAAAAATGATGATGAATAAAAAAAAATGGAGTTTGAAGATCTGCTAGACTGAAAACCTGAAAGGGCGGTTTAGGCAAAATTTAAGATCATTCCCTGCTAAGTTGAAAACGCGAAAGGGCGGCTTAGGCAAAAGCTAAGGGGATAGCCTGCTGAATCGAAAACCTAGAAGGGCGGTTCAGGCAAAAGCTAAGGGGATAGCCTGCTGAATCGAAAACCTAGAAGGGCGGTTCAGGCAAAAGTTAAGGCTACCACGGTCCGCCAAGTTAAAAACCCTGAAGAGGTGACTTGGTCATGGTAAGAGAATCATTGTAAGAAGGCTACAGCCGGTATCAGGACTGAAGATCAACTGAAGTTCAAGCAAATTCAAGTGACATCCTCAAAACTGGGGGGCATTGGAGCTAAGCAATCCTAGGAGTTGTAATTAAATCATTGAGGCATTACTGTTTTAAGGAAAAAGTCCAGTGTTTACCAATTGAAAAAAATATTCCTTGAAAGGATAGACTTACCAAATAAAACGTTAACTAAGTCAGAAGCATTACTGTGTCTGTCAGTATAGTTAATCAATCGTTGTTATTCTATGTTCATTCCTTCAGAGCTCCTCAATCCTTTGAGTAGTGTCTTTTATCTAAGTTTTCTCTTTAAAAAGAGTCAATCGTCGTCCTTGTGTCCAAAATGATGCAACTGTCTCGGTGAAGGAGGCCCGGCTTCGTCAGCTCCCTGCGATTGTACCTGAAAGAGCTTGAGAATCCAGTCAAACAGCTTCATTTCAAAGATGATCAACCCAGAAGAATTCAGAAGTAGAAACATCAGAAAGCCCAGTTTCCGTAAAAAGATCATACTCCAGGAAGGCATCTTAAGCTTGGAAGAGCCTCAGATGCAATGATGATCGAGCCAATTTCTCAGAAAGATGAACCGTTAAAATTCAGAATTTCCTTCCAGTTAGTTAAATACTATCTTGGTCAAGAAATGTTTATCTAAACACCTATCAAGAGGCAAGTCCCACTTTTCCATGATTATATCCAAGAGAGCCGTTGTTCTAGATTACCAATTTCAAGTGTCTTGTTCAAGGTTTCAGTCATCCAAATCCCCAAAGACAAGACCAGCAGTCTCTTTGAGAAAAATCTTGTTGAAGTTTCATAAAAGTGTTTCTAATCCATTCTTGTTAGTAATGGTTCTTTGGTTTGCCGTTTCATCATTCGTCACGGTTTGCCGTTTCATCATTCGTCAAAGTCCTAGTTTCCGATATCTTTGTCAAGCACGATCTGTAACATCCCCGATTTCATTAAGTTCAAAAAATCAAAAATTCATCAAATCCAATCCTATGTCAAATTCAAGTTCATGAAAAATCTCTAAATTCTTCGTTGTTGAATTCATCAATCAAAGCTATCTTGTTTCTTTGAGCCTGTTTGTGAACGGTGCCTCTTTTCTCGAGTCCATTTCTAAATGGTCTCATCTTCTCCTTGAACCCGTTTGTGAACGGTGTCTCATTTTTCTGAGTCCATTTATGGTCTCATGTCCTCCTTGAGCCCGTTTGTGGACGGTGCCTTATTTCTGAAAAATCAAAAATTCATCAAATCCAATCCTATGTCAAATTCAAGTTCATGAAAAAACTCTAAATTCTTCATTGTTGAATTCATCAATCAAAGCTATCTTGTTTCTTTGAGCCCGTTTGTGAACGGTGCCTCGTTTCTCGAGTCCATTTGTGAATGGTCCCGTCTTCTCCTTGAACCCGTTTGTGAACGGTGTCTCATTTTTCTGAGTCCATTTGTGAATGATCTCATGTCCTCCTTGAGCCCGTTTGTGGACGGTGCCTTATTTCTGAAAAATCAAAAATTCATCAAATCCAATCCTACGTCAAATTCAAGTTTATGAAAAATCTCTAAATTCTTCGTTGTTGAAGCTATCTTGTTTCTTTGAGCCCGTTTGTGAACGGTGCCTCATTTCTCGAGTCCATTTATGAATGGTCTCATGTTCTCCTTGAGCCCGTTTGTGAACGGTGCCTCGTTTCTCGAGTCCATTTGTGAATGGTCTCGTCTTCTCCTTAAGCCCGTTTGTGAACGGTGCCTCGTTTCTCGAGTCCATTTGTGAATGGTCTCGTCTTCTCCTTAAGCCCGTTTGTGAACGGTGCCTCGTTTCTCGAGTCCATTTGTGAATGGTCTCGTCTTCTCCTTGAGCCCGTTTGTGAACGGTACCTCATTTTCTGAGTCCATTTGTGAATGGTCTCTTATTCTCCTTGAGCCCGTTTGTGAACGGTGCCTCGTTTCTCGAGTCCATTTGTGAATGGTCTCGTCTTCTCCTTGAGCCCGTTTGTGAACGGTACCTCATTTTCTGAGTCCATTTGTGAATGGTCTCTTATTCTCCTTGAGCCCGTTTGTGAACGGTGCCTCGTTTCTCGAGTCCATTTGTGAATGGTCTCGTCTTCTCCTTAAACCCGTTTGTGAACGGTGCCTCGTTTCTCGAGTCCATTTGTGAATGGTCTCGTCTTCTCTTTGAGCCCGTTTGTGAACGGTACCTCATTTTCTGAGTCTATTTGTGAATGGTCTCATGTTCTCCTTGAGCACGTTTGTGAACAGTGCCTCGTTTCTCGAGTCTATTTGTGAATGGTCTCGTCCTCTCCTTAAGCCCGTTTGTGAACGGTACCTCATTTTCTGAGTCCATTTGTGAATGGTCTCATGTTCTCCTTGAGCCCGTTTGTGAACGGTGCCTCGTTTCTCGAGTCCATTTGTGAATGGTCCCGTGTTCTCTTTGAGCCCGTTTGTAAACGGTACCTCATTTTCTGAGTCCATCTGTGAATGGTCTCTTATCCTCCTTGAGCCCGCTTGTGAAAGATGTCTCATTTTCTTTTAAAAACCGCTTGAGAACGATCTTTGTTCTTTCTCTTCGGAATCCATTCGAAACTGGTATCTCATTCTCTCGTTGCCCGTTTGTGAACGGCACCGCATCAGGATTTCTTATTATGTTCTAATTCTAGGATTTCATTTAGGGTCTTGCATTAGGTAGTAAATGTTTGCGTCTAGGCTCCGTTTTGTGTAGAGTCTTTTGTCGATTAAAGCTACGCAAAATGGCTCTGTCATTTTGACTTTGGTATTCGATGACTACGTCATCTCTACCAAAGAGGGGCATCTGTAGACACCCCATTTTGCTCTACCTTAATCGATAAAGAAATTAGGGTTTGTTTTCCGTCGGTTTTCCAATGTCTTTCTTTCCCGCATCCGTTTGTTACATTTCTAAATATTTTTGGTCATTTCCGTCGTGTTTCGCATTTTCCCGCTAAATGTTGAGAAGGATTATTCAGAAAAATCTAAACTAGGGAGAATTTGTACCCGTTTGTGTGGGACCCGCTGGTGTGGGACCTGCTAGTGTGGGACCTGCTAGTGTGGGACCCGTTTGTGTGGGACCCGTTTGTGTGGGACCCGCTGATGTGGGACCCGCTTGTGTAGGGCCCGCTGATGTGGGACCCGCTTGTGCGGAACCCGCTGATGTGGGACTCACCATTAGCATGACTTAACTTTCTCTACCATTTCCACTAACTTCATTTTTCCCTTTAAAATAACACCATTATCTCCATTACCATTATATATTCCATTATCCCCACCACCATTCCCACCATTACCATTATATATTCCATTATCCCCACCACCATTCCCACCATTACCATTATATATTCCATTATTCCCACCACCATTCCCACCATTATCATTATATATTCCATTATCCCCACCACCATTCCCACCATTACCATTATATATTCCATTATTCCCACCACCATTCCCACCATTACCATTATATATTCCATTATTCCCACCACCATTCCCACAATTACCATTGTTTATTTCCATTATTCTCCACCACACCCACCATTCACATTATATATTCCATTATTCCCCACCACAATTCCCACCATTACCATTATATATTCCATTATTCTCCACCACACCCACCATTCTCATTGTTTATTTCCATTATTCTCCACCACACCCACCATTCTCATTGTTTATTTCCACCTCTCCACTAAGTTTTTCACTATATAAAGAGAGGTGATGAGAGGAGGAGAAAAAAAAAACAACACATTGTTTTTGGATAGTTTTCTCTTTCTCTCCCTCAATATCTCTCACTCTCTCACTCTCACACTATCATTATCTACTTTCTCTCCTTATTTATTTCTCCCCATCTCTCTCCCTTGTTCCATATAAAAAAAAATATAAAAGAAAATAAAACAAAGAAAAAGAGAAAGAAAGCGGAAGCGGATCAAGCGGCGGTGCGATTTTCGAATTTTTCGGCTCTCGGATTCGGCGAGGATTTCGATCACAGGTAGGTACTTAATTTTTAGATTTTTCTAGAATTATTTGGTATATTTGCATGATTTTTAGTATTTAATTGGATTTAGTTGAAAATTAAATATGTATGCTCAAAATCATGATCTCCATGAGTGTTTCGAAAATAAAATATATACTAAATGAATTCCAAAATTAATGAAATTTCGTGGGAAACTAATATGATACCAGTACATTCTACCATGAAATTTTGAGAATTTTGAGAATTTGTTTGGTATATTATTTTATGCTTTCTTTGAAATTTACCAGCTTTTGGAGGAATTGTTACTGACATCAGATAACAACTAAAATTCTTAAAAGTTTTACAGTAGTCTTCAATCTCACATTTCTAGTTACTGTAAAAGTTTCAAGTGATTTGGATCTGTTTTCATATGGGATGTAGGGTTAATTCATAATCTGGTCTGAAAATTAAAAAATCTGAAACTGATAGTAAATGGTTTCCAAAATTCATGAAAATTTCTCAGTATGTTATTTTTACTTATATCTTATTAATTTAGAAATTTCATTGAATTTAGATTCATATTTCTAGTGGTTTCTGTGTTATTTGTGCAATCTGGTCAATCAATTGTTAAATCGAAATTAAATATGAGCTTAATGTAAAAATCTGTAAAACTCTTTCCGTAAGCTACATTTCATCATATCTTGCTGCTGTAGAAATTTCAACTCATTTCGAATTCGTTTGCTACAATTTCACTTGTAAAATCACTCATATGTTTAAAATTGATAAAATTCATTGAAAATCCGAAATTAATTGAAAATCATCTGAATATTTCTAAAGAACCTTAAATCTCTGTCACACATTAACTCCTTAATCCATTGAAACAGAAATCTTAGGATCATTAGAATTCCCTGGAAAAATGGTCAGTGCATCCATAATCGTATCCCAATTGCAACCGATCTTTGACAATTTGAATACTTAAGCTATAGCATGTTGTTGGCTCCGAGGTTACTGTCCACGGAAATCCTGAGATATGCCAGGCAATAAGATGTTATAACCTAAGTATTAAATTGCGCAAGGAAAGAATGCACGATTCCCTTCCTTGGATGCTATTCTGGGCCGAAATTGGTGAACCCTAGAACCATTGGTAATCCTCAAGTGTCCATAAATCGAAAATCCAGGAAATCTGAAATTAATTAACTTCAAGAATTTGAATTGATTTGTCTCGAGTCTTCCGGAACCATTGGATTATGGTTTCCAATCTAAGAACCATTAGAGCCCAATTTAGGAACACTAGTGTTGTGTCGTGTCCTAAGTTTTAGGGAGTCCTAGAGTTAGGAGTCCAGCCTCATCACGGACGCTTGCTATGAATAGCAACCGTACCATAGGTCTAGTTACACTAGTCACCCAATCTTTTCTTAAGACAAGCCTAGTAAACTAGAATGTAGGCAAACCTGCATTAGTCTAAGGAACAACTTGCATTTAGGTAAGAATCATACAGCATCTTAGATGAAATCCTAAGATAATAAAATCCTCAACTTGAATTAAATAACTACTTTTAAAACTGTTGAAACAGTCAAATCCGTCTAAGTCGGTGTCCTAGTTGAGTTAGGCATAAGTAGCTTAGCTTAGGTGCACCGAACTACGTCGACTCTGATCCCAGTGAGGCTTGGGTACGTAGGCAGCTTGGATGTCTGACGGCATACCACCCGCGAGTCGGCACCACAACAAATTGTGGTGTTTTGTATATTAATTTTCTTGTAAATACTTAATCAAATCAGTTAGGGTTTTCCATGAAATTAGAATTCTAGGAGAACTTTCACTTAGAATGAATCCAGACAAATTAATAAATCAAGATACACATCTAGGATTCACATTGAAATTAGATTCTAGGATGCATGTCACTTAGTTCGCACATTAACATAGAGTTGAATGAGCCATTTAAAATAAATTTAAAAGAGTTAGCTTTTGGAATCGAAGACCGATTATCGGACAAGAATGGTGCATGTGGTGGATAACTCCCCATACCTTCCATTCTCGTAACCAGGTAGCGAGTCTAGATTTCTGGTTAATTATGGGTCCTAGATCCCACATCTAGGTGGCGACTCTGTCAGTCTCTTTCGTGTGGAATTCGGATTGCCTTAGTGATCCCAAGTCCACAGGAAAGACGAATTCAAATCAATATTAAAATGCACACGCCAATCGCGTGGGAACGAGAGACCAAAGGAGAGCGCGCGGCGGCTCGCGCCCCACGCCCCTCTCGCGGGATCATGTCCCACACATGCATGATTAGGTAGACGTTATCTCGGGGATATTCGTTCCCATTTCACGTGATTTTTCGCCTAAAACTCTTCAAAGTTAATAATAAATGGCATAAGAGACCAGGTGCTTGCACTTGGGCGAATTGGGGGCGCCTAACCCCTTCCCCATTCGTCATCAGGCACGGACCTTTTGTATCTCTGGTTATCTGTTGCGACAGAGCACAGCATGAGATCCAGAGCCTACTTCCTTGGATGGCGACTCTTTCTTTGTTTAAGGTGCGTCTCGAATCCGGGCTAGTCCCCAAATCGAGAGGTATCTCACTTTACATCGCCGCTCATGCTGTGAGGGGCACTCTTTCGAGAGTTCCTTGGTGGGGCTCTCCTTCACGTGGATGATCCTGAGACTCGTCTGGGGGCCCGTCCCCCCGCCTCTCTCGGATCGGGGTCCACAGATTGGCGACTCTGCTGGGGAATTTTTTGAAACATTGCCTAACTCTGTAAAAATGCCATCTTAATTAATTTTGAAGAAATGTGGGTTAAAACCAAGTTAAATGGGAACTTTATCGTTAGAAATCCAGGGGCACCAAGTAGGTGCGTAAATAAAACGAGGGATTCACACACTGCACATCATATGTTGCCATATTCTTCATTCTTTATTTCTTTCATTGTTTTTTCATTATTGGCTCCAAGGGATAGATTCAATGCGTGCCCGACTGGGATGTTATTACACCCTGATGGTGCTGTTGAATCTATTTCCAAGCTATGCGCCAGCACTGCAGCCGTAAACACTCGGTGCACTTGTGTTTACAGCAGCCGATGAGCAATGAAGCATACTATGTATAACACTCGGTGCACTTGAGTTATACATATTAAGTATGTTTCATAAGCATAGTACCCGATAGATTGAGTCCGGAGCCCTACTTTGTTTTATATATTATGTATATACTTACTGACTTAGTGAAATCCAACTAGGAAGTACACGTGTTTATATAAGTATACTGCATTCATATAAGGGTCGAACATGTGTTGCTTACACATGTAAAGCTTAGAGTTAGGAGCTTTCTCCCATTTGTAGACTAGGGTAGCTCATTTTACATGGCTACAACACGGTCCTAGTACACTCATCAGTCTATCTTGAGTCGAGACTTCCTTGACTCCGCTAGATTAGGTTTAGGGTTGATGCCCCTGGTTAGGATATATGTATATGTGTATATACCTATATATACTGATTATGTATATTAGGGTTCTCCTCAGTTAGAGTTCCTTATTTATTTCAATCGGTGGTACCCATTCCTTACTCAGATCTAGATCTAGTCAGTGGCTTTTGATTGCCATTACCTTGGCCATGATTTGTCCGTTGATCTGCTGAATATAGGAGTTGCTCCGTTGTCATACATTCTCATTTGCAGTCAGTCATTCATTAGATTATCTTTTTCTTGTGACCACGTTTCGTTTACCGATTGTGAGCTTATCCTATTACTGTCAGTTGAGTAGAAGTATTCGTACTGAGAGTCTTGTACTACCATTCTTTCCATTTACATACCCTTTGGTTGAGCTGTGGGAATCCTTCGTATAGCTGTTATGCTGTCGGATTTTATCCAGAACATTTTTTAGCATGACCGCTATTTCTTAGAGTTAGGAAAACCCTGAGTTCACCTTACTTTCTTGTCTAGCGTCGTTATGCTGCCGGATTTTGTCCAGAGCATTTCGAGCATTACCGCCATTTCTTAGAGCTAGGAAAATCATGAGTTTACCTTACTTTGACTTTCTTGTCTAGCGTCGTTATGCTGCAGGATTTTATCCATAACACTTTGAGCAAAACCGCTGTTTCTTAAAAACCATGAGTTTACCTTATCTTGACGCTCTTGTCTAGCCGTTATGCTGCTAAATTTGTCGCAAAATATTTTTAAGCATGGCTGCTATTCTTTAGAGTCAGTCTACCTTGTTTCGATTCTCATGTATAGCCTCGATTGGCTTAAAACCCATTTCTAGTGAAAACTTCTGGTTTGATCAGTTGTATTTGCATCCCCCTTGGGTTTCACTAGGTTAGTGGCCTGTACAGGTCGTTCTCGTGGTCACAAATTTTTTTTATTTTTTTTACTACCCTTTGGTTATGTATCCATTCTTTGGTTGTATCGTAAATTCAGCTTATGTATATATTACTCAGTAGGATTAGATCCTTACTTGTCTACTCGTGGTGTCTTAGATCTGATTGATGGCTTGTCTGCTGTCTTTATAACCATGGTCTATCATTTTTCATCATATCGATCGAATAGTTGTTGGTATCCATCATCAGATTTAGATCTGGTCTATGACCTACTTCTGTCATTCTGTGGCCATGGTCTACCTTTCTGATTTGCTGATCATCCTTGATCAGTGATGAAAAATTCTGTGTCATCAATTGTATCCTTCCCATGCGATGAATCTTTAAATTTATCCTTGTCATTTATTTATACCAGGTTATCTTCATTTTTTAATAATCTTACCCTATCTCTATGTTAGGTTTAACCATGTCAAATAATGTATTGAAGGATTGGATTAGTGAGGCTACCAAAGCTCTCCCGCGTGAGTGTGAAAGGAGCATGGTTGATCGATTTATAAGCACATTCAATCATTTGAGCGTATCCGACGTGAATTGGAAATTTCTCCAAGCAGCTGCAAAATTCTGGGATCACACCCTTCATGTTTTTCGATTTGGTCCTTTCGAATTCTGTCCAATCTTTGAAGATTGGTGCGCCCTGTTAGAAATCCCATCTGAAGGACTTTGGATTCGACCCTCAAGCATGGACTCCCATTCCCTCTTCTGTGGACTATTCAAAAATGATACTGTTGATGCTCTACCTTGTTTCAAGGGCACATACGTGGAAGTTTATGATCTCATTAAACTTTTTTCAAAGAGCATTGACCCTGCTAACTCTCATTTTCAGACTTGTCGGTGTAATGCCTTAATCTTTGGAGTCCTTGCGCGTCATGTCATTCGCGGAGACTCCCGTGCCGCCCCGTTAGCTCTGCTTGGTGTAGTAGACCAAATTAACAAAGGAAGGAATCCTGTTCCTATTATGCTGGCAGAAACCTTTTCTGGACTAGACCGGATTGACCATCAAAAGGTTCAGAATAGTTTCTATGGGTGTGCTAAATTGTTATACGTATGGCTTTGTGAAAAACTCACTATCCTCCAGCCAAAAAGCCGCGATAAGTACACCTTGAAAAATTCCCCATCTTGGCAACCAATGGCCAACCAACCGCAATCCATTGATGAGTGGTGTAATTGGTTACAGCACGTGGAGAAGGATCAATTTCACTGGGTGAGTCATTCATGCTTACACGTTATCACTAGCACCTACCCGCATCCATTTGTGTATCTTATGGGTTTGGAAAAGTCAACCTTTTATGCTCCCACTCGTTTGCTTTACCAGATCACGGGAAATCCATGTCCTCCCGGATTTGTAGCCCCTCCTCCTTGCGAAAAGCTTACTCCCGATCTCATAAAGTCTATTGTAGCTGCTTGGGGAAACAAGGTGACATATAAGAGATTTGCTCTATCATCTAAAATCCAACGGAAGGAGTTACCAGAAGAGCCTGCGGGAAAGAGAGCTCGGCTCACGGAGCATTGAGGACCTTTTCCATACAATTGTCATACGATTGTCATTTTCATACAATTGTCATTTTAATTTCAAATTTCATTATACTCACTGGGTTTCATTTACTTGTAATTAAAAGTGACATGTTTTATCAATCGTAACCGCTGTTTGATTTGTGATCAATGAAAATGTGTTCTTTTCTATTTCTCTCGTCTCGAATTTGTGTGAAGTATTCCATCTCAATTATCAAATGTGCAATCTAACTTATTAACCTCCATTCAGGAGTCTTAACTGGACATCATCGCTCCCAAGAAAGTCAATTCCAAATCGGTCTGGTCCCGTCAGTCTTTAGATTCCAGGCTGAGTAGATATTCTTCTTCCCCAGAATCCTTAACTTCTCCTGCGCCGCTTCTCCTTGGTCTTCCAGAAATTCTTTCGCCCATTCCACTTGCATCTGAATCAATGGAAGGGACCGGAAACAACAGTCCCGATACGAATGAGATGATGAAGGCTATCCTTCTTCAGTTGAGTTCCATGAAGGATGATATAGCCCTCCTGAAAAATGATCGTCTTTCTACCTCTAAAGACCCGGCCCATCAGCAGCCTCCAGTTTTAGCTTCCGTCCCTCTTGTTTCTCCCAGGCAGCTGTATTGCCTGAATTCGAAGACTTTGATGAGGGCCAATACGCAGAAGAGAACTGTCTTCCTAACCTGGGAAATCCTGATAAGGCACAGGGATTGGCTGATCAAATTGAGAAGCTGACCCGGGATATGGAAACCATGAAGTGCCAAGGTCCCAAGAAGTTGGATATGTCTGAATTCATGACAGCTCCAGGGGTCGTACTTCCGCCCAAGTTCAAAATGCCAGACTTTGACAAATACGACGGAATGGGGTGCTCTCGTAGCCATCTCAAGTCTGTCATTCCTTTGTTGCAGCAGCACGGCTTGTCCCCAGAACAGATTGCTCTGGTGTTCCCTAGAACGTTAACCGGTACAGCCAAGAAGTGGTTTCTGCATCTGAAGCCAGAAGAAATCAGGACCCTTGAAGGTGTATCTAATAAGTTTGTCCAGCAATTCTCCATGGAAGAGAGGATTGACGTCACAAAGAGGGACCTAAAATCGCTGAAGCAAGGACCCAATGAGACATTTACTTCCTTCATTCGGCGATGGAGGAGAAAGGCAGCACAAATGACTCACAAGTTACCAGATGAAGATCTTATCAAGATTGCGGTCAAGAATCTTTCCCCCTTTTACTTTCCTCATATGTCAATCCAGTACTTCAATGACTTTGATCACTTGATCAAGACCGGGACCAGAATCGAAGACATATTGGCTAAGGGCGGCCTGAGAACTAGGACCTCTTCCTCAGATGTCAGAGAGGGAAAAAGGCCTATGGCGCCTCTGAAGGAAGTTAGCAATGTGAATGCTGCTCGTCCAGTTAGGAGAGAAGGTCCCGAAGGAGGTCGTCAGGAGAGAAATGAGCCCAGACAATTCACTCCTTTACCCTATTCCCTATCTGTAGCTCTCAAAAAGCTGTTGAGGGACAAGAGGATCACTCTGCTAGAACCCCGGGAAGCCCCAAATCCTCTCCCGAAATATTGGAGAAAGGATCAGTACTGTGAATATCACCAGAGCGTTGGGCATTTGACTGACAGATGCATGGCACTAAAGCATAAGATCCAGAATAAGATTGAGGCAAAAGAAATCGCGGTGGAAGCTCTTCCTAATGTCACCAGGAATCCATTGCCAACGCATGCTATGCCTCCTCCGAATGTCTATACTATTCTTACAGAAGAGGTTGTCCTGGATCATTCCCGTATATGCGCCGTTATTTCTGATGAGCCGTATATCTTGAGATGGGAATCCGATGATGAGGAAGTTAAATGCGAAGAGCCTTATGTCTTATCCTCTACGCAGGAAGTTGGGGAATCCTCTGAATGTCCTTATGTCCTCAGATTCGAGGGGGAGGAAGAGAAAAGCGAAGTCCCATATGTCCTTAAGCTTGAGGATGAGGATTTGCTACTTTTGAACGATCCCTGTGATGAAGTTCGCCATGTTACCCGTGGTGGACGTGTCTTTAAGCCTCCTGAGTTGAGAGCAAAGAATCCTGCTGAGATTGCCAGAGCAGTTGAAAACCAGAATCAGAGGTTGAGTCCTGAAGAAGATGAAGACATTTTGTTGAAGCAGCTTAGGAAGACTTAGGCGAATGTTTCTATCTGGGGTCTGTTGATGTCGTCGCCTAAGCACCATCAAGTCATACTTCGCGAACTGAATGCGGCACAGGTGTCCGTTGATATAACCCCTGATGAGCTGGTTGGCCTCGTATCTATGGCCAGATCAGCTATGACCGTGTCCTTTTCTGATGAAGATCTGACTCCAGAAGGTAAGAATCATACAAAATCTCTCAGAATCACCGTTGTGTGCAATAAGAAGAAAGTACCGGAGGTTTTGGTTGATAACGGGTCAGCCCTGAATGTGTGTCCTTTGAGCACCGCTACTGCCTTGGGGTTTGGGCCCAATGACTATATTCCGTCAGAGCAGGGGATACTGGCTTACGATGGGACCAGAAGAGACGTCATCGGAACTCTAGTCACCGAAATTGAGATTGGAGGTGAAATGTTTGACGTAGAATTCCAAGTTCTAGATATCAAGACCTCATTCTTTCTCCTTCTCGGCCGACCTTGCCTTCACAAAGTCAGAGTGGTTCCTTCCACTGTCCATCAAAAGCTCAAGTTCATCAAGAATAACAGAATTATCACAATTAGAGGGGATCCAGAACCAGAGGTTGGACAGATTTCCCAAGAGCAGATTGATTCAAGTACCATAGATGTCAGTCTGACTGGGTTTTCGCTCGAAGTTTCAACCATTACTATGGAAGAAGCTATGAGCGAAGAAATTCTATTTATGTCCAGTGCAAATGCGTAGGTAGCACGAATAATGCGCAAATATGGGTATATTCCTGGAGCTGGTCTAGGGAGAAATCTGCAAGGTTTAACTGAGTGGCCGGAGCTGAAGGTTGCGAACAATCTGTTTGGGTTAGGATATGAACCCACCCGAAAGGAGATCAGGGAAAGGAAGCAATACATGCTGAAGTGGGCAGAGCTACGTCGTCAGGGCCTAGAGCTGCCTATGGGACCGTTCAGTCTGTTGATGAATGGTAGGTACAGGAAAGAACGAGCTGATCGTCCGTTCTGTGGTTTCCCCGAGCCGTGGTTTGATGAGTCTGGGAAAGAGCTGCCAGGTTTTGAAATCTTTTTCGCTGATGAATTGCCGGATGAGTACTTCCATGGGCAGATTACAGCTGTCCAAAAACAGGAATCTGATTGGGCGGAGAACTTAGAGCCGCGCCTTCTAGACTCCCTCTTCGAGGTTGAGGCACCGGTCATTGCCATGATCGGAGAAGATGCGCACATCCTGAACCCTAAGGGCCAAATTACCCCAGCTGAGGTACCCCTTGATAACTGGACCTTTCAGGTCATTCCTCATTTGGTTCTTCAGTATGGTCATGGTCCTCCAAAAGAGTCTAAAGTTTCTAAATATGTGTCTGTTTCCGAGTCGAATATAAAGTCTGTTATTTCTAACAATTCTTTGGATGCAGGTACCTTAGGAAGCTTAGACATTCCTAGTGTAGACGGCGAGTCCTCCTGTATAGATGCTGTCTATAAAGATGAGTCCGTTATAGAATATACCACATATACCACAAAGTCTATACATAGTCCAGTTGAGTTAGGTGTCAACATTTCAGTTGGCGATACAAACATTTCTTTTGAGCATACTGTAAAGCCTGCTGTGGGCCAATTGATCAACGATGTAATTTTTGATTCTATGAATGAAATAAAGGACTCGTTTCAGTATCTTCCTGTCTCTATTTCTGCTTCTCAAATTGATAAAACTAATAACAATGATCAAAACTCCCCCTCTTATGAGGATGCCGATGAAACTCCCTCTGAGATCAAACACATGATTACTCAGGAGGAGCAGCGTCGAGCTAAACCACTTGAAGAAGAAATTGAAACCGTCAACATAGGGGATGAAACCTTAATCCGGGAAATACGGATTGGCAAAACGTTATCCCCGGAGGAGCGTGACGAATTAATCACTTTGCTTAAAGAATACAAAGAAGTTTTTGCTTGGTCCTATGATGACATGTCGGGATTAAGCGAAGACATCGTCCAACATCGTCTTCCTCTAATCCCAGGTGCCAAGCCCAAAAAGCAAAAACTTTGAAAATTAAAACCAGAATGGGAATTGAAAGTCCGTGATGAAGTCAAAAAGCTATTAGGTGTGGGCTTCATTCAAGTGGTTGAATACCCAGAATGGCTGGCTAACATAGTACCGGTGCCCAAGAAAGACGGAAAAGTCAGAATGTGCGTGGATTTCAGAGATTTGAACAAGGCGAGTCCCAAGGATGACTTTCCTTTGCCGAACATTGATCTCCTGGTGGACAATACAGCTGGTCATGCTTCGTTATCCTTTATGGATGGGTTTTCCGGATATAATCAGATCAAGATGGCCCCTGAGGACATGATAAAAACTGCGTTCACCCCTCCATGGGGAACGTATTGCTACAGAGTGATGCCATTTGGGCTGAAGAATGCTGGGGTAACCTATCAGAGGGCGGCTACCACCTTATTGCATGACATGATTCACAAAGAGGTCGAAGTTTACGTCGATGACATGATTGTTAAATCCAAGACTCGACCAGAGCATGCCGTGGTCCTGAGGAAGTTTTTTGAAAGGATACAGAAGTATAAGCTTCGTTTGAACCCAAGCAAGTGTGTATTCGGGGTCACATCAGGGAAGTTGTTGGGATTCATGGTCAGCGAAAGAGGGATCGAGGTAGATCCTCAAAAGATCAAAGCAATCCAAGAGATGGAGCCACCGAGGACCGAAAAGCAGATCCGTGGTTTTCTGGGAAAGGTTCAGTACCTAAGAAGGTTCATAAATCAGTTGACAATGACGTGTGAACCCATCTTCAAGCTGCTGAAGAAAAATTCTCCGAAGAAGTGGAATGATGAGTGTCAGGAAGCATTTGAGAAAGTCAAGCAATGTCTAACTTTGCCTCCTGTCTTGTCACCAGTTATTCCGGACCAGCCACTGTTGCTGTACCTATCTGTCACTGACACAGCTATGGGTTGCATGTTAGCCCAGCAAGACCCTGAGTCGAAGAAAGAAAAGCCCATTTACTACATCAGCAAGAAGATGCTAGAGTACGAAATGAAATATTATATTTTGGAAAAGACTTGTCTGGCGTTGGTTTGGGCAACTCAGAGGCTTAGGCATTACCTGTTATCGAACAAGGTTCTCTTACTCTCACGGATGGATCCGTTGAAATACTTGTTCGAAAAGCCCGCCCTCACT
The DNA here is from genome assembly GCF_043159265.1 of Tasmannia lanceolata. Taxonomy (NCBI): domain Eukaryota; kingdom Viridiplantae; phylum Streptophyta; class Magnoliopsida; order Canellales; family Winteraceae; genus Tasmannia; species Tasmannia lanceolata. The sequence goes on along the minus strand of NW_027518714.1, from coordinate 30,550,743 downwards.
GGGAGAACATCCAGATGGTTGCTGCTATTGTCTGAATTCGATATTGCCTATGTGACCCAGAAATCAGTAAAAGGGCGTGTGATAGCTGAGCAGTTGGCTGAAGCGCCTGTAGATGAGAATGCAGTTCTGACGGCAGATTTTCCTGACGAAGAGATCATGGCTGTAGAAGATGAGGTCCAGAGCACCAGATGGTTGATGTATTTTGATGGTGCTGTGAACAACCGAGGTCAAGGGGTTGGGGCAGTGTTGATATCTCCGAAGAAAGAGTACATCCCCGTATCCATCAAATTGCAGTTCAAGTGTACCAACAATAAGGCTGAATATGAGGCTTGCATTGCTGGTCTCGAAGCAGCCTTGGCTTTGCATATTCAAGAGATAGATGTTTTCGGGGATTCAATCTTGATCATTTGTCAGATCAATGGTCAATGGAAAACAAAAGAGGATAGATTGATCCCATATCACGCATATCTAGATTCTCTGGTCAAGAGATTCAAGAATGTTACCTTCACTCATCTGTCGAGGACAAGAAATCATTTCGCGGACGCTTTGGCTACACTAGCCTCAATGCTAGATATCTCTGCATCAATGGAAGTTCAGCCTCTAGCAGTGCGGTTACAATGGGCTCTAGCGCATGTGAACGCTATAGAGATAGCAGCCCGATGTCCAGATGGAAAGCCCTGGTACATTGATATAAAGAATCTCATTTTAGGCCAAGGGCACCCCCCTGAAGCGTCAGGAAAAGAGCGGAGGTCTCTCCAGAAGTTGGCGGCTAACTTCATTATCTGCGGCAATGAGCTCTTCAGGAGGTCATTTGATGGAATCCAGCTTCTTTGTGTAGATGAAGATCGAGCAGCTAATCTCATAGAGCAGACGCATGAAGGAGTCTGTGGGCCTCACATGAACGGGAAGATGCTATCGAGAAAGATCCTGAGACTTGGGTACTACTGGCCGACCATGGAGGCTGACTGCTTTGCATTCGTGAAGAAGTGTCATAAATGTCAGGTTTATGCCAACCTCATTCATGTGCCGCCTTCTGAGTTACATTCTCTGACTTCGCCGTGGCCGTTTTCAGTCTGGGGAATCGATATTATTGGAAAGGTGTTTCCGAAATCTTCAAGTGGGTATGAGTACATCCTACTAGCCATCGATTACTTCACTAAGTGAATCGAAGCCGCATCCTTCGCATCGCTGACTTCAGCCTCAGTTGCCAAATTCATTCGGACGAATATCATCTGCAGATATGGGGTACCGCATGAGCTGATCTCAGACAATGGATCGTACTTCAAGAAAGAAGTGGTACACTTATGTGAGGAGTTCAAGATCAAGCATCACAAGTCCTCACCATACAGGCCCTAGACAAATGGAGCCGTCGAAGCTGCAAACAAGAACATCAAAACCATCATCAGCAAGATGACAGAGACGTACAGGGACTGGTCAAATAAGCTACCATATGCTTTGTGGGCTTACAAAACGTCGATCAGGGCCTCTACGGGAGCTACGCCATATTCACTAGTGTGTGGGATGGAAGCGGTCCTACCAGTTGAGCTGAGAATTCCTTCGTTAAGGGTAATGATGGATGCTAGTTTGCCAGAATCAGAATGGGCAAGGGCCCGGTATCAGGAGTTGCAGATGATTGATGAGAAGAGGCTCAGAGCTCTGTATCATGTCCAGGGATATCAGCGTGGAATTGAGAAAGCCTTTAACAAGAAGGTGAAGATCAGAGATCTCCAGAAAGGTGACCTCATTTTGAAATCCTGTAGGGCACCGGTCCATGATCCTCGAGGGAAGTTCAGACCAAACTGGTCGGGTCCTTACATTGTCGATGAAGTCCTGCCTGGAAAAGCCGTCAGACTCCTTGATCAAAATGGTGAAAAACTAACAGAACCCACAAACCTTGATCAGCTTAAAAAATATTATGCCTAAGACATCAGGAGGCCGTCCTTGGTCAATCTGAGTTTCAAATCCAAAAATCCAAATGACAAAAAAAAAGAGAAAAGTCAAAGACCGTTTGCAAACCCTTTGAGCCAATAAGTGAAATCAAAATTTCTTTGTCATCCTCGAACTAGGGGTATCTTTTATGATTTGCGTCATAAAAGATACAAACCTGAACTACGTCATGACCTGATCCCTTTCCACAGGGTACGTAGGCAACCTGACAAAGTCGGGTTCAGTCAAATATTTCAAAGCTGTTGAAAAGAAAAAAAAAAGAAAAAAAAAAGAGAGAGAACTTTAAAAAAGAAAGAAAAGAAAAAAAAGAAGTCAAATCAAAACAATCTCAACTTAAAGACTCTAATGGGCGAACTACGCGGATCTGATCCTCACTCTTTGGAGGTACGTAGGCTATCTGGAAGGGTCCAGATTCGGTCCAGTCAATGCAAACACCCTGATCCAATTCCTTCGAACCCTAACCCACCTAGAAGTCCTCCTGGTGTGATAAGGCAAAGGTTTGTAGAAAAACAGAAAAATAAATAAATATAATAATGGAGTCTTAGACCCGCTAGACTGAAAACCCGAAAAGGGCGGTCTAGGCAAAAGTTAGGGTCATTCACCCGCTAAGGTGAAAACCCGAAAGGGCAGCTTAGGCAAAAATTAGGGTGCAGAGCCTGCTGGATGGAAAACCTGCAAGGGCAAGCAGTCCAGGCAAAAATTAAGGCAAGCGGTCCGCTAGATTGAAAACCCAAAAGGGCAGTCTGGTCATGGCAGTGACTTCTCGTTAAGGACTAAATTTCATAAGCTAGCAAGACTTTCATACCTGTATCGACCTCACTTCAAGGTCTGAATAGTGCCGGCAAGGCGTCCTTTGATATTCCTCTAAGCTAGGGGTTAAAACCGAGCAATCCAAAGGGTATAATAACCATGACTAAATCCCAGAAAGAGGCGGAATCACCTTAAAACGCGGTATTCAAAGAATTCCCAGAGTGGTAAGCTGTACCATCTTAAAACACTTATCAAATTAAGAAGCAGATTCAGTCTCTCCTGAAAGTCAGTCTTGAAATTCGGTTGTGTACTCACCAAAAGTCCTTTGTCAAGCAGTTGTCAAGGTCATTCTTTGTCAAGTCAAAGTCATGTACTCAGTCGAGTCAGGTGTGTCCCAAAACGACCTGTTTGGTCCAGTATCCTTTCAAACGCTGGGGTAACAGGTACCAGAAAATGAAGTCGTATCTCCAGAAGGCGAAATGACCTATACATGGTCTAGAAGCGCGGCAAGCTCTCAGGCCCATTTGAAATTCCTGCAACAGGCAGGGGGTTGAAGATATGTCAAGCAGAATCAGTTTGCTTGGAAGTTGAAAACCATTGTAACCTGAAATTCTGACAGCTAGTAGAAAATTGAAAGTGTTTCAGGCAGAATCAGTCTCTTGTGCATTTTGAAAGCCTTTGAGGCCCGGAGCCCTGCTATTGGCATAAAAGTGGTAAACCTTTCATCAAGAGTCAGTCTCTTGTACCTTCAAAATCTTTGTAACCCAAATTTCATGAAAGAAAGCTTGAATCCGTTCGAGTTTTGTTAAGGCTCCTGAATTGGAAGCAAAATTATACTAGGGGCATCTTTTATGTCCTGATGAAAGTCAAACCATAAAAGATACCTAGCTTGGATTGATGGTTGAGATAGCAGTTTTAACGAATCAGGATTTGAGAAGCTTGAACGCATTTTTTTTAAATCAAAAATCTCAATTTAGGAATGATCATGATGCTGTCTAATCATTCCGCTTTGTCGATCTGTCAAGATGCTGTCTTCTCAGATCCTAATTTAGGTTTGATCATGATGACTGTTTAATCACTCCGCTTTGTCGATCTGTCAAGATGCTATCTTTTCAGATCCTAGAATGGTTTGATCATGATGATTGTCTAATCATTCCGCTTTGTCGATCTGTCAAGATGCTGTCTTCTCAGATCCTAATTTAGGAGTGATCATGATGCTGTCTAATCATTCCATGTTGTTGATCTGTCAAGATGCCGTCTTCTCAGATCCTAATTTAGGAATGATCATGATGCTGTCTAATCATTCCGCTTTATCGATCTGTCAAGATGCTGTCTTCTCAGATCCTAATTTAGGAGTGATTATGATGCTGTCTAATCATTCCGTTTTGTTGATCTATCAAGATACTGTCTTCTCAGATCCTAATTTAGGTTTAATCATGATGACTGTCTAATCATTCCGCTTTGTTGATCTGTCAAGATGCTGTCTTCTCAGATCCTAATTTTGGAGTGATCATGATGCTGTCTAATCATTCCATGTTGTTGATCTGTCAAGATGCCGTCTTCTCACATCCTAATTTAGGAGTGATCATGATGCTGTCTAATCATTCCGTTTTGTTGATCTGTCAAGATGTTGTCTTCTCAAATCCTAATTTAGGAGGGATCATGATGCTGTCTAATCATTCCATTTTGTTGATCTGTCAAGATGCTGTCTTCTCAGATCCTAATTTAGGAATGATCATGATGCTGTCTAATCATTCCGCTTTGTTGATCTGTCAAGATACTGTCTTCTCAGATTCCTAATTTAGGTTTGATCATGATGGCTGTCTAATCATTCCATTCTGCATTTGTGAGAGTCTGTCTCACTCCCCCTTGAGATTCTGTCTCATTATTTCATCACCATCTCAATTTTCTGTTCAAGAATCTGTCTTGTCAATTCATCTTATCATTCATTCTCGATGAAAATCTGTCTCGTCGATCCAACTCGTCGCCCCCTTGCATCCCTTCCGTTTTGAAACCTTGGGCCAGTCAAAATGTGTTGTCTGCTCGGCTTTGGCTTCGTGCGACAAGCGCACTCTGCCAAAGAGGGCATCTGTAGACACCCCATTTTGACCGGATCCTAAAGTCCCCAAAATTGAATAAAATTCCCAAATTCCGAGTCCCAAGATGTCCCGAAATTAATTCCTGAAGGACTGGGCTCAAAGTGAGAAGAAGACGCGAGTTTCGAGCATCTTATTGTGCGTATTTGTGGGTACAAGCTCCCCAAGTGATTGTTGGTGTTCTCAAGAATCCCCCTGCAAAATTTCAGGGCAATCGGGCGAAAAATGAAGAATAAGACAGGCGAAGTATGTGCGATAATCAAAGCTGGGTTGTGGTAGGGTGAATTATCAAAGCATGGTTGTGTGGATATCACCCTCCTTTTTCCAAAAAAGACAAGATATTTTGTTTGGTAAAATGGTGATTTGCCATCCTTGGAGGGGCGATTTTGGAATTCCAACAATACTTAGGGTGTAAGCAAACCCTAATGGCCCTTGGATCAAATCAAGGGGTTAGATCATTTGAACAGAAAAGAATTTGCCCCCCAAACCCGGCCCCCCTTTTTTTTGTTAAAAATTGTCAAAAAATGCACTAGGTGGCGGTTGTCCAAGGAGGATGGGGGGGTAAAAATTTTCATTTTCCTTCTTATATACCATCGGATTAGAGTTAGAGAAGGAGGGGAGGGCTCATTTTCGTTGAAAGAAAAACAGAGAGAGAGAAGCAGAGAAAAAAAAGAAAAAGGCAAAAAAGGGCCACCCTCCTCCTCCATCTCCTCCGGCCGAGCCCCCTCACCGACCACCACCAAGCCCCTCTCCATCCAACCCTTTCCCATCCACACCCTTTCCACCGTTTTCTGCATTTCTGCAGAACCAAAACCCTCCATTCCACCATTTTTCCCCGGCCAAACCACCTCCCTCTCCGTCGGCAAAAACCCATTCTCACCTTCATCTCCATCTCTGCCACCTCCCCTCAAAACCCATTTTTCGTTTTCCATCGAAACCACCAAGCCCATCCCATTCCACCGCCACCAACCACCCTCCTCCATCTTACCCATCTCCTTGGTTCCTAGATCTAAAACCCATTTCATTTTGATTTTCCCCATTTTCTACCAACAAACCCATTTCATTTTCATCCCAACCGCCACCATCTCCGACCACCTCCATCTTCTTCAACCCCCATTAAACCCTCTGTCAAAACCCCCATTAAAAACCCATTTCTCCTCCACCATTACAGCCGCCATCGCCAGCCTAAACCCATTTTTGAAAAACCACCTCCACCATCCGACCCACCGCCACCTCCACTCCCACCTTGAACCCAACCATCTCAACCACCGTAGGTGCTCCAACACCAGCCGGAATCCGGCAAGCTCGCCCCATCTCCGGTGAGCCATTTCTGACTCTCCCTCCCTGCAACTCCAAGCAGACCCTAAAAATCTGAAGTCTTCTCACGCAGAGAGAGAGAGAGAGAGAGAGAGAGAGGAGAAGCTCTCCATCTTCTCCGGTGACATTGCTGAGGCTCCGGCCGATTTTCATCCTTTGGCCGCGATCTTTTTTTCGAGTTCCTTTCTCATCATATCTAAGGGGATAATTAGGATTTTTGGCACAAAAAAAAAGGGGGGAAAGAAAAGGGGGTTGTGGTGAAATTCCAAGGGTGGTCCCTAGTACGGCAACTATGAGGAGTGAAAATTAATTAGGTTTCTAACAAGTTTTAATCTTTTGAAAACTCAAACCTAAATTGGAAGTTAAGAGATCAAAATGAAATTCAAGCACACAAGTTAAATCTAGAGGTGCAATGCAAAATAAAGAGCTAGAGTTCAAGAGAGAGTGCACCCGAGATTTAAAGTGGTTCGGTCCTCAAAAAGCGAGGCCTACTCCACTCCACCAACAAAGACCCGTTGATGGCTTCACTAAGTGATCTTCTTAACTTCGGCGAAGATCGGTGCCGATTATAAATTCCGATCACCTTTAACCTAGGTGGCAATCTTCACCACGGAGAGTGGGCTACGCTTCTCCGAACACTCGCCCGAATACAATTTCTTGAATAAGAAAGAAAGAACAAAAATCCCTCACAAGGGTTTACAACTTTGTAGAAGATGTACAAATATAGCCTAAAGATCCAAATCCTAATCTTAGAGGATGAGAGGCATAATCAAGTTTGATTCACTCTTTGGATGTTCAAATGAAGTTTAAGAGTGTTAGGATTGATAATTTGGAAGTTTAGAATACGCATATATATATAGGAAAAACCAAATATGACCGTTCAATGGCATTGTGGTAATTTCCAGAAAAATTCCCAACGGCTATTTTTCCGACCGTTGTAGTGTTCTCGGAGTTCCGAGAAAAAATCTCGGAGTTCCAGGAATACACACAGAAGTTGGAAAAAGTCTACTGGACCATTTCTCGGAGTTCCGAGAAGCCTATGAAGAGCAGATTTTCACTTCTGTTTTTAGGCTTCTAACTTAACACCAAATTGGGATTGCTATGAGGGTTCCAAGGTGTTGGAACTCCACAAAGACAATCTCTTATATATTTAGGGTGTGTGTGATTAACTTAATTATGCCTTTCAAAATCCTAAACTAGGATTGGATCTTAATACAATCTAATATAACTTGATCTTCAATGGATTCTTCAAGTCTTCATTTGTCTTGGACTTCGTTGTCTTTGGCCTTCATGATGTGGTCCAATGAGAGCTTCTTGGCCTCAATCCAAGCAATGTTGTCTTAGCACCAATGTGATCTACAACTTAGACAATCAAACACATTAGTGATCATAAATCACTTGTGTATTGGAATCATCAAAATAAGATGGGAATGCCAAGGTGGGAACCATTGGGCTTACAATCTCCCCCTTTTTGATGATGACAAGCACAAGAGATTTTCAAATAAAAAGCACATATTTTCCTTACACTAGAATTCTCTCCCCCTTTGGCATCAATAAAAAAGATTGGGGTAAAAGAGAAACAAAGGGATGAAATATTCAATTTTAAAGCTCCCTCTTTTTCAAGGAAAAAGACAAACCTAGAACTCCCCCTATTTAGAATTTTTATTCAATATAAGAGGGGATATTTAATTAATTTTGAAAAAGATATTCAATTTTAGAGCAAGCCCCTAATCTAAGCACATATGATGAAAATCATATGGGGGCTTTGGGAACCCAAGATTTCTTGGTTCCAACACTTTCCCTAATCTTAGATGCACATTGGAATTGGTAATGACCATTTATTCCACAATAATGGCATCTAACATGAGGGTTAGATATGCTAGTCCTATCATATGCATGTTTAGGCCTTTGACTAGTCTTCTTTAAGATTATGTCAATAATTTTGTCACCATTTAAGAATCCATGGAGACATAATCTTAATCTTTCATTTTCATTGTGAAGATGGGTTATTTGATTTAGAAAATCATTAAATTCATTTTCATAAGATTTGAAAGAGCTTGCCATAGCTTGGAGTTTTGCAATTTGGCAAGTTTTCTCATCCAAACAACCCTTAAGAGTTTCAATCTCAAGTTTAAAATTTTCAAGTTGTGCTTGAGATTTAGAAGAAGATTCGTTTTTCAAAAAATTAAGTTCATTTTCTAATTTTGAAATGGATTTCTTTTGAACTTTATTTTTTGAAATTTGAGAGTGCAAGGTTGAGCACAATTCATCATATGATATTTTTTCACTATCACTATTAGATGAATAACATGAGGGGTTAGAGTCTACCTCATCTTCATGGGTGAGTGCCATGAAGCAAAGATCATCTTTCTTTTCTTCCCCTTCACTTGAACTCTTTCCTGAGGTGCTAGTAGCATCCCATCCGGCGGCAAGAGCCTTATGTTTCTTCCATTCCTTCTTTCCCTTGTACTTTGAGGAAGATGACTTGAGAAGTGGACAATCCGGTCTTTTGTGTCCTGCCTTCTTGCAATTATAGCACCTTATTCCTCCTTCTACTTCACTTTCTTCTTTCTTCTTCGTTTTATCCTTTTTATGTTTCTTTCTCCATAAGCTTTTAAATTTTCTTAAAGTTTCTTCTTCATCGCTATCCGCCTCGCTAGAGGATGATGAGTTTGCTTTGAAGGCTTTTAGAGCTAGAGATCGACTCTCTTTCTCTTTCTCTTTTGGCATCTTCTCCTCTTGTCGGCTAGTGAGGAGCATCTCATGGGTGATGAGAGATCCTACAAGCTCCTCCATGGTTAGCGTCTTGAGATTCTTTGATTTTTGTATGGCGGTTACCTTTGGATCCCAATATGGAGGAAGAGACCTAAGCAACTTACTCACAAGCTCATCAGTAGGATAAGATTTACCAAGATTTACTAATTCATTAGAAATTTTAGAAAAACGGGTATACATTTCGGAAATGCTTTCGTTTTGATCCATTCTAAACTTTTCATATTTGCTCTTTAACAAGTTTATTTTGGAATCCTTAACTTGAGATGTTCCCTCATGGGTAACGGCAAGTGTATCCCAAATAACCTTGGCGGAATCAAAAAGAGCAACTCGATTAAACTCCTCCGTAGATAAGGCGCAAAACAAAGAATTTATAGCTTTGTAATTTAAATTTGCATGCCTTTTTTCTACGACATTCCATTCTTCAAATGGTTTGGAAGGCAACATGTATCCATTTTCAACAATGTGCCAAAGTTCCACATCTATCGAAAGGAGATAGATGCGCATCCTTGTCTTCCAATGTCCATAGTTGGACCCATTAAAGAAGGGAGGTCTAGTTGTGGAATGGCCCTTCGGAAGTCCGGTTCCATTTCTATCCGCCATTTCACAATTAGAAAGTTGCCAAAGATCTTATAATCTTTCCCTTGTTTGAAAACTTTAAAGAAACATTTACCAAAGATTTAAAAAAAAGAAAATCTTTTAAGAGCCTTTGCTCTGATACCAAGTGAAATTCCAAGGGTGGTCCCTAGTACGGCAACTATGAGGAGTGAAAATTAATTAGGTTTCTAACAAGTTTTAATCTTTTGAAAACTCAAACCTAAATTGGAAGTTAAGAGATCAAAATGAAATTCAAGCACACAAGTTAAATCTAGAGGTGCAATGCAAAATAAAGAGCAAGAGTTCAAGAGAGAGTGCACCCGAGATTTAAAGTGGTTCGGTCCTCAAAACGCGAGGCCTACTCCACTCCACCAACAAAGACCCGTTGATGGCTTCACTAAGTGATCTTCTTAACTTCGGCGAAGATCGGTGCCGATTATAAATTCCGATCACCTTTAACCTTGGTGGCAATCTTCACCACGGAGAGTGGGCTACGCTTCTCCGAACACTCGCCCGAATACAATTTCTTGAATAAGAAAGAAAGAACAAAAATCCCTCACAAGGGTTTACAACTTTGTAGAAGATGTACAAATATAGCCTAAAGATCCAAATCCTAATCTTAGAGGATGAGAGGCATAATCAAATTTGATTCACTCTTTGGATGTTCAAATGAAGTTTAAGAGTGTTAGGATTGATAATTTGGAAGTTTAGAATACTCATATATATATAGGAAAAACCAAATATGACCGTTCAATGGCATTGTGGTAATTTTCAGAAAAATTCCCAACGGCTATTTTTCCGACCGTTGTAGTGTTCTCGAAGTTCCGAGAAAAAATCTCGGAGTTCCGAGAAAAAATCTCGGAGTTCCGAGAAAAAATCTCGGAGTTCCAGGAATACACACAGAAGTTGGAAAAAGTCTACTGGACCATTTCTCGGAGTTCCGAGAATTTCTCTCGGACTTCCGAGAAGCCTATGAAGATCAGATTTTCACTTCTGTTTTTAGGCTTCTAACTTAACACCAAGTTGGGATTGCTATGAGGGTTCCAAGGTGTTGGAACTCCACAAAGACAATCTCTTATATATTTAGGGTGTGTGTGATTAACTTAATTATGCCTTTCAAAATCCTAAACTAGGATTGGATCTTAATACAATCTAATATAACTTGATCTTCAATGGATTCTTCAAGTCTTCATTTGTCTTGGACTTCGTTGTCTTTGGCCTTCATGATGTGGTCCAATGAGAGCTTCTTGACCTCAATCCAAGCAATGTTGTCTTAGCACCAATGTGATCTACAACTTAGACAATCAAACACATTAGTGATCATAAATCACTTGTGTATTGGAATCATCAAAATAAGATGGGAATGCCAAGGTGGGAACCATTGGGCTAAGATGTGGTTTTAGGGTATGTGAAGTGGAATAAAGGAGGAGGGGTTTTCATTTGGAAGAAAATCTAACAGGGAGAACAAGAGGAGGAGAAAGAGGCTTCATCCGTAGCCCGCTCAGTTACTGTAAGAAGAAGGTTTTAAAGGGGTAAACAAATCATCTCATTTTTTTATATATTTTATTTTATTCTTATTTTTATTTTTATTTTTTCTCTTCATTGATTGTTCATTTGATATCTCTTTGCTCTGATATATATGCGATGGCTAGTATAGTCCTCTGTGAGCTTTCTTTCTTGAAAATCCGATTTAGTTGCCATTATCAATGATGTTTTTTTTTTCTTTCTATAAAAAGATTTTCATGGGAAGCCATCGTTTGGTGATTTGTGGAATTAGTGTGGGGATTTTTGCTAATGTGATTTGCTAAAAAGAAGAGAAACTCAAATTACGAATAAAAGGATTTGATAAATTTGATTTTTCTTTAATTCTTGGCCATGGAATTTGGACCCCAAATGGGAAAACCAGGTCGGAATCTTGTCACCGATTACATCCCACCTTCAGTTTCAATGTTGTTTGAAAGGGTAGTAACAAAAGTTGTCCATTCTTCTCATTTTGCTTTGGGTTAGTGGTATATGATGATGTGTGTTCAGGTGTTGTATATTTACAATTTTTTGAATTCGCTTATAATATGAGTTTCAATTGGAGTCCTTGTGGCTTACATTTGAGATGAGATCAGGTCGCATTTTAACTAAGGTGTTCCTCCAATTTTCTGCCACCCTAATGTGTTTCGAATGAACACAGAGGCATCGTCTTTAATCTAGGAATCCTTGTGCTGTGTGGGCATATGGTTCCCGTGTTCTTCTCACTAATGCCAAGACGTGTAAAATGCCTAGTTGGTGTAAATTCACAGTCAAGATAATTTTGTGGTGCATGAGCAATTCCTCTTGCTTTAAACACCTTTAATTTGGTATTACCCATGACTGGTTCAGATGACATACCGAACCTGTTATTTACCCAAAAGCTCTGTACTTGTTTTGTGAATTAAATAGGTTTCTGAATTTCCCAACTGTGTACTTGATTTCTCTAGACCCCAAACCCAAATTGGATTTTATTTGGCAACTTATTGTTGATCAAGCGCATCACACTTGATGAATATTAGATGCAAATATCCTACAACTTGGGAAGGATAGGAGTAATGTGTCATTCCTCACCTGGATCTTAACCTTTACCCATTTCTCTTTCTTCATTTTAGGAGACTCTCTAAGTCTTTTAGACATCCCTTTTAGGCGTTAGATTCCCTGTCATTGCAAGGCAAGGGCGATGAAGGCGTTAGCCCAAGCTCATCATTAGGGGACTTGCTCAGTCCAAGTAGCACTCCCCTCTTTACTTAAAAGACTTGCCCAGTCTCTTAGGTGTGTATCCCTTGTGCATTAGAAACCCATTCATTGCAAGGGCAATGAAAGAGTTATCTAGAGCCTTTTTAGGGAGACAAGTCATGTCTTAGCATGAAATGTCTCGCCTTCAGGGAGACAAGCTATGTCTCAGCAGAAAGGCCAAGCCTATTGGAGACAGGCTTTGTCTCTTTGTTCATAGTGTTCTCTCTTCTAGGAGACTTGCCTAGTCTCACTAACCCCCTTCTTTGTCTCATTTTTCTTCTAAGAGACATGCCTTGTCTCATTAGCACCTCCCTCTTAGAATTACTAGTTTCGGAGCCAGTCTTTTGGCATAGGAATCTGTCCTTCCATCTTTCAGAGTCGGTCTTCAGCATAAGAGTCAGTCCTTCAGTCTTTCGGGAGTCTGTCCTATCATCATAGGGGTTAGGATTCTGTCGAACCCCTCATCATGTCATGTGATTTTATCTGCTCTTGCAAGGTATAGGATGTTGTCCAACCCTTAAAGAATCGTGATTCTGTCATTTTCCCCCGCAAAGCATAGGATGATGTCCAACCTTTGCGGGATATCAGGAGTCTGTCATACTCTTAGGATGATAGAATTCTGTCCTCTTGTGTCAAAAACATTAAAAACATCTGAAAAACCAAAAATCTCAAAAATCAAGAGTCATTAGTAGTAGTTAGGAAATCTTGTCCGAACTACGGATGGCTTGATCCCTAGCTGAGGGGTACGTAGGCAGCTCAGGCGTGCAGCTGGCATCCTGAGTTCAGTCACAACTTTCACAACTTTCACAACTTCACAACTTCCAAAACTTCTGTAAGCCCAAGGGTCTATTCTCCAATCTTGTTTTGATGATTCTAAACGTAATTGATTGTGTTTTTGAATACTAATCAATTTGTTTTGAAGTGTTGTGTTTAAGATAGGATTGATCATTGAAGAAACCAACACTCAACTTGGTCATGCTTGAAGATGTACCAAACAAGAGTCAAAGGAGCTAAGTGGAGCTCACATCATCACTCAAGCAAGCATCCAAAGATGGAAGATCAATTGAAGACCAAAGCTAAAGAGGAATTGAAGGTTCATAGGTATAATTGTACATCCCTTCTCTTTAGATTTTCAAGTCAAGGCAAAACGTTTTCAATGTGTTTTCAAATTGTTTTTCAAAGAACACTTAAGAACTTAAAATGGATTAGTGAATGGTTATGTGGTGGACCAACATGTTGGGACCCTCATAAACATTCCAAAATAATCATAGGAGTTGAGTTCCAAAAGCTAAAAATCAAACAAGCAATAAAAATAAAAAACTGCAGATTTTTAGGCTTCTCGGAACTCCGAGATTTTTCTCGGAGCTCCGAGCTCGGAACTCCAAGAGTTCCCTCGGAACTCCGAGAAATGGTCCAGTAGAAAAATTCCATTTTCTGGCCGTTCTCTCGGAACTCCGAGAATATTTCTCGGAACTCCGAGATTTCTCGGAACTCCGAGAATATTTCTCGGAACTCCGAGATTTCTCGGAACTCCGAGATTTCTCGGAACTCCGAGAACCTTGCGACAGCTCAAAATATAGCCGTTGGGATTTGAATTAATTTGTGAAAATTGATATCTACACCCCCCAAACGGTCATATTCTTTGGAGAGGCTATATATACAATATATAGAGGATTCATTTTACCTCTCTTGATCATTTGAAAACATCCTTGAGCATCAAAGAAAACTTGCAATCCATTTGTGCTTGATATTTTGTTTTCTTCCCAAACTTGCCTTGCACTTGCAAACTTATTGAGTTGGGATACTTAGAGCCATCACTTGCAATCTTTGTTGAAGAGCAATCAAGGAACTACAAAGGGCATCAAGCTTTCAAGAAGAAGCCAAGCTATCAAATCTTCCATATCTTGTATAGGTGGCTAGGGCATTCCGTTTTTAATTCCCTAGAGAGCAACCGCTTAGAACTCGGCGGAGAAGGAGAGTCTTTGTAAAGGTGTAAGGGCATCCTTGTTTAATATCCCTTGGAATTGTAACCGCCTCAGAGCCGGGCATCGTGGAGGTCTCCAATAGTGGAATTCCTCAAGTGCGACCTTGAGTAGAGTGGAGTAGGCCGTTGGCCGAACCACTATATATCGGTGTGTCATTTCTTACTCTTGCATTTCCATTATTGTTTTTGGTTTGGCATTTCATTTTGTTTTCAATTATATTTGCACTAACCAAATATTTAATTAAGTGAAGCAAATTCCAATTAGGGTTCATAGGTAATTTTCAAAAGGGCTAATTTAGTGTTAAAATCAATTCACCCCCCCCTCTTGAATATTTCAACTTCCATAAGCTTCAAAACCTTTCAAGCCTTCCAAAACTACAAAAATTCTTCAAAATAACCTTACCAACAATTTTCAAAAGATCTTCCCATAGAGTTAGGAGTCTGTCCTAGGCGTTTGGGGTGTCTTAGAGTTAGGAGTCTGTCCTATTTGTGTTGATATGCTGAGTCTTGTCGTGTGAGTGTCCTCAGAGTTAGGAGGCCTCAAGTCGTGATCGGTTAGACACTTAGTCGATCCGATGGCTAGACTAGAATGCGCTTAGATAGCCCATGGTTTTTCTTAGGACGCACAGCCTAGTCACACATAGGGTGTAGGGTCCGCTTGCATTAGTTAGGGCATATATGGAGTCCTAAAATTTACCGTTCACTTGAAATTAAGTAATGGCGCAAGAAGCTTTAAAAACTAGTCAGGTCTAGTTGATCGAGTCTAGGATAGCGGTCCTAGAGGGTTAGGCATTGTAGTTTAGCATAGGTCGCCGAACTAGGTTGACTCTGATTCTTCCCGAGGCCGGGATACGTAGTGCAGCTAGGATGGATGGCCATCTTGGTCCGAGTCAAGTATCGCATTAAAGTCAAGTCTTTGTTATATTGTATGTTTTGCTGTGTTTTCTTACTTTCCTGTACAGACCTTATACCTTTAGTTGTAGTGTGCATGTGTTTGCCCATCAGAACTTAGACACCAACTAGGCATGACACTCATAACCTAGCCATTCTTAGGTGACATGTCTTTTATTTTCTTTTGTGTGTGCTTCTTATTCATCTCCGAGACATGCATGATTAGGTAGACGTTATCTCGGGGATATTCGTTCCCATTTCACGTGATTTTTTGCCCAAAACTCTTCAAAGTTAATAATAAATGGCATAAGAGACCAGGTGCTTGCACTTGGGCGAATTGGGGGCGCCTAACCCCTTCCCCATTCGTCATCAGGCACGGACCTTTTGTATCTCTAGTTATCTGTTGCGACAGAGCACAGCATGGGATCTAGAGCCTACTTCCTTGGATGGCGACTCTTTCTTTGTTTAAGGTGCGTCTCGAATCCGGGCTAGTCCCCGAATCGAGAGGTATCTCACTTTACATCGCCGCTCATGCTGTGAGGGGCACTCTTTCGAGAGTTCCTTGGTGGGGCTCTTCTTCACGTGGATGATCCTGAGACTCGTCTGGGGGCCCATCCCTCCGCCTCTCTCGGATCGGGGTCCACACCAGTGTTGCGGGGGTCGGATACCTCCGCCCGTCGAAGTACTAGGTCGCCGGGCTTTACTGTGCGCTTTCTTACTCGGGCGTTGTAGTATCATGCCACCCTTTGCTGGTAGGAGGCGGTTCAGAGGAGGGTTTGCTCTCATTTTTCAAGCATGAGATCGAGAGTGTTCCGAAGGAGTTCAGAATTTCCTTGTTCGTCAAAGTTCTCCGTGCGGAAGCTGGGGAGGCCGATTTCCAACGGGATGACTGCTTCGGCCCCGAAAATTAAACTAAAAGGGGACTCCCCCGTCGTGGTCCGTGGCCTCGTCCGGTAAGCCCAGAGGACTCTAGGGAGTGCCTCCACCCAGTTCTTTCCAGCTTCTCCTAGTCGCTTCTTGAAGCTTTGGAGCAAGATTCTGTTAGTTTTACCTCCACCTGCCCGTTGGCTTGAGCGTGTGCTACGGAGGCGAAACGGTGCTCGATGCTTAGGCTATCGTAGAATCTGCCGAATTCAGCACTTGCGAACTGGGGTCCGTTGTTTGTTACAAGTATCGTTGGAATGCCGAAGCGGTAGACCACGTCATGATAGAAAAACTTCTCCGTTGCTTTTGAATTGGGCTTTGCCACGACTTTAACTTCGATCCACTTGGTGAAGTAGTACGATGGCAACGTACAACATCGTGTGCCCCCCGGAGGTTTTTGGGAATGGCCCGAGCAGGTCGATGCCCCACATGGCGAAAGGCAGGGGCCCTGCCATCGCGATGTATGGTGTGGTCGGTTGACGGGGGGTAGTTGCGTACCTTTGGCATGGGCTGCATTTCTTGACGAACTCCTTGGCATCCCTGAGGATCGTAGGCCAAAAGTAGCCATGCCTTACGATTTTTTGAGCTAGAGTCCTGCTGCCTCCGTGGTCTCCGCAGATTCCTTCATGTACTTCTCGTAGCGCGTAATCCGATTCGGAGGGTACCAAGCATCGGAGATACAGCCATGTGTATGACCGTTTGTAGAGCCTGGGTCCGTGGACCACGTAGTGGGCGGCTCTTGCGGTTAGGCGTCGGGCTTCCAGCTTGTCTTCGGGCAGTATCCTGTCTTTCAGGTATCGCATGATGGGGTCCATCTAGTTTGGTCCTGGCTGAATTTCCAAGACTGGTACCTCATTGATGCTGGGTTGGGACAGTATCTCTGTGAGCACGCTGCCGAAGTCATGGGTTTCCTTGGAGGCCATTTTTGACAATGCATCTGCTCGGTTGTTCATGTCTCGCGGTACCTGGAGGATCTCAACTTTCCCCATTCTCTGCAGTTTTTCTTTTACCTTCTGGAGGTATCTCTTCATTCTGAGGCTTTTGGCCTCGTATGTCCCGTTTACTTGGTTAACGACGAGCTGGGAATCGCTATAGACTTTTAGCTCTCCTGCGCCAAGCTCCGCGGCAAGGCTTATTCCTGCCAGTAAGGCATCGTATTCAGCCTCGTTGTTGGAGGCTTTGAAGTCTAGCCGGAGGGCGTATTCTAGTGTGAATCCTTTGGGGCCGTGGAGGACCACTCCAGCCCCGTGCCCCGTTTTACCTGCGGAGCCGTCAACGTGCAGGGTCCAGTGAATCTCGTCGCTCTGTTCCGCCGAGCCTGGCCTTAGGTCTTCGCGAGCCGTCTGTTCGGTGGGGCCCTGTCATTTTCCATTATTGAAGGTTCCGTGGCGGGGGCTGTAGATTCCACTATAAAGTCGGCGAGGGCCTGGGATTTGATGGCTGGCCTTGGTCGGACCTGTATCTCGAACTCTACCAACTCGACGGCCCAGCTCACCATCCTTCCCGAGGTCTCCGGTTTTTGGAGAATTCTCCTCAGGGGCTGGTCAGTCAGAAGCACTATGGAGTGGGCCTGGAAGTAGGGGCGGAGCTTCCAGGCGGCGCTGACGACTGCGAGGGCAAATTTCTCTATGTTTAGGTATCAGACCTCCACACCGTGGAGAGTCTTGCTCACATAGTACACCGGGTGTTCCTTTTTGTCGCTTTGCTTGGCCAATACCGCACTTACCACCGTGGGGCTGATGGCCAGATATAAAAATAGTTCTTCCCCTGGCTCAGGTTTGGCTAGTACGAGCGGTGTCTGAAGGTATTGTTTCAAGGCGTCGAAGGCGTCCTGGCAGGCCGGGGTCCACTCGAACTCTCGTATGTTCCTTAGCTGTTTGAAGAAGGGCTGGCATTTCTCAGCCGACTTGAGCATGAAACGGCCGAGGGCGGTGATTCGTCCTGCATGCCTCTGCACCTCTACCACTGTTGTCGGGGGCTCCATGTCCAATATGGCCTGGATCTTTTCGGGGTTGGCCTCGGTACCTCTCTGGCTAACCATGAAACCTAAGAACTTCCCGGAAGTCACTCCGAAGGAGCATTTTGCGGGGTTCAGCTTCATCCGGGCCCGTCGCAGCGTGTCAAAGGTTTCTTGAAGGTCGGAGATGTGCTTGGAGGCTTCCAAGCTTTTCACCAGCATGTCGTCGACATATACCTCCACGTTCCTTCCGATTTGTGCCCGGAAGAGCTTGTTTACGAGCCGCTGGTAGGTAGCGCCTGCATTTTTTAACCCGAAGGGCATAACGGTGTAACAGTAGACTCTCTGATCGGTAATAAACGCTGTTTTTGGGATGTCTGGTTCATGCATCTTCACCTGATTGCAGCCCGAGAAGGCATCCAAGAAGGTGAGGAGTTCGTGCCCTGATGTGGCGTCGATGAGCTGGTCTATGCGCGGGAGGGGGTACGGGTCCTTTGGGCAGGCCCGGTTTAGGTCTGTGAAGTCTATACAGGCCCGCCAGCCCTCCACTAGCTTTTTTTACCATGACCACATTCGACAGCCACTCGGGGTACCAGATTTCTCCGATAAATCCGGCTTGTAGCAGTTTCTCCACTTTGGCTTTTATGTGAGCTTGTCGTTCTACCGCGAAGTTCCTCTTTTTCTGTCGGACGGGTTTGACGATGGGATTCACGTTTAATCTGTGAACGGCCAACTCCTTAGGTATCCCGGGCATGTCCTTAGCGGACCATGCGAACATGTATTTGTTGGCTCTGAGGAAATTGATCATTTGGTCTCGCAAGGTGCCTTTCAGCAGGGAACTGATCTGGACTTGTCTCTCCGGCTGATCTTGGGCTATGGGATGGAGTCTAGCTCCTCGGCGGGCTCTCCTCTGATCGTACGGGCCCGTTGCCGGGGGTCTTCACTACCGATCGTGAAGTTTTCGGCCGGGGCGTTGGTTCCTCTTAGGCTCGCTGCGTAGCACTGGCGTGCTATCATCTGCTGCCCCCGGACCTCCCCTACTCTGGTTGGAGTGGGGAATTTCATCTTGAGGTGGGGGGTGGAGACTACTGCTCCCAAGTCTCTTAGAGCAGGGCGCCCAATGATGGCGCTGTAAGTGAAAGGTATATCCACAACCATGAAGGTGGTCAGGATGGTCTTTTGGAGGGGGTACGTCCCAAAGTTCACGGGTAAGTCGATTTTGCCATTGACCCGTACCGACGCCCCGGAGAACCCGTAGATAGAATACTCTGCGGGTCCTAGCCTCTCTTGCCAAGTTTCATTTCTTCGAAGGTTCTGAGGTGTAATACATTGACGGAGCTTCCTGTGTCAACCAGAATCTTTCCTATGTCGAAGTCGGCGACGACTAGCCTGACGACCAGTGCATCGTCGTGCGGGACTTGTAGTCCGTCGAGGTCTTCGTGGGAGAAAGTGATGATCTGGTCTTCATGGACAGGATCCATCCGAGCCTTTTTGGAAGGCATTTCCATGGAAAACACCCGCTCTGCATACGCCCGCCGACCGGCTGTCGTCGGCCCTCCCGCCGCCGGCCTACCCGTGATGATATTGATTTTTCCTATAATGATAGGCGGCTGGCTGTTTGCGGGCCTACGGTTGTTCGGGGGGCTCTTCTTTCCTGGGGCACTGGTGGCGGCGTGTGTCGTGTCTGCTGCGGGATCGACGTCTGTTTCGGGAGCGATGCCTGCTCGGGGATCGGTGTCGGCTTGTGGATCGGTGACGGCTGCTGGACCGGCGCCTACTGTGTGACTGACGCCTACCTCTGGGCTCGTCGGGTGGATGTTAGACCTCGCGCAAGTTTTTGCCAGGGCTCCTGACATATTGATTTAGGTGCCCTTCCTCGGCCAGTTTTTCCAGCTGGAGGCGGAGGTGGAAACAATGGTCAGTTTCGTGGCCGTGGTCCCCGTGGAATTCGCAGAACTTTTTGGCGGACCGCTTCTTTGGGTCTGTGGCCATTCTCTTGGGGGGGTCAGGAGACCCTGATCTCTGATAGCTAGCAGGACATGGGAGAGGGGAACCTTTAGTGGGGCGCTTCCCAGTCTCTCGAAGACGGGAACGGGGTTCCGGCTCACCTGTTTTTCCTCGGCCCGTGGCCTCATGATCCTTCGGCCGTCGTTGCTTTTTATTTCATCGGGGCCGGCCTGGCCCTGTTCTCGGGCGCAGGCTTCTTCTGCTCGTACGAACTTGTCAGCCTTTGATTCTAGTTCCTGCAGGTCCCGTGGTGGCTTGAGGGTAAGATGCAGCTTGAGATTCGGGTCGGTGGTGGCATGCTTCAGTGTGGCGACCGCTATTTGGACGTCCATGTTAGAAAGCTGGGCCAATTCGGCGTTGAATTTTAACATGAAGTCTCTTAGGGTCTCGTTTCTTCCTTGTCGGAGGGCTAAGAGGGCGTCCGCTGGATCGTGGCGGAAGCGGTTGTTGGCGAACCTAGCACTGAACTTCCTTCCGAATTCGTGGAAGGATGCGATGGAGTCGGGCTCCAATCTCATGTACCAGTCGTTAGCGGTCTTTCTTAGCAGGGAGGCAAAGGCTCTGCACATAAATCCGTCCTACGCGCCTCGGAGCGTCATTACCCTTTTGAAAGTTTGGAGGAACTAAGGGGGTCCGTGCTTCCATCGTACAGACCGAAATGGGAGAGGTCTATTCTTGCTTCTGCTGGGGTTTTTAAGACCTCCGAGGTGAACGGGGATGCCGTTTCCCTCTCCCATTCGTCGAGGATGCCGTGGGCGTAGGGTTTTTTCATTTTCAATTTTACTTCTCGGATTTGCCTTTGCAGGTCGGCTATTGGATCCATGCTCGGGCGTTATGCTGAGGTTGCTACCTGCTCCGCCCGGGCTAGGGGTGGTCCCTGGAAACGAGCAGCCCGGGCAGGGGGAGCGCGGCTTAGCGTAGCTTGCTTACCGTCGTCTTGCAAGTGTCCCCTAGCTGTGGGGGGCAAAGGGCTATTTGCCGATGGGGACGGCGTCCGGCGGAGCGGTGCTCGTCTGCGCCGGGGATGAAGTTCCTCCGGCCGTTCTTCGTCACCTTCGTCGTAGGCTTCCGTCTGGGCCTGCGTTATCAGGGGCCTTCCTGGGGTGGATGGCTCCGGCGGAGGCAAGCATTGGAGTAGTTCTCGGCAGAGTTCGTTGAACATTTCTATCGTGGGGACCATCTGCGGTGTGCTGGAGGAGGGCTGGTGTCGGCCCGGTGAGTTGGGCTCCCGGGAGCTTGAGGTGTGGGTTTGCGCGCATTGAGCCTGGCTCATGGTCATTACCCCTATTTCTTGCTGTTGGGTGTGGTTTCTCATCGCCATAAGGCGTTCAGTACTCGACGAGTCCCACGGATGGCGCCAATATGATGGCGTCTGAATCCGGGTCTGCGATCGCGCGGTCGGTAGAGGGCCTCTGCGGGGTCTGCAATCAGAAACAAAGGGGGTCAGGGGGTCAGGGGTGGGTCCCGGACGACCACTTCGACACCCAAGTCAGATCCTTCGACCAATCAATATAAAGGACAGCGAAAACAGGAAGGGGTTTGATCGAGGTTACTAGGACCAAAGGCGCGGGTTCTTTTCTGGGTGCGGGGGTGAATGGGTTGGAGGGGACTAGCAGGGAGAGTAGGATTAAGTTCATTTTCTCCTCTGTTGTTGCCTCATCTCTTTTTCCGGTTGTTATGCGGGAGCTTGAGGAAAGGATGTCTTTCCTCAAAAAAAAAACCCCTTTTTCTCTTCTTCCCTTCCCTCCCCTTTTAAAGGGAGGCGCGCGGGCCTTTTCATCATTATGGAGAGAAAACCTTCCTTTGCAGGATTGGACCGTTCCCCTGCTCCGCCGGCGCGCGTGGATTTGCCGAATATTTCCTTCCATAACTTGTGATGATGAGGCCTGGACGGCGAGAGCACGACACGTGTCATAATCGTATGGTCTTGTCGTTTCCCAACGCCTTTCTTCATGATGGTTAGGCTTTATTTGTGCATGGACGACACGTGGCGATATCTGAGGGCAACACCGTATTTGTGTTCCATCACCTAGTTTTGGATTTTTAGAACCGATTGATCCAAAACTGAATATTGAACTAAAAAATAAACATAATTTTGAGTACAATAATCAGTTTAAGACTCAGAGTTATTCCTCAATTATTCTCTTTAAAGTTACCCAACGGACTTTCTTATCAAAAAATTTTAAAAAAGTTGTTTATTGTAAATTAAGTAACATGATGTAATTATTAGAAACACTTTTAAAAGGTTATTTAATTTACATTAAGGTAGGTAAGATCAGGGATTTATTAGAAATATATTTTAAAAATTCAAAATTTTGTCTGAAACACAATTCTTTGTTCGCTATAATTTTTACAGTTTAGACAATTAAAAATTGGCCACACTTGGATTGCAGGAAAACAGTTTCTTAAAAAATAATTTCTTGAACATAGATCTCTGACCCTCGTTCCCATACACATCTCCGGCCGGTATCTAGCAGCACGATTTAGAGGGAAATGAAATGGCTATACTTTATTTAGAGAGATATCCTAATAAATTAAATGCCTCTCTAAATACTTTACAAACACTGGTTTAAGTTATCTTTTAAAAAAAAAAAATTAATGTGTAATCAAACATTTGAAAATCAGGAAACAATGGAAAACATTTTCCTTTCCAAACTTTTCCAAAAGGTTCCTAAAATCCAAACAGAGCCTAAAGATTGTCAATATTCTCTTAGAGCATCAGGTGAATTACGTCGCCGAAAAAGGATTCGGCTACTGATGGGGTGTGAAAACACCAGCCTCTCACAGGCCGCCACCTGTCCCAGAGTAGGTGAGCTGCAGCCTCTCACAGGCCGCCACCTGTCTCAGAGTAGGTGAGCTGCAGCCTCTCACAGGCCGCCACCTGTCTTGGACACCTGTCCAGGACACCTCACCAGATTTTCCCTATAAATAGGGGATCAAAGCTCAGACCTTTTGAATTTAACTCAATATTAGGCCTTTTGAAAATTATCTATAAACCCTAATTGGAATTTTTCTTCACTTAAATAAATATTTGGTTAGTGCAAATATAATTGAAAGAACAAAGTGAAATGCCAAACCAAAAACAATAATGGAAATGCAAGAGTGAGAAATTGACACACCGATATATAGTGGTTCGGCCAACGGCCTACTCCACTCTACTCAAGGTCGCACTTGAGGGATTCCACTATAGGAGACCTCCACGATGCCCGGCTCCGAGGCGGTTACAAATCCAAGGGATATTAAACAAGGATGCCCTTACACCTTTACAAAGACTCTCCTTCTCCGCCGAGTTCTAAGCGGTTGCTCTCTAGGGAATTAAAAAGGGAATGCCCTAGCCACCTACACTAGATTTGAAAGAGAATAGCTTGGCTTCTTCTTGAAAGCTTGATGCTCTTTGTAGACCCTTGATTGCTCTTCAAAGATGGTGATTTGCAAGTGAAAGCACTACTATATCCAAACTCAAAAGATTCACAAGTGAAAGGCAAGTTTGGGATGAAAAACAAAAACTCAAGCTAAAATGGATTGCAAATGTTTTTGATGCTTAAGGATGTTTTTCAAAGATCAAGAGAGAGTGAAAAACTTCTCTACATGTTGTATATATAACCACACCAAAGAATATGACCGTTTGGGGGTGGACATATCAAAAACCAACAATTAATTTGAATCCCAACGGCTATTTTTTAGTCTGTCGCGAGGTTCTCGGAGTTCCGAGAACCATTCTCGGAGTTCCGAGAATTCTCGGAGTTTCGAGAAATATTCTCGGAGTTCCGAGACAACGGCCAGAAGAAATAAAATTTCTACTGGACCATTTCTCGGAGTTCCGAGAAATTGTCTCGGAGTTCCGAGAAAGTGTCCAGATGCTACTGGACCTTTTATCGGAGTTCCGAGGGAACTCTCGGAGTTCCGAGCTCGGAGCTCCGAGAAAAATTCTCGGAGTTCCGAGAAGCCTAAAAATCCGCACTTTTTGATTTTTATTGCAAATTTGATTTTTAGCTTTTGGAACTCAACTCCTATGGTTATTTTGGAATGTTTATGAGGGTCCCAACATGTTGGTCCACCACATAACCATTCACTAATGCATTTTAAGTTCTTAAGTGTTCTTTGAAAAACAAGTTGAAAACACTTTGCCTTGACTTGGAAATCTAAAGAGAAAGGATGTACAATGATACCTATGCAATCTTCAACTTCTCTTTAGTCTTGGTCTTCAATTGATCTTCCATCTTGTGTATGCTTTGCTTGAGAGATGAGGTGAGCTTCACTTAGCTCCTTTGACTCTTGTATGGGATATCTCCAAGCATGACCATGTTGTGTGTTGGTTTCTTCAATGATCAATCCTATCTTAAACACAACACTTCAAAGCAAATTGATTAGTATTCAAAAACACAATCAATTATGTTTAGAATCATCAAAACAAGATAGAAGAGTAGACCCTTGGGCTTACAATCTCCCCCTTTTTGATGATGACAAACAAAATTGATTATGAGGTGTGTGTGGAGTGACATAGTAGGCAAGTGAATACTAGAACTCCCCCTCAATATATGCACACATATAAATGATACAAGTTATAAGCAAGTGGTGCATATAGTCAATTGAATAGATAATCAATTTCAAACTTCTCCCCCTTTTGTCATCGACAGAAAGGGTGTAAAAAAAAAGGAGTGGATAACTCCCCCTGAATCAATGCTTATGGTATAAAATTATATAACCAAGTAATGCACATATACCTGTTCATGATCGAGATGTTGACATATGTCAAGATGTTAGGTATTTTAATTAAAGTGAAGATACCTCTCCAACTTAGAAAAAACTAAGAAGGCTAAGAATATCAATTGAGTGATTTTTAAGATTAAAAATTTGACATCTCATTCATGCAGATACTACCAAACAAAGATTATATATATAAATACTATATAGATAAGCTGGTTAAAGGCACAAAGTATTTATTTGGCAATCTCTTTGATTTGATCCGCACTCCATATGTTTAAGGCACTTCGGATATAGCAAATTCTATCATCACTAAGGGGTTTTGTAAAGATATCCGCTAATTGTTCTTCAGTGTTGATATATTTTAAGCAAATATCCCCTTTTTGTGAGTGATCTCTGATGAAGTGGTGCCTAATCTCAATGTGTTTTGTTCTTGAGTGTTGTATGGGGTTCTTTGTTAAGCTTATAGCACTAGTATTGTCACATTGGATGAGAATATTTTCCATTTTGATTGCATAGTCCATCAATGTGCTTTTCATCCATAGGACTTGAGCACAGCAAGCTCCAGCTGCCACATATTATGCTTCTGTTGTGGACAGAGCTACTGAATTTTGCTTCTTGCTAAACCATGAAACAAGTGATTTACCCAAGAATTGGCAAGTCCCACTAGTGCTTTTCCTATCTACTCTACATCCAGCAAAGTCTGCATCTGAATATCCGATGAGAGTGAAGGAAGATGATCTTTCATACCACAGTCCTAGACTTTGGGTTCCTTTTAAGTACTTGAAGATCTTCTTAACTGCCGATAGGTGAGATTCTTTAGGATCCGATTGAAATCGAGCACAGAGACAGACAGTAAACATAATGTCTGGTCTGCTGGCTGTCAAATAGAGCAAACTACCTATCATACCCCTATACAATTTCTGATCCACAGATTTGCCAAATTCATCTTTTTCTAGCTTAGCAGTAGTACTCATGGGAATTCTTGATGTCTTACTGCTATCCATGCCATACTTCTTTAATAACTCCTTTGTATATTTTTCTTGATTTAAAAATATTCCATTTTTGTATTGTTTAATTTGGAGTCCTAAGAAGTAGGTTAACTCTCCCATCATGCTCATTTCAAATTCATTTTTCATTAAGGTTGCAAATTCATCACACAATTTTTGATTAGTTGAGCCACAGATGGTATCATCCACATAGATTTGGACAAGGAGGATATCATGATTTTCTCTTTTGATAAATAAGGTTTTATCCACCTTTCCCATCTCGAATCCCTTTTCAACTAAGAAAGTGCAAAGCCTCTCATACCAAGCTCTAGGAGCTTGCTTTAATCCATATAAAGCTTTATCAAGCCTGAAGACATGATTTGGATGTTTGAAGTCTTCAAAACCTGGAGGTTGCTCAACATACACTTCCTCTTGGATATAGCCATTTAGGAAGGCACTTTTGACATCCATTTGATATAGTTTAAATCCTTTATGAGATGCATATGCCAAAAGTATCCTAATAGCCTCCATACGGGCAACAGGAGCAAATGTCTCATCATAATCTATCCCTTCCTCCTGATTGTACCCTTGGGCTACAAGCCTAGCTTTATTCCTAGTGATAATTCCATTTTCATCCAATTTATTTCTATACACCCATCTCGTGCCAATGACTGGATGATCACTAGGTCTAGGTACTAGCCTCCATACCTTGTTCCTTTCGAATTGACTCAACTCTTCTTGCATGGCCATCAACCAATATTCATCCTTTTCTGCTTCCTTGATGGATTTTGGTTCTAATTCGGATAGGAATGCCAAATTATTGCTCACACTACGATAGTATGATCTAGTTCTTACTGGCAATGTGGCATCACCTAAGATTTGGGATTCAGGATGATCAACCAATGTTCTCCTATCCCTAGGTAATGAGGCATCATCTTCATTTTCTACTTCCTCACTAGGTGGTGTATGACTAGTAGATGCATGAGGAGGAGCACTCAATTTTGGAAAAAGATGTTCAACGGGTTCATCCTCATCATGTGGCATTTCTTGAGGTGTTGGCTCTCTTTCATCAAATGTCACATGCATGGATTCTTCTACTACTAGGGTTCTCCTATTAAATACTCTATATGCTTTGCTATGAGAAGAATACCCTAAGAATATTCCATCATCCGACTTCTTATCAAATTTATGTAAATTATCTCTAATGTTCAAAATGAAGCATTTACATCAAAACACTCTAAAATAGCTTATATTTGGTTTCAAGTTTTTCCAAAGCTCGTAAGGTGTTTTCTTAGAGATTGGCCTTAAGTATACCCTGTTTATGATATAGCAAGCGGTGCTAACCGCTTCCGCCCAAAAATATCTAGGGAGATCATTTTCATGCAACATTGTTCTAGCCATTTCTTGGAGAGTTCGATTCTTTCTTTCTACTACTCCATTTTGTTGAGGTGTTCTAGGTGCGGAAAAATTATGTTTAATGCCATGTTCATTACAGTAAGTGTCAAAGTGTACATTTTCAAATTCCGTTCCATGATCACTTCTAATGTGGGAGATGGAAACACCTTTTTCATTTTGAATTTGATTGCATAATGTTAGGAAGTTTTCATAAGTTTCATCTTTATGTCCTAGAAATATGACCCATGTGAATCGTGAGTAGTCATCAACAACTACAAACACGTACCTCTTTCCACCTAGGCTACTAGTCTTCATTGGTCCAAAAAGATCCATATGAAGTAGCTCCAAAGGGTAGGAAGTTGAAATCATATTTTTAGGTGCAAAAGAGCTTTTCAATTGTTTTCCTAATTGACAAGTTCTACAAATGTGATCCTTGATGAATTTGAACTTAGGCAATCCTCTAACACTTTCTTTTGAGGAGAGGGTCGAAATGAGATCCATTCCGGCATGACCCAACCTCCTATGCCATAGCCAAGAATCCTCACTAATGGCATTTAGACAAGTCACTTTTTGGAGTCTAAGATCATCTAGTCCAATTGTATAAATGTTATTGTCTCTAGACCCTATGAATTTTACTTCTCCATTTATCTTATTTTTAACAATGCATTTGTCGGGATTGAAGACAACTTCAAAACCATTATCACATAATTGACTAATGCTAATAAGATTATGGGACAAGCCATCAACAAAGAGTACATCATGTATGGGAGAGGTAGAGTTACCTATGGTGCCTTCACCTTTGACTTTTCCTTTCTTGTCATCTCCAAAGGTAACTTCTCCACCATCCTTGAGTGATAGGGATGCGAATTGAGTGAGATCTCCGGTCATGTGTCTAGAGCATCCACTATCAAGGTACCATGTGTTCCTCTTGTTGTGGCTTTTAAGGCATACCTACATAGGAATAGGCAAGTGAGATCCCTTAGGTACCCAAATCTTCCTAATCTTGCTATGTTCATTTGTTTTCACTTTAGAGTTCAATTTGATCTTATCTTGTTTAGCATGCAAGCAAGCAACTTTATAATGACCTAACAATCCACAATAAAAGCAAATTTTGGTACTACTAGAGGAGGTCTTTTCAAGTTTGTTTTTATAGTTAGATATTGTGGTATTCCATCTATGTCCAAGTCCACTTTTGTCACTTGACATTCTTTGAAGATTTACAAGTTTATCCAATTTTAATGAACTATTTTCAAATTTTTCAAAGAGTTTCTTGAGTTCATCATATTCAAAAGATAGTTTACCGTTTTCATGCTTTAGTTTGTTATTTTCAATAGAAAGATTTTGTCGATTTTCATTCAAAGTCTTAATGGTAGCATTTAGCTCATGAATCTCTACTTTGCATTTTTCATTTTCATTATCTAAGAATTCATGATCCTTTTTTAACCAACCAAATTCTTTTGTCATGTTAGCAAGAGAATTTTTAAGTGATGCAATTTTATCAAATTGAATTTCAAGTTCATCATTTGCACTTTGTAAGGAATCTAAAACTTCTTGTAAGATAATGACATCATTTAAAGTGTTTACCTCATTGTTGTCATTTGTTGAGGCCATGAAGCACACATTTCTTGCTAATAGGCAATCTTCCCCATCATTTTGTTCGCCTTCGCTTTCAATCTCCTCATCCCATGTGGCGGACATTCCTTTCTTGCCTTCTCTTCTCTTGAAGCGGTTGTTTGAAGTAGGTTCATTGTTGAGTGGACAATCCGGGCGAATGTGTCCAAGCTTCTTGCAACCGTAACATCGGGGTTGAGAAGATCCATCACCAACTTCTTCTTTCTTCTTGAATGGAGGATTGGTCCTTCTATTTCTCATGCCTCCCATGTTTCTTTGCAAGAACTTGATCCTTCTTGTTAGGAGAGCTACTTCATCCTCGATGTCTTCCTTTGCATCTTCACTTTCACCTACATTACAAGCAAAAGCAATTCCTTTTCCTTTTTCGATTTTAGTTTCGATTTCGGGTGCTTTTGTTTTGAAAATCATTTCATGTGTGATCAAGGACCCTATAAGTTCATCTAGGTTCAAAGTGTTCATGTCCTTGGCTTCGGTGATTGCGGAGGTTTTGGATTCCCAAGACAAAGGTAGGGACCTAAGAATTTTAGTTACTAAATCTCTATTGGAAAATTGTTTTCCAAGTCCCCTTAATCCATTTACAAGGTTGGTGAATCTAGTGTACATGTCGGCAATTGTTTCATCGGGTGTCATTTGAAAAAGTTCGTATTGCCGAAAAATTTGGTTCATTTTAGATTCTTTAACTTGATTGGTTCCTTCATGGGTGACTTCTAGAGTGTCCCAAATTTCCTTAGCCGAATTCAAATTTGATACTCTATTGAATTCTCCGGGAGATAGAGCACAAATGAGAGAATTCATGGCTTTGGCATTATAATTCGAAGCTTGTTGTTCGGCTTCGGTCCAATCATTTAAATTTCTTGTGGGTAGGATATATTCATTATTAATTGCTCTCCACATTTGATAGTCTTGAGTTAAAAAGATTTTCATTTTAGTTTTCCAAAAACCATAATTTGTACCATCAAAATAGGGTGGCCTAGTGTTTGAATAACCTTCATGATGTTGAGGGTAGTTTGCCATTTTTGAATCTTTACTCTAAACCGGTTAGGGTTTTCAAAAAAAATAGAGACGAGGCTCTGATACCAATTGAAATACTCAAGAGGGGGGGTGAATTGAATTTAACTCAATATTAGTGTAGACACCCCATTTTGACCGGACCCAAGTTCGCTGTGCTTGGGCGAAGCCCCATCTAATCACCAAGTTAGGATCTCGAATTGCACCCTAAGCTAGGTTAGGGTCCCCCATAGGTCCCCGTAAAATTTCATTGAAATCCGACCCGATTTGTCAAATAAGACGAGCCGGGAGAGGGTGCATAGTACAAATCCAAAGGGGGGTGAATTATCTGCAGAATGGGATATCCAGTTGAAGAGGGGGGTGAGTTATCCTGTGATGGTCACGCCCAGGCCGAATAAGACAAAAATGGCGGGCGCGACTCATCCATTTTTGTGCGCCCATCAAATGGGGGTGCGGATATCAACAGGTTATTTTAACATATAAAAAAAATCAAAACGAAGGGGGGGGAGCTCATTGGTAAAAGACAAAAAAAGATAGAGAGAGAGAGGAAGAGGGGAGCTCATTTCTACCAAAAAAAAAAAAAAAAAAAAAAAAAAAAAAAAAGATACAGAGAAAGGGAGAGAGAGAGCTTCTCCTCCGGCAACGGTGCCGGAGCTCCGATCGGATCGGCCACCACCTCATCTTTGCCTCCATCCTATTTCTGCAACCCAACTCCTCCGACCACATCCCACCGGAGCCGCCCATATTTTCCCTCATCACCACCTCCGATCGAGCTTTCACCCAATCACAACCACCAACAGCCACCACCTCCATTGATTCCGGCAAGCTTGCCGGAATCCGATCACCACCGTCGAACCATCTCCACCTTCTCCTTCATTTTCCCCTTTTCTCCTCTGCAAAACCCAAACCACCACTATTCGGCCATTTCCAGCCCTACCACCATCTCCTCCACCCCACTTCCAACTTCTTCTTCTTCATTTTATTTTATTTTTTTTTATTTTTAAAAAAAGAAGAAGGAGAGATCTGCAGAGAGAAAAGAGAGAGAGAGAGAAGGATCTTCTTCTCCGACAGAAATTTCGTCGGAGTCCGATCATCACCACCTCCGACCGGCTGTGCCGGAATCCGGCCCCAACTCCGGCCACCCTTACGCTCAGGTATTTTCATTTTTTATGTTTATTTATTTATTTATTTTTAATTTTTTTTTTGTCGTTTCATCATTGCATGTTTGACTGTTCGTTGATTATTAATATTAAATTATCGAGAATAGTAACAGCTGTTTGAATAGTAATAGGATTAAATTTTTATTTTCGTGAATAGTAAAGGTTGCGTGAACAGTACCAGGTCGATTAATATTATTAAATCATTATTTTCGTCGATTAATATTATTAAATTATTAATTTTGTCGGTGATTAATTATTGTTTTTTGACCGTAATGATTATTTTATTTAAATTATTATTTTTGTCGGTTATTAATATTATTAAATTATTAATTTTTTTTGACCGCGATGATTACTATTAATTAAGTATTATTATTTTTCTTTCGGTGGAATATTTAATTGTTATTTCGTTTCCAATTACCGATGTGGGACCCGTTTGTGTGGGGCCCGCTGATGTGGGACCCGCTGTGTGGAGCCCGCCGATGTGGGGCCCGCTGATGTGGGGCCCGCCGATGTGGGACCCGTTTGTGTGGGGCCCGCTGATGTGGGACCCGTTTGTGTGGGGCCCGCCGATGTATGAATAGTACTTGGTAGGTCCTACTGTGAATAGTACTTTTGAATAGTACTTTTGAATAGTACTTTTGAATAGTACTTTTGAATAGTACTTTTGAATAGTACTTTTGAATAGTAGTTTTGAATAGTAGTTTTGAATAGTAACTGTGAATAGTAGTTTTGAATAGTAGTTTTGAATAGTAACTGTGAATAGTAGTTTTGAATAGTAGTTTTGAATAGTAGTTTTGAATAGTAGTTGTGAATAGTAGTTTTGAATAGTAGTTTTGAATAGTAGTTTTGAATAGTAGTTTTGAATAGTAGTCTTGAATAGTAGTCTTGAATAGTAATTATAAATAGTAGTTTGTATGCTTTATTTTCTCATCACATTTACTCAAACTTAATCTAACAAAACCTGAAGGCATCATAGATTGCGCGAACTTATTGCACACACTTACATCACTTTCATCTAAACCCCTGCATCTCACATGCACACACGTCCTATTTTAGGAACCCGGAGTGTTATCTAGCATGGTTGACTGGGATTTCATCACCTGGTGCCTCTGTGCTAGAGAAGCATTCCACCCTTAGCCTAGTACCTTTATGGTACGTAAACGGATCTCTTGTTCACGTACTGATACGCCGGACACTGGTACAGTATATCGAACATGGATTCGCGCTAAGGGAACTCTTGGCCTTACCCCTAGATTAACCCACACATGCATGTAGTATACGAACACATGTGCATCACGTGTGTGAGCCTAGTTTAGGATATCCTACCCACTTGTGTCTAGATTAGGCCGTAGTCCATCTTCCAATGGCTACGATCGGTCCTAGGTACACAAACAAAGTCATGAGTCGAGATCCTCTCTCCACTCCGCTAGATTAGGGTTAGGGTTGATGCCTTCAGGTAACACTGATAAAATGTGTGAAGATTAAAAAAAAAACTTTTCCTTTGGGGTTAGGATGTAAATCCCATTCATTTTCAAAGATCTCATAGGATTAGTCATTCATGATCCATCCGTTGAAAGCAATCTTATGCTATCTCATCTCATCTTGATCACATATTTTCAATCTTCTATTATCTGATTCGATCGTGTTTCCATCTCTTTTAGAGAGTCTTTTGACTCATCTGTCTTTAGTTGTTGTCAGTAGAGTCTTTGAGTCATGTTCCTTTTTTTTTAGGGAGTCTTTGACTCATATATCCTTTAGTTGGTGTTAGTGGAGTCTTTGACTCGTGTTTTCATCTCTTTTAGAGAGTCTTTGACTCGTTTATCCTTTAATTGGTGTTAGTGGAGTCTTTGACTCGTGTTTCCATCTCTTTTAGAGAGTCTTTGACTCATTTGTCTTTAGTTGTTGTCAGTGGAGTCTTTGACTCGTATTTCCATCTCTTTTAGAGAGTCTTTGACTCATTTATCCTTTAGTTGGTGTTAGTAGAGTCTTTGACTCGTATTCCTTTTCTTTTAGGGAGTCTTTGACTCATATATCCTTTAGTTGGTGTTAGTGGAGTCTTTGACTCGTATTTTCATCTCTTTTAGAGAGTCTTTGACTCATTTATCCTTTAGTTGGTGTTAGTGGAGTCTTTGACTCGTATTTCTTTTCCTTTAGAGAGTCTTTGACTCATATATCCTTTAGTTGGTGTTAGTGGAGTCTTTGACTCGTATTTTCATCTCTTTTAGAGAGTCTTTGACTCATTTATCCTTTAGTTGGTGTTAGTGGAGTCTTTGACTCGTATTTCTTTTCCTTTAGAGAGTCTTTCACTCATATATCCTTTAGTTGGTGTTAGTGGAGTCTTTGACTCGTGTTTTTCATCTCTTTTAGAGAGTCTTTACTCATTAATCCTTTAGTTAATGTTAGTGGAGTCTTTGACTCGTGTTTCTTTTCCTTTAGAGAGTCTTTGACTCATTTATCTTTTAGTTGGTGTCATTGGAGTCTTTGACTCGTGTTTCCGTTTTTAGAGAGTCTTTGACTCATCTGTTTCATTTGCAGTATTATTAGAGAGTCTTTGACTTCGTTATCTCATTTCAGTGTTATCAGTTGCTCTTATTAGAGAGTCTTTGACTCGTTTATCCTTTAGTCGCTTTTATTAGAGAGTCTTTGACTCATTTATTCTCCAGTTACTGTCATTAGAGAGTCTTTGACTCATTTGCTCTTATAATAGTATTATTAGAGCATAGTTGATTTGCCGTAAGTGTTTGATAGGTAGAGAGTTCGTTTCGAACTACGTTGGCTTGATCCTCTTCCACGAGGTACGTAGTGCAGCTTGGGATCCACATCCCAAGTCCAGCCAAACCTTTAAAAATAAAAATTTTAAATCTTTCAAAGTTACAAAAATATTCAAACCATTTTTAAAAAGATCTTCCTCTAGAGTTAGGAGTATGTCCTAGCTGTTTAGGTTGTGTTCTAGAGTTAGGAGTTTGTCTTGATTTGTATTGATATGGTATGTCCTGTCGTGTGAGTGTCCCTAGAGTTAGGAGGCCTCGAGCCGATCGGTTGAACATTTAGTCGAACCGATGGCTAGACTAGGCATATAGTCAGCCCGTGGTTTTCATTAGGTTGCACAGCCTAGTTACACATAGGATTGTAGGAACCACCTGCATTAGCCTAAGGCTAATCAACTTGCATTAGTTAGGGCATATAGGGTGTCCTAAAATCCACAATTCACTGGAATTTTAATAATCATACAAGAAGCTTTAATAACTGGTTCGGTCTTTTAGATCGAGTCTAGGATAGAGGGCTAGATGTCTTAGGCATCATAATTTAGAATAGGGCATCGAACTACGTGGGCTCCGATTCTTCCCGAGGCCGGGATACGTAGCGCAGCTAGGATGGATGGCCATTCTGGTCCGAGTCCAGTCCTGCATTAGAGTTAGGACTTGTCTTGTCCCGTCATACATAGCATAGATTTGTGTCTCATGTTTTGATATGTTTTCTTACTTTCTTGTACTGATACTATACCTTTGGTTGTAGCTTGCATGTGCGTGTCCACCAGAAACTTAGACACCCATTAGGCATGTCACTCATAACCTAGCTTTGCTTAGGTGACACATTTTTCATTTCATTTTACGTGTTTATTTCTCCATTCTCAGGAAATGCATGCTTAGGTAGACGATTCCTGAGGATTGTTCCCATTTCACATGATTTTTACTCAAACTTCTTTGGAATTAATGAAAATGGCATAAGAGACCAAGTGCTTGCACTCGGGCGAATTGGGGGTGCTCTCAGACCTTCCCCATTCGTAACCAGGCACGAACCCATATATATTTCTGGTTATCCATTGCACAGAGGATTTGATTTTAGGGTTCCATGGCCTATCCATGGATGGCGACTCTGAGTTCTTTTTAGGTACATCTCGGTTTCGAGCCCTGGCTCCTGATCAGGATGTATCTCATTCGTTTTGTATCGCCACTCGTGCTATGCTGTGAGGGTGGCATCCGTTTCGAGAGTTCCTTGGCAGAGCTCTCCTTCACATTGTGGAGATCTTAGAGGATTGCTGTGGGGACCTCGCGTCCCTCGCCGCACTCGTCCAATCCTCAGGATCGGGGTCCACAATTAGGCCTTTTGAAAATTATCTATAAACCCTAATTGGAATTTTTCTTCACTTAAATAAATATTTGGTTAGTGCAAATATAATTGAAAGAACAAAGTGAAATGCCAAACCAAAAACAATAATGGAAATGCAAGAGTGAGAAATTGACACACCGATATATAGTGGTTCGGCCAACGGCCTACTCCACTCTACTCAAGGTCGCACTTGAGGGATTCCACTATAGGAGACCTCCACGATGCCCGGCTCCGAGGCGGTTACAAATCCAAGGGATATTAAACAAGGATGCCCTTACACCTTTACAAAGACTCTCCTTCTCCGCCGAGTTCTAAGCGGTTGCTCTCTAGGGAATTAAAAAGGGAATGCCCTAGCCACCTACACTAGATTTGAAAGAGAATAGCTTGGCTTCTTCTTGAAAGCTTGATGCTCTTTGTAGACCCTTGATTGCTCTTCAAAGATGGTGATTTGCAAGTGAAAGCACTACTATATCCAAACTCAAAAGATTCACAAGTGAAAGGCAAGTTTGGGATGAAAAACAAAAACTCAAGCTAAAATGGATTGCAAATGTTTTTGATGCTTAAGGATGTTTTTCAAAGATCAAGAGAGAATGAAAAACTTCTCTACATGTTGTATATATAACCACACCAAAGAATATGACCGTTTGGGGGTGGACATATCAAAAACCAACAATTAATTTGAATCCCAACGGCTATTTTTTAGTCTGTCGCGAGGTTCTCGGAGTTCCGAGAACCATTCTCGGAGTTCCGAGAATTCTCGGAGTTCCGAGAATTCTCGGAGTTCCGAGAAATATTCTCGGAGTTCCGAGACAACGGCCAGAAGAAATAAAATTTCTACTGGACCATTTCTCGGAGTTCCGAGAAATTGTCTCGGAGTTCCGAGAAAGTGTCCAGATGCTACTGGACCTTTTCTCGGAGTTCCGAGGGAACTCTCGGAGTTCCGAGCTCGGAGCTCCGAGAAGCCTAAAAATCCGCACTTTTTGATTTTTATTGCAAATTTGATTTTTAGCTTTTGGAACTCAACTCCTATGGTTATTTTGGAATGTTTATGAGGGTCCCAACATGTTGGTCCACCACATAACCATTCACTAATGCATTTTAAGTTCTTAAGTGTTCTTTGAAAAACAAGTTGAAAACACTTTGCCTTGACTTGGAAATCTAAAGAGAAAGGATGTACAATGATACCTATGCAATCTTCAACTTCTCTTTAGTCTTGGTCTTCAATTGATCTTCCATCTTGTGTATGCTTTGCTTGAGAGATGAGGTGAGCTTCACTTAGCTCCTTTGACTCTTGTATGGGATATCTCCAAGCATGACCATGTTGTGTGTTGGTTTCTTCAATGATCAATCCTATCTTAAACACAACACTTCAAAGCAAATTGATTAGTATTCAAAAACACAATCAATTATGTTTAGAATCATCAAAACAAGATAGGAGAGTAGACCCTTGGGCTTACACCAATGGGTAATGAAAAATCCCTTCTCTCCCTAAAAACTCTTAGACATCTCCCCTTCACTCCTGCTCATACTGATTTGAGTGTCGAAGGGCCTGTCCGGAGTAAAACCCGGTCTGGTCTTCTGACCTCGCTTGCCTTGTACAGGACTCAGCCCTCATAGCAGGACTCGTTCTCGACCACCTCACTCCTCGTTCACTCCGGTCCCTCAGGACTCAGCTCCCTTAGTCATCCACCTCAGCTCTCACGTCACTGCCGTACCTGTTACCGATTTTAGGTCTAACAGATTGGCGTCATCCGTGGGACCCCAGAACTAAAACCTGTCCTTACACATCCCACTCACAAAAATGGCAGGACGCAAGAGTACGCAGATGCCTACTGCGCGGGCGCGGACTACCCAAACCGCGCTACTGTAGACACCCCATTTTGTTTTATTTTAATCAACAAAGAAATTAGTGTGTTAAATCCATGTGAGAACCCCCTCTATCATTGATTTATATGTTTTAGGTCATTAATATCTTGATCTGACTTTACGAATCATCAATCAGGACAAAATAAGCTAGGGTCACTTCATAGCCCGGACCCTGATTCCATTCCGAGACCCGATTTCCGTAAATCGTTAGATCAATGGCAGATCTTGACCTGGGTCTAACCATCCAAAACCACCTAACCTCTCCTCTCATCCTAACCATCCAAACCTCACCTAACCTCACATAACCTCTCCTCTCATCCTAACCATCCAAACCTCACCTAACCTCACCTAACCTCACCTAACCTTACCTAACCCCACCTAACCTTACCTAACCTCATCCTCTCATCCTAACCATCCAAAACCACCTAACCTCACCTAACCTCCTATCCCATTCTCCTATAAATACCCTCTCATCCCACCATCCAAGAGAAGAAAAAGAACCCCTCTCTTAGAAAATTCATCCCTCTCCCTCATCTCTTCAAGGGTTCGGCCATCCTTGCCGGATCGGGTGATTTTATACGTTGGGTGATATATATCAAAAGCAGTCATTATCAAGCAAGGAATCATCTTCAAGGAATTACCATCAAAGAAAAATCAAACACAAAGTGGGTTTCCAAAGAGGTAGGCATTTATTTCAATTCTATGTAGGGTCTGTTTTCATGCATATCTTTTACTTTAAAAGAAAAACCATGTTAGGAAGCATGTAGGGTCTGTTTTCCCCCTGGTTAGCCTCTGGTTAGACCCTGGTTGCACCCAGGTTCGCTGCTGGTTGCACCCAGGTTCGATGCTGGTTGCACCCTGGTTCCCTGCTGGTTCGCACCCTGGTTCCCTGCTGGTTCGCACCCTGGTTCCCTGCTGGTTCGCACCCTGGTGCACCCTGGTCCGCACCCTGGTTTGTACCCTGCTTCCTCCTAGTTAGACCATGGCTAGTCTCGGGTTTGCTCCTAACTTAGACCCGACTCACTTGACCCTAACCATTAACCCAATCCAACCAAGTCATATCCCAACACAATCCGAGTCGCATGTCTGAATCCATTTGGCCGAATCTCATAAGCCCGCCCACTTTGAATTCCGAAAATTCAAACCCTTGATGATTCCAATATGCTCAATTCTTTGATGCAAATTCCCAATTCCAAAATCCCATTGCTATATCAATGTTTTTGAATCTCAAGTCCAATGCTCAAATACAAACCCGATTCCTGATCCAAATACCAAACCTGTTTTCCAAAATCCAAGCAACCTCCCCAGTGGAACTACGTGTGGCTTGATCCCCATCACGGGGTACGTAGGCAATTTGGCACTCCCAAGTTCAGTCGCACCTTTCTCTATCTTTCCCATTCCCTCACACTATTCATCATCTCGATTCATCTCGTGTCTCTCGGAACCATTGGATTATGGTTTCCGTCGTAAGGACCCTTAGAGCCCAATTTAGGAACACCGGTGTCGTGTCGTGTCCTAAGTTTTAGGGAGTCTTAGGTTTTAGGGAGTCCAGCCTCATCACGGACGTTTGCTATGTATAGCAACCGTGCCATAGGTCTAGTTACACTAGTCACCCAATCTTTCCCTAGGACAAGCCTAGTAAACTAGGATGTAGGCAAACCTGCATTAGTCTAAGGGACCATTTGCATTTAGATGAGAATCATATAGCATCTTAGATGAAATCCTAAGATAATAAAATCCTCAACTTGAATTAAATAACTTCTCCTAAAACTGTTGAAACAGTCAATCCCGTCTAGGTCGGTGTCCTAGTTGAGTTAGGCATAAGTAGCTTAGCTTAGGTGCACCGAACTACGTCGACTCTGATCCCAGTAAGGCTTGGGTACGTAGGCAGCTTGGATGTCTGATGGCATACCACCCGCGAGTCGGCACCACAAACAAATTGTGGTGTTTTGTATATTAATTTTCTCGTAAATACTTAATCAAATCACTTAGGACTTTCCATGAAATTAGAATTCTAGGAGAACTTTCACTTAGATTGAATCCAGACAAATTAATAAATCAAGATACACATTTAGGATTCTCATTGAAATTAGATCATAGGATGCATGTCACTTAGTTCGCACATTAACATAGAGTTGAATGAGCCATTTAAAATAAATTTAAAAGAGTTAGCTTTTGGAATCGAAGACCGATTATCGGGCAGGAATGGTGCATGTGGCGGATAACTCCCCATACCTTCCATTCTCGTAACCAGGTAGCGAGTCTAGATTTCTGGTTAATTACGGGTCCTAGATCTCACATCTAGGTGGCGACTCTGTCAGTCTCTTTCGTGTGGAATTCGGATTGCCTTAGTGATCCCAAGTTCACAGGAAAGATTAATTCAAATCAACATTAAAATGCACACGCCAATCGCGTGGAAACGAGAGACCAAGAGAGAGTGCGAGGCGGCTCGCGCCCCACCCCTCTCGCGGGATCCGGGTACCACAGTCTGGCGACTCTGCTGGGGATCACCTAACTTCATTAAAATTCCAAAAGATAATTCATTTGAATTTAATTTAACTGGCTCATAAGAACTCTATCTCTTGTATACTTGTCAGATTAGTTTGTCTTGTTTTATTTTCTCATCACATTTTACTCAAACTTAATCTAACAAAACCTGAAGGCATCATAGATCGCGCAAACTTATTGCACACACTTACATCACTTGCATCTAAACCCTTGCATCTCACGTGCACACACGTCCTATTTTAGGAACCCGGAGTGTTATCTAGCATGGTTGACTGGGATTTCATCACCTGGTGCCTCTGTGCTAGAGAAGCATTCCACCCTTAGCCTAGTACCTTTATGGTACGTAAACGGATCTCTTGTTCACGTACTGATACGCCGGACACTGGTACAGTATATCGAACAGGGATTCGCGCTAAGGGAACTCTTGGCCTTACCCCTAGATTAACCCACACATGCATGTAGTATACGAACACATGTGCATCACGTGTGTGAGCCTAGTTTAGGATATCTTACCCATTTGTGTCTAGATTAAGCCGTAGTCCATTTTCCAATGGCTACGATCGGTCCTTAGATACACGAACAAAGTCATGAGTCGAGATCCTCTCTCCACTCCGCTAAATTAGGAGTAAGGTTGATGCCTTCAGGTAACACTGATAAAATGTGTGAAGATTAAAAATTTTCCCTTTGGGGTTAGGATATAAATCCCATCATTTTCAAAGATCTCATAGGATTAGTCATTCATGATCTATCTGTTGAAAGCAATCTTATACTATCTCATCTAATCTCTTGATCGTGCGTCTTTCATTCTTCTGTCATACGATTCGATCGTATCTTCATGCCATCCCCTAACTGGCAGGAGCAGAATCTCACAATCTTTCGATTATGCAATCTCATGATCTGATCATGCCTGGTCCAGATGATCCAATCTTGCTTGTACCCTTGGTCTTTTCTTACTCTAAGGGCAACCTTTTTCAAGAATATTTTGCTAAGTCCTTCAGAGTTCACTATCATAATCCTTGAACTAGGGGCATTCCCCTATGCGAATCAGTAATCATGGTCAGTACAATTGTTGAGTCCGGTCTTACATTTCAAGGTCAATGCCTAGTCCAGGCAAGTTATCTTCTGTTTCCCTTTCTTATTTAGAGTTGTGAATCCTAAGCATGTTCAGGATAGGTCGTCTGATGTAATAGCTTTTCTTTAAATAAAATTTCAGTCAGTTCCAAAAAGTTCACTTGTGTCTATTCTTAAGTGTGCTTCTGATCTTAAAATAAGACTCCCTCTTCAAATGAGGACAAAATTGACGAAACTCCACTTGAGTCACAGCAATTACTTGAACGAGAGGAGGAGCGCCAATCCCAACCTTTCAAAGATGAAATTGAAATGATAAACACTGGCACTGAAACTTTGATTCAGTGAATGCCGATTGAAAATACATTACCCTCTAAAGAGTGTGAAGAATTGATAAAATTATTTCAAGAATAAGAAGATTGTCTAGAAAAGCTACAACCGATACCAGGGGCAAGACATAGATGGAAAGCTCAAAGAAAATGAAGAAAGTGAGAAGATATATGCTATACAAGGGGCATAGAGTGGAAACAACTTTCATATTTCCAATCAATGACCTTGGTTCTCAAATTCATAACAAAAAGCCAACAAATTCAAGATGAAAAGTTCAAGAGCAAACAATGAAAAGTGATCATCAGATATCGAGAGTACGAATCCATAGATGGAGGATGTCAAAGAACAAGTTTCGCTCTATGAAAGTCAAAAGCACGTATTAGAATCTTGGAAGAAGAAGATCCATTATCTCTTACCTGGAAATGCCGTCAAATTCTGTGAAAGAAAAGAAAAGAAAAAATAAATAAATAATCAGTACCAGAGGGACCCTAGTAACCTAGATCGATTCCCAATTTGAACATCGGAAGGCCTCCTTTGGCCGAATAAATCCCAAAATCAGAACCCAACGTCAAAAGAATACCGGTTTGCAAACCCTTCGAGCCTGAATCAAATTCTCTTGAAAACCCATCAAACTAGGGGCATCCGCCCCGAACTACGCGAGACCTGATCCCTACACTGGGGTACGTAGGCAGCTCGGTTAAACCGAGTTCGGTCGATTCAAAGAAAAAAAGAAAAGAAATTCAATCGTTTCAGAAAAAAAGAAGAGGGACAAGTTCCAACAGAAGAGAAGTCAATCATTCCAGAAAGAACGAAAAAAAGGAAAAATCAATTAACCTTCAAACAATTTATCTTCAAACTAGGGGCATTCGCCCTGAATTACACACGACCTGATTCCTACATGGGGATATGTAGGCAACCTGTTCATAGGTTCGGTCGAAATCTTTGTCGAGCCTTAAGCCATTCTTTGTAAAGCCCTATCCTACCTATGAAGTCCTCCCGATGTTCAGAACTAATGATCTAGGTCTCGAGACACGATAAGAAAAAAAAATGATGAATAAGAAAAAGAACGGAGTTTGAAGATCTGCTAGACTGAAAACCTGAAAAGGCGGTTTAGGCAAAATTTAAGATCATTCCCCTGCTAAGTTGAAAACCCGAAAGGACGGCTTAGGCAAAAGCTAAGGGGACAGCCTGCTTAATCGAAAACCTAGAAAGGCGATTCAGGCAAAAGTTAAGGCTAGCACGGTCCGCCAAGTTAAAAACCCCAAAAAGGTGACTTGGTCACGGTAAGAGAATCATTATAAGAAGGCCACATCCGATATCAAGACTGAAGATTAACTGAAGTTCAAACAAATTCAAGTAACATCCTCAAAACTGGGGGCATTGATGCTAAGCAATCTTAGGGGTCGTAATTAAATCCTTGAGGCATTACTGTTTTAAGGAAAAGGTCCAGTGTTTACCAATTGAAAAACTATTCCTCGGAAGGATAGACTTACCAAACAAAATATTAACTAAGTCAGAAGCATCACTGTGTCTGTCAGTGTAGTCAGTCAATCTTTGTTATTCTAAGTTCACTCATTCAGAGCTCCTCAGTCCTTTGAGTAGTGCCTTTTATCTAAGTTTTCTCTTTAGAAAGAGTCGATCATTGTCCAGTTAGTCAAATGTTACAGCTGTCTCGGTAAAAGATGCCTGGTGTATCTAACCCCCTGCAATCGTTCCAGAGCTAAGTTAATCCGCAGGCAAGGATTTAAAAAAACAAAAAAAATCTAATCTTACATCAAATTCAAGCTCATGAAAAATCTCTAAATTCTTCAAGCCCGTTTGAGAATGGTCTCTCTTTTCTTTGAGTCCATACAACTATGGTCTCTTATCCTCTTTGAACATCATACAATTATGATGTCTCATTCCCTTGGAATCCGTACATGTCTCATTCCCTCGGAATCCGTACAAATACGGTATTTCATTCTCTTCGAGTCCATACAACTATGGTCTCTTATCCCCTTTGAACATCATACAACTATGATGTCTCCTTTCCTTGAATCCGTACAAATACGGTATTTCATTCTCTTCGAGTCCATACAACTATGGTCTCTTATCCCCTTTGAACATCATACAACTATGATGTCTCATTCCCTTGGAATCCGTACAAATACGGTATTTCATTCTCTCCTAGTCCATACAACTATGGTCTCTTATCCTCTTTGAACATCATATAACTATGATGTCTCATTTCCTTGGAAGCCGTACAAATACGGTATTTCATTCTCTTCGAGTCCATACAACTATGGTCTCTTATCCCCTTTGAACATCATACAACTATGATGTCTCATTTCCTTGGAATCCGTACAAATACGGTATTTCATTCTCTGCGAGTCCATACAACTATGGTCTCTTATCCCCTTTGAACATCATACAACTATGATGTCCCATTCCCTTAGAATCCGTACAAATACGGTATTTCATTCTCTCCGAGTCCATACAACTATGGTCTCTTATCCCCTTTGAACATCATACAACTATGATGTCTCATTTCCTTGGAATCCGTACAAATATGGTATTTTATTCTCTTCGAGTCCATACAACTATGGTCTCTTATCCCCTTTGAACATCATACAAGTATGATGTTTCATTTCCCAAAAATAAAATTTAAAAAAAAAAATAATAATAAATAAAAAAAAAATTCATCAAATCCAATCCCCGGTTCAAAAAAAATAAATAAAATCCAATCCTACGAAAAATCTCTAAATTCTTCGAGCCCGTTTGAGAACGGTGCCTCTTTTCTTCGAGTCCATACAACTATGGTCTCTTATCCTCTTTGAACATCATACAACTATGATGTCTCATTTCCTTGGAATCCGTACAAATACGGTATTTCATTCTCTGCGAGTCCATACAACTATGGTCTCTTATCCCCTTTGAACATCATACAACTATGATGTCCCATTCCCTTAGAATCCGTACAAATACGGTATTTCATTCTCTCCGAGTCCATACAACTATGGTCTCTTATCCCCTTTGAACATCATACAACTATGATGTCTCATTTCCTTGGAATCCGTACAAATATGGTATTTTATTCTCTTCGAGTCCATACAACTATGGTCTCTTATCCCCTTTGAACATCATACAACTATGATGTTTTATTTCCCAAAAATAAAATTTAAAAAAAAATAATAATAATAATAAATAAAAAAAAATTCATCAAATCCAATCCCCGGT
Source organism: Tasmannia lanceolata (assembly GCF_043159265.1). Taxonomy (NCBI): domain Eukaryota; kingdom Viridiplantae; phylum Streptophyta; class Magnoliopsida; order Canellales; family Winteraceae; genus Tasmannia; species Tasmannia lanceolata. The sequence goes on along the minus strand of NW_027518714.1, from coordinate 30,506,758 downwards.
TCAAAAAAAAAAAAATCCAATCCTACGAAAAATCTCTAAATTCTTCGAGCCCGTTTGAGAACGGTGCCTCTTTTCTTCGAGTCCATACAACTATGGTCTCTTATCCTCTTTGAACATCATACATCTATGATGTCTCATTTCCTTGGAATCCTTACAAATACGGTATTTCATTCTCTTCGAGTCCATACAACTATGGTCTCTTATACCCTTTGAACATCATACAACTATGATGTCTCATTTCCTTGGAATCCGTCAAAATACGGTATTTCATTCTCTTCGAGTCCATACAACTATGGTCTCTTATCCCCTTTGAACATCATACAACTATGATGTCTCATTTCCTTGGAATCCGTACAAATACGGTATTTCATTCTCTTCAAGTCCATACAACTTTGATCTCTTATACCCTTTGAACATCATACAACTATGATGTCTCATTTCCTTGGAATCCGTACAAATACGGTATTTCATTCTCTTCGAGTCCATACAACTATGGTCTCTTATCCCCTTTGAACATCATACAACTATGATGTCTCATTTCCTTGGAATCCGTACAAATACGGTATTTCATTCTCTTCAAGTCCATACAACTATGGTCTCTTATCCTCTTTGAACATCATACAACTATGATGTCTCATTTCCTTGGAATCCGTACAAATACGGTATTTCATTCTCTTCGAGTCCATACAACTTTGATCTCTTATCCCCTTTGAACATCATACAACTATGATGTCTCATTTCCTTGGAATCCGTACAAATACGGTATTTCATTCTCTTCGAGTCCATACAACAATGATCTCTTATACCCTTTGAACATCATACAACTATGATGTCTCATTTCCTTGGAATCCGTATAAATACGGTATTTTATCTTGCCCAAGCCCATTCAAAAATGATGCTGCATTTTCATTAAGAATCTTTCAAAAGTCATCCATTATTCTCTCTGAGACCATTTGAAAATGACGTCTCATTTCCTCTGAAGCTGTTCAAAAGCGATATTCCTTTCCCTCCGAAAATCCATTTGAAAATGGTATCCCATTTCTCTCGTTGCCAGCGGCACCGCAGCGGGTTTGTTTTATTGCATTCCAATTCTAGGATTTCATCTAAGGTCTTGCATTATATTAGGTTGCATTGTGTTTAGGGGGTTCCTTTGTCGATTAAAGTTACGCAAAATGGTTCTGTCATTTTAACTTTGGTATTCGATGACTACGTCGTCTCTACCAAAGAGGGGCATCTGTAGACACCCCATTTTGTTTTATTTTAATCAACAAAGAAATTAGTGTGTTAAATCCATGTGAGAACCCCCTCTATCATTGATTTATATGTTTTAGGTCATTAATATCTTGATCTGACTTTACGAATCATCAATCAGGACAAAATAAGCTAGGGTCACTTCATAGCCCGGACCCTGATTCCATTCCGAGACCCGATTTCCGTAAATCGTTAGATCAATGGCAGATCTTGACCTGGGTCTAACCATCCAAAACCACCTAACCTCTCCTCTCATCCTAACCATCCAAACCTCACCTAACCTCACATAACCTCTCCTCTCATCCTAACCATCCAAACCTCACCTAACCTCACCTAACCTCACCTAACCTTACCTAACCCCACCTAACCTTACCTAACCTCATCCTCTCATCCTAACCATCCAAAACCACCTAACCTCACCTAACCTCCTATCCCATTCTCCTATAAATACCCTCTCATCCCACCATCCAAGAGAAGAAAAAGAACCCCTCTCTTAGAAAATTCATCCCTCTCCCTCATCTCTTCAAGGGTTCGGCCATCCTTGCCGGATCGGGTGATTTTATACGTTGGGTGATATATATCAAAAGCAGTCATTATCAAGCAAGGAATCATCTTCAAGGAATTACCATCAAAGAAAAATCAAACACAAAGTGGGTTTCCAAAGAGGTAGGCATTTATTTCAATTCTATGTAGGGTCTGTTTTCATGCATATCTTTTACTTTAAAAGAAAAACCATGTTAGGAAGCATGTAGGGTCTGTTTTCCCCCTGGTTAGCCTCTGGTTAGACCCTGGTTGCACCCAGGTTCGCTGCTGGTTGCACCCAGGTTCGATGCTGGTTGCACCCTGGTTCCCTGCTGGTTCGCACCCTGGTTCCCTGCTGGTTCGCACCCTGGTTCCCTGCTGGTTCGCACCCTGGTGCACCCTGGTCCGCACCCTGGTTTGTACCCTGCTTCCTCCTAGTTAGACCATGGCTAGTCTCGGGTTTGCTCCTAACTTAGACCCGACTCACTTGACCCTAACCATTAACCCAATCCAACCAAGTCATATCCCAACACAATCCGAGTCGCATGTCTGAATCCATTTGGCCGAATCTCATAAGCCCGCCCACTTTGAATTCCGAAAATTCAAACCCTTGATGATTCCAATATGCTCAATTCTTTGATGCAAATTCCCAATTCCAAAATCCCATTGCTATATCAATGTTTTTGAATCTCAAGTCCAATGCTCAAATACAAACCCGATTCCTGATCCAAATACCAAACCTGTTTTCCAAAATCCAAGCAACCTCCCCAGTGGAACTACGTGTGGCTTGATCCCCATCACGGGGTACGTAGGCAATTTGGCACTCCCAAGTTCAGTCGCACCTTTCTCTATCTTTCCCATTCCCTCACACTATTCATCATCTCGATTCATCTCGTGTCTCTCGGAACCATTGGATTATGGTTTCCGTCGTAAGGACCCTTAGAGCCCAATTTAGGAACACCGGTGTCGTGTCGTGTCCTAAGTTTTAGGGAGTCTTAGGTTTTAGGGAGTCCAGCCTCATCACGGACGTTTGCTATGTATAGCAACCGTGCCATAGGTCTAGTTACACTAGTCACCCAATCTTTCCCTAGGACAAGCCTAGTAAACTAGGATGTAGGCAAACCTGCATTAGTCTAAGGGACCATTTGCATTTAGATGAGAATCATATAGCATCTTAGATGAAATCCTAAGATAATAAAATCCTCAACTTGAATTAAATAACTTCTCCTAAAACTGTTGAAACAGTCAATCCCGTCTAGGTCGGTGTCCTAGTTGAGTTAGGCATAAGTAGCTTAGCTTAGGTGCACCGAACTACGTCGACTCTGATCCCAGTAAGGCTTGGGTACGTAGGCAGCTTGGATGTCTGATGGCATACCACCCGCGAGTCGGCACCACAAACAAATTGTGGTGTTTTGTATATTAATTTTCTCGTAAATACTTAATCAAATCACTTAGGACTTTCCATGAAATTAGAATTCTAGGAGAACTTTCACTTAGATTGAATCCAGACAAATTAATAAATCAAGATACACATTTAGGATTCTCATTGAAATTAGATCATAGGATGCATGTCACTTAGTTCGCACATTAACATAGAGTTGAATGAGCCATTTAAAATAAATTTAAAAGAGTTAGCTTTTGGAATCGAAGACCGATTATCGGGCAGGAATGGTGCATGTGGCGGATAACTCCCCATACCTTCCATTCTCGTAACCAGGTAGCGAGTCTAGATTTCTGGTTAATTACGGGTCCTAGATCTCACATCTAGGTGGCGACTCTGTCAGTCTCTTTCGTGTGGAATTCGGATTGCCTTAGTGATCCCAAGTTCACAGGAAAGATTAATTCAAATCAACATTAAAATGCACACGCCAATCGCGTGGAAACGAGAGACCAAGAGAGAGTGCGAGGCGGCTCGCGCCCCACCCCTCTCGCGGGATCCGGGTACCACAGCTACCCCGCAGGACCCGGAGCGAGCGAATTGCATCACTAGTAGTAGCAGCTTCTGCTACAGCAGAGCAGAGCCCGGCTCGCTCAGAACATCTGAATCCCTTGCCCACCCCGGAGCAAGTTCAAGCTCTATTTCAGCAGATGACAGCCCTCGTTGGGCAGTACCAGCAACTACTTCAAGTGCCCCCTCAACCTCCTCCAGAGGCCCCGCGACCTGGCCAGGAAAGGCCAGGTGTCCGCAGGGGAGAGTCATCACACCATGGTGAGGGCCAAACTCATCATTCTACCAGACAAGTCCCTCACCCCACGACGAGGCATGCCCAAACAGATCCTCATCACCGTGAAAGGTCGCGGTCCCGCTCCGCATAGAGGCGCCGAGGCGCCACCAGCGAAACGTCGACCTCGTCGTAGTAGTCGGGAGAGCCAATCCGGCTCCGCGGCGAGCCAGTTTGTGGAAAGGATCAGGTCCTTGGACCACAGGATGGATCCGCTACTACAGAGAATGGAGGAGATGGATTATCGGATAGAGGAACTGGCGAAGGACCAGAGCCGACCCGTCTCCAGGGCGTTCTCAAGCAGGACGCCGTTCACTGATGATGTTCTGGGTGCCCCAGCACCCAAAGGGTTTAAAATGCCCACCGTCCCTCAGTATGACGGCACTACAGACCCCGTGGACCACTTGGAGACATTCAGAACAGTGATGCTCCTCCACGGAGCTTCCGATGGCTTTCTTTGCAGAGCATTTCCAACGACGCTAACTGGCGCGGCGAGAGACTGGTACTCCAGGATCAAACCGAACTCCATCAGCAATTTTGATGATTTTGGAGAGGATCTTGTCCGCCACTTCATGAGCAGCCGCAGGCCAAGGAAAACAACAGCTTCCCTAATGGCCTTGCGACAGGACGACAACGAGCCTCTGAAGGTGTTCGTCCGCCGATTCAACAGGGAGGCACTTCAAGTGCCAAATCTAGATCCCTCAGCAGCAATGAATGAGCTCCTCGCAGGCGCCAGGTCTAATGATTTCCGTCGAGCGGTGGCTCGACAAAATCCGCACTCACTAGCGGATCTTATGGCCGGGGCAGAAGAGTACATAATGGTGGAAGAAACACTGGCAGCTCTTAATTCAAATCGGCGGATAACCTCTGAAGAGAAGAATCTCCCTAAGCAGCGCAGGGAGGATAAACCTCCCAGGAGAGAGAAGTCTCCGCCTCCTCAGAGAAGAGAAGAAAACTTCACGCCTCTCAACACCTCCAGAAAGCACATACTGGCGGCGATCAGCGAAGAGGAGTTCGTGAAGTGGCTCGCTAGAATGATCTCCAAGGGAAACAGGAGAGATCCTTCAAAGTACTGTCGGTTCCACAAGGACCACGGCCACGACACAGATGATTGTTGGCAACTCAAGGAGGAAATTGAGCAACTCATCAGCCGGGGCTATTTGAAAAAGTATATCCGAACTGACAGCCGCAACCAAGAGCGCAGAGGAAAGAGCCCCCAGGGCCGCAGCCCTCGGAGATCACAGCAGCCCCCTGCTCGGGACAAAACCCCTCAGCCGGCTAATGCGCAGCCTGAGGCACCCCGATCTCAGCCAAGGGGGGTCATCGGTACAATTATGGGTGGGCCTGCCGCTGGGGGCACCTCCTCTACCGCTCGCAAAGCATATGCACGGCGAGTTAACGCCGTGCACACAACCAACAAAAAGACGAGAACGGAGAATGAGATCTCCTTCTCAGATGCAGATCTGGATAATCTTATCCTGCCCCACGACGATGCACTGGTTTTAACCATGCTCGTTGCCAACTGGGAGGTGAAGAAAATCCTCGTAGACAATGGGAGTTCAGCGGACATTCTATACTACCACGCCTTTGAGAAAATGATGATAGGCGACGACCGTCTGAAGCCGGCGAACTCAGATTTATTTGGCTTCTCTGGAGAGGTCGTGAAAGTGGTGGGGCAGATCGAGCTCCCTGTTCTTGTCGGAGCCCACCTTGTCAAGCTTTCGCCATGGTCAACTTCTTGGTAGTAAGGGCCACTTCGGTCTATAATGCTATCTTGGGACGGCCTGGCCAGAACCTCATCCGTGCAGTAGCCTCGACCTACCACCAAAAAATGAAGTTCATAACCCCCAATGGTGTGGGGGAAGTTCGAGGAGATCAGCCTCAATCCAGAGAGTGCTACGCAATGGCACTCAAAGGCAAAAATGCAGTGGAATCACTGCCAATTGAACTGCTCGATGTAAGGGACGAGCTCAGAGGGACTCAACCTGCTGAAGACCTCCTCTCCATCCCACTGTGCCTGGAAGACAGTGAGAAAGTCGCTCTGATCGGTTCCTCCCTCAGCACCAGCATTCAGCACCAGCTCACCAATTTTCTCCAGGACAATGCAGATGTCTTTGCATGGGTTCCTGCCGATATGCCCGGCATTGATCCAGAGATCAGCACACACAGGCTTGGTGTTGATTCAACCTGTAAACCGGTGAACCAGAAGAGACGACATTTCGCTTTCGAAAGGCGGCAGGCAATAAAAGAAGAAGTGGAGAGGCTTCTGAAAGCTGACTTCATTCGCGAGATTCGATACCCGGACTGGTTGGCAAACGTAGTCCTAGTCAAGAAGACTAATGGAAAATGGAGGACCTGCGTCGACTTCACCGATCTGAACAAGGCTTGTCCTAAGGACAGCTATCCACTCCCGAAGATCGACCAACTCATTGACGCCACAGTGGGTCATGAACTGTTGAGCTTCATGGACACCTTCTCCGGATATAATCAGATCACGATGTACGAGTCGGATATACCAAAGACCTCCTTTGTCACAGATCAGGGGACTTACTGCTACCGAGTTATGCCCTTCGGCCTCAAAAATGCCGGAGCTACTTACCAAAGGCTTGTGAACAGACTTTTTCAGAACCAGATCGGCCGTAACATGGAAGTCTATGTGGACGATATGCTGGTCAAAAGTCGGAGTGCGCAGGACCATGTGTCTGATCTCAGAGAAACATTCCAGGTCCTGAAGAAGCACAAGATGAAACTTAACCCCACCAAGTGCACCTTTGGTGTCAGCTCGGGGAAGTTCTTAGGATTCATGGTGAGCCAGCGAGGGATAGAAGCAAACCCAGAAAAGATCAGAGCCGTGATGGAGCTTACTGCTCCAAAAACCATCAGGGAAGTCCAGCGGTTCACGGGAATGATAGCGGCGTTGGGTCGCTTTATCTCCAAATCAGCGGAGAGGTGCCTGCCCTTTTTCAGCGCGGTCAAGGGACTCAAGACTGTGCCCTGGACGGAAGAATGCCAGATCGCATTCGAAGAGCTGAAAAGGTATTTGTCCTCCCCGCCATTATTAACAAAGCCGGAGCCGGGCGAGGAGCTATTTTTGTATCTCTCCATCAGCTCCACGGCTCTGGCAGCTGTCCTCGTCCGTGAAGAGCACCGCCAGCAAAAACCTATTTACTATGTCAGCAAGGTTCTTCACGACGCAAAAACAAGGTACCAGCAGGTCGAGAAATTGGCTTACGCGCTGGTAATGGCCGCCAGGAAGGTAAGGCCGTACTTCCAAGCTCACACTGTAAGGGTCTTGACTGATCAGCCACTTCGACAAGTTCTCCATCGACCAGATATCTCTGGGCGACTTGTGAAATGGGCCGTAGAGCTAAGCGAGTTCGATATTCAGTACGCACCCAGGCCAACTATCAAGGCCCAAGTACTGGCAGATTTTGTAGCCGAGTGCACTATCCCCCAGCAGGTCACCGACCCTGAAGCATGCAGCTCCCAGTTGTAGAGAAAGCAGTCCCTGAAGAGCGTATGACAGAGGAAATTCAGACGGAAATCAGGCCACCGTCAGCCGAACAGGACTCCATAACCAGCACACCGACTTGGGAAGTATATGTCGACGGATCTTCAAATAAAAACGGCTGTGGAGCTGGCCTCATCCGCATTGGTCCTGATGAGTTCACTACGGATTATGCCCTGAGATTCAGATTCCGTGCATCCAACAATGAGGCAGAATATGAAGCCCTCCTTGCCGGAATGAGCTTGGCAATTCAGACCGGCGCCCAGAAATTAAGAGCATACTGCGACTCGCAGCTGGTAGCAAACCAGATCCAAGGGGTCTACGAAGCTCGAGACGAGCGTATGATTAAGTATCTCGCCAAGGTTCGCCAACTTTCCAGCCGGTTTGCAAGTTTCGAGGTCATCAGAGTACCAAGAACAGAAAATTCCAAAGCCGACGTGCTGTCAAAACTGGCTGCCTCTGGATATACCACCCTCGGAAGCATACGCATGGAGTTCTTACAAAGATCTAGTATCGAAAAAGAAACTGCTGAAATAATGCAGGTGGAGAACGAGCCGTGCTGGATGGACGAGATTATTCATTATCTGCACGACGAGGAACTCCCCGAAGATAAGAAGGAAGCCCGCAAAGTGATACAGAGAGCTCCCCGATTCTCCTTCAGTGGTGGCAATCTGTATAAAAGATCATATACTCTCCCATATCTGAAGTGTTTGAGATCGAGCGACGCCGCATATGCACTGCAGGAGACTCATGAAGGAATTTGTGGAGAGCATCTGGGGGGCAAAGCCCTGGCGATCAAGGTACTCCTCAGAGGACTGTATTGGCCCACCATACGACAAGACGCGCTGAATCTGGTTAAAAAGTGCGAGAGGTGTCAGAAATTCTCCCCCACCATCCACCAGCCCGCTGTGGCGATGGCCCCAATTATCAGTCCACTCCCTTTTGCAGTATGGGGGATGGACATCTTGGGCCCTTTTCCACCGGCTTCCGGAAAGCGCATGTTCGTAGTACTGGCAATCGACTACTTCACCAAGTGGGTGGAGGCAGAACCTCTAGCCCAGATCACTGAGCAGAATGTGCAGAACTTCTCCTGGAAGGCAGTAGTCTGCAGATTTGGGAATCCCCGTGCCTTAATCACAGACAACGGCAAACAGTTCGACTGCCGGAACTTTCGGAAGTTCTGCTCGGACCTAAAGATTGAACAGAGATTTACTTCGGTTGCTCACCCCCAGACCAATGGGCAAACGAAAGTAACTAATAGAATCCTGCTTCAGGGGATAAAGAAGAGGCTGGATGAAAAAGCTGGCCGATGGGCAGATGAGCTCTATCACGTTCTGTGGGCTTACCGCACTACTCCTCGCACGACGACTGGTGAATCACCATTCAACCTCTCCTTTGGAACTGAGGCTGTGATACCAGTTGATATAGGCACCCCATCTCCCAGAGTCACCAGTTTCAACGAGCAGCTTAACAGCGACGGACTCCGTGCCAATCTCGACTTACTAGAAGAAATCCGAGAAGAATCTCGAATTCGGGTCGCCGCTTATAAGCAGAGGGTATCAAATTATCACAACTCCAAGATTCGCCCCAGAGAATTCAAGACAGGAGATTTGGTCCTGAGAAAGGCAGCCGTCTCCCAACCGACGAAAGTCGGGAAACTCTCCCCGACTTGGGAAGGGCCATATCGAGTGAAAGAAGTTATCCGGCCAGGAAGCTACAAGCTAGAGACACTGGAGGAGCACTTATTACCTCACGCATGGAACTCCAAAAATCTCAGGAGATATTATCAATAGACAAAATGTCCTGCGTAAAAAGGTGACTTTGTAAATTTGTAAATTTGTTATTATTATGAATAAATAATGTTTTTTGCAGACTTAGTTTCACCCTTACTCATTGGAAACCCAGTTCACAAAACTCGGGTACTCATTGGAAACCCAGTTCTTAAATTTGGGTACTCATTGGAAACCCAGTTCACAAAACTTGGGTACTCATAGGAAACCCAGTTCTTAAACTTGGGTACTCATTGGAAACCCAGTTCACAAAACTTGGGTACTCATTGAAAACCCAGTTCACAAAACTTGGGTACTCATTGGAAACCCAGTTCTTAAACTTGGGTACTCATTGGAAACCCAGTTCACAAAACTTGGGTACTCATTGGAAACCCAGTTCACAAAACTTGGGTACTCATTGGAAACCCAGTTCTTAAACTTGGGTACTCATTGGAAACCCAGTTCTTAAACTTGGGTACTCACTGGAAACCCAGTTCTTAAATTCGGGTGCTCACTGGAAACCCAGTTCAGCAACAGCCTTGGTCACAGGTTATCAAAATTAAAAAGACAAGTCGAGCAAATCACTCAGTTGAGAAATATCAGAGACAAAGAAGGACAAATGTGATTTCATTGATCAGAATATGTGGGGCCTCGAGGGCCATTACAAAATTCATTTTAAAGAGGCTGCTAAGAGCTGTAGGGTCTCAAGGACCATTACAAAATGAGGTCAAAATGAAAACAGAAAAATACTAAGCGTCTGGAAGAGAGGTGATGTCAGCAGGAGCATCAGTGGGAGCATCTGGCTCCTCATCAGTAATCTTTGGCCTGGCAGAAAGAGTCATATTCTGCATCACTAAGTTTGGATTGCAGGCCTGGAGCTCCTGGAGGCAGTCGTAGTATCTGAGACTATAAGCCTCACTCGATAGGTTGAAGAGCTCAGCCTCTGTTTCTTCTACAGCCGCCTTCACTGCGACGTTCTGCCTCTCCTTGGCTCTTTCTCTCTGGGCGCTCATAGCCTCGGCAGCCTTATCCAGCTTCTTCTTCTCTGAGGCCAGATCCTCCATCAACAACTTCTTCTCCTCCTGTACTCGCCCGATGCTCGTTTGAAGCTCCTGGACCTCACGGGCCAGCTTCCCGTTCTCCTCTTCGGATTCGGTAATTGCTTCAGAGAATTTCTTGCTCTTCTCCTTGAGATCATTATAGTAGAGCAAGATCTGCAGACAGAAACAGGCATCAGTATGGTCAAAGGAAGAAATGGGTAGAAAGTTAGCAAACTGATCACCTCTTCCTTACCTGGTAAGCTGAGGATAACACAGCCTCCTCTCCTGTAGCTGGCGGCTCGCGAAGGACCTGTTGCTTGTCCTTCCGCAGCAGACACTTGCTCATAATCTCTGCTGCTACCCGGCTCTCGCCTAGGGCAGTATCATCCTTCAGAACAGCCCAATTGGGCCGAAAAACGTTCTCATTTAGTCCCGTAGGAGGACGGGCTCCAGAGCCGGTTCCACTAGAAGCACCACCGGACTTAGAAGAGCCACCACCCTGGGCAAAGGGGCCTATTAGCTTCACCGTAGTCTTGGCCCTCTGAGATGGGGGTGGAGGAGTGCCTTGTGATGGGGCCGGACTAGCCAATACAGTCGCCTTTCTCTTATGGCACTCCTGTTGTGCCTGTGCAGCACCCTCCTGTGCCCGTGGCTGGGTTCCCTGTCTTATCTTCTCAACGGTCGATTGTTTCTTCATTTCTGCAAGACAAGCGAGCAGTCAGAAGCAAGCATATAAAAATAAACAAATTCTAAAGACAGGTCTAGCTACATACGTTCTGGAGTCACGGCACTCACGCCCAGTCCAACTAGCATCTCCTCTCCTGAGAACTCTGCACAGCGGATAAGGCCTGATTGCTCAATCTCCTTCCGCATCAAGGCGAAAGTCTCTCTGTCCTCACTCTCGAGGAGCGGCTTTCGACTTAATTTGGAAGTGTCCGGAGTGTCCCACACTAGAGGGACAGGCCAGGGCTCACTGGCCTCCTTATCCTCGACGTAGAAGAACCTATTCTTCCATGAATGTATTGACGAGGGGATGCCGGTAATGATTTTTAGCTCAGGGCGCTGGCTGATGTAGATCCAGCCCCCTTCCTTATGCCTCTTCAGATGTGCACAAGCACGGAATAGCGACAAGCTCACGCTCCTCTCTAACCGGCCGTGGACGAGATACAAGAACCCAGTCAGTAGTCTCCATGAGTTCGGAGTTACTTGAGCTGGGGCCAGTCCGTAGTATCGAAGCACCGCTGTGAAAAATGGGTGCAAAGGAAATCGGAGTCCCGCCCTCATCGACTCCTCATAGATACAGAGATCCCGGCTCTCGTTACAGGCTCTGTCTCCCTCTATAGCTGCCCTCAGTTCAAATCTTGGAGGCACGCAGTACTTATCCCTAATGTCCCCCAGCATGGACCTGGTGAGGTAGTTCTCCTCGACTAGAGCTCGCAGGTTGTATTTTGGGTTGGCATCCATCCGCGCTCTAGCGATCACCTCCACCGCCCGGCCAGGAAGGAATGTTGTAGACGCCTCAGCAACATCACTTTCAACACTCCCTTCTGCTCGGGGGAGACTACCAGTGGGGAGTGGAGTGGCGTTCAAGTCTAAAAACACCTCGTCCCTGTCCCCTTCGTCGTCGCTATCTACAAGATCTATCCTAGCGGACGTCCTAGCCATTACAGGCTCCTGCGGCGGCTTAAATTCTGAACTACTGCTAATGGAGGAATCCGTACCGGACTCGGAACTCGAATTACTATCAGACATGCAGTAAAGAGAAGGGCTGAGAGGAATACCGGTGAGTGGAGCTCGTCAAGTCCTTGCGCAACTCCCACTGCGAACTGCGAACTGAGAACTGAGAAGTCGAAGCTCCCAGAGCAAGAATAGAAGAAAAGATGAAAAGTGAAAAGTAAAAAAATGAAAGGGGGTAAACCTCCTTTTATAGCTTTTCAGAGGCGGTGGGGCAATAAATGCGACGCACGCATCTCGAGGACACTCGAATGGCGCCACGTGTCCCATATTTATGACGGACACATTCTCCCACTCAAAAATACGATCAAGCACGCGCGTGTTCCTACGCGCATGAAAATTCACATCTCCACTCCGCACTCCGTGCTCCGTACTCCGTACTAGATCTTTAAAGCTGAACTGGATATAACGCGTTTCAACAAAACGACAAAAATCAGTCCGGCAAAAGCCGAACTGGATATAACGCGTTTCAACAAAACGATAAAAATCAGTCCGGTCCGAACCGGACTGGCCGCAAGACGACAAAAATCAGTCCGGCAAAAGCCGAACTGGATATAACGCGTTCCAACAAAACGACAAAAATCAGTCCGGTCCGAACCGGACTGGCCGCAAGACGACAAAAATCAGTCCGGCAAAAGCCGAACTGGATATAACGCGTTTCAACAAAACGACAAAAATCAGTGCGGTCCGAACCGGACTGGCCGCAAGACGACAAAAAGCAGTCCGGCAAAAGCCGAACTGGATATAACGCGTTTTAACAAAACGACAAAAATCAGTCCGGTCCGAACCGGACTGGCCGCAAGACGACAAAAATCAGTCCGGTAAAAGCCGAACTGGATATAACGCGTTTCAACAAAACGACAAAAATCAGTCCGGTCCGAACCAGCAAAAGCCAGTCCGGTTGAAGCCGTACTCCGGACTCCAAACTCCGGACTGAATATGACTCGTTCTAAAGCATCAAAAGCCAGTCCGGTTGAAGCCGTACTCCGAACTCCGGACTGAATATGACGCGTTCTAAAGCATAAAAAACCAGTCCGGTTGAAGCCGTACTCCGGACTCCGAGCTCCGGACTCCGAACTCCGAACTCCGGACTGAATATGACGCGTTCTAAAGCATCAAAAACCAGTACAGTTGAAGCCGTACTCCGGACTCCGAACTCCGAACTCCGGACTGAATATGACACGTTCTAAAGCATCAAAAACCAGTCCGGTTGAAGCCGTACTCCGGACTCCGGACTGGATCTCCAGAATGAATTCCCCGATTCACTTTCAAACAACGTCTGCCATCCCGAATAACGAGTCATCACACTTTCCCAAGTCTCTCAATGACTTGGAAAACTGGGGGGCAACTGATGGGGTGTGAAAACACCAGCCTCTCACAGGCCGCCACCTGTCCCAGAGTAGGTGAGCTGCAGCCTCTCACAGGCCGCCACCTGTCTCAGAGTAGGTGAGCTGCAGCCTCTCACAGGCCGCCACCTGTCCTGGACACCTGTCCAGGACACCTCACCAGATTTTCCCTATAAATAGAGGATCAAAGCTCAGACCAATGGGTAATGAAAAATCCTTTCTCTCCCTAAAAACTCTTAGACATCTCCCCTTCACTCCTGCTCATACTGACTTGAGTGTCGAAGGGCCTGTCTGGAGTAAAATCCGGTCTGGTCTTCTGACCTCGCTTGCCTTGTGCAGGACTCAGCCCTCATAGCAGGACTCGTTCTCGACCACCTCACTCCTCGTTCACTCCGGTCCCTCAAGACTCAGCTCCCCTAGTCATCCAGCTCAGCTCTCACGTCACTGCCGTACCTGTTACCGATTTTAGGTCTAACAGCTACGATGCAAGAAAAAGTATGAGCTGCAAAACAATAACTGGTGCCCAATTGCTCAATGATTCAAACCACTTATTTTATAGGCATTGCTATGGATGATGGGCCATGGAACAAAATCTATCACCTTTGGAAGATTCTAACCCTCCAATTTGTAGCCACTAAATGGACGGCGAGAAGATAAAACATCAACGGTCTGTACCTATCAAGAAAGCCTACATAAATTCCAGTGTTGGAATCATCCAATGGGGTTGGATTTTGCTACATGGTTTGGAACATTGAGCAAGTCAGCCTAACTAGTACTTTTGCCCTCTGATAGTTTTTGAGCCACCAATAATATAAGAACTGAATAAAAAATTTTCAGCCTTCCATATAGTTAAGAACCAGTAGAAGTATTTTTTAACGATTAAAAATATAAGAACCCGTAGAAAAATGAATGTGATAGCCTGAAGGTATATATTTTTGAACTTTTAAAATTAGAATTGCATATACGGATGTTGGGCGGCCACAATCATGGGATTCCTTTCACCTTATTCTAGAGGATCAGGAGAACAAAAGTTATGAGAAAGGGCTCGCCCACTTGTATAAATAGATATACTCCTAGGCCTTAGTTGGATTTGCAGGAATTTTCTGGAAAAGTTTGGAGAGGAAAAATATTTCTAAAATTTTCTACCTTTTTACACACTTAAAAGGAAAAGTTGAACAAATCCTATTAATTTTTTGTTTAGAAGGGCCTTCAATTTATGACGATATTCCTCTAGATTAACCATATTCATATTACTTTCCATTAAATTAATTGTTAATTAAAAGAAAAATATTCCTAGGAAAAAATATTTCCGTCAGAAATGATTTTCTTGCATCCAAATATGAACTTAAAGAATCTACGTGTACAAACTGTAAAAGAAAAGTTTAATCAAGATTCCAGTCATAGAAAGGCAAAACTATAAAGCAGATTCTCCATGCAGTATAACTATGGTTCTCCTACAATCGCGTCATAACCCATCTGAATTCCTTATCTTTTACCTGGAACACATTATATTTCATCCCTTTCTCTTCTCAGGCACCATTCTTCGTAAAATATTATTATCCATTTATTTTTATTATTCCTAGTACTATAGTCTTTTAGTTTTTATCCTCATGCCTAGAGAAAGAGATTCTTTGATTGTGGGTCGTGTGGTAGGGGATGTTTTGGAACCTTTCAATAGATCCATACCACTTAGGGTCACCTACAACAACAGGGATGTTACCAATGGGTGTGAGTTTAGACCCTCGGCTGTGGTGAATCAACCTAGGGTTGAAATTGGAGGCAATGACCTAAGGACCTTTTACACACTGGTAAGTCCACGGAATCTAAAATAACCCTATTTGAGAATTGCCACGTTTTTTATTGTTTGTTGTAGAAAGAGTAGTGGTAATTATAACAAGGAAGAATTCACTATTCTTCAATTTTTTTTGCTTGTCTCACCCAATGTCTGGCAAGATCATTTGGGTGTCGTTGATTCGTTACCCTGATTGTTGCCATCCCATGCACAAGTAATGCATAGGTGATCACGTAAAAAAATTCACATGTCTTTTAATGTTTTATTTGTATGCACGTTTCTAAGTTTTATTGTACTTAAGTTTAATGCACACTTGGGCGTATTACAAAACCTTCCCATGTCATTGCCAACTCATCTGATTAGACTACTTTTACGTTTGCCAAGTTGAGTTCTTGTTTGAATATGAGTTTTGCCTAAATTTTCAATCAAAACTCCTTTCACACTCACATGATATGACTGCACCAAGTAACCAACCGAGTATTCGTCCATGTCAACTGAATACTTGATTGTGACACACCTAGTCGACTAGGATTTGCGCTGGCGGTGGTTTAATTTAGTCTTTATTGACATTTTGAAATACTGCAATTGATTATTTAAGAACTTGACTAAATGGATCGACCTGATTAAGACTGACTTTGAGATTAATAGTTTGCATGGAAAATCAATTCCCTCTAAAAGCCCATTCAATTGATTGATTATTTGAAAAGTTTGATAGTTTACTCCAAAAAATTGGAATTAAATTAAAGAAGTGTACTTGACCAAAACTTACTTTTAGTTCGGTTATGCTTGGTGGCATTTTCTAACATTTGTGATGACTGATTTAGTTACCATGCAGGTTATGGTCGACCCTGATGCACCTAGCCCAAGTGACCCAACCCTAAGGGAATATTTGCATTGGTAAGCTCTTTTAACTTCTCCTACAGGTGACTGATGTAATCATGTAATTATCATGTCACTTTTCTTGTTTCTGTTTTTTTTCCATGAAAAGCGATGATTCTGTTGCCTGAAGTGCTTCTTATATTCTCCTTCAAGAAGAAGGTGATACAACTAGAGATGAATAATACTCTACCATTTTCACAAAAGGCTGAAAAAAGTGTTGGAGACAAACACCTACAAGGTGGTGTAGGTGGTGATGGCGCCAGAATCCGGGTTCGCGATCGCGCGGTGGGTAGAGAGCCTCCACGGGGGTCTACAATCACAAACAAAGGGGTCAGGGAGGTCCGGGATGGGTCCCGGACGACCACTTCGACACTCAAGTCAGATTCTAGACCAACGATATAAAGAACAACAAGAAATGGCGGATGTACAATCAGGTTTACCAGGACCAATGTACGGGTTCTTTCTCTGATATCAGGGTGGATGAGTTGGAGGCTGAGGGAGGGATAGGGCGTCCAACTCCTCTTCCCTTTCTTGATTAAAGTTGGAAAACCTTACTGGCGGTATACAGCTTCCTCTAATGGCTTTACTTTTTGGAGTCGTTCATTTTCTTAGGCTGGATCGGCCCCTTCTCTTAGGGGCTTAATGGCGTATTTATACTTTGATCTTGCATGCAAATCCTCTTCAAGGGGTGCCACGTGGACCTTTTCATCATTTCAAAGAGAAAACCTTCTTTTGTTGGATTGGGTTGCCCTCCTGGTTCGACGGCACGCGTGGCTTTGTTGTGTAATCTTGCCCATAATCGTGATGATGATGTTTTTGGAGGCGGGGAGGTGACACGTGGCAGGATCACGTGGTTTTACCGTGTATAAATGTCTCTTCTAATCATGATTAGATTCTTCTGCCGTACGGGTGACACGTGGTGAGATCCAACAGTCCCGTCGTATTTATGCCCTATCATAATACCCCTTACTCAATGGACCAAGGGAGTAAGTTCGTTTACCCGGTCAAAGAATATCGTGACGAGGGCATTTATGGGAGCCTTGGAATACGAGGGAACGTGCTGTTTCGTTTAGCGGTTCCTTCCCGAGGAAATGTAGTGCCATTATGTGGCACTGGTCGGTCATCCAATAGGAAGGGGACACGCGTGGGGTGAGTCGCTTCGTTTCCTGACCTGAGGGTTTCTCTTTGGGTTTATGAAGGAAAGTTTTTCCACCTTTTTCAAAGATCACTTTTTTGTTTTTCCGCCCTTGTTTGACAATATGTCCAAATCTTTCGCCGCCTCTTCTTCGTGGGTCAAGGGTAAGGCCCCTCTTTCTCAGGAGTCTTCGAGTGACTCTAACTTGTATTCTGACTCGGAGGAAGACCTCATGGCTCATCAAAAGAAGGACAGGAGGGATCTGGGCTCTCTTTCGGGCTTTCCCCCTCTCTGTCTCTCTCCCTCACCTTGCAAGGACAAGCCTTCTCGTTTTTATGTTGCTAAGAAATTGTCTTTTTTCTCAAAGGCCTATCAGCAGGGGATGGAATTGTGTGACCAAGTCTTGAAGATGGACAAGGAGATTGAGGACTTGAAGCGGAGAAACGATGAGCTGCAAAGGAAGGTCCACGCTCTTAACGAGCAGTTGCTCGAATATGAGGTGTAACCCCTGCTGGAGAGCTCCTGGGAGGAGGAGGAGGATTCTTTGGAAGAGGGATCTTCCCCTAGTCGTTCGGACTAATTTGGGGTGGGGGACCGGTGGTCAGCTTCGTAGGGGCCAGGCTTCCTCTTTTTCTCTTTCCTTTTTTTTGTATTGGGGGTCCTGGGGGCCCGAGCTTGCGTGCCCTATCTTCCTTTTTCTTTCTCTCCTCCCCATTTTTTGTAGGCCTGCGGGCCAGAAGAAGATAATTATGATCAGTTTCTTTTTATACTTCTGACGTGTTTCTTATGTTTCCTTTCCCATCTCCGTGGTAGTTGAGTTTATCTGAGCGGAGTGGTAGTAGTAAGACCGGGCCTTTGTTATGGGGCCCGAGCCCTTTCTACTGTACTTGGTACTTTCTGTTATGTGGGATTGTAGTGAGAATGTCGGACCCTTGTGCTGGGTTCCGAACCTTTTCTGTTTAATCTAGCCATTTTTCCATCTGAGTGGAGTTGTAGTGGTAATGCCGGACCCTTGTGCTAGATTCCGAGCTTTTTTCTCACCGTACTGGGTACTTTCCATCTGGTGGAATTGTACTGGCCATGCCCGAGCCTTATGATGGGTTCCAGACTTTTCCCACCGTACTTGGTATTTTCCATCTGGTAAAATTGTAGTGGCCATGCCGGACCTTGGTGATGGGTTCCGAGCCTTTTCCCACAGTACTTGATATTTTCCATCTGGTGGAATTGTAGTGATAATGTCGGACCCTTGTGATGGGTTCCGGGCCTTTTCCCACCGTACTTGCTATTTTCCATGTTGTGGAATTGTAGTGGCCCTACAGGACCCTTCTGATGGGTTCCAGGCCTTTTCCCACCGTACTTGGTATTTTCCCTCTTGTGGAATTGCAGTGACCCTGCCGAACCCTTGTGATGGGTTCTGGGCCTTTTCCCACCTTATTTGGAATTGTAGTGATAATGTCGGACCCTTGTGATGGGTTCCGGGACTTTTCCCACCGTACTTGGTATTTTCCATCTGGTGGAATTGTAGTGGCCCTGTCAGACCCTTGTGATCGGTTCCGAGCCTTTTCCCACCGTACTTGGTATTTCCCCTCTGGTGCAATTGTAGTGGCCCTGGCGGACCCTTGTGCCAAGTTCCGAGCCTTTTCCCACTAGTGGTACGGCGAGGCGATCTAAAATCCGAGTCCTTTTCAGACTTTTCATTAGGTGGGACCAAGTTTGGGGAGGATCAAATGGTGGTTCACCTCGTTTTAGGCGGGAAAGTTGTAGAGATAACTTGCTCGGGAAGGTAGCGGCAGGGGTAGAAATGTCTTTTCGCCGCAAGAAACATGGCCTCGATTTTAGGCAGTTTCCTCGAATTCCCAAATCGACGCCACGTGTGCACGTCCCATCTAATTGGAAAAGGCGGAAGGCTGGTCGACACGTGTCGAAACCCTGAATTTTAAGGCTTTCTAGGGACTATTTCGCCCTGTTTCTTCATCTTCTTTGGGTGAAGTGGGTTTTTCTTCTAGGCGATTTTGTCTGCCGGCCAATCTTCTTCTCTTGCCGTCAATTCTTCTCTAGTTTTTGTCCTTCTTCATTATTTGCTCCGGTGAGTTCCATACCTTCTGTCTCAATTGATTTCTGATTCTTTTTCGTTCGCTCTTCGACGATGACTAATACAACTGATTCCCCCAATTCACATAGTGAGTCAATAGAAGTAGTGGCCAGAGACCAGCCAAGAAAAAGGAGGAGTTGGTAAAGGGTAGAGGAAGCAGTTCCCGAGACGACCAGATGTCCAGAGACTTGGAGGATAGCTCTGTGGCTTCTGGCTCGTCCTCGGAGGCCACTGGCTCTGAAGCCTTTGCTCAGGCTCTTCCTACTCACGAGGCGAAGATTAGGGATATAAGGCCCAGTGCTATTATCCGCCTCGGCCAGGTGGCGTCGTACAAGAGTTTCTTGGAAAATAGGGTGGCAGAGAGAATTAGAAAGAAGTACCATATTCCTGATGATTACGGGATTAGGATCACTACTTCTAGGGATGGGGTGTGCGAGGGCGTCACGGAGGAGGAGGTGGCTTTTTATGTGGAGGCTTTTAGGGCAGGGGTTAGGTTCCCGCTCTTGGGCATTATATTCGTGGCCCTTGAGTTTTACCGGGTGGACCTCTCCCAACTGGCACCCAACAATTGACGCACTCTTTTGGCCTTTGTGGCCAAGGCAGGCCTTCACGAGGTTCAGCCTACCCTCCTTCTGCTTAGGAGTTGTGTTGCGTTTAGCCCTTTGGTGAAGGGTGAGGACAGTTGGTTGTACCTGACCCAGCGTCCTCAGGTGAAGATTGAGGTGAGCTTGCCTTCTTCCATTAAGAAGTGGAAGGAGGAGTGTGTGTTCATAATCCTCTCTCGGATGCGGATTTGGGTTTTCCTAAGCCTTGGAGGCACTCTGACGAGTGGAGGAGGAAGTCCACCCGCCACGAGTCTGATTATAGCAAATTTGACCTGGAGAAGCTTGCTTTTGGGGAGGCTATTGATGTTTCTGAATTTAGATGGGAGGGGAATTTGAGGCAATATGGTCTGCTCCACTCTATGGAGAGGAGGGCCCGCTGGATGGGTGAGGAGGTGGGGGAGAGTTATGCTAGTCTTCGTGGTGAGCCCCTCTCCTTTGTAATAGTTTTATTTGGGTTTGTTTTTTGTTCTTTTCTGAGCTGTTTTTTTTATATTCATGCTGCTAGGTATGTCTTCCTCCAAGGACGTCGCTAAAAGAAAGGGGGTCATGGTGGAGCCACCGAAGGGTCGATCTGGTCGGCCGAAGATTCCCTCTGATTTTATGGCTGCGGCTAGAAAAGACCGGTCGGCTGTCAGGCCTCTTGAGCCCACGCCATCCAGCTCCTCCGGCTGCTCGGTGGGGGCGAAAGATACGACAAGGCTTCCTCTGAAGGAGTTGGAGCCTCCTGCAAGAGGGTCATTCCCCCTCACGCCACTCAAGGAAAGGCTGGTCGGCCGGTCCACGCTTCGACCACATTTGTTGAGGACATTCCCAGTCGGCTTGAGGGGTCGGGCACGACAAAGTTGCTCTTGGAAAGAATGGAGGTCCCTGCACAGTGTTACGAGATGCAAGGAGAAATGTTCAAACCGGAGTGGAAGATTGGTGTTGAGGACGGTGTCACGTCGAACCCACAAGTTGGGGTTGATGACTGCCCTCCCCGGTGATGAGGCTGAGTTGGAGAATTTTCCCTGCAGGGCGTTGGGGGCTCGGTATCTTCATTCTATATCTTGCGTAAGGATTGCTTAGTCGACTTTTTTTTTCTCGGTTGTCTTGAGATTGTACGTGGAGAGTTGCTAATGGTTCGTTCGTGGTGAGACTTCGCAGGCTCAGAGTTATGTTAGGAAGATGATGCAGTACATGATTGAGGATGGGTCCAAGATGGGTACTTTCGAAGAGCGAATCCGTAAGTTGGGTGAGATCTCGAGAAGGTCCAAGCCGAGTGGGCGGCACTTGATGACACAGTTAAGGACCTTTGGGGGCAGCTCCAGATGTCTGAGCAGAGGAGGGACAGGGCGGAGAATAATTTGCTGGTAGCCTGACAGAAGCATGTTGAGGAGCTGGCAAAGGCGCGGGAGGAATCGCAAGATTCGAAGGAGTTCTTAAAGGTCGCGGGTTTAGCATCGATGTTGAGCTAGAGGCTTTTGTCGAGTGCCAGTGGCACGTTTGTGATGTCGATCCTTCTTTCCCTTTGGAGAAGTTGATGCATGATTCCGAGGAGACCGTCCCGGAGGACCTCCCTCAGGGGACGGCAAATGTCGGGGAGCCAGTTAAGGACCTGGCGGCCACTCCAAACGCCTCTACTAATGCTGAGGCTCCCGTAGGAGGCCAGTAAGGTGGTGAGCGCAGTCACTTTTGAATTTTTGTCAAACCTTGTTTTTTTAAGGCCTCGTTCGAGGTCGACGTATTAGGTTTGTAATAACTTTTCGAACTCTCTCTTTTTCCCCTTTCTCTCTCCTCCGTTTTTTTAGGGCCTGGGAAAGGGAGGCTCGCTTGCTTCCTGCATATTTTATATGATACTGTGTAGGGTGGTTGACTCATTTTGTAGGTTTCTTCCTTTTTTGATGGAATATTGTCGACTTTTAACCTTGTATGCCGGAATTCCTTTAGTGCGCCCTCGCGGGGCGTCACTTTAGGGTATCTAGCTCATGGAAGGGCCATCTTCCTCTCGAGTGATCAGTTTGGAGTTCATGGGCCCTGCCTGCCCTTTACAAAGGACAGGTCTTTTTCTCATGGGGAGCATTTTAGGGTATTTTTTGGGGGATCAACCCAGATGTTACCTCTGTCCCACTCACTGTGTTCTTTCAGCCTGGCATACGTCATAGGCTAGAAAGTGGAGATGCACATAGTTCTGGAGGGAACGCCATTTCATTGATCGCAAGAGGAAATACATAGGTTTGTGCTGAAAATAAGAAAAAGAGAGAAAAAAAAAACAGACATAATAACTTCGAAGCAAACATAGCTCTTACCCTTTCTTTTTACTTGTAAAACTTTCGGAGGTTGTTCATGTTCCAGTTTCGGGGGACCAGGGTCCTGTCGAGGTGTTCAAGCTGGTACGCTCCAGGTCGGAGTGCTCGAACAACCTTGTAGGACCCTTCCCACTTTGGGGCGAGCTATGGGGAGTTTCTGGGGTCGGATACCTCTGATCGTCGTAATACTAGATCCCCGGGTTTTACCGAGAGCCTTTTCACACTGGAGTTGTAGTATCTCACCACCCTATGCTGGTAGAAGGCGATTCGGAGACTATCCCGTTCTCTTTTTTCCAAGATAAGGTCGAGAGTGTTCCGGAGGAGCTCAAAGTTTTCATGCTCGTCGTAGTTTTCTGTGCGGAAAGTGGAATGACCAATTTCTACTAGGATGATAGCTTCGACCCCGAAGGTTAAGCTAAAGGGAGATTCTCCTATCGCGGTCCGGAGTGTTGTCTGGTAGGCCCAGAGGATAATGGGGAGTGCCTCTAGCCAGGACTTCCCTGCTTCTCCCAACCGCTTCTTGAGACTCTGTAGTAGGATCATATTGGTTACTTCTACTTGTCCGTTAGCCTGAGGGTGTGCTACGGAGGCGAACCGGTGTTCAATGCTCAGATTATCGCAGAACTTGCAAAATTCAGCACTTGCGAACTGGGGTCCGTTGTCCGTCACCAGTGTCTTCCGAACGCCGAAGCGACAGACCACGTCGTGGTAGAATTTTTTTTCTGTCGCCTTAGAGTTCGGTCTTGCCACAGCTTTGACCTTGACCCACTTGGTGAAGTAATCGATGGCGATGCACAGCATTGTATGCCCTCCTGGGGCTTTTGGGAATAGGCCGACCAGGTCCATTTCCCACATGGCGAAGGGCAGCGGGCCTGTCAGTGAGGTATAGGGGGTGATCGGCCAGCGGGGGGTGGTGGCGAATCTCTGGCACAGGCCACACTTTCTGACGAATTCCTAGGCGTCTCTGATGATCGTAGGCCAAAAATAACAATGTCTTACGATTTTCTAGGCCAGAGTCTTTCCACCCCCGTGGTCTCCGTAGATCCCCTCGTTTACCTCCCGTAGAGCATATTCTGACTCAAAGGGTACTAAGCATCGGAGATACGGCCAAGTGTATGACTGTTTGTATAACTTGGACCAGTGGAGCACGTAGTGGGCGGCCATTACAGTTAATCTCGGGCTTCCAATTTGTCTTCAGGCAGTATCCCGTCCTTCAGGTACCGCACTATGGGATCCATCCAGTTTGGCCCGGCCGGGATTTCCAAGACTTGCTTTTCATCAATGCTGGGGTGAAGAAGTATCTCCGTGTACACGGAACCGAAGTCATGGGTTTCTTCAGAGGCCATTTTGGAGAAGGCATCCGCGCGATCGTTCATACCTCGCGACACCTGGAGAACCTCGACTTCCCCCATTCCGTCCAGCTTTTCTCTTACTTTCTGGAGGTATCTTTTCATCCTGAGCTCCTTGGCTTCGTAGGTCCCATTTACTTGCTCGACCACCAGTTGCGAATCACTGTAGACTTTTATTTTCTTTGCGCCCAGTTTCGCAGCTAGGTTCAACCTTGCCAATAAGGCCTCATATTCAACCTTGTTATTGGAGGCTTTGAAGTCTAGTCATAGGGCGTATTCTGCTACGAATTCATCCGGGCCCTAGAGGACCACTCCCGCTCCGCACCCTCCTTTGCTCGCCGAACCGTCCACGTGAAGGATCCAATGGACCTCATTGTCATCCTCAGGTGATCTGGGCCCATTGCGCTTGTCTCCAAGGGCTGGTTGTTCAGCAGGGGCATTGGCTGTATCCACCAGCGTTGATTCTGTGGCGGGGGCGGTGAATTCCACGATAAAATCAGCGAGGACCTGGGATTTGATGGCCGGCCTTGGTCTAACTTGTATGTCAAATTCTCCCAACTCGACAGCCCAGCTTATCATTCTTCCCGATGTCTCAGGCTTTTGTAGGATTTTTCTCAATGGTTGGTCTGTCAAGAGTATTATGGGGTGGACCTGGAAGTAGGGACGGAGTTTCCGGGCAGCGGTGACGATGGCGAAGGCGAACTTCTCTATGTCCAGGTACCGAACCTCCGCACCATAAAGGATCCTGCTCACATAGTACACCAGATGTTTCCCCTTGTCCCTCTTCTGGACCAGTACCGCACTTACTGCCGTAGGACTGACAGTAAAATATAGGAAGAGCTCTTCCTCTGGCTCGGGTTTGGTCAGTAGTGGCGGTGTTTGGAGGTACTGCTTTAAGGCGTCGAAAGCTTCTTGGCAGGCCGGGGTCCATTCGAACTCCCGTATGTTCTTTAGCTGTTTAAAGAATGGTACGCACTTTTCGACAGATTTGGACATGAAGCGGCCGAGGGGGGCTACCCGTCCAGCTAGCCGCTGCACCTCTACCGCCGTTGCCGGGGGTTCCATGCTTAGGATGGCTTGGAACTTTTCAGGGTTGGCCTCGATGCCTCTTTGACTAACCATGAATCCTAAGAATTTCCAAGAGGTCACCTCAAAGGCACACTTTGCCGGGTTGAGTTTCATCCGGGCTCGCCGCAGAGTGTCGAAGGTTTCTTTGAGGTCGGGGATGTGCTTTTGGGCTTCCAGACTTTTTACCAACATGTCATCCACGTATACTTCCACGTTTCTGCCTATCTGCTTCTGGAACAACTTATTCACGACCCGTTGGTACGTGGCCCCGCATTTTTCAACCTGAAGGGCATGACAGATAACAGTAGACGCCCTGGTCAGTGATGAATGCTGTTTTTGGAATATATGGCTCGTGCATCTTTATCTGCTTGTAGCCGGAGAAAGCGTCTAGGAAGGTGAGTAGCTCGTGCCCGGAAGCGGCATCGATGAGCTGGTCTATGCGTGGCAGTGGATAGGGGTCTTTCGGGCAGGTTCGGTTTAGATCAATAAAGTCTATACAGGCCCGCCAACCTCCATTGGCTTTCTTGACCATGACTACGTTGAACAGCCACTCGGGGTACCGGATTTCCCTGACAAATCCGGCTTGTAGCAATTTTTCCACTTCAGCTTTGATGTGAGTATGTCGTTCTGCCGCGAAGTTTCTCTTCTTTTGTCGGACGGGCTTGAGGGTCGGATTTACATTCAACCGGTTAACCGCGATCTCCGCGGGTATGCGGGGCATGTCCGAAGCAGACCATGCAAATACATCTTTGTTGGCTCTAAGGAAGCTAATCATTTCGTCCCATAAGGTACCTCTTAGCAGGGAGCCAATCCGGACCTCTATCTCTTGCTGGTCCTCGGATATATGGATGGAGTCTAGCGCCTCAATTGTCTCCCCTCTAACAGTGCGAGCTCGCTCTCGGGAGTCTTCGCTTCCTATCGTGAAATTTTTAGCTGGAGCGTTCCTTCCTTTCAAGCTTGCTGCATAGCACTGGCGCGCTATCATCTGTTGTTCACATACTTCTCCTATCCCGGTCAGAGTGGGGAACTTCATTTTGAGGTGAGGGGTAGAAACTACTGCTCCCAGGTCCCTCAGGGCTGGGCGTCCTATGATGGCGTTGTAAGTGAAAGGTATATCCATGACCAAAAAGGTGGTCATAATGGTTTTTTTGAGGGGATGCATCCCGAAGGTGATAGGTAACTCAATTTTGCTGCTGACCCGTATGGACGCCCCAGAAAACTCGTATAAGGAATACTCCGCAGACCCCAGCCTTCCCTCGCCCAATTTCATTTCTTCGAAGGTTTCGAGGTGTAGCACGTTGACGGAGCTCCCTGTGTCTACCAAGATCTTTCCTACATCGAAGTTGGCGATGATCAATCTGATGACTAGCGCGTTGTCGTGCGGGACTTGTAGTCCGTTGTACTCCTCGGTGGAGAACGAGATGACCTGGCCTTCTTGGAGAGGATCCGTCCGGGCCATTTTAGAAGGCATTTCCAGGGAGAATACTCGCTCTGCGTACGCTCCTCGACCGGCTGTTGTTGGCCCCCCTGCCGCAGGCCCTCCCGCAATGATGTTGATTTTTCCAACAATAGTGGGCGGCTGCTCGGGGGTTGGTGCCTGGCGAGGAGGTTCTTCTCTTTTGGGGCACCGGTGGTGCCGCAAGTGGTGGCGACTACCTCAGGAGCGATGTATGCTACGAGATCGGTGTCTGCTGCGGGACCAGTACCGGCCTCTCGACCTGTCAGCAAGGGAAGAGCGGTGCGTTTTGCTCTAGTAGTGGGAGCATTCTATCCGCGCGGGGCTCATCTAAATGACCTTCCTCGGCCAGTTTTTCTAACTGAAGTCTGAGATGGAAGCAATGGTCGGTTTCGTGGCCGTGGTCCCTGTGGAAATTGCAAAACCTTCCGGTGGAGCGCTTCTTCGGGTGAGTGCTCATTTTCTTGGGAGGGGTTAGGAGACCTGATCTCTGATGGCGAACATGACATGGGAGAAGGGGACCTTTAGGGGAGCATTTCCTAACTTTTCAAACACAGGAATGGGGTTCCGGTTTGCTAGTCTTTCTTCGGCCCGCAGTTTCCTGGCCCCCTTACCATCCTCTTTCTTTTATTCCTCGTGGCCGGCCCAGCTCCGCTCCCGTACGCAGGCTTCTTCCGCTCGTATGAACTTGTTAGTTTTGGATTCAAGTTCCTGTAGGTCCCGCAGTGGCTTGAGAGTGAGGTATAGTTTGAGGTTTTGGTCGGTGGTAGTGTGATTCAGAGCTGCAATCGCTATTTGGATGTCGATGTTGGAAAGTTGAGCCAACTCGGAGTTGAATTTCAGCATGAAGTCTCTCAGGGTCTCGTTCTTTCCTTATCGGAGGGCCAAGATGACGTCTGCCGGATCATGGCGGAGGCGATTGTTGCTGAACCTTGCGGTAAACTTCCTTCGGAATTCATGGAAGGATGCAATGGAGCCCGGCTCCAGACGTAGGTATCAATTGTTAGTGGTTTTTCTCAATAAGGAGGCAAAGGCCTTGCACATAAATCCATCCGACGCGCCTCGGAACGTCATTACCCTCCTGAAAGTTTGGAGGAACTCTAGGGGGCCTGTGCTCCCATCGTAACAACCGAATCGGGAGAGATCTATCCCTGTTTCCACGGGGATTTTTAGGATCTCCGCGGTGAATGGGGACGCCGTCTCTCTTTCACATTCGTCAAGGATGTCATGGGCATAAGGTTTTTTCATTTCTCGCTTAACTTCTCGGATCTGTCTCTGCAGATCAGCCAGTTGGTCTAGGCCTAGCAGTTGCGGCAAGGTAGCCAGCTCCTTCGCCTGTACCGGAGGTAACTCTTGGAATCAAGTCGTCTGGGTAGGGAGGACGTCGCTTTGGGTATCTTGTTTCCCGACGTCTGGTTTATACTCCCCGGCTGGGGGAGGTAAAGGGCAATTTGTCGAAAGGGAGGTGGCTCAGACCTGTGTTCGCCCCCACTGATGGTGACATTCCTCGGGAGACTCTCCGCCATCTTCTTCGTAGGCTTCAGCCCGACCATGCGTTGCAGGAGGCATTTCTGGAACTGGAGGCTTCGGTTGCGGAGGGGGACCATCTGTGGTGTGCTGGAAGCAGGCCTATGCTTGCCCGTGGCCTGCAAGTTCTGCTCCCGAGAATTAAAGACATGAGTTTGTGCATGTTGGGCTTGGCTCCTGATCATTACTCATGTTTCTTGCTGTTTGGCATGGTTTCTCATCGTCACAAAGTGTTCAGGCTCAGACGAGTCCCACGGATGGCGCCAATATGATGGTGCCAGAATCCGGGTTCGCAATCGCGCGGTGGGTAGAGAGCCTTTGCGGGGGTCTGCAATCACAAACAAAGGGGTCAGGGAGGTCCGGGGTGGGTCCCGGACGACCACTTCGACACCCAAGTCAGATTCTGGACCAACGACATAAAGAACAACAAGAAATGGCGGAGGTACAATCAGGTTTACAAGGACCAATGTACGGGTTCTTTCTCTGATATCTTTGTGGGTGAGTTGGGGGCTGAGGGAGGGATAGGGCGTCAAGCTCCTCTTCCCTTTCTCGATTAAAGTTGGAAAACCTTACTGGCGGTATAGAGCTTCCTCTAATGGGTTTACTTTTTGGAGTCGTTCCTTTTCTTAGACTGGATCGGCCCCTTCTCTTAGGGGCTTAATGGCGTATTTATACTTTGATCTTGCATGCAAATCCTCTTCAAGGGGCGCCACGTGGACCTTTTCATCATTTCAGAGAGAAAACCTTCTATTGTTGGATTGGGCTGCCCTCCTAGTTCGACGGCGCGCGTGGCTTTTGATGAACACATGTATGTGTGAATAGTAGTGATAGGAAAGATGCATATTTTGTTATTAAAAGCGGTACTACTAAGGTATTTTCCTTGTTTTTTGTGTTTCAGGGTTATATTGGGAATTCCAAGGAAAATACCTAAAAGAATGAAATTTTACGGAAAAATTGCAAGTTTGGAACAGTGCAGGCCGAAAATTATGTGTGTTCCAACTTGGATGGCCTCGATCTAATTCAAAACACAACAACATTTCAAGATATTTTGGTTGAATTCAAAAGAGGGAATCAAGAACACCAAAACCTGATTGGCTCATACCACTTCTAATTTCGCCCACCTTCTAATTTGTAGGACTCCATCCACTGATTTTTGGCGAATTCCCATTGCCCAACATTTGTACGGTTTAGATCATCCCACGACAATGGGTGAGGGGTGTAATCAACTCACATAATGGGCTGTGGATATTAACATAATGGGCTGTGGATATTAACATAATGGGCTGTGGATATTAAATTAATGGGCTGATATTTAATTGGGTTTTAATGGACACTAGAAAGTGGTTCGGCTATTGTGGGGAATAATATGTGAAAACCACACATGTGGAATCACGCATGTGGGACCACTTTAGGGCTGCTGTTGCTATTTTCATTCCATCTTGAGGCAATTGAATAGTGGCAACTTCTTTAATTAAGAAAAGCCACGTTACTATTACTGATGAGGAAAGTGAGTGACATCATTGCTAAATTTTTAATAAGCAATAGTCTATTAGCTTGCCAAGTGTAGTTGCTAGTTGCCATTTCTAGTATTCAACAAAATATCTAGCTATGATTTTTTTGGCAAGCCACT
This sequence comes from Tasmannia lanceolata, assembly GCF_043159265.1. NCBI lineage: Eukaryota > Viridiplantae > Streptophyta > Magnoliopsida > Canellales > Winteraceae > Tasmannia > Tasmannia lanceolata. Next base: position 30,477,548 of record NW_027518714.1, on the reverse strand, counting down.
ACATAGAGCTGCTATTCCTATTTATTTCAACTGTGGGATGGCATATAGAAACATTATAATTGGAAATGCCAACGAGCTATGAGCTTCGGTCACATACAGTTTATAAAAGAAGGATGGCGTTTTTCTAATAGTGGGGATTCTCTTGCTATTGTCTATTCAACTTCTATTGCGCAATATCCTTTCCTTGCAAGGTGAAGAAAATAAAATAAAATGGCAACTCTTCTATTTGGGTAAGTAGATCATACGTTTGAATTTTTTTTTAGAAAGACAACATGGAACGTCTTCTATAGCCTTTCCAATGGATGATCTGAGCCGTTGAGTTGGTGGATATTTTGGTGCAATCCAACCCTTGCTTCCCTAAGCTTCAACTAGGCAATTCTTTCAACCGAACTCCATTTCAACCAAACTCCATAAAAAAAAAGGGCCATCATTTTTTCTCGCTCTCGAGCCTCTCCTCCAATTTTCATTTTTTTTATGCTTTCTTTTCCTTCTGAATTGTCTCAACTTTTCTCTCTACATCCTCACTATTCTCTCTCTTTTTCTCTCCACTACTCTCAAGCTCTCTCCCTTAGGTTTTCTTGTTTTTTTCTTTTTTTTTTTTTCTTTTCAACTTTCAATCTAAGGCATCATCATCCACCATTCAAACTCAGGGTGACATTAAAGCTTGAAGGAGGAAGATTCAACCAAAGTTGGAGGAGAAAAAGACTAAGTTCTATTTAATTTTTGTTATTTATTTTAAGTTCAATTTGATGTAATTTTGTTTCAATTCAAGTTAGTGAAGAAGTAATTAGCTTTTGTTTAATTTTCTTTCAAGTTCTATATGGCAATTCTTCTCCCATCTATCTCGTTTATTTTTGTTTTTCTTCCCTTCTTCATGAGTAACTAAATCTTATTTACTTAGGGTTTAGTTGAAACCATGGGGAAGGAGAAATATTTATAATTAAATCAATCTACTCAATTGAAAAATTGTGTAGGATTTTGTGTTTCGAAAATCCCAATCATTCATGCCATTGGCTTTCCCTTTTCGTATGAATGATTGTTGATTAACAAATATAAAGTTCTATATAATCAATGTAAATTGGAGAGTGGATTTGATTAATTACTTATAAGGAATGACATCCCTTTGATCTTATCCCTTATTGACTAGTTAATCGAATTTTCAACCCAATTCAAGAGATGTTTTAATTAATCAATCTAATCCAAACCCATGGTGGATTCTAACCCTAAGTAATCTTTTATATTGAATTAAGATTTTTACACTATTCCAAATTACGTTCGTAATTTTTCAATTAACTTAGGCCTTTAGAATTTTAGTTTTCTAATTAGATTAGATAAGTAGTTAATAAAGATCATTAGAATTTTGGTACACTTTGCCTAAATTAAGATTTCCAAATCAAGATCGTAGTTGAATTTGATTCTTAGATTGAATAGAATACACGCTTATATATAGTGTTGGCTCCGAGGTCTAAGTCCACGGAAATCCTGAGTCCATTCCAGGCAACATTATATCATAGCTAGTATTCTAATCGGTACAAGAATAGGATTGACAACTAGATTTCTCTTCCTTGAGTTCGACCCGTATTTACACGATCCGTGCACTTGCGGTTATTTAATTTCTCAAACAGCTTTGTTGTGTAATCTTGCCCATAATCGTGATGATGAAGTTTTTGGAGGCGGGGAGGTGACACATGGCAGGATCACGTTGTCTTACGGTGTATTAATGTCTCTTCTAATCATGATTAGATTCTTCTGCCGTACGGGTGACACGTGGTGAGATCCAACGGTCCCGCCGTATTTATGCCCTATCAGGTGATTCTTACGTATAACAGGTTGTACGTATCAACATTTAGCACTGTTATGAAGAAAAAAATAGTAAAAATATTTGAGGCCCACTACGTGTGTGTGTGTGTGTGTGTGTGTGGAAAATGATTGTGAGCTTGAAGCTCATATAGCTTATATGAGCTTGAGGGCCCAATCACATGGGTCCCACATTTTTTTGTGGTGATCCAAACCATTCATTTGCAAGGCCCCATCATAGATAGGGTGTGTACAAAAAATCAGCTCCATTGGATCATCCTAACCCTCCAAAAGCGGAGGGCAAAAATGGGCAAATTTGTAGCAAACGGTGTCTGTCCATTTTGCCCTCCACTTCTGGATGGGTTAGGATAATCCTATGGAGCTGATTTTGTACACACCCTATCTATGTAAGGGCCTTTCAAATGAATGCTTTGGATCATCCTAACAATGTGGGCCCGCATGTGTTTGGGCCCTCAAGCTCATATAAGCTATATGAGCTTCAAGCTCACAATCATTTTCCTATATATATATATATATATATATATATATATATAGGGGGAGAGAGAGAAAGAGAGAGGAAAGGGTTACTGCTAGTTAGTAGCTAAGCTTAGCTGCTAACGTTAGCGTAAAACAAGGTGGTGCCACATTGTTGGGGGATCCAAAGTATTCATTTGGAAGGCCCTTTCATGGATATGGTGTCCACCAAAAATTAGCTCCATTGGATCATCTTAGGATGTCCATTTGTGGGGTGAAAAAATGGGCAGATTAGTGGACAAACAGTACCTGTCCAATTTCACCCCCACAAATGGACATCCTATGATGATCCAATGGAGCTGAATTTTGGTACAAACTCCATCCATGATGGGGCCTTTCAAATGAATGCTTAGGATCACCCCAACAATGTGGCCCCACCCTTGTTTTACGCTAACGTTAGCAGCTAAGCTAGTTGCTAATGTTAGCAGGAATACTTTTCTCATATATATATATATATATATATATATATATGAGAGAACATTTCCTACACACTTGTGTGGGTAAGTTACCTACACACTACCTTAAAATATAGTGGGGGCCCACATTGTTTGGGTGATCCAAACAATTCATTTGAATGGTCCTCACATAGATAGGGTGTCCACAAAAAATTAGATCCATAGGATCATCCCAACCCTACGATTTGTGGAGGTAAAATGGACGTGTATAAACCTTCACAAATTAGTCCATTTTTTGCCTCCATAGTTTGAATGGTTAGGATGATCCTATGGATCTGATTTTTTGTGGACACCCTATCTATGTGAGGACCATTCAAATGAATTGTTTGGATCACCCAAACAATGTGGGCCCCCACTGTATTTTAAGGTAGTGTGTAGGTAACTTACCTACACAAGTGTGTAGGAAATGTTCTCTCTCTCTCTCTCTCTCTATATATATATATATATAGAGAGAGAGAGAGAACGGTTCCTACACATATGTGTAGATAAGTTATCTACACACTAGCTTAAAATACAGTGGGGGCCACATTATTTGGGTGATCCAAACCATTCATTTTTAAGGCCCTCACATAGATAGGGTGTCCATAAAAAATCAGATCCATAGGAACATCCTAACCATTCGAACTGTGGAGGCAAAAAATGGACTAATTTGTGAAGGTTTAAAGACATCCATTTTGCCTCCACAAATCGTAGGGTTGGGATGATCCTATGGATCTGATTTTTTATAGACACCCTATCTATGTGAGGGCCTTTAAAATGGATGGCTTGGATCACCCAAACAATGTGGGCCTCTACTGTATTTTAAGCTAGTGTGTAGAGAACTCTCTACACATATGTGTAGGAACCGTTTTCTCTCTCTCTCTCTCTCTCTCTCTATATATATATATATATATATATATATATATATATATATATATTAGTGGCCATATAAATATATATATATTTATATATAAAGATATATATATTTTTTTTTTTTTTAAGTTTTTTTTCTCACCCCGCGGGTGAGAAAAAAAACTTTAAAATAAAGATACAATTGTTATTTTCATTAGAACGGTCGAAATTTGGAGGAAATGGGGAACGTAATAGTAAAATAGGGGTGGATAAGTTTTTAAAAAATGAGAATAACATCGAACTCTTATTTTTTTGGAGCACAACTTATTTACTTTGTCGCCTATCAAATGGACGGTTTGGATCATCCTATGATGTGGGCCAAACCGCACTTTTTGAAAAATAATGGATCATAAGGGCATGCACCATATAAACTCTTTCATTAAGATCTTATATGTTGGAAGCCCGTATTATCCAGTATTTCTCCAAAAATACTATGGTTACAACCGTAGGTTCAGGATTCGAGAGAGATCGAGAGAGAGAGAGAGAGAGAGAGAGAGGGGGGCGGGGGCGGCGGGAGTGGGGGTAGGGGGGGGGGGTTCCTCGAGACATCTGTCAACATCCATATCTGTAGCAGCTGGAGAGAGAGGGAGAAAGGACGAAAACTATTTACGATTTACGTTTAGGCCCATTCAATGGACGGTCTGGATCAACCTAAGGTGTGGCGAATATGGCTCTTTTTGGGAAAAGAAGGGGTTAAAACACGTCAATTTCAATCTGACAGAGCTGGTAAAGTCATATATGGACAGAGTTGATCTGATATAATATTTTATTCGTTGATTAGCTCTGTAACAGCTAGCAACAAATAAGATGCATTTAGTTCATGAGTTGGAAGCGAGAAACAGAGACGTGTATGAGGAGTCATTTTCTATTTTAAAGGGAGTGTGCTATGGTCTTTTGACGCCAAAGTACATGTGGCTGCATAATAGTTTTTTCGAGAAAAAGAAATAAAATTCCTAATTTCCGTATCCTTATTATATAGTAAGATATATATAAAAGGGTTCATGTACTCGTGTACAGGAAACATGGGTGGGGCCACATTGGGCGGGGGGGTGATCCTAAGCATTCATTTGACAGGCCCCATCACGGATGGGGGGTGTACAAAAAAGCAGCTCCATTGGACCATTTTAGGGTGTCCATTTGTGGGGGAGAAAATAGACGGATACTATTTGTTCACAAATCTGCTCATTTTCACCCCACAAATGGACACCCTATGGTGATCCAATGGAGCTGATTTTTGGTGGACACCCTATCCATAAAAGAGCCCATCAAATGAATGCTTTGGATCCCCCCAATGTGGCCCACCCCTATCTTTGTACTCGAGCGCATAAACCCTTCTCTCTCTCTCTCTCTCTCTCTCTCTCTCTCTCTCTCTCTATACACTAGTAAAAAACCCCGTGCGATGCACGGACCGACAAAGAACTGTACAAATCACATCATAGGTTGATCCAAACCATCCATGTGATGGAACACAACATCAATAGGTTGTGCTTGTAAAATCATTTCCATAGGCTGATCTTAGCCCTCCAATCTATAGAGGTTTCCATAATTAAAAAAGCATAAAGGAGGGGGGTAGGATTGAAATTATGTGGCTTTAATGGGTGCCTTTGTTAAAAACCATAAAGGAGGGGGTAGGATTGAAAATATGTGGGTTGCATGGGTGCCTTTGTTAAAAAAAGGAAAAAAAAGTAATGTGTAATTCTCATGGAATTTTGGGAGAAATTCAAATAATTCTCTCATTTTCTCTTCTGCTATATATATATACTAGTGGGACACCCCGTGCGATGCACGGAGAGTGGGAAAATATTATATTTAGATTCTCATGATAGACAATAGAGAAACTGCATACTACGGAAAAACCTTATAGATCGGAGGGTTGCGATCATCCCATCAAAATAATTTTGGGGGCACAACCTATTTGCGTCGCGGCCCATCAAATGGACGGCTTGGATCATCCTATGGCGTTGACCGCAAACTTCATTTGAAAAATCTGGGTGGGGCCTACAATTTGGCCTTAATGTTGATGCACGACCCACACCATAGGATGATCGAAACCATTCATTTGATGGGCCATAATGTAAATAGGTCGTGCCCCAAAAATCATTTCCATTGGATGATCACAACTCTCCAATCTATAGAGGTTTCCGTAATATGCAGTTTTTCTTTAGATCGGATGGCTACGATTATCAAATGGAGGGTTTTGATCATGGGGCGGTGCGTACAATGTACTTTGAAAATACAGGTGGGGCCTACCTCGTTCAAAGATTTGAAGAAATTATTTTTTGGGCCCACCAACTGTGGGGATAGACCAGTGCAAAGATTTGTAGAAATTAATTTTTGGGCCCATCAAAAAGATTTTGAAAAATATGGGAGGGTTTGACCCGACCCGTAAGGGGTCAGGTGACACGGGCCAGGTCAAAATGACCCGGGGAAATTTACGGGTCATGAATGTTGGACCCGTACCTGGCCTAAGAACTGTACGGACCACATCACAGGTTGATCCAAACCGTCCATGTGATAACATCAACAGGTTGTGCCCCAGAAATCATTTCCATACGCTGATCCTACCCGTCCAATCGATAGAGGTTTCCATAATATGTTGTTCCTCTTACATCGGATGGTTAAGATCATCCTATAGATTTTTTATTACAAAAGCATAAAGGAGGGGGGTAAGATTGAAATTATGTGGCTTTCATGGGTGCCTTTGTTAAAAAGCATAAAGGAGGGGGTAGGATTGAAATTATGTGGCTTTAATGGGTGCCTTTGTTAGAAAGCATAAAGGAGGGGGTAGGATTGTAAATATGTGGGTTGAATGGGTGCCTTTATTAAAAAAGTCAAAAAAGTGATATGTAATTCCCACATATTTTTGGGAGAAATTGAAATGATTCCCTTCGTTTCCATTCCTCTATATATATATACTAGTAAAAAACCCCGTGCGATGCACGTGCCGACAAGGAACTGTACAGACCACATCATAGGTTGATCCAAACCGTCCATTTGATGGAACACAACATAAATATGTTGTGCCCCAAAAATCATTTCCATAGGTTGATCCTAGCCCTCCAATCTATAGAGGTTTCCATAATTCCTCTTCAGTCGGATGGTTAAGATCACCCGATAGATTTTGTTATTAAAAAAGCATAAAGGAGGGGGTAGGATTGAAAATATGTGGGTTGAATGGGTGCATTTGCTAAAAAAAGTCAAAAAAGTGATGTGTAATTCTCATAGAATTTTAAAAAAATTCAAAAAATTCTCTTCTTTTCTCTTCTACTATATAGTATACTAGTAAAAAACCCCATGCGATGCACGACCGAAGAAAGAACTGTACGGACCACATCATAGATTGACCCAAACCGTCCATGTGATGGAACACAACATCAATAGGTTGTGCCCGTAAAATAATTTCCATAGGCTGATCGTAGCCGTCCAATGTATAGAGGTTTCCATAATTAAAAAAGCATAAAAGAGGGGGCTAGGATTGAAATTATGTGGCTTTAATGGGTGCCTTTGTTAAGAAGCATAAAGGAGGGGGTAGGATTGAGAATACGTGGGTTGAATGGGTGCCTTTGTTAAAAGAAGTAAAAAAAACTGAAAGATGCACGATGCGGGGGAAAAAAGTATATGAAAAGTCAAAAAAAAGTGAGGTGTTAATCCCACCGATTTTTCAAGAAATTAAAAAAAGCATGGGCTTTTCCTCCAGACGTGCGATGCACGACACAGGAAAAAAAGGAATATGATATAGAAAAAAATAGTTAAAAACTATGTAGAAAACAATAAGCCAAAAAAGTATGCATAACCACTTACCAAGTCATGAAAAAAATTGCAAAAGAAAAAGTTTTCTAGGGCAACAAAGAACTGTACGGACCACATTATAGGTTGATCCAAACCGTCGATGCGATGGAACACAACATGAATCGGTTGTGCCTGTGAAATCATTTACACAGACTGATCCTAGCCCTCCAGTTGATGCACAGGCCGACAACGAACTGTACAGACCACATTATAGGTTGATCGAAACCGTCCATGTGATGAAACACAACATCAATCGGTTGTGCCCGTAAAATCATTTCCATAAGCTGATCCTAGCGCTCCAATCGATAGAGGTTTTCATAATTGCTGTTCCTCTTAAGGTGCCCGGAATCCGTCAATATTTTGCAAGTTGTCCTACATGCGTAATATCAAGTAGTTTGTTCGTCATTGTCATATGTCTATACCTCTTCTTGGTAGTTTGTTCCGTAATTGTCATATACAGGCACCCTGTGTCGGTTCTTTCCATATTAAATGACCAAAGCAATTGATGAATTTACCCTCAAATAATTTCTCACAAATATAGATGTTTGTAGACACCCCATTTTGACCGAACCCCAAATAGGTTAGTTCCAGATCCTATGTAGATCTTAGCAAGGTTTCAAGTGAATCAAGCGAAGCATGGTAGAAAAAAGGAGGCGGGCTTGTGCCATCATCCAAAGTTAAGTGTGTGGGTCTCATTTTTCTTATCAACAGGCAAACCAAAGAGAAAAGAGAAAGGACTAGTTGAGTCTATGTCAATATCAATCCGCAGGGGTGCCCATATCATTTTCCTGCAAGAAGCAAAAAGAAAAGCAATTCATGTTCTTCCTGCTTTTCCGTGGACCCCCATATAAGGTAAAGGAGTAATCAGAATACACTATGAGGGGGTTGTCCCAAGAGAGAAAAGGGGTGTGATATATCATTTATTTTTTAGGTTTGTACCCCTGCTCTTACCAAAGCCCCCCCCCTTGTAGAGTGAAGGAGTAGGCATAAATATACTAAGAGGGAGCTGTTCCAGGGAGAATGGAGGGTGCAAATTTATTGGTTTCTCCTTTTAAAGCAGCAAATTAGGGCAGAAGGGAGGGGCGCCTCATTTTTTTTGAGAAAAAGGAGAGGGAGAAAGAGATCGCAGAGAAGGGGAGGAGCTGCCATCTTAGCCATCTCCGGTCCCCACACCGGCCGTCCCATCTCCGGCTTCTTCTTCTTCTTCTTCTTCTTTTTCTTCTTCTTCTCCATCCCCACTCCAGCCGCACCACCCCTTTCTTCTCCGGCCGGATTCTCACCGGAATCCGACCATCCACCCATCTAAGCCACCAACCGCCACCATCTTCTACCTCTGTTTCTGCCTCCACCACTACCTCCATCTTCATCCACCGCCACTTGAAACCCATCTCAATTTATTTTATCTCTGCAATCTCTCACCTCCACTCCTCAAAACCCCCAATCCGACCACCTTTTTCATCACCACCACCACCCTCACTACAAACCCATTCCCAAAAACCCCTCTCTAAATTTATTTTCGATCTTTGAAACCCATTAAAAAAAAATAAAAATAGCCACCACCAACCACAGCCGCCACCTCCGGCAAACCCCCTTCTTCAGACCTTCGATTTGCAGCCACCTCATATCTCCACCACCAACCACCATCGTCCACCATCACCATCATCATCAATATTCCCATCAAACCCCTCTTCCAACCTCGGCTGCCGGAATCCGACCACCGGATTCCGGTACCAACCCTCAACAGACCTCACCTTTTTATTCTACCTCTGTAAGCCCAAGGGTTCCCCAAGGGTTCCCCATGGGTTCATTCAATGACCTTGTTTTGATGATTAACAAACACAAATTGATTAGTCGTTTATGGACTGATCAGTTGCCTTGAGTGTTGTGTCTTAGACAGGAACTTAACATGTCATATCGCCATTACACAATGCAACACAACACATGCTTGAGGATCAACATGCAAAGGAGCTTGAACACATTGGTGGCATCATCCTTGGAAGATGTTAAAGCAAGGAGCTCAAGTGAAGATCCCACAAGCAATCCAAGAACCACATTGAAGAAACCAACACTCAACTTGGTCATGCTTAAAGGTGTACCAAACAAGAGCCAAAGGAGCTAAGTGTAGCTCACATCATCACTCAAGCAAGCATCCAAAGATGGAAGATCATTTGAAGACCAAAGCTAAAGAGGGATCGAAGATTGCATAGGTATCATTGTACATCCTTTCTCTTTAGATTTCCAAGTCAAGGCAAAGTGTTTTCAACTTGTTTTTCAAAGAACACTTAAGAACTTAAAATGCATTAGTGAATGGTTATGTGGTGGACCAACATGTTGGGACCCTCATAAACATTCCAAAATAACCATAGGAGTTGAGTTCCAAAAGCTAAAAATCAAATTTGCAATAAAAATCAAAAAGTGCGGATTTTTAGGCTTCTTGGAGCTCCGAGCTCGGAACTCCGAGAGTTCCCTCGGAACTCCGAGAAAAGGTCCAGTAGCATCTGGACACTTTCTCGGAACTCCGAGACAATTTCTCGGAACTCCGAGAAATGGTCCAGTAGAAATTTTATTTCTTCTGGCCGTTGTCTCGGAACTCCGAGAATATTTCTCGGAACTCCGAGAATGGTTCTCGGAACTCCGAGAACCTCGCGACAGACTAAAAAATAGCCGTTGGGATTCAAATTAATTGTTGGTTTTTGATATGTCCACCCCCAAACGGTCATATTCTTTGGTGTGGTTATATATACAACATGTAGAGAAGTTTTTCACTCTCTCTTGATCTTTGAAAAACATCCTTAAGCATAAAAAACATTTGCAATCCATTTTAGCTTGAGTTTTTGTTTTTCATCCCAAACTTGCCTTTCACTTGTGAATCTTTTGAGTTTGGATATAGTAGTGCTTTCACTTGCAAATCACCATCTTTGAAGAGCAATCAAGGGTCTACAAAGAGCATCAAGCTTTCAAGAAGAAGCCAAGCTATTCTCTTTCAAATCTAGTGTAGGTGGCTAGGGCATTCCCTTTTTAATTCCCTAGAGAGCAACCGCTTAGAACTCGGCGGAGAAGGAGAGTCTTTGTAAAGGTGTAAGGGCATCCTTGTTTAATATCCCTTGGATTTGTAACCGCCTCGGAGCCGGGCATCGTGGAGGTCTCCTATAGTGGAATCCCTCAAGTGCGACCTTGAGTAGAGTGGAGTAGGCCGTTGGCCGAACCACTATATATCGGTGTGTCAATTTCTCACTCTTGCATTTCCATTATTGTTTTGGTTTGGCATTTCACTTTGTTCTTTCAATTATATTTGCACTAACCAAATATTTATTTAAGTGAAGAAAAATTCCAATTAGGGTTTATAGATAATTTTCAAAAGGCCTAATATTGAGTTAAATTCAATTCACCCCTCCTCTTGAGTATTTCAATTGGTATCAGAGCTTGGGCTCTTGATTAAGACCCTAACCGGTTAAGAGTTGAACGATCTAGTTTTTTTGGCAACTTAAAAGATGGGATCTAGACTACCTATTTTGGATGGTTCGGATTATGGATCATGGTTGATCCATGTGAAGACATACTTAAAAGGTCTAGGTAAAGATATGGTAAAGATAATTGAAAATGGATTTATTTTAAATGCTAAATCTAAAGGATTAAATGAATATAATAAAAAATTATCTTTATTAAATACAAAAGCCCTAATTGCAACATGTTGTGCATTACCACCACACATTTATGAGAAGGTATCCTCATGTACTAATGCTAAAGAGATTTTAAACAAACTTGAAAAATCTTGTCAAAGTGAAATCCTATGCTTAAGTGGAATAATTGAGAAATCTAATGAAAATGCTTTGGAAAATATTGATTTCACATTTGAAGAACTACATTGTGCTTTTCAAGATTTGAATAAGAAACTTGAGGATCAACTAACTAAGAATTCAAACTTGAAAAATAATTTAGCTAGTATTCACAAGGAGTTTAGGTCACTAGAAATAGACCATGCACATCTTAGTGAAGAGAATGAAATGTTTGAAAATAATTTTATCGAACTAAGTGAAACCATTAAATCACTAAGAGAAGAAAATGAACTCCTTAAAGAAGAAGAAGATAAAATCAAGAATTCCTCATCTCTTGAAACAAATAACTTCAAAATGGAAATCAATGATTTGAAAATCAAGAATGAGAAACTTGAGTTGGAAAATTACAAACTACAAGAAAGTGTAAAACATAATTGCCATCATGACCATTCTTGTAGATCATCATGTTCATCCCGTCCATCTACCTACTCATATATGTCTTGTGATTTTTGTGGTAGATTTGGACATTACAAATCTAAATGTATGTTTAGATTTGTAAAAAGCAGTAAGTTTGTTTGGGTTAAAAAGGACTTATCACCTAGATCAAACTTGCTTGGAACCAAGATGGTTTGGGTTCCAAAATCCCCTACTTGAATCACATCATATGATTAGTAGATTTAGGGGTAATGAGCTTAAAATGAAATATCTTTTGATAGATTTGTTTGTGTAGATACCATGTACTTATTCTTGTTTGATTCTCATGTATCTATACGTTCTACTATAAGTGCACACACTATGATTTAGATCTTATTGCACTTAGTATTCATCCACATTCATGCCACTATAGAATTTAATGTGAAAACCATAATTTGATCCTAATAGAATATACAACCACATCACTTGCCCATGTGTTCAAATTAAATCTACAAGTATATCCTTAGCATTTGAACCCATATTGGTAGTTGCTAGTAATTACATTAAATGATCACATCTTTCTAGCAAAACCAAAGGAAACCCATAGGTTTAAGACTTGAACCTAAATGGTTTTAAAATCCTTGGTCTCTTCCCAAAATTCATAAAAGGATATAATTTGTAAGGAAGTTGAAAATATGCCTAGATTCAATGTATTACTTGAAATGAAAATATCATAGGAATCTAGAATCATATTTGGGCATTTACTCACTTGAGTAAAATTAAAATTCACTATGGTGATTGTGTACACTAGATTATGATGGGAACATATATCTCCCACACATCTTGGTTTTCAATGGGCTTATGCACTATGTGCTTAATGCCTTATCTTTACATTTGTGGTATGTGAATGTAGGAAGAAGATGTTTGGACCATGTACCTTATGTATCATGATCATTGTGTCCAAACATGGTAGACTATCCATGGAAGCTTTGATATAGATCATATCTTCCTCATGATTACCCATAGTGGTATACTCTCACTCATGAGCCATGGATGTCTCTCTTAGACATGGTTCTTTAATGTCCATTCTTCTATGTCTAAGTTCTATAGAATCAAGTCAAATTGGAATTCTTATATATATATATATTCTATAGATATCACCCCTTGGTTGATTATATCTACATGTATGAGATGTCAAACTTTAACTTAAAAGTCACTCAATTGGTGCCCTTAGCCTTCTTAGATTCTAAGAGGGAGATGGTACACTCACCGTAATTAAAATATTTAACAAATTGGCATTGTGCCTACCTCTCAAACATGAATAGGTATACATTTACATGTGATCTCCCTGGCTAGTTATATATGTTGCATATTTAGGGAAGTAAAACTTAAATTTGAAAAATATTATATCACATTTAGGGGGAGCATGAGCCAAAGATTGAACATCTTTTGTGCTATGCTTGTTTATCATGATGAGCTAGACTATGACTATCATTTTATCATGATAAACCGACACTTGGAGAGTAAAGTGTCTTCGTAGCCCAAGGGTTGATCTAAAATCATTCATTTGAAGATTCTTAGAGTCTATGTTAGGACTACCCTTTGGATTCATGCATTGCATGACTCTCTTTCAAAGGGGGAGCTTAAAGGTCAAGATTTGTCCTTAGTGGCTTATCATACGATACTCAATGTATATATCATTTGGATTATGATAAGTACACCCATTAGGAGCCATGATTGCTCCATATGTGGTTAGTTCGGGCTTGTCTTATGCTCCTAAATTGGTATCATCTAGCATGTGACTGTTTTAAGACAAAAAGCCCATAGCCTAGGACTTAAAGTCATATCTTTTAGGCTTTTAGACTTATCTTGGATGATCTAGATTGGTATCATCTATTCCAAGAATAAATTTTGATGGCCAAGCATTCAATTGTCATATCTTTGGCCTATTGTGTAATGTCATACCTTGTTTTTATATAAGGCAAATGACAAATACAAAGGGGAGAGATTACCTTTGCTATATTCATGTTTAAAATGACTATAATGACTTGCTTATATAGTTCATTTTTTCATTCCCCACCTATATGTGCTTATATGTTCATACTTTAACAAAAAAAAAAAAAAAAAAAAAAAGGCTTAAATGTTCATCTTTTTGAATTTTGTGCTCAATCTTGAATATCTTTCTTGTTTCCCATTCATAGGAGAAAATTATACTTTGTAATCTTAATCTCTATGAATTTGATTGCTTATCATGTGTACTTTCACTTGAAAATTTGTATTTTCATGATAAGTTTCACTGTCATGCCATATATCTTAATAGTTAGCCATATTAGGATCAAATGTCCATTTCTATGCATGACAATTTAAGAATATATTTTTAACTTGAAATATATATATTCTTGCTTATCATGATGAGTCTATACTTACACATCACCTCATGATAAGATTCTAATAGGAATTTTAAAAACAAAAGGGGGCTTATCATGCTAAGTCTAAAACTTGCTTAATTTCTTTCATGATAAGTAAAATATAAGCTTTAACTTGCTAATCTATTACTATATTATGGGTCATAGGGTAGATTTATATTGGAATTATATATATACTAAGATATACCCTAAAAAGTTGTGCTAAATTTGGAATGTCTCTTTGTTTTTCCAACATAGGCTTGATTTGTTTTGTGCCATTCCTTTCCTATGTTGATTATCTCTTATCATGCCATATATACATTAATTTAATTGGTAAATCATGACAAGAAACTAGGGGGAGCATCATATTCTCATTGTATATCTTGATGCTTTATGTATTGTGCTTAAGTGCTTAATTCTTCCTTTTTGCTTATGCCAAAAGGGGGAGAATTTGTATAATTGATTAGATCCATTATCATATGCATTCTTGTATTATACTTTGTTGAATATATCTCATGCATATGTTGAGGGGGAGTAGTCATGATTAAATTGTCCATCTAATCCTCATAAGAGGTTCCTCCCACCTATCTAATCAATTTGGTTTGTCATCATCAAAAAGGGGGAGATTGTAAGCCCAAGGGTTCCCCAAGGGTTCCCCATGGGTTCATTCAATGACCTTGTTTTGATGATTAACAAACACAAATTGATTAGTCGTTTATGGACTGATCAGTTGCCTTGAGTGTTGTGTCTTAGACAGGAACTTAACATGTCATATCGCCATTACACAATGCAACACAACACATGCTTGTGGATCAACATGCAAAGGAGCTTGAACACATTGGTGGCATCATCCTTGGAAGATGTTAAAGCAAGGAGCTCAAGTGAAGATCCCACAAGCAATCCAAGAACCACATTGAAGAAACCAACACTCAACTTGGTCATGCTTAAAGGTGTACCAAACAAGAGCCAAAGGAGCTAAGTGTAGCTCACATCATCACTCAAGCAAGCATCCAAAGATGGAAGATCATTTGAAGACCAAAGCTAAAGAGGGATCGAAGATTGCATAGGTATCATTGTACATCCTTTCTCTTTAGATTTCCAAGTCAAGGCAAAGTGTTTTCAACTTGTTTTTCAAAGAACACTTAAGAACTTAAAATGCATTAGTGAATGGTTATGTGGTGGACCAACATGTTGGGACCCTCATAAACATTCTAAAATAACCATAGGAGTTGAGTTCCAAAAGCTAAAAATCAAATTTGCAATAAAAATCAAAAAGTGCGGATTTTTAGGCTTCTTGGAGCTCCGAGCTCGGAACTCCGAGAGTTCCCTCGGAACTCCGAGAAAAGGTCCAGTAGCATCTGGACACTTTCTCGGAACTCCGAGACAATTTCTCGGAACTCCGAGAAATGGTCCAGTAGAAATTTTATTTCTTCTGGCCGTTGTCTCGGAACTCCGAGAATATTTCTCGGAACTCCGAGAATGGTTCTCGGAACTCCGAGAACCTCGCGACAGACTAAAAAATAGCCGTTGGGATTCAAATTAATTGTTGGTTTTTGATATGTCCACCCCCAAACGGTCATATTCTTTGGTGTGGTTATATATACAACATGTAGAGAAGTTTTTCACTCTCTCTTGATCTTTGAAAAACATCCTTAAGCATAAAAAACATTTGCAATCCATTTTAGCTTGAGTTTTTGTTTTTCATCCCAAACTTGCCTTTCACTTGTGAATCTTTTGAGTTTGGATATAGTAGTGCTTTCACTTGCAAATCACCATCTTTGAAGAGCAATCAAGGGTCTACAAAGAGCATCAAGCTTTCAAGAAGAAGCCAAGCTATTCTCTTTCAAATCTAGTGTAGGTGGCTAGGGCATTCCCTTTTTAATTCCCTAGAGAGCAACCGCTTAGAACTCGGCGGAGAAGGAGAGTCTTTGTAAAGGTGTAAGGGCATCCTTGTTTAATATCCCTTGGATTTGTAACCGCCTCGGAGCCGGGCATCGTGGAGGTCTCCTATAGTGGAATCCCTCAAGTGCGACCTTGAGTAGAGTGGAGTAGGCCGTTGGCCGAACCACTATATATCGGTGTGTCAATTTCTCACTCTTGCATTTCCATTATTGTTTTGGTTTGGCATTTCACTTTGTTCTTTCAATTATATTTGCACTAACCAAATATTTATTTAAGTGAAGAAAAATTCCAATTAGGGTTTATAGATAATTTTCAAAAGGCCTAATATTGAGTTAAATTCAATTCACCCCTCCTCTTGAGTATTTCAATTGGTATCAGAGCTTGGGCTCTTGATTAAGACCCTAACCGGTTAAGAGTTGAACGATCTAGTTTTTTTGGCAACTTAAAAGATGGGATCTAGACTACCTATTTTGGATGGTTCGGATTATGGATCATGGTTGATCCATGTGAAGACATACTTAAAAGGTCTAGGTAAAGATATGGTAAAGATAATTGAAAATGGATTTATTTTAAATGCTAAATCTAAAGGATTAAATGAATATAATAAAAAATTATCTTTATTAAATACAAAAGCCCTAATTGCAACATGTTGTGCATTACCACCACACATTTATGAGAAGGTATCCTCATGTACTAATGCTAAAGAGATTTTAAACAAACTTGAAAAATCTTGTCAAAGTGAAATCCTATGCTTAAGTGGAATAATTGAGAAATCTAATGAAAATGCTTTGGAAAATATTGATTTCACATTTGAAGAACTACATTGTGCTTTTCAAGATTTGAATAAGAAACTTGAGGATCAACTAACTAAGAATTCAAACTTGAAAAATAATTTAGCTAGTATTCACAAGGAGTTTAGGTCACTAGAAATAGACCATGCACATCTTAGTGAAGAGAATGAAATGTTTGAAAATAATTTTATCGAACTAAGTGAAACCATTAAATCACTAAGAGAAGAAAATGAACTCCTTAAAGAAGAAGAAGATAAAATCAAGAATTCCTCATCTCTTGAAACAAATAACTTCAAAATGGAAATCAATGATTTGAAAATCAAGAATGAGAAACTTGAGTTGGAAAATTACAAACTACAAGAAAGTGTAAAACATAATTGCCATCATGACCATTCTTGTAGATCATCATGTTCATCCCGTCCATCTACCTACTCATATATGTCTTGTGATTTTTGTGGTAGATTTGGACATTACAAATCTAAATGTATGTTTAGATTTGTAAAAAGCAGTAAGTTTGTTTGGGTTAAAAAGGACTTATCACCTAGATCAAACTTGCTTGGAACCAAGATGGTTTGGGTTCCAAAATCCCCTACTTGAATCACATCATATGATTAGTAGATTTAGGGGTAATGAGCTTAAAATGAAATATCTTTTGATAGATTTGTTTGTGTAGATACCATGTACTTATTCTTGTTTGATTCTCATGTATCTATACGTTCTACTATAAGTGCACACACTATGATTTAGATCTTATTGCACTTAGTATTCATCCACATTCATGCCACTATAGAATTTAATGTGAAAACCATAATTTGATCCTAATAGAATATACAACCACATCACTTGCCCATGTGTTCAAATTAAATCTACAAGTATATCCTTAGCATTTGAACCCATATTGGTAGTTGCTAGTAATTACATTAAATGATCACATCTTTCTAGCAAAACCAAAGGAAACCCATAGGTTTAAGACTTGAACCTAAATGGTTTTAAAATCCTTGGTCTCTTCCCAAAATTCATAAAAGGATATAATTTGTAAGGAAGTTGAAAATATGCCTAGATTCAATGTATTACTTGAAATGAAAATATCATAGGAATCTAGAATCATATTTGGGCATTTACTCACTTGAGTAAAATTAAAATTCACTATGGTGATTGTGTACACTAGATTATGATGGGAACATATATCTCCCACACATCTTGGTTTTCAATGGGCTTATGCACTATGTGCTTAATGCCTTATCTTTACATTTGTGGTATGTGAATGTAGGAAGAAGATGTTTGGACCATGTACCTTATGTATCATGATCATTGTGTCCAAACATGGTAGACTATCCATGGAAGCTTTGATATAGATCATATCTTCCTCATGATTACCCATAGTGGTATACTCTCACTCATGAGCCATGGATGTCTCTCTTAGACATGGTTCTTTAATGTCCATTCTTCTATGTCTAAGTTCTATAGAATCAAGTCAAATTGGAATTCTTATATATATATATATTCTATAGATATCACCCCTTGGTTGATTATATCTACATGTATGAGATGTCAAACTTTAACTTAAAAGTCACTCAATTGGTGCCCTTAGCCTTCTTAGATTCTAAGAGGGAGATGGTACACTCACCGTAATTAAAATATTTAACAAATTGGCATTGTGCCTACCTCTCAAACATGAATAGGTATACATTTACATGTGATCTCCCTGGCTAGTTATATATGTTGCATATTTAGGGAAGTAAAACTTAAATTTGAAAAATATTATATCACATTTAGGGGGAGCATGAGCCAAAGATTGAACATCTTTTGTGCTATGCTTGTTTATCATGATGAGCTAGACTATGACTATCATTTTATCATGATAAACCGACACTTGGAGAGTAAAGTGTCTTCGTAGCCCAAGGGTTGATCTAAAATCATTCATTTGAAGATTCTTAGAGTCTATGTTAGGACTACCCTTTGGATTCATGCATTGCATGACTCTCTTTCAAAGGGGGAGCTTAAAGGTCAAGATTTGTCCTTAGTGGCTTATCATACGATACTCAATGTATATATCATTTGGATTATGATAAGTACACCCATTAGGAGCCATGATTGCTCCATATGTGGTTAGTTCGGGCTTGTCTTATGCTCCTAAATTGGTATCATCTAGCATGTGACTGTTTTAAGACAAAAAGCCCATAGCCTAGGACTTAAAGTCATATCTTTTAGGCTTTTAGACTTATCTTGGATGATCTAGATTGGTATCATCTATTCCAAGAATAAATTTTGATGGCCAAGCATTCAATTGTCATATCTTTGGCCTATTGTGTAATGTCATACCTTGTTTTTATATAAGGCAAATGACAAATACAAAGGGGAGAGATTACCTTTGCTATATTCATGTTTAAAATGACTATAATGACTTGCTTATATAGTTCATTTTTTCATTCCCCACCTATATGTGCTTATATGTTCATACTTTAACAAAAAAAAAAAAAAAAAAAAAAAGGCTTAAATGTTCATCTTTTTGAATTTTGTGCTCAATCTTGAATATCTTTCTTGTTTCCCATTCATAGGAGAAAATTATACTTTGTAATCTTAATCTCTATGAATTTGATTGCTTATCATGTGTACTTTCACTTGAAAATTTGTATTTTCATGATAAGTTTCACTGTCATGCCATATATCTTAATAGTTAGCCATATTAGGATCAAATGTCCATTTCTATGCATGACAATTTAAGAATATATTTTTAACTTGAAATATATATATTCTTGCTTATCATGATGAGTCTATACTTACACATCACCTCATGATAAGATTCTAATAGGAATTTTAAAAACAAAAGGGGGCTTATCATGCTAAGTCTAAAACTTGCTTAATTTCTTTCATGATAAGTAAAATATAAGCTTTAACTTGCTAATCTATTACTATATTATGGGTCATAGGGTAGATTTATATTGGAATTATATATATACTAAGATATACCCTAAAAAGTTGTGCTAAATTTGGAATGTCTCTTTGTTTTTCCAACATAGGCTTGATTTGTTTTGTGCCATTCCTTTCCTATGTTGATTATCTCTTATCATGCCATATATACATTAATTTAATTGGTAAATCATGACAAGAAACTAGGGGGAGCATCATATTCTCATTGTATATCTTGATGCTTTATGTATTGTGCTTAAGTGCTTAATTCTTCCTTTTTGCTTATGCCAAAAGGGGGAGAATTTGTATAATTGATTAGATCCATTATCATATGCATTCTTGTATTATACTTTGTTGAATATATCTCATGCATATGTTGAGGGGGAGTAGTCATGATTAAATTGTCCATCTAATCCTCATAAGAGGTTCCTCCCACCTATCTAATCAATTTGGTTTGTCATCATCAAAAAGGGGGAGATTGTAAGCCCAAGGGTTCCCCAAGGGTTCCCCATGGGTTCATTCAATGACCTTGTTTTGATGATTAACAAACACAAATTGATTAGTCGTTTATGGACTGATCAGTTGCCTTGAGTGTTGTGTCTTAGACAGGAACTTAACATGTCATATCGCCATTACACAATGCAACACAACACATGCTTGTGGATCAACATGCAAAGGAGCTTGAACACATTGGTGGCATCATCCTTGGAAGATGTTAAAGCAAGGAGCTCAAGTGAAGATCCCACAAGCAATCCAAGAACCACATTGAAGAAACCAACACTCAACTTGGTCATGCTTAAAGGTGTACCAAACAAGAGCCAAAGGAGCTAAGTGTAGCTCACATCATCACTCAAGCAAGCATCCAAAGATGGAAGATCATTTGAAGACCAAAGCTAAAGAGGGATCGAAGATTGCATAGGTATCATTGTACATCCTTTCTCTTTAGATTTCCAAGTCAAGGCAAAGTGTTTTCAACTTGTTTTTCAAAGAACACTTAAGAACTTAAAATGCATTAGTGAATGGTTATGTGGTGGACCAACATGTTGGGACCCTCATAAACATTCCAAAATAACCATAGGAGTTGAGTTCCAAAAGCTAAAAATCAAATTTGCAATAAAAATCAAAAAGTGCGGATTTTTAGGCTTCTCGGAACTCCGAGAGTTCCCTCGGAACTCCGAGAAAAGGTCCAGTAGCATCTGGACACTTTCTCGGAACTCCGAGACAATTTCTCGGAACTCCGAGAAATGGTCCAGTAGAAATTTTATTTCTTCTGGCCGTTGTCTCGGAACTCCGAGAATATTTCTCGGAACTCCGAGAATATTTCTCGGAACTCCGAGAATTCTCGGAACTCCGAGAATGGTTCTCGGAACTCCGAGAACCTCGCGACAGACTAAAAAATAGCCGTTGGGATTCAAATTAATTGTTGGTTTTTGATATGTCCACCCCCAAACGGTCATATTCTTTGGTGTGGTTATATATACAACATGTAGAGAAGTTTTTCACTCTCTCTTGATCTTTGAAAAACATCCTTAAGCATCAAAAACATTTGCAATCCATTTTAGCTTGAGTTTTTGTTTTTCATCCCAAACTTGCCTTTCACTTGTGAATCTTTTGAGTTTGGATATAGTAGTGCTTTCACTTGCAAATCACCATCTTTGAAGAGCAATCAAGGGTCTACAAAGAGCATCAAGCTTTCAAGAAGAAGCCAAGCTATTCTCTTTCAAATCTAGTGTAGGTGGCTAGGGCATTCCCTTTTTAATTCCCTAGAGAGCAACCGCTTAGAACTCGGCGGAGAAGGAGAGTCTTTGTAAAGGTGTAAGGGCATCCTTGTTTAATATCCCTTGGATTTGTAACCGCCTCGGAGCCGGGCATCGTGGAGGTCTCCTATAGTGGAATCCCTCAAGTGCGACCTTGAGTAGAGTGGAGTAGGCCGTTGGCCGAACCACTATATATCGGTGTGTCAATTTCTCACTCTTGCATTTCCATTATTGTTTTGGTTTGGCATTTCACTTTGTTCTTTCAATTATATTTGCACTAACCAAATATTTATTTAAGTGAAGAAAAATTCCAATTAGGGTTTATAGATAATTTTCAAAAGGCCTAATATTGAGTTAAATTCAATTCACCCCCCCTCTTGAGTATTTCAACCTCCTAACCCAAATCAAAACCCACCTTTGCAAATCACCACCACCACCCCTATCTCAAAACCCATTTCTCATACCCATCTTGTCCAACCACAGCCGCCATCTCCACCGGCCAACCCCATCGAACCCATCTCAAACGCCATCGGTCCCCATTCCCATTTCACATGATTTTCGCCTAAAACTCTTCAAGGTTAATAATAAATGGCATAAGAGACCAAGTGTTCACACTCGGGCGAATTGGGGGCGCTCTTCGGACCTTCTCCATTCGTCATCAGGCACGGACCTTTCGTATCTCTGGTTATCTATTGCAAACAGAGCATTTGTTTTGGTTCCATGGCGTGTCCATGGATGGCGACTCTGAGTTATTTTTCAGATATATCTTGGTCTCGAGCCCTGGCTCTGGATCAGGATGTATCTCTTTCTTTTTATATCGCCACTCATGCTATGCTGTGAGGGTGGCATCCGTTTCGAGAGTTCCTTGGCAGAGCTCTCCTTCACGTTGTGGAGATCTTTGAGGATTGCAGGAGGGATCTCGCGTCCCTCGGCACCGTCCTCAGGATCGGGGTCCACAGACTGGCGACTCTGCTGGGGAATTCTTGAAACATTGCCTAACTCTATAAAAATGCCATTTTTACTAACTTTGGAGAAATTTGAGCTAAAATCATTTTAAATGGGAATTCTATCGTTAGAATCCAGGGGCACCAGATAGGTGCGTAATTAAAGCAAGGGATTCACACACTGCACATCATGCATTTTCATATTTGTTATTTGTTTCGTTGTTTTTATTGTTTTTTATTATTGGCTCCACGGGATAGATATAATGCGTGCCTCATGGGATATCACTATCCAGATGGTGCTGTTGTATCTATTACCAAGCTATGCGCCGGTGCTGCAGCCGTAAACACTAGGTGTACTTGTGTTTACAGCAGCCGATGAGCAACGAAGCATACTATGTATAACACTAGGTGTACTTGTGTTATACATGTTAAGTATGTTTCATATGCATAGTACCCATTAGATTGAGTCCGGAGCCCTACTCTGTTTTATATATTATGTATATACTTACTGACTTAGTGAAATCCAACTAGGAAGTACCCGTGTTTATATATGTATATTTTGCATTCATATGGGGTCGAACATGTGTTGCTCACACATGTGGAGCTTAGAGTTAGGAGCCTTGTCCCATTTGTAGACTAGGGTAGCTCACTTTATGTGGCTACAGCAGTCCTAGTACACTCACGAGTCTGTCATGAGTCAAGACTTTCTTGACTCCGTTAGATTAGATTAGGGCTGGTGCCCCTGGTTAGGGTGTGTGTATATATATATATATATGTATATATATGTGTGTATAGTGTATTATTCTTATATTAGGGCTTATCCTTTCGAATAAGGTTTCTTTATCTATTTCAGTCATACCATTCTTTCAGACCCGGTCGATGACTCTTGCTTTTGCTTGGTCATCATCCAGATCGCGGTCTACCCTGTCATCTTTATCATATGATTATTCCTATATCTCGGATTTATATCTATTTTTGTCGGTTGAGATCGGGGCCTACTTTCTACTGAGATTTTCTGACCTATTATCATCGATTAGGTTTCGTTCACTATTTCAGTTTTGGATCAGGCCAATGATTCTTGTTCACCACCTCTTATAGCCTTGGTTCATTTCTTGATTCTTCGTTATTCATTCTTTTTGCTAGCTGTTAGACCAGGGCCTGTCTATCAATTAAGTTTTCTGGTCTATCCATTAGCCACATTGTTTCATTCCCCAGCCTTCGGACCTGGTCAGTAATTTTCCTCTATCATTATTCTAACTATGGTCTGCCTTTTGTCTCTCGAGTGTTTAGTTGTGTCGTTCCTTTGTACATAACTTATTTGCTGAGTCGATTTCTAGTTACCTTCTTGTACCTACACCATTTGTTGAGTTGATTGTCTAGATTAGGACCCATTTTCGGTGGGTATTCCTGGTCTAATTCATCATATCTATATTCTCTTGATTTGGTTGGTGTCATTTCCCTTGCCATTGTTGAAACCATAATCTGTCATCTCGTCCTCAGATTGTACATATCTCTTGTGTGTATATGATTCTGTCGGTTGATTAGATTAGGACCCATTTCTAGTGGGGATTCCTGGTTTAATCAATTATATGTGCATTCTTTCGGATTCACCTGACGGGTGGCCCGTACTTGTCACTCTTATGGCCACAGTCTACTTGCTGCCCTTTTGATTGTATATCCATTCTTTGTTGTGTCTTAGATCTGGTCGGTGGCTTGTTCGGTGTCTCTATAGCCATGATATATCTTTTGGTCGCAAATCCAACCCATGACCAAGCGTCGTCATTCATGGTCAGTCCTTCATGTGATTATATCTCCGTGGTGACCATATTCCGCTTACTGATTGTGTGCTTATCTTGCCATCATTATTTGAGTGCAAGTATCCTTGCTGAGAGTCCTACATTACTGAGTTTCTATTCATTTACCCTTATGTTGAGTTGTGAGGATCACCCTATATTGCCGTCATGCTGCCGGATTTTACTCAACTCATTTTCAGTGTGATCGCTATCCTTTAGGATTATTGATAAGTCATGTGCTTACCCTACAATGATCCTTCTTACAGTTCTGCTGTTAGTTTTATTCAAGGGAGAGATGTGTTTGTATTATCTCTTGTTTCAACTTGTGTATAACATTTCCATAAGATTGCCTCATACTAAAGTCAGTGTCTGTCAATTCCATGACATGAGTCTGACCTAATTCACCTTACCCGTTGACAGCATCAGTTTTCCCTCACCCTGCTCAGACAAAATGGCCATATCTGAAGATTTCCTAAAGAAAATGCAAGAATCGGTAATGAACCTATCTAGGGAGTTCTCTAATGTGAAGGACGATTTCAACCAGCTGAAAAACCTAGGTAATGAGAACTCTTTGACCTCTGAGGACTCTGTAGTCCAAAATCCTCCTCCTCTGACCTCTGTTCCTGTCCAGGCCATTGTAGAACCAATCAGTGGTTCTAAAGACAAGGAGCATGTTGACGAGAAGAATCTGCCACCTCCCACTGCCGTAAGAAAAGAGGAAGAACTTGCAAAAGAAGTTGAGAAATTACCTCCTATGGTCTCTGTTCCTATACCAGCCGCAGTAGCGTGTCTTGATGATTTTAAAGGTAAGCAACATGTTGAAAAGAAGTGTCTTCTAACCCCTACTTCAGAAGAAAAGGCGAAAGAACTTGTTAAAGAGACTGAGAAGTTAACCTTTGATCAACAGAATGTGAAGAACCCAAAGAACGATAACAAACCTGTTGTTTATTCCAAGAAGATCGGCGGTATTGAGTCATCTCATCAAGCATCTCAAATTGTCATGCATAAGTCTGATGAAGTAGAAGAGAAATTAGTAAAGAAACCTAAGAAGATATTCACTCAATTGCCGAGACCTCCAGCAGTCATTCTCCGAAAACTTGTTAAGGATGGGCAGTTGAAACTTATGGCTCCAAAGCCACCACCTAAGGTTCTTCCAAGGTTCTACAACAAGGATGAATACTGTGAATATCATCAAGGCCCTGGTCACATCACTAATTGTTGTCGCTCTCTCAGATTTGCAATCCAAGACCTCATAGATAGAGATCGTCCCATTTGGCCCGGGTTTAATGCTGCACAGCATCCTTTGCCAAGACATGTTGCAATTTCTTCAGCTGGTACTAAAGCTAACTCGATGGTTGAGCCTTTTGAGGATCCCATTATCACCGCTCATCCCACCTTTGAGTTAGGGAGTTCTTCAGTTACAAATTTGGGAATGTCAGAGTTTGAGATGTCAGGAGGTGGTTATATGCCAGAAAGAATATCACCACTGCCAGTTATTGAAGATCAGCTTAACCCGGATCGACAAGATTTGCGCCAAGGTTGAACCCCCAGTCATTAATATCATGGAGGAAGGAGTACTACTCATAAATTTCCAGTGCCGGTTCATCATTATTGAAGAAGTGTCCTGTGTTGTTAGGTTTGTCTTTCGTTGAGTGTACACCAACTTTTCTCTCGCAAAGATGGTAAGTCATATTGTGTTGATGTCAAAAAAAAAAAAAAAAAAAAAAAGAAAAGAAAAAAAAGGGGGAAGTGTATGTCATGTCTGTCAGTCTTCTCATCGAGTTAGTTTTTTTTTGTTTCCTGTCAAATCAAATGTAAAGCCCATAGAGGCGTGTCTATGAGTCATTAATGCAATCGAAAGTTTTCAATTCAATAAAGTTGTTATTTTTGTATCTCGGATATCTTATTGATTCGCTCTTAGATTTAATGTTTAAATAACTAAAGACCCCCTTCTCGGATGAGAATGCAGACGAAATTCACCTCGAGATCTGAAAGATGGTCAAACGAGAGGAAGAGCGTCGAGCATAGCCACTTGAAGAAGAAATCGAAGCCATTGATAGTGGTATCGAAATCCAAAACTCGAGAATGATGGAGTGGCAAAACTTTATCTCCCGAAGAGCGCAAAGAATTGATAAACCTGTTTAGGGGGGTTTAAGGTAGTCTTGCTTGATCCTATAAGGATAAACCAGGGGAATGCCCTGTCGTTGCTCAAAGCAAGATTTCATTGGCTTTAGACATCTAGTTGAAAAGTGAAGTTTTTAAAGATCGAAACATCAGACATCCTTTGGAGCTGATGAAATATTGAAAGAAGAGTTTCTGGCAAGGAAGTATGACAAATTTGAGTCCTAAAAAAAAAAAAAAAAAAAAAGACGAAGAAAGACAAGGAGTTGTGGAACCTTGAGCATAAATTTAAGATCTTCGAGATGAGAGTGGAGCGCAGTGGTTGAAGTTTTGCCTGACATGCCTTCAGACTCCTAGAAAAATTTTTAAGTCTTTGAATCTTAAGCAAAAGAGCTTGTACGCCAAGTATACCAGGAGGCCATCCTTGATAGTCTGAGCTTTTATAGCCAAAATCCTAATGTTTTAAAAATCTTTTTGTAAACCCTTTGGGCCTAAAGTAAAATGAAACCATTTCTTTTCAAACACATTATAAACCCGGGGCATTTATGCACCCGAACTACGTCGGACCTGATCCCCATCTCTTCAGGGGTACGTAGGCAACTTGATTAATTCAAGTTCGGTCAAAGCCTTCGGATAAAATCTCTTTCAAAATTTTGAAGCTAAATGCTAAACCATTCTTTGAAAAATCCCAAAGCGAACTACGCGGACCTGATCCTCCATTTTTGGGGTACGTAGGTAGTCTGGCTAGACCAGATTCGGTCCAAATCGTTTGAACTTTAAATATCACACCCTTTTGAACCTAAGCCTACCTAGAAAGTCCTTCTAGTGCAAGCGAAATTTGAGACAAGTGGTCTTTTAGACTGAAAACTTGGAAAACAAAAGTTATGACTTCTTTTGAAGAGAGAAATCAAGGAGATGGAGAAGTAGTCTTCAAACAGGGCAGGATCCTGGAATCCGAGTAGTGTCAACAAGACTTACTTTGATATCCTTTTAAACTAGGGGCATTGAGACTGAGCAATCCGAAAGGGGTAATAACCATGACGGAAGTCCCGATGGAGGAAGCTAGAGCCTCTTGACATGGTTTTCGAGAGTACTCTAAGAGTGGTTAGCCTTACCATAATAAAATAACACATTTTATCTAAGGGTGAATCAAAAGTGAGTCAAGTCTCTTGAGTAATTTGAGTCTGCGTTGATTGAGTCATTGTAAGTCTTTTCCTTATTTTTTATCTTTTTTTCTCCCAATGTTCGAAGTGTTTGGCACTGGAAGAGCGAGAGTATACTTTTTTTTAAATGTGAAGAAAATTCAGAATAGGTCCTGGTTTAGAAATCAAGGAAAGGGCAAGAGACATTTTGTTCATACTTGCCGGATACATCGAACCTCAAATAGTGGTCAATGAAAGGAGAAGTCTTTGAGCTTAGCCATTTTCCCATCTTTATTCCCAGGAAAGAACCCATGCAAATCCAAAATTTCTTTATCTATCCTTGTTCTACTTTCCTTGAGACTCTTGTCATGGAAGTACAATACACTAGGGGCATCTTTTATGACTTGCGTCATAAAAGATATCAAGCATACAAAGGCAATCAGTGCCAGTATTTACAACAAGTTGAAGTAACAGAGATGCGAGCACGTCTTGAGCTAAATCTCCGAGCTCTTCAAATGAGCCCTCTTTCTTAAAAGAGTCAATTTCTAAAGAAAATCAATTTCCCCAGCGGAATCTAGAATTTGCTCCCGCAACCGTCAAACCTCAACAGAATGCTTTTCACTTGTTAAAGAAGGGTAAACACCTGAAAGCCCCGTCAAGTACTTAAGTCTGATCCTCAGCAAGGAACTCATACTCCCATTTTTCTTGGCAAGAGAAAGCTAATTTCAGAAAAATCTAAAAATCCAAAAATCAATTCTCCATTCAATAAATTAGTCCTCTATATTCATTCAAGGCTCTTCGTGGTTTACCATTCAAGTATACCATGGACCCTTGCTTCCCGAGTGGCTCTTCGTGATTTGCCTTTCAAGTGGTATCATGGACCCACTATCCTTATTCATTCTTGGCTATTCATGGTTTACCAATTAGGTACACCATGAACCCTTGCTCCCTGAGTGGCTCTTCATGATGTATCCTCTCAGATATATCATGGACCCACTATTCATAGTCATTCCATTCATATCTTTTACATGTCATTGTTTCTTACTTTCTTGGCTCTTCACGGAGTATTGCCGTGGACCCTTGATTCCTTTCTGCTGAGCGCTTCGTGGCTTGTTGTTACGGACCTCTGATTCAATGCTTGGCTCTTCATGGCTTATTACCATGAACCCTTGATTCTTGCTTTCTTGGCTCTTCACGGAGTATTGCCGTGGACCCTTGATTCCTTTCTGCTGAGCGCTTCGTGGCTTATTGTTACGGACCTCTGATTCAATGCTTGGCTCTTCATGGCTTATTACCATGAACCCTTGATTCTTACTTTCTCGGCTCTTCACGGTTTATCACCGTGGACCCTTGATCCTTGCTTTCTTGGCTCTTCATGGCTTATTACCATGGACCCTTGATTCCTTCTTTCTTGGCTCTTCACGGTTTATCACCGTGGACCCTCGTTCTTTGCATGGCTCTTCACGGTTTATCACCGTGGACCCTTGATTCCCGCTTTCAAGGCTCTTCGTGGCTTATCGCCATGGACCCTTAATCAAAATTTTCATTCAACTGTTGTTCTTTCTTGTCTAGTTTGGTAAAAAGTTGGACCGCAACTCTATCTGGTTATTTTTGTTGTTCGTAATGAAAGCCTGAGTCATGTTTTACATGATTCGTTGTTCTGCGGTATACCGCTGCCCGCGTGTGGATTTAGGTAACCGCCGCCCCACGTGTGGATTTAGGTATGCCTGCGTTTGTTTCTTTGGTATGTTACTATGTTTTGTTTGGTGAGAGTTTCTCTCACCAATATATTTTGATTGCCGAGTTATGTGTCCCGCGTTTTACCAAATTACTCTTAAGTCATGTTGATTCTTGAAACTTCAAAACCAAAATCCATTTTACACTTGTAAGTACCGTTTTAAAACCAGAAAACCCAAAAATTTGTTTTGCTTTATTTTCGGGTCGATCAAAATGCGTTGTCTGTTCAGCTTTGCCATTCACGTGTTGTACACGCTCTGCCAAAGAGGGGCATCTGTAGACACCCCATTTTGACCGAACCCCAAATAGGTTAGTTCCAGATCCTATGTAGGTCTTAGCAAGGTTTTAAGTGAATCAAGCGAAGCATGGTAGAAAAAAGGAGGCGGGCTTGTGCCATCATCCAAAGTTAAGTGTGTGGGTCTCATTTTTCTTATCAACAGGCAAACCAAAGAGAAAAGAGAAAGGACTAGTTGAGTCTGTGTCAATATCAATCCGCAGGGGTGCCCATATCATTTTCCTGCAAGAAGCAAAAAGAAAAGCAATTCATGTTCTTCCTGTTTTTCCGTGGACCCCCATATAAGGTAAAGGAGTAATCAGAATACACTATGAGGGGGTTGTCCCAAGAGAGAAAAGGGGTGTGATATATCATTTATTTTTTAGGTTTGTACCCTGATCTTACCAAAGCCCCCCCCCTTGTAGAGTGAAGGAGTAGGCATAAATATACTAAGAGGGAGCTGTTCCAGGGAGAATGGAGGGTGCAAATTTATTGGTTTCTCCTTTTAAAGCAGCAAATTAGGGCAGAAGGGAGGGGCGCCTCATTTTTTTTGAGAAAAAGGAGAGGGAGAAAGAGATCGCAGAGAAGGGGAGGAGCTGCCATCTTAGCCATCTCCGGTCCCCACACCGGCCGTCCCATCTCCGGCTTCTTCTTCTTCTTCTTCTTCTTTTTCTTCTTCTTCTCCATCCCCACTCTAGCCGCACCACCCCTTTCTTCTCCGGCCGGATTCTCACCGGAATCCGACCATCCACCCATCTAAGCCACCAACAGCCACCATCTTCTACCTCTGTTTCTGCCTCCACCACTACCTCCATCTTCATCCACCGCCACTTGAAACCCATCTCAATTTATTTTATCTCTGCAATCTCTCACCTCCACTCCTCAAAACCCCCAATCCGACCACCTTTTTCATCACCACCACCACCCTCACTACAAACCCATTCCCAAAAACCCCTCTCTAAATTTATTTTCGATCTTTGAAACCCATTAAAAAAAAAAAAAAACAGCCACCACCAACCACAGCCGCCACCTCCGGCAAACCCCCTTCTTCAGACCTTCGATTTGCAGCCACCTCATATCTCCACCACCAACCACCATCGTCCACCATCACCATCATCATCAATATTCCCATCAAACCCCTCTTCCAACCTCGGCTGCCGGAATCCGACCACCGGATTCCGGTACCAACCCTCAACAGACCTCACCTTTTTATTCTACCTCCTAACCCAAATCAAAACCCACCTCTGAAAATCACCACCACCACCCCTATCTCAAAACCCATTTCTCATACCCATCTTGTCCAACCACAGCCGCCATCTCCACCGGCCAACCCCATCGAACCCATCTCAAACGCCATCGGTCCCCATTCCCATTTCACATGATTTTCGCCTAAAACTCTTCAAGGTTAATAATAAATGGCATAAGAGACCAAGTGTTCGCACTCGGGCGAATTGGGGGCGCTCTTCGGACCTTCTCCATTCGTCATCAGGCACGGACCTTTCGTATCTCTGGTTATCCATTGCAAACAGAGCATTTGTTTTGGTTCCATGGCGTGTCCATGGATGGCGACTCTGAGTTATTTTTCAGATATATCTTGGTCTCGAGCCCTGGCTCTGGATCAGGATGTATCTCTTTCTTTTTATATCACCACTCATGCTATGCTGTGAGGGTGGCATCCGTTTCGAGAGTTCCTTGGCAGAGCTCTCCTTCACGTTGTGGAGATCTTTGAGGATTGCAGGAGGGATCTCGCGTCCCTCGGCACCGTCCTCAGGATCGGGGTCCACAATGTTAGATAGCAGCAAAGGGGTTAATGGTTCCAACCCAACCCAATTTCCAATGGGACTGGGTTCAACCCGACCCAACCCGATTTGCAATTTCCCCAACTCAACCCAACCAGAATTGGACCCAACCCGATTTCCAATTGGGGTTGGGTCGGGTTGACCCGATTTGATATGGTACCAATTGTTGACCTCCTCAACTTAAGCCGGGTTGGTTAGGATTTTGAGAACCAATAGTGAGTCACCAATAATAAGTTTTTAACTCAAAATCAGTTCTGAAATTCCAAACCAAACAGGGAGTAACAATTAACAAAGGGAAATGTTATCCGCACTACTATATTTTGATGATCAGAATCCTCACTTTATTAAAGTACGGTATGGCCCGCACCATAGGATTATCCAAATTGTCCAGTGTGGACTATGGAGACTATTTCAATGTTGAAAAAGAAAAACATATATACAGAACTTCTTCAGATGGAACCCAAATTCGGGTTTCGGGTCGGGTCGGGTTGCCCAACAGCCCAACCCGACGCGACCCGATTTCCAATTCGGGTTGATTTTGCCAAACCCAACCAACCCGATTTGCGAAAAAGCTTAACCTGACCCAACACAAATTCAGGTTGAGCCTGTCGGGGTCGGGTTCGGGTTCGTTGAACCCGACTCGCATGAGAACATCGAAGTAACAACGATGGTGTTAAATTATGTATAGTGCTAATGTCCTCACTACCATATTGTATAATGACACTACTGACCGTATTTTGATGATCACACTCCTCACTTTATAAAAATGTACACTATGGCCCGTACCATAGGATGATCCAAACCGTCCATTAGATGTGCCACTGCCTACATAGGTTGTGCTCCAAAGATAATTTTCATAGGTTGATCCTAACCCTCCGATCTATAGAGGGTTATAGGTTGATCCAAACCGTCCATGTGATGGAAGACAACATCAATCGGTTGTGCCCGTAAAATCATTTCCATAGGTTGATCCTAGCCTTCCAATCGATATAGGTTGATCCTAGCCCTCCAATCGATAGAGGTTTCCATAATTGTTGTTCCTCTTCAGGTGCCTGGAATCCGTTAATATTTTGGAAGTGTCCTGCATGAGTAATATAAAGTAGTTCTTTTGTCATTGTCATATGTCTTTACCTCTTCTTGGTAGTTTTTTTCCGTAATTGTCATAGACTGGAACCTTGTGTCAGTACTTTTCGCATGTAGATTACGATTTTACCCTCAAATAATTTCTTACAGGTATAGATGTTAGATAGCAGCAGAGGGGTTAATGGTAAAAGGGTAATGTTGACGTGTAAAGGCTTGAGGACCGTGGGTATTTGAAACTCATATGTGTGGGAATGTGAGGGCATATTAGGCATTTCTCTAACATTGACGTGAGGGAGGAAGGGGAGGGGTGCCACCTAAGGAGCCAACACTAAACACCCCCTCCCTCCTTATTATATATATATATATATATATATATATATATATGAGTAAAAGGATTGTACGCTCGACCGTACCTAAAGTTATGTACGGTAGAGTGCCAAATCACATGGGTCCCCCATTTTTGGCGGGCATCTAACCATTCATTTGCAAGGCCCCATCATAGATAGGGTGCATACCAAAAATCAGCACCATTGAATCATCCTAACCCCTCCAAAACTGGAGGCCAAAATGGGCAGATTTGTGGACAAACACTGTCTGTCCATTTTGGCCTCCACAAATGGATGGGTTAGGATGATCCTATGAAGCTGATTTTTGGTATGCACCCTATCTATGATGGGGCCTTGCAAATGAATGGTTTAGATGCCCACCAAAAATGTGGGACCCATGTGATTTGGCACTCTACCGTACCTAACTTTAGGTACGGTCGAGCGTACAATCATATACCTCATATGTAGAGAGAGAGAGAGAAAGAGAGGGAGAAGGGTTGCCGCGGCCTACCAAAAATCAGCTCCATTGGATCACCAATAGGTGTCCATTTGTGGGGCCAAAAATGGACAGATACTGTTTGTCCACAATCTGTCCATTTTTTGCCCTCACAAATGGACACCCTAAGGTGATCCAATGGAGCTGATTTTTGGTGGACACCCTACCCATGAAAGTGCCCATCAAATGAATGCTTTGGATCCCACCCAAAATGTGGCCCCACCCTGTTTCTGTGATCGAGCACAGCAAATGCATGCTCATATATATATATATATATATATATACCTGAGGAGGAAGGGAAGGCTGACACGTACGGGTGAACAGGAAAACCTCCTTCCCTCTTTATATATACTAGTAAAAAACCCCTGCGATGCACGGACCGACAAAGAACTGTACTGACCACGTCATAGGTCGATCCAAACCGTCCATGTGATGGAACACAACATAAATAGGTTGTGCCCCAAAAATCATTTCCATAGGCCGATCCTAGCCCTCCAGTCTATAGATGTTTCCATAATTCCTCTTATCTTAAATCGGATGGTCAAGATCACCCTATAGTTTTTTAATTAAAAAATCATAAAGGAGGGGGGTAAGATCGAAATTATATGGCTTTAATGGGTGCCTTTGTTAAAAGCATAAAGGAGGGGGTAGGATTGAAATTATATGATTTAATGGGTGCCTTTGTTAAAACCATAAAGGGTGGGTAGGATTGAAATTATATGAGTTGAATGGGTGCATTTGTTCAAAAAAGTCAAAAAATGTGACGTGTAATTCTCACGTGATTTTCAAAAAAATGGAAAAAAACTCTCTCCTTTTCCTCCCAGCTTATTGTATACTAGTAAAAAACCCGTGCGATGCACGGGCTGACAAAGAACTGTACGGACCACGTCATAGGTTGATCCAAACCATCCATGTGATGGAACACAACATAAATAGGTTGTGCCCCAAAAATCATTTCCATAGGCTGATCCTAGCCCTCCAATCTATAGATGTTTCCATAATTCCTCTTAAATCGGATGGTTAAGATCACCCTATAGATTTTTTATTAAAAAACCATAATTTGTGAAGGACCTTGAAACCATGATTTCCATGTTAGGACTTGAGAATCTCCTCTGCCTCAGTACAAATCAGAAGAGCAAAAACACCACTTACAATAGCAAACTACTTTTCAAATGAAATGATAATAATTCCATAAAGAAGCACCTATTAATCCCCAATATCATCAAATATAACCACAAACCTAACAGCAATTTTCACCCAAAGCATGCAAACATTGTAAAATGAAGAGAGTCAGTTCCATTATCAAATGCCCAAAAAATTCTCTTCAATTTGCGACTAAGAGTATGAAACATCCTTAAAAATGATAAAGAAAGACCAATACCGAGTCAAACCCTAATAAAAAAAAATGTAAAACCCTAACAAAGAGATGAAATAAAACAAAATTTATCCCAGTTCTTACAGTAAAAGCTCTCTTAATCATTCAAAAAATAAATAAATAATTAAAAACCTCTCGTAAGAGAGTTACAATAATAAAACCCTAAAATCAAATTCCTGAAGATGAAGTAAAATAAAAGGAAAATAAAATTATAAGAGTACATGACTGATCACCAGCCCGTTTAAGATAGACTGAAATCCCCTGCTATTGTAATATTGTTGTTGTTGAACTGATGAACATCCAGAAATAGAGATGGAAAAAACTTCATATCATAAATCTCATCCATTGTTGCCACCCGAAGCTCTTTCCTGTAAAAAACTAGAAATAGAGATGGAAGTAAGAAGTGATTAATTAATTTGAGAAAAGAGAGTGTTTTCCCGTTGGCGATGACGATACTGGTGCCGGTCCGAAGGCGGTGGCGGAGTGAAAAGGGAACCTGACAGAGCGGAAGCTTAGAGAGAGAGAGAGAGAGAGAGAGAGAGAGAGTACATGTATGCTTAACTGTCTAAGGAGGGGGGTAAGATTGAAATTATATGGCTTTAATGGGTGCCTTTGTTAAAAGCATAATGGAGGGGGTAGGATTGAAAATATGTGAGTTGAATGGGTGCATTTGTTCAAAAAAGTCAAGAAAAGTGATGTGTAATGAGGTAAATAATGGAAATACAGATTTTCTAAAGTATTTGTAAAGAAGTGCAACCCTGGATAAACCAGGCATTTAAATACTATGACAGAGATTAACATGTGAAAGACAACTCATTCCTCAATTCTTTCCTCATTAGCAAGAAAATTATCCTCTTCGTAATTAGCAAGAAAAGTCATTGAACTCCATGTATAACGACCATCAACTTCCCACCAACTCAATTAAGACAATTAATTGATTAATTTGGCAAAATATAAAGGATATATTTCTGACTCAATTTCAAAAGGATAGAACTTGCGGTACAAACATTTATAATCGTGGCATATCCACATATACTGAGATGCATATCTACATAAGTATATGTGGCAAGGAAAACAACTACCATGCTCTAAAAAATCTTGGATGGCTCTTTCACTCACCTTTGGTCCAGAAGAATGCGAAGTTGTACGGTTAATATATTAACAATGAACCATGCCTCACAAACGGGGTGAACGCTATGCAACAACAGGTTGAAAGCTAATTTAGAGTGAAGAAATAGAGGAGTGTAATATAAAGAGTGTAATCATCAAAACTCCAAGAGGAAAAAGGAATCAAATGGATCTAATAATCCGGTGCTCATCATTAAATCGAATGATGTCTAATCTCTTAAATTTATAAAACTTGTTAGCCTACCTTTTTTATATATGTTGTGTCTCGAAAACTAAACTTACCTGAAGCTCTAAAAAAAAACCAATTTCAAATAATTCCGGATAAATCAAATTACACACAGATCAAAATAATTGTAACTAACATATTGGTTGAGATAAAAGGAAAAGTGGAATAACAATCAGTTTATTAGTGTACAATCATATGGAATAGGAAGCAGCTTCAAAATCTAATGGAGAAAAATTAGTACAATTTATTTAAGATGAGGGGCTTGAAATGGGAACACAATATTGAAAAAAATTAAAAATAAGTCACATGTACCACTATTGGTCATTCATTCGCCCATGAAAGGGGTGAAGAAAGCAAGTCTTGGTATGCCAGCTAACATGATTACTAATCAGAAAAAACCGTCAGTGCTAGAGTTGAATCCAATATTCAGTTTTTGGAGTGAAAACCAATTCTCAAAATCAGAAACTATTGGTCATTCATTCGCCCATGAAAGGGGTGAAGAAAGCAAGTCTTGGTACGCCAGCTAACATGATTACTAATCAGAAAAAACCGTCAGTGCTAGAGTTGAATCCAATATTCAGTTTTTGGAGTGAAAACCAATTCTCAAAATCAGAAACGAACAGGGCATTAATTTTGAGTTGAATAATCTGTTTGAACTCAAAAAATACTCCTCAAAATCCAAAACAAACATGGGCATTGTCGAACAATGATGAGAATGTGCTTGGAGAAACCATCTGTGATGAAACATAATCACATCCAAAACCTACGAAACCCACAACAGGGGTAAACTCTACTGCTGATGAAAGAGAATGGAAACAAAATGCAAACACAGGAAAAAATTGGCAAAAAGGAAAACCAAAAGGCAACAAAAACCAAAACCACAGCAGGGGTTAACTCACCAACAAATTTAAGCAGAGAGAAAGAAAGATAACAGGGAAAAAAACATATTAGTCAGGAGAAACGAACAGGGCATTAAATTTGAGCTAAACATTCTGTTTGAACTCAAGAAATCAAACCCCTAATTTGCAAACAGAAATTCCCGAGGAGGACAACAAAATTTCCAGCAAAAACCACATAAAAAATTAAGAAATAAAAATGATAGAACCAAAGAGAAGGCTAGAGCAATCGAGTTATGCTTGCGGCATCAGTTTGAAAAACCTGATTACAGGAACCTAATAGAAAGATTTGACTGGAATGATTAAAAATGTAAAGACTCTATCTTTTGATGGAATTATATTCGTACCCATACAAAAAACTGATACTCCACTCAACTCAACTCAACTAAGCCTTTGTCCCGAACTCGTTGGGGTTGGGTAATGAATCCTTTAGAAAATTTTCAAAAAACTGACAATAGAAAGAAAATAACTAAATTTCCCAAAATCCACTGACCAAGCTCGAATGGAAGCTATGAAACATTATAGCTTTTGTTCATTGTTTCTTGTGATTTTCAGCCACTATAGGAAAACAGCTTAATGAAAGATCCTATATGCCGTATCAAATAGAAAAAAACCTGACTCGAAAGCATAAAAAAAAAAGAATCCAAAGCAACAGAAATACGAATGGAAATCTTTGAATAAATCAATAACTCATCTGAAGAAGTCTTGGGATTTAATTATATTGCCAATTTGAACAGAGAAGCTTTAGTGTTTTGATATAGTAATCAAAATGTAACCACGTTGAATTAGCTCTTTCATTGGAAGTTCAAAACTAATCAATTTATTGGTGAGTTACATCTATAGTTTGACTCTTTGCAGTAATCAATATTTTTAGTTAATCAAATTCTAGTTCCATGATATATCAGGAAACACGCAACCAATTGAGGTTGATAAAACATTATTTAATGCACTTGAAATAAAGGAATCCAGTCTCGAATTTCAGCACCGGGTGTGCATAAAATGGCAGGAAAACCAACTGAATTGAACCCTTAAACCCTTTGCAGCTGAAAGAAAATAAGAGGCAAAAGGTGAAGAAATAAATGCTGATAAATTTTTTTACCACTGGCACATCAAAATGGCATATAATGCACAGGTGAAAAATCCATGAGCATTAGCACCTGCCTCTGAGGTCACGTGCATCTTTAGTTCGCAGTCTTCGCATTTCTTATCAAATAGCCAATTCGAAATATCAGATTATTAAATCAGTAAATGAATACATAAATATCACAACCTTATCAAATCTACTTTCAGGTTCTTGATAATGCTTATAATAGGAAAATCTGTGTGTCCTAAGAGAAATAAGTGGAAGGGCAGATACTGCCTAGTTTGGGAATATCATCAAACACATAAGGGGCAAGGCTTGATTAGCTTCTGTATATCTCTTTCAGTGCAGCCACGACATTCACATGGATAGAGAGCACTGCCAAAAAAAGAAGGAAAAATTCACATGGAGAAAGAAAGATCAGATATTACATCAACAAAAGGAAAAATTCACATGAAAAAAGAAAGATCAGATATTACATCAACAACCAAAACCCAGATATTTTAAACCCAAATTCCATAGAAACCCTAAACCCTAAAAATGGAAAGAATAAAGTATTCAAGAACAAAATACCGTTAGAAGTTCTTTTTTTTTGGCAATCTAGTTTTAGCTTCGGCTTCTACTGATGTGTTGGAATTTTAAATCGATTAGGAAATCACCTATCCCCGATGCAGGCATCAGAGTGGGAGGATCCTCTTGCCAGCAATGAATCTTTAGGGGACATGAGAAAGAAGAAGAAGACATGAGGGGAGAGAGAGAGAAAGATGGCGTGGGGAGCAAGGCCAGAGAGACAGGGGAAATGTGACGTTGAGAAAGAGCTCTGTTCTAGGGTATTCCTTTCTATACACAGAAATACAGTGTATATCTTTCTCTTTAAAAGGAGGTATACACAGAAGCTGCATGTATAGGAGGTAAGATTGAAATTATATGAGTTGAATGGGTGCATTTGTTCAAAAAAGTCAAGAAATGTGACGTGTAATTCTCACGTTATTTTCAAAAAATTTGAAAAAACTCTCTCTTTTCATCCCAGCTTATTATATATATATATATACACACACACACACACACTAGTAAAAAACCCAGTGCGATGCACGGGCCGACAAAGAACTGTACGGACCACATCATAGGTTGATCCAAACCGTCCATGTGACGGAACACAACATCAATAGGTTGTGCCCGTAAAATCATTTCCATAGGTTGATCCTAGCCTTCCATTCTATAGAGGTTTCCATAATCTGTTGTTCGTCTGAAGGTGTCCGGAATTTGTAAATATTTTTACAGGTATGCGGAATTCGTAATATCCTCAAAAATTAATAAGGAAAAGTAGTTTTTCCTTAACTGTCATATTTTGATACCTCTTCTTTGGAGTTTTTTCCGTAATTGTCATATGCATGTACCCATTGTCCGTAATTTCCCTCCCAAATTTTACTACGTAATGATATTATTGCTAGCTTCTTTCTTTTCGTATTGTTGCTAGGAACCTTTCAAGAAATAGTATTTCCGTGCAGTTTTTCATCACATCTAATAAGACAAATCTTTGAATACATACAATTGCAAAGGATGGACGAGACATAGCGTTTGGAGAAGGTGGTTGGTGAACATTCATACCTTTTTTACCCTCACATAGATAGTGTGTACATATATGTGGGGAGGGCAAAAAATGGTAAAAATCATCCACATTGACATGTTAAATGGACAAAATTCTATCATTTTCTCTACTGCTATATAATAGTAGATGTATATATATATAGAGAGAGATCCTAATATTAGAGGTGAAAGTACTGATTGATTTTTGGTTATGCTTCAGGTTGGTGACTGACATCCCTGCAACTGGTGCAAATTTTGGTGAGTAATAAAAAAAATTACTATTCTCTGCCCGGCAAATCAAATTTGAAAAGGTGGGACATCTTGTTAAGTGATCCAAACTAAAAAAATATCTTCCCCTTGGAAGAATCCTAATGTTTTGATTGGACCGTACAAATTGATGTTGAAAAAATCCCCATCTAATGAAGAAGGAATAGGATTCATCTAATTAAAGGGGTGCAACTTACGCTGTCACCTCAATATTTGAATGGTTTGGGACATTTAAACAAGTGGCTCTCACCCATACACTTCTTTCATCTCCCTTTGCTTAGAAAAAGAAAGCCGATGCATGATTAGTTTGAAAAATTGATATTCGCACTCTTTCTTTTGATAATTGCACTTTCCTGTGATATTTGTCAAAGGCAAGATTTTGATGATAATTCTTGATCTGGATTTACTATTTAAGGGCAAGAGATTGTGAGCTATGAAAGTCCTCGGCCGTCGATTGGAATCCATTGCTTTGTTTTCGTGTTGTTCAGGCAGCTCGGCCGACAAACTGTTTATGCTCCTTCATGGTCACATAATTTCAACACTATGGACTTTGCTGAGCTTTACAACCTCGGATCTCCAGTCGCTGCCCTTTATTATAACTGCCAAAGGGAATCCGGGTCCGGTGGAAGAAGGGGATAGAGACCCAACAATCAATTCTCCATATATACTTATTCTCTTCCTTCTTTTCTTTATGAAAACTCTTCTAGAAAAGTATGGTGTAATGCTACGTAACAAGGGGTGTGGAAGTATCAATTACTTCCCAAGGAACCCTCCGAGAATCTGTCCTCGTGTGCTGGTATGATTCAGTGAGTCTCGATGGTTTCTGCCGAGGAGTCTCCCCATGGGGAGACTCCTCTTACTCAAGAATCCCTTGGTGTCTCTCCAACCAGATTTGCAGGCGCCACCTACCTGGTACCTCCTCCCCCTGTTATTGCATCAAAACCTGCGCCTCAACCACCCTCTCTGGGATGCAGCTATGCCGACGCAATGGCTAGGAACCTGTTCTTGCCGAAATCTTCGCTGGGGTTGTTAAAGCCATCCAAAACTGCCTCTGGTATTCCTGCCCTATTTCTCAGTGAAGAAGAAGTCAGAAAGGGGTCTGCTCCTTTCAAACTAGCTTTAGTTGCCAAATGTTCTTATGGGCGCCCTCCCCTATATGTGGTCAAGGAATCGATCAAACAAAAATTCCATATTTCTGTGGAACCAGTTGTTACAATCCTGGATCAAAGGCATTTATTGATCAGATTTGGCACGGAACGAGATTTCCTCTCGGTCTGGCTCTCAGATAACATGAAGATACAGGGCTACCTCCTCAGGTTCCTGAGGTGGTCACCGGACTTCAAGCCAGGTATTGAACCGCCTATTGCCCCTGTGTGGGTAACGCTTCCAGGCCTTCCCCTGTACTTATTCAATGAAGATTACCTAGCCTCAGTAGGAGGGCTACTTGGGAGAATGTTGAAAATTGATGCTCCCACCATCCAGGGCACTCGAACAGAATTTGCAAAAATCTGCATAGAGATCAATATTAGGGAGAAGCTCCACGAAAAATTTTGGCTTGGCACCCCGGGCGGTGGAGGAAGATGGCAGAAGGTGACCTATGAAAAAATCCCAAAATACTGTGATCACTGTCTCAAATTTGGGCATTATGAACTAGAATGCAGATCAAAAAAAGAACACGAATCAATTAATCCTCTTAAGGATCTCTCAATGGAAGGAAGGGTCAGGGTAGCAGATGTCTCGGCCCCAGATCAAGGTGAAAAGCAGAACTCTGGCAAGGTGGGGAAGTCTACGAAGGCCTGGGTAACAAAATCATTCTCCGATCGAAGAGATCCAGAGGACACCAGAACCACGCAGGACAAAGAGAATACTGATCAAATGGTTACAGGATTGGAAGAGACAAGATTTAATGAAGAGGAGGATTTGATGAACCAAACAGAATTTTTTGCAGATGAAATATCAGCAAGGATAGCCTTCAAGGAAGATATGCAAAGACAAATTCAGTTCACCCGAATAGAGCCATCAGGCACCCATGAGGAAGGAGAACAGTCTCTGGCACCTTCAGAATCAGACCAATCTCTAGGGACGGAGCTAGCTGAGGAAAGTCCTTTAAACCAAGAATCAAGGGAAGTTAGACCCGAAAATTCAGAGATGATCCTAGAAGCAGGAGAACCGGAGGAGGAAATTCCAAGCCGTGTTCATTATAGTGAGGGAGCAGAATCCGGGAGATTAACAAGAGAGTCGTTAACCCCATCCTCGGAGAAGGAAACTAGCACAAGCGTCGAAGACGGTTCAGAGATTCATCTCTTAATTCCACCTAGAAATCAGGCTGGTTCGAGTTCTGTTCCATTACAAAATCCAAGAAGGGACATAGAAGAAGGCACAGTCTCGGCTGGAGCTATTCCAAAGTCATCAGTTCCTAGAAGGGAGCTAATCAAATTAGGAGTTAATGTTGAAGCCAGAATTCAAGCAATTATGGACACAGTTAGGCAGGAGAACAAGGGAAGTGCTCTGTTATTGGAGAAAGATTGCCTGGAGATAATGCTTACAGAAGAATCAGCTAATTTGGGAGTTGCATCTCAGGAATCAGCCAAAGCTCAATCTGAATTTACCACCAGGTCAGGAAAGAAATGGGGGAAGCCTTCATAATGATTTCAGGAATTATATGGAACATAAGGGGAATTAGGAGCAGGAGCTCCCGTAGCAGGTTAAATATGATTAATAAGATGCACAAGCCATGCTTCATTGCAATTATGGAACCCTTTCTAAACGAAGCAGCGATTCAAGGGGTGGCCAATCTGTTAAATATGGATTATCACATGACAAACTCAGACTCAAACTCAAAAATATGGCTGATGTGGAATAATATGATTGATATAAATATAATATCTTCGTCTCAGCAAGCTCTATCAGTGAAAGCCCGCCATCGGGATTCGGCAAAGTCTATTTTCATGACATTAGTATACGCAAGTTGCTCAGTAGTCGAAAGAAGACTTCTTTGGAGCTACCTGTTTGACTGCAGTCAATACTTTACCGATGCGTGGATGGTAGGTGGGGATTTCAATGCCGTATTAAGTGCGGAAGAAAAACTGGGATTACATCCTCCTAATTGCCGATCTACATCTGACTTCCAAGATGCAGTAGAAGGAGCAGGATTGATTGATGTGGGATACTCGGGAAATAGGTTCACAAGATGTAATAATCAGATGAATGAAGGGTGCGTATGGGCTAGATTGGATAGGGTTCTTGTTAATGCATTGTGGATGACAGAATTCTTAGCATTAAAAGTTACTCACCTATCTCGAACCAATTCAGACCATTGTCCGCTACTTGTGAGCTTCAGGTCCAATGCCAATCCTCCTGTGGGGTCGTTCAAATTCCAAAGAATGTGGTGCAGGCATGAGAACTTTCAGGAGGTGGTCAGAGGAGCTTGGAGTGTGCCGGTAGATGGGAACGCCCTTGAGATCTTGTCCATAAAGCTAAAGAACACAAAAAGAAACCTAAGAGCTTGGAACTCGCAGCATTTTGGTAATGTTTATCAGAATGTTAAAGATGCGGAAGACTCTGTAATAAAAGCGGAAAGTGTTCATCTGGAACTTCCAAACCAAGTAAACACTGCAAGCCTTGATGGGGCTAGGGCAAAGATGAACGAGGCCATTCTCCAGGAAGAAATCTTCCTAAGACAGAAATGCAAAGATAAGTGGCTTAAAGAGGGGGATCGAAACACAAAATTCTTCCATGCCTCAATTCAAATGCAAAGGAAATACTGTGGAATGAGGAGGATTATGGAAGATAACTCTTGGGAGGAGGACCCTCAGAAAATACGTGAGTTGGCTGCTAAATACTTCCTCAAAGTCTTTCAAGATGAGGGAGTTTCAGAAGATGAAGAAATGCTCGAAGCTATTCCTTGTCTTGTATCTGAAGAGGACAATGTCTCGCTGATTCAAGCTCCCTCAGAAGAAGAAGTCAAGGAAGCCGTGTTTGGCTGCCCAGAGGAGAGTGCTCCTGGCCCAGATGGTCTTAATGGGACTTTCTTCACAGCTTGCTGGGAGGTAATTAAAGATGAAGTGGTGGAAGCAGCAAAAGCCTTCTTTGCCGAAGGTAAGTTATCGAGACACTATACCTCCACTCTAATTTCGTTAATTCCGAAAGTGGAAGACCCAAAGGACTTTTCTGAATATAGACCAATCAGTTTGTGTAACTTCTGTTATAAAATCTTTGCCAAGATTATTGTAACAAGACTTGCCAAAGTTTTGCCTAACCTGATTTCTCCAGAACAGGGAGCATTTGTTAAAGGAAGATGCATTTCAGACAATATATCAATTGCCCAGGAAATGATGGTGGGAGTAGGTAGGAAAGTGCGAGGAGGTAATGTAATGCTCAAAATTGATATGGCCAAGGCGTATGATAGATTAAATTGGGATTTCATGCAAAAAGTGTTGGCGCGATTTGGATTCTCGGAGTCTTGGCGAAAGCTCATCGAAGAAGCAACCCAGAAGTGCTGGTTCTCAGTGGTTTTGAATGGGGAACCAAATGGATTTTTTAAATCATCGAGGGGTCTCAGACAAGGCGATCCTTTGTCTCCTTGTCTCTTTATTATTGCCGAAGAAGTCCTAAGCAG
Organism: Tasmannia lanceolata; assembly: GCF_043159265.1. Classification (NCBI taxonomy): domain Eukaryota; kingdom Viridiplantae; phylum Streptophyta; class Magnoliopsida; order Canellales; family Winteraceae; genus Tasmannia; species Tasmannia lanceolata. Next base: position 30,433,234 of record NW_027518714.1, on the reverse strand, counting down.
AGGAATATCTAAACTGTTCCGTGAGGGTAAGGCTAAGTATTTCTTGAGAAGTAAAGATAGCACCCCAATATCTCATTGTCTGTTTGTAGATGACACCGTGATTTTTTCAAATGGAGGGAAAGCAAGCTTGAACCAGATCATGAGATTCCTAAAGCGGTATGAAGCTATGTCAGGCCAGCTAGTTAACGCTAACAAAAGCAGCTTTACCACATCAGACAAGATGACGCTCAGTAGGCAAAGAGCTATTGGCAAAAGTACAGGGTACATGCAAAAGAAGTCCCCTATAATGTATCTAGGAGCTCCCCTATTCACGGGTCGTCTTAAAGCGTGTTTCTTTGATGGGCTAATAGATAAAGTTCGGAAAAAGATTGAAGGATGGAAAGGGAAAATGTTATCCTCTAGAGGAAAACTTATATTAATCAACCATGTTCTATCAAGCCTTCCCATCTTCATCCTGTCAACATTAACCCCTCCAAAAAAGGTTCTCCGGCGCATTGACAGTATAATGGCCAACTTTTGGTGGGGGATTTCAGACTTTGGGGCTAGAAACCATTGGGTTGCTTGGAAGAAAATTTGCAAGCCAACAGACGAAGGGGGATTAGGCATAAAAGCTATGGAGGACCTATGTATTGCATTTCGAATGAAGGCTCTTCATAGGCTTCACCAATCCCATGGGCTATGGGCCTCATTCTTGAAATCTACCTACAGCAGGGGTAAACACTTAAATTTAGTGGAGCCAAATGCAGTCTCATCAAAACAATGGAAAAATATTATTGCTACAAAACCCTTGTGGCAAGAAAATGCGAGGTGGACTGTTGGAAAAGGAGAGGTGTTTTTCTGGACAGATATTTGGATAGGGAATAAGCCATTGGTGGAATATACAACAGGATTCCAAGGAATCGATCTTAAGGGAAAAATCAAAGACATGATCAATGAGAATGGAGAGTGGAAGAAGAGTCAGATAATGCCTTTTCTTCCTGGTGGTTGGGATGCAATTATGGACAAGGTTAAGATCGTCATCAACCGATCGCCTGACAAGCTCATTTGGGCAAAAACATCGTCAGGTAATTTCAGCTCTAAATCGGCTTGGGAAGTATGTAGAAGGAGTGGCCCTAAAGTGAGTTGGGCGCAAGGTATTTGGGATTCCATCCCACCTAAGATGGGTTGTTTCTCTTGGAAACTTTTCCTCAATGCCATTCCAGTGGACAGCAGAATCAAAGATCTCAAAATCCAGATGGCATCCAAATGTGAATGTTGTAAGCACAGTAAAGAAGAATCAGTTGATCATCTGTTAGGTAACAGTGGCCTAGCAAGGGGAATCTGGGAGTTCTTCGCAGACCTCTGGGCCATGAAACTTCTTCCATTGCAACCAGTAAGGAGCAGGATGCTTGCTTGGATATCATATGGCAGGAAAAGGAGCACCCAAGCTGGATTTCTCCTTGGCATGTCAGCCTTGATTATCCCTTGGGAAATCTGGAAGGAAAGTTGTAATAGAAGAATGGAAGGTAAAGAGAGAAGTACAAATTGGGTGATTCAGCAAATATTGAATAAGTTAAAAACTGTGAGCTCTAGCCAAAAATTCACCAAAGAAAACAATATGGTGGAGTGTTTAGCTTTGGAGCAAATCCAGATTGAACCGCAGAGGCAAAAGATCAGCAGGGATAATTGGATTTGGTGGGAACGTCCGATGATTGGTTCGCTCAAATTGAACATTGATGGAGCAGCCAAGGGAAACCCAGGAGAGTCGGGAGGCGGTGGAGTTATGCGAGATGCCAAAGCAAAAGTTATATTTGCTTTTGCGTTCTTCTACGGGACATCTACCAACATGGTGGCTGAAGCGAGAGCTCTATTGGACGGCCTTAGGCTATGCAAAGCCTTTGGGTTCAAGAATTTCGTAGTAGAGTCAGACAGCAAAGTTCTCATGGATTTCATCTCTAAGAAAGGAAGCCACCCCTGGTCCATCTCTTTCTTCTGGCCCGAAATCATAGACCTCATGGACTTCATGGGCCCTCATCATCAGCACCAGTTTAGAGAAGGTAACCAAGTGGCAGATGCTCTTGCAAATGAAGCTTGCAAATCTAGATCTCATCAAATTTTCCATGGATGGTCAGAAATGCCTCGCATAGCCCGGGGGGCTACAAGATGCGACACTAATGGTTTTCCAAATATTCGCCCAAGCAAATGATCGAAGCAGGTGGTGTTGTGTAGGGTCTTTGGTACCCCTTTGTTTGTCGCGGTCTAGAGGGCTGGTTGTTTGCCCTCCTCTTGTATTGTGCCTTCAATAAATAATATGCAGAGGCCCGCCCCGGGGTCGCATTCCTTTCCGGGTTAAAAAATAAATAAATAAATAAAATAAAATAAAATAAAAATAAAAATGGAGGAATATTCTACCTGCCCTAATATACGAGTGGTAAAAGGCATTCCACTGTGATTTGGAGGTGGCTCTACTTCTGTTGTTCTCAGGTTTTGTAACGAAAAAACAATATATAAATAAAAATAGTGTGTTTTTCATATACTGATAAATTCACTTCCTTTTCCTCGACTCTGACCACATTGAACTCGCTTTAATTTACAGCCACGAACAAGGTAACTCATCTCTCGAGGAAAATGTGACTTCGCACTTTAACTCTCTTTCTATTTTTGGTAAAAGTTAGGACTCAAATGTCGGACTCAAATGTCGCATTTAATGCTTCCTTCTTTTACTAAAGTTATTTAAATACAACTAACTTCGCCTACCAAAGGAAAAGCTTCATTCATTCCAACAATCTTCGTTTTAACCAATAACTCGGTGACACGCCTCAGACGCATGTCCGATGAAATGGTTCTTGCTATCTGCTCCAATAACGAATCATTGGTTTAACTGAATAACTAAATAAAATAGATAGACCTTTCTCTTCGTCTTAACAAATTGAAAGATGATGCTTGATTAGGGGTGTAAACGAGCCGAGCCGAGCTTGGCTAGGCTCGGCTCGGCTCGTTAAGCTCAAAAGCTCAGCTCGGGCTCGACTTGGGCTCGAACTAGGCTCGGGCTTGGCTCGGCTCGGTCAGGCTCGGCCAGGCTCGCGAGCCTTACCGAGCTCGGGTTATATTATGTTCACACCCCTCATCTTCCCTGGACAGCCCTATTAGTGCAATTTGACTACTTTTTTTACACTATGGGGGGTGGTCCTAGTAACAAATGGGGTTCCAAAAATGAAGTGACATATTTTGCCCCCCCCCCACTTTTACTCCCTGGACAACCCTTTTAATGTATAAATTAATATATATATATATATATATATATATATATATATATATTTAAATATATTAAATTCTTAACGAGCCTTAACGAGCCGAGCCGAGCCGAGCCTGGCCTAAATTGGGCTCGGCTCGTTAAGGATTCGAGCCGAGCTCGAGCGAGCCTCCGAGCCCGAGCCAAAATTGACACCCTTATGCTTGATGTCTATCGGTACTCACTGATCGGTCCATCTTACAAACTTATCGTGCATTGGCAATACATGGTATTCGTGTTTAAGTGGCACAGTTGTAAGGAAAATTGGAGTCTCTTTGGCATGTCTTTTATGGGGACTTATTAATTATAGGGTCTTACTCTCCTACTCCGGGCCTGCCGTTATGTAATACCCGGGCCCACCGTTAAAAAAATTATTTACCTAAATGAGTGTGGTTATAAAAGATTGGGTATAAAAATTTTAAAGCTTGTAGAGTGCCATTATAAGTATTGAGTTTAAGTTTTGGAAAACTTGTCGGGGTCTTGTTATCAAAACGGCTTCATAGTTTTAGAAAACATTTTATCCCATATAAGGCTTGGAAAACTTGTCGGGGTCTTGTTATCAAAACGGCTTCATAGTTTTAGAAAACATTTTATCCCATATAAGGCTTTATACGGGACCATTTGAATGTTTGCCTGATAATTATTGTTATACGCAAACTCTACAAGTGGCAACTGCTCATTCTAAAAGTCCTTAAAATCAATGGCACACACCCTCAACATTTCTTCTAGTATCTGAATGGTCCTCTTGGAATGGCCAGTTTGTTTTTGGGTGTGGTAAGCTGAGACAGCCAATATCCATGTGAGAGACAAGCTAGACCATCCAACGGCTTTAAGAAGATCATCTCACATTCATGCCCAACATAAGGCGCAAGCTCAACTTAAATCTACGGAGCATAAAGGCTAGCTCTAGCCCAAGATCATGGACACGCCAATTCGGGCCTAATCCAGTTGCATTCCTGTCATAATGATTATTGTCGTTTTTGAAGCACGTTTTTTACCTTTAGATGGACGAATCATGGAAAATGGTAAAGTAAGACGTTGTAGATCTTTGAATTCTGTTTCCAATGGATAATCCTGATCTTCATTTGTGCAAGTGGTTGGAAAGTTATGATCATTTTACTAGACTGTGTCTGTAGGACTTTGACTAATCAAAGTGTTTTGACCTCCTAAGCTATTAATAATGTATCTGTAGACACCCCATTTTGACCAAACCCGAGTTCGCGTCGCTTGTGCGAGGCCTCATCAAATCAGTGAGCTGGGGTCCCAAATTGAACCCTGGGGTAGCTTAAGGTTTTCCATAGGTCTCCGTAAAATTTTGTCTAGATCCGAGCGCATTTGCTCAGCGAACGAGCCGAGAGAATGTGCGCAGTACAGACCAAAAAGGGGAGTGAATGCATCTGAAAAGGGGGTTGTCCGCGGGAAAAAGGAGGCAAATATATCATTTTCATATAAAAAGGGGGGTGCATAATCCCATCCGGGCCGCGGCTGATTCGCGGGCCCATCAAGATTCGTGCGCTCATTAACTATGGTAGTGCCAATATCGGTAGCCCCATTTTAGTATAAAAAATAGCAGAAAAGAGAAAACCAAGGGGATTTTTTATTTTTGCGTAAAAATTAGAGAGAGGGAGGAAGAGGGATGAGCGGGTTTTCTTCTCCGACCTTGCTCCCCGGAGCTCCGGCCAGCAGAGAAATCTCAGATCTGAGAAGAGAGAAAGCTTCAGAGAGAGGAAGAGGGGGTTGATTCTCGTCTAAAAAAAAAGCAGAGAGAGAGAGAAAGAGAGAAAAAGGGATTTCATCCCTAATCATCTTCTCCGGCGATCTCTCGCCGGATTCCGGTTGATCCTCCCATTTTCCTTTAATTTTCCCATCTTTTCTCTTTCTCCGATCATGCTCCCCATCTCCGGCAATCTCCCCGGCTCGACCGACAACCACTATTTCCCCGATGGTGCCGCTATTCCATTTCCGGGAGGAGTTGAGAGAATCAAAGAGAAAGAGTAGATCAAGGAAGGAAAGAGAGATCTGAGAAGAGAAAAACTGATTTCCTCTCTCAGATCATCTTCTCCGATCGTCCATCTTCTCCGGTCAGAAGGTACCTCCGCTGCAAATACCTTTGAATCTGGCCCTTATTAGGTCAGATTTGATCTTCTCCGGTCAAAGCTACTGCAAATCCGGTGGCTCTCTGCTATTTGGTTCAATTGCTTTGAAAATTGCGAGGGAAAGTTCACCGATTCTGAGAAGAAGGTAAGAATTACTGATATCTTATTAGATTTCATTATTTTCTTGATCCGAGGATATCTTTTTCTATTAATGTTGTGTGGTTATGAGGGATGCTCAGATCTATAGTTGCCTTTGTGTGTTTGACGATATCTGGATATCGTTTCTATTGGATCTAGGGTTATTATTCTATGTTCTAGGCTCATTTTTTTTAGATGATTATTTGAGGGTGTATCATCATATATTGCTTGAGATTAGTTATATTTCCTTGACAATCTGTGATAATTTCTCTTTAATGGTCGCTAAATGAGGTATGGTTATAGTTCTCTCTGGTGTTTGGGTAATCATTTCATGGCCTAAAAATTGTAATTCACTTGAGTGCTGATTTAAGACTAGAAAGTTCATGTTCAATGTTGTGGTGCCCATAAGAATTTCATGATTTCGTGCCTCCTGCCTTTGTTGTTTTGCAAAAGAGAATTAGACGAGACTTGTTTTTCTTGTGTAAGTGTTTCTTCCAGTTGAATGAGGGTTGTTATCGAAGCGAAGTAGTATGAATGGAAATCGGAGTACTCTGCACAAATTCATTCTTACTTTTCCCTGACATGAGTATATTCCAATCCTCACTTGATTGAAGCGATCAAATGTGATCGTTATTGTTACATTTACATGTCTTTGGTTAATGAATTGCATGTCGCACTTGGAAGATTAGGGTTATTCCTAAGGTTTCAAGGATCTTGAACCTGCTTGTGAAATTGTCTTTGTGAATTAAAGTGTTGCAATCTTGTTGTTTCTGCTACTTGATCGTCCCTGGCTGCTGTCCTTTGCTGGAACATTATTGGATTTCGAGGAATTGCAGTGTTCGAAGTTGTTGAATTTGCTATATTGGAATTTCTCAAGGCATGGATTTGAAATTTCGTGCGAAGCACTAGTGGTGGATATTGTGCTTTGCTAATTGTGCTGAGCCAATAGAATTTTTCCCAAGAGTGCCAACCCATAGTTAAACATTGGACGCTTGTCATTTCAATTCAGTGTCGGAGCATGCCATTGGAAGGGGGCAGTTTGTGCAGAACAGCAGCTGAATAGTTGAGTCCCAATCTTACAGGAGCAATTCCCATACTAGGCGCCTTTAGCTACTTGAATCTAGTTGAACCATTCTTGTTGTTCACTAAAGTTAGAGACCTGTCCCAAAACCTGCCTACTGCATACTTCCATTTTGGTTGGAATGTACAAGCAGCTCCAACGAAGATTTGTAGCATGTCCGGCGAGCTACCATCCGTTTGAAGATTGACAGTTCCCTCACCGTATCTCGGATCGGGGTCCGCTGGAGAGTCTTTGACTCATTCGTCATTGGGAGGGTATTATTAGAGAGTCTTCGACTCATTCGTCCTTTTAGTAGTTTTATTAGAGTCTTTGACTCATTTGTTTTTCTTAGCGATGTTTTTAGCGAGTCCTTGACTTATTTGTCCTTTTAGGAGTGCTATTCGAGAGTCTTTGGCTCATTTATCATTTTTAGTGGTGTTATTAGAGAGTCTTTCACTCATTTGTCCTTTTAGGAGTATTCTTAGAGAATCTTTGATTCATTTGACCTTGCTTTTGATAGTGTTTTTTTAGTTGGGAGTTTCTCCTTAGTGTTGTCGCCGTTCTTCTTTGTTAGAGACTAGCATAGTCTCATTGGAGCTTTCCTTATTTGTGATCTTAGATCATTTTCCCTCGTCTTTGGCGTTAGTTTACCTGGTTTAGGGGTTTCCCCTATTAGCTCTAGGGTTCGGCCCTAAGTTTTGCTTTGTATATTCCCTTAGGTCTTTGACCAAAAGGGTGAAAACTCTTTGTATTTTCAAAAACATTGGAAACAGTTTTAAATCCAAAAACATTGAATATTTCAAAACTCAAAAAAACATTAGAAATTTAAAACATCAAAAACATTTGAAAAACCTTAAAAAAGCTTAAAGTGTTGAGTGTTTTAGAAGTAGTAATTAGGAGAGTTTGACCCGTTGTTGTATATTCTCACCTTTGGTTAGTCCTTTAGTTGATTACCGTTTTCTGGTAACCGTTATTCACATACCTTTGGTTGAGCTGTGGGAATCCTTTGTCTAGCCGTTATGCTCCCGGATTTTATCCAGAATATTTTGAGCATGACCGCTATCTCTTAGAGTTAGGAAAGCCATGAGTTTACCTTACCTTACTTCCTTGTTTAGCGCCGTTATGCTGCCGGATTTGGTCCAGAACATTTTGAGCATAACTGCTATTTCTTAGAATTAGGAAAACCATGAGTTTGCCTTACCTTGACCTCCATGTATAGCCGTTGTGCTGCTGGATTTTATCCAAAACATGTTAAGCATGATTGCTATCCTTTGGAGTCAGTCTACTTTGTCGTGATTCCCATATATGCATTGCTCAGTAGGATTAGATCCTTACTTGTTTTGCCCTGAGATCTGGCCGATAGCTCGTTTGTTGTCCTTATGACCATGATCTATCATTTCTGATCATATTGATCGTACAGTTGTTGATATCCATCATTCAGATTTTAGATCTGGTCTTTGACCCTACTTTTGTCATTCTTATGGCCATGGTATATTATCTGAGCCATTGATTTTCATTGATCCATGTTTACCTATCATATATCTTTTACCCTTGGATCATATCGAAATCATTAATGGGAAAGTTTGATCTTACCTATATTCTTTGAGTGCATGATTATCGCTGAGATCGAAATTTATTTAGATCAGGGATGTTTATCGTTCCTGACTCTTTTATTCCCAAAAGAAGAACATTTATACTCAAATGAGACTTAAAGGAGTAGATTGAGAATTCCTTGAGACCCTGTTGATGTAGGTCATATTATCACTGTCTATTTTTCTTTAACCTTCATAGACAATATTGCTTTGATTTTCAGAATAAAATACCCTTTGGTGTGTTTCAAGATTATTCTTTTCTCTTTGTTCAGAATCTTTATCCCATGACTATTGATCTAGTGTGTGTGCTTCCAAGTCAGGAGTCTATGTTTAGCGAAAGACCATTCTTTCTAAAGACTGACCATTTCCAATCATACTTGATCCAGGCAGTCTATTGTTTTACTCACATTGTCAACATAAGCCTTTGTTGCCCCATTTAACCCAGACATTTTGGAGTTGCCTTTTCTGGGATTCCTACTCCGGGATTGAACTTTATAGTTATCATTATCATGAGGAAAGGTGTATCATCTATAAACTTTCAGTGTCAATCTACTACCTTTAAAGAAGTGCCCTGTGTTTTTAGATTTGTCTTTCATTGAGTGTACATCAACTTTCTTCTCTCTAAGTTGAAAAAGTTCAGTTATGTAGATGTAAAAAAAAAAAAAGAAGAAGAGAGAAGTGTCATATCTGTCAGTTTTTCTTATATAGAGTCAGCGTTCTGTTTTCTATCAGAACTGATGAAGAGCCCATTGAGGTGTGTCAAAAATCATCAATGTACTTATAGTCTTCAATTCAATAAAATGGTTGATTTCGTATCTTTGATACTCTTTGATTCACTCTTAGATCCAATGTTTAAATAACTAAAGACCCCCTTCTCAGATGAGAATGCAGATGAAATTCACCTCGAGATCTGAAAGATGGTCAAACGAGAGGAAGAACGTCGAGCATAGCCACTTAAAGAAGAAATTGAAGCTATTGATAGTGGTATCGAAATTCGAAACTCGGGAATGATGGAGTGGCAAAACTTTATCTCCTGAGGAGCGCAAAGAATTGATAAACCTGTTTATAGGGGTTTGAGGTAGTCTTGCTTGATCCTATAAGGATAAACCAGGGGAATGCCCTGTTGTTGAGCAAAGCAAGACTTCATCTGCTTTAGACATCCAGTTTAAGAGTAAAATTTTAAAGAGATAAGCATCAGACATCCTGTAGAGCTGATGAGATATTGAGAGAAGATTTTCAGACAAAGAGTTGTAGAATCTTGAGTACCAATTCAAGATCTTTGAAATGAGTATAACTTCAAGTTGAACATCGTTGTTGAAGTCTTGTCCAAGAATACCGCCAGACTTCTTGGCAAAATTATTCAAAGCCATTGAACCTTAGCATTCAAGAGCTTGTACATCAAATACACTGGAAGGCCATCATTGGGCGTTTGAACTTTTATAGACAAAATCCTAACGTTTTAAAATCCTTTTGAGAACCCTTTGGGCCAACAATTTAAAGCCAATGTTTCTTTTCAAACCACATTATAAACCCGGGGCATTATGCACCCGAACTACGTTGGACCTGATCCCCAACTCTTCAGGGGTACGTAGGCAACTTGATTAATTCAGGTTCGGTCAAACCTTGGGATGAAATCCCTTTCAAAAATTTTGAAGCTAAATGCTAAACCATTCTTTGAAAAATCCCACAGCGAACTACACGGACCTGATCCTCCATTTATGGGGTACGTAGGTAGTCTGGCTAGACCAGATTCGGTCCAAATCCTTAGAACCTTAGGTATTCAACCCTTTTGAACCCAAGCCCACCTAGAAAGTCCTTCTGGCGAAACAAGCAAAGGTTTGAGACGAATGAAAAGAAAAACAGAAAGAAAAGAATGAGAGTCTGAAGACCCGCTAGGTTGAAAACCCGAAAGGGCGGCTTGGAGAAAGGTGAAAGTCGTTTTTCTTGCTAAGTCAACAAGCAAAGGGATTGACTTATTAGAAAGTAAGGGTAGTGGTATGCTGGATTGAAAACTTGAAGAGACAATGTAGTCAGAGGCAAATACTTACCATGAAAAGTTGAGTTGAATAGAAGCAGAAGGAATTCCTCAGTTACGTAGAATTCCCAAGTTTGAGTGCAAGCAAAAGTTGAGACAAGTAGTCTTTTAGACTGAAAACTTGGAAAGCAAAAGTTGAGATAAGTAGTCTTTTAGACTGAAAGCTTGGAAAGCAAGAGTTGAGATAAGTGGTCTTTTAGACTGAAAACTTGGAAGACATTAATTTTGACTTCTTCCGAAAAAAGATATCAAGGAGACCGAGAAGCAACCTCTACACAGGGCAAGATCTTGGAATCCGAGTAGTGTCGACAAGACTTACTTTGACACCTTTTAAACTAGGGGCATTAAAACCGAGCAACCCAAACGGGGTAATAATCATAACGGATGTCCCGATGGAGGAAACTAGAGCCTCTTGGCATGGTTTTTGAGACTACTCTGAGAGTGGCTGATACATTTTATCTAAGGGTGAATCAAAATTTAGTCAAGTCCCTTGAATATTGTAAAGTCTTATTTGAAAGAGTCCTCAGAAGTCTGTTCCTTGTTTATCATTGTTTTCTTTTAGAATCAAAAGTGTTTGGCACTGAAGAGAATAGGTGTACACCTTCCGAAATGTAAAGAAAAATCTAAAGTAGACACTGGTTTAGGAATCAAAGAATGGCAAGAGATTTGTTATTCAGACCTGCCTGAAACATCGAAGCCTCAAGCACTGAGCAAAATGAAGAATTCTTACATTCAGCCTTTGTGGAGTTGGTTTTACCACTATACCAAAGAAAGAACCCATGCAAACTCAAATTTTTCCTACTTACCTTGGTTCTGCCTTCTTAAGACCTTGTCATGGAAGCACATCATACTAGGGGCATCTTTTATGACTTGCATCATAAAAGATATTACACAATGATAACTGGGATATCTATTCTTAGCAAATAGAAACCAGAGAAGCTCGAACATACTCTTTGAGTTGAATTCCTTGAATCAAAGTGTTTCTTTTGGAGTCAGTTTCGAAAACTTCAATTCCTAGTGGAGTGTAGAATCTATTCCTACATCCTTCAAACCTCATTAGAATGCTTTTCACCTGTTAAAGAGAGTCAGCACCTGAAAATCTCATCAATCTACATGAGTTTTGCTTTCAGCAAAGATCATGCACTCCTAGTTATTCTCGGTAAGAGATGACTGGCCCATTAGTGAAATTGATTAAAGATGGTAAATTCTTCATTCCTTTTGAAGGTTTTTAATAAGGATAGAAGTTGATGGTTCAGTGTTCCACGGTTTGGTTTTTCTTCCATGGTTTTAGAAAGTTTTCAATAAAGGAAGAAATTACTATATTCTGTTAGGGCTGCAACTCGGGTCGGGCGGGTCGGGTTTTGAAGAACCCAACCCAACCCGAGAAATATCTCGGGTCGGGTCGGGTCGGGTTTTTTTCCGGAAAACCCACGAGACCCAAACCCGGCCCTACCCATGATAAATCTCGGGTCGGGTCGGGTCGGGTCGGGTTTTTTCACGTTGACGCAATTTTTTAAGGAAAACTCTTGTTTGGCAAGAACCTACAAAGCGATGTTGTAAACACAGTTCTTAGATAGAGCCTGTCCAAGGAACTACCTCAACAAGTTGGTCCTCAGTGAGAGCAGACAAACTAACAATTATTAGGCAAGCATACAAAATTGGAAGAAGTCATAAGAACGGCATTTAGCTTTAACCTCGGACACTTAGAAGGACATATCCGCCGCCTCATGATCCGATCCGGGATATTATATGAGAACCTTAATTCATCACTCGAACGCCTTTTGACTATGCTTGCCCTTTGCATTAATCGGACCAATGCTTGGACAACTTCAGACATAGGAGGACGAAACTCTGCCTCCGGCTATAAGAACCATGAAACCACTGTTTAGAACTATTCTAAAGATGAAAGGTATCTTTAGAATCAGACTCGCCCAGAGCACATAACAAGGGAAACAGAAGGCTAAAAAGTTTAGCACTAAAATAATCAAAGAAGAAAATAAAGGGATGATTAAATACTAATTTTCTTTTGCTGATTAGGGAGAGTATTATAAAACTTAAGTATAATACGTTTATGAAAGAGTCCCTGTTTTTGGTTTAGCACTAAAATAATCAAAGAAGAAAATAAAGGGATGATTAAATACTAATTTTCTTTTGCTGATTAGGGAGAGTATTATAAAATTTAAGTATAATACGTTTTTGGAAAGAGTCCCTGTTTTTGCTTTTACTTTTTTTGCTTTTACGTATTATAAAACTTAAAGTATCTCGGGTCGGGTCGGGTCGGGCCCCTTCAAACCCGGCTCGACCCGAGATTCATGCGGGCTTTTTTAATCTAAACCCGGCTCGACCCAAGACCCAAGAAACATCAACCCGACCCAGGCTATTTTCGGGTCGGGTCGATGCGGGTCGGGTTTTACCCGGCTCAAGTTGCAGCCCTATATTCTGTGTTACACGGTTTGATCTTTTCTTCCATCTTAAAAAAAAAAAAACCTTTGGTTTACACTTGTTTTGACAAGATTTTAATACAGCTATAAAAAAAAAAAAAACTCTTTGAGTGATTACTATGTAGTTATCTGATTTGTACTCTTTGGGTGTTTGATTTTTGTTTGCTTTGACAAAGTTTTAATTCAATGACAAAAACTCTTTGAGTGTTTTTAAGAGATGAAAATTGTCAGACCTGTGTTACACGGTTTGGTCTTTTCGAAAGGTTTTTAATGAAGAAGCTCGCTGAACCTGTGCTACACGGTTTGGTCTTTTCTTTGTTCGTTTAAAAAAAATAAGAAATGAAATTACTGAACCTGTGTTACACAGTTTGGTCTTTTTGAAAGGTTTTAATGGGGAAAATATTTTCGATCATGCGTTACGCGGATTGGTCTTTTCTTCCTTCTCCCGGGTATTTAGTACCCAGATGATTAGTAATGTAATGTCAAGTAGTGACTTACCTAATCATCGTTTCGCAATGTGCAGCTTCCTAACGTGTTAGGAGTCATGCGTATCTGCGAAGAGGTTTGTATGGGACTGTTTAGCAGGACATGCGAATTTGGGTTTATGTGGAACTGTTTAACAGAACCGCGTGATCCGGAGTGATTCGCTACCTTGAAAGAGAGGAGTCAGAGTTACTCGGATAGTTAAACAGATTTATTTTCAGCAATGATCTGTATATCTATCGCCTGGCTTGAGACTTAGTCTCGCCTCGGGTATTAGAAGTTTGAGTTTAGCTCAAATATTCGAGTACCCTAATAAATGGTCGAGTAAGTTTTAGACTGATCGACGAGATAAATTACCGAACTTGTGAAACACTGTTTGGTCTTTTTGAATGATTTTAACAAAGATAGAAATTACCGAACTCGTGTAACACGGTTTGGTCTTTTTGAAAGATTTTAACAGAGATAGATATTACCAAATCTGTGTTACACGGTTTGGTCCTTTTGAAAGATTTTTAACAGAAATAGAAATTACCGAACTTGTGTAACAGTGTTTGGTCTTTTTGAAAGATTTTAACAAAGATAGAAATTACCGAATTTGTGTAACACAGTTTGGTCTTTTTGAAAGATTTTAACAGAGATAGATATTACCAAACCTGTGTTACACGGTTTGGTCCTTTTGAAAGATTTTTAACAGAAATAGAAATAACCGAACCTGTGTTACACAGTTTGGTCTTTTTGAAAGGTTTTAACAGAAACGGAAATTACCGAACTTGTGTAACACGGTTTGGTCTTTTTCAAAGATTTTAACAGAGATAGATATTACCAAACCTGTGTTACACAGTTTGGTCCTTTTGAAAGATTTTAACAGAGATAGAAATTTTCGAACTTGTGTTACACGATTTGGTCATTTTGAAAGATTTTAACAGAGATAAAAATTATCGAACCTGTGTTACACGGTTTGGTCTTTTTGAAAGAGTTTTAACGGAAATGGAAATTACCGAACCTGTGTTACACGGTTTGGTCTTTTTGAAGGAGTTTTAGCAGAAATAGTAATTACCGAACCTGTGTTACACGGTTTGGTCTTTTTGAAAGATTTTTAACAGAAATAAAATCACCGAACCTGTGTTAAACGGTTTGGTCTTTTTGAAAGATTTTTAACAGAAATGAAATTACTGAACCTGTGTTACACGGTTTGGTCTTTTTGAAAGGTTTTAATGGGGAAATTTTTTTCGATCCTGCGTTACGCAGATTGGTCTTTTCTTCCTTCTCCCGGATAATTAGTACCCACATGATTAATAATGTAATGTCAAGTAGTGACTTACCTAATCATCGTTCCGCAATTTGCAGCTTTCTAATGTGTTAGGAGTCATGCGTATCTGCGAAGAGGTTTGTATGGGACTGTTTAGCAGGATATACGAATTTGGGTTTATGTGGAACTGTTTAACAGAACCGCGTGATCCGGAGTGATTCGCTACGTTGAAAGAGAGGAGTCAGAGTTACTCGGATAGTTAAACAGATTTATTTTCAGCAATGATCTGTATATCTATCGCCTGGCTTGAGACTTAGTCTCGCCTCGGGTATTAGAAGTTTGAGTCTAGCTCGAATATTCGAGTACCCTAATAAGTGGTCGAGTAAGTTTCAGACTGATCGACGTGATGTATAAATTTTTTTTAACTCTTTGAGTGTTTGGTTTTGTACTTGTCTTGGACGAGTCTCAATACTTGGGTCTTTGACTTATTTTGCAGGTTTCTGATATAAAAAAATTAACTCTTTGAGTGTTTGATTTTGTATTTGTCTTGGATGAGTTTTTAATATATTGGTCTTTGGCCTATCTTCGCAAGTTTAAAAAAAAAAAAATGAAAACTCTTTGAGTGATTGAAGTGATCAATTTGTTTGTTTGGTTTGTGCTCTTTGAGCAATTGTTGTGTTTACTTTGGCTTAGCCTGATAAAAAAAGAAAGTGTGTTTGTGTTTTCTTACTGTTCGTTCATCTTTGTTAACTAGTTTAGATAGACGAGTCGTGACCGTTAAAGAGATGCTATCTCTTTGAGATGTCATAGTTGCCGAGTTAAGAGTCGGTCAGAGTCTCCCTATTGTTAGTAGAGTCTTACCTTTGTGAATGCCGTTCTTAGAACCAAAAATCCGAAAATTTGCTTTGCTTTCGGGTCAGTCAAAATGTGTCGTCTGTTCAGCTTTGCCATTCGCGTGACAAGCACGCTCTGCCAAAGATGGGCATCTGTAGACATCCCATTTTGACCAAACCCGAGTTCGCGTTGCTTGTGCGAGGCCTCATCAAATCAGTGAGCGGGGGTCCCAAATTGAACCCTGGGGTAGCTTAAGGTTTCCCATAGGTCTCCGTAAAATTTCGTCGAGATCCGAGTGCATTTGCTCAGTGAACGAGCCGAGAGAATGTGCGCAGTACAGACCAAAAAAGGGAGTGAATGCATCTGAAAAGGGGGTTGTCCGCGGGAAAAAGGAGGCAAATATATCATTTTCATATAAAAAGGGGGGTGCATAATCCCGTTCGGGCCGCGGCTGATTCGTGCGCTCATTAACTATGGTAGTGCCAATATCGGTAGCCCCATTTTAGTATAAAAAATAGCAGAAAAGAGAAAACCAAGGGGATTTTTCATTTTTTCGTAAAAATTAGAGAGAGGGAGGAAGAGGGATGAGCGGGTTTTCTTCTCCGACCTCGCTCCCCGGAGCTCCTGCCCGCAGAGAAATCTCAGATCTGAGAAGAGAGAAAGCTTCAGAGAGAGCGAGATGGGGTTGATTCTCGTCTAAAAAAAAAAAGCAGAGAGACAGAGAAAGAGAGAAAAAGGGATTTCATTCCTAATCATCTTCTCCGGCGATCTCTCGCCGGATTCCGGTTGATCCTCCCATTTTCCTTTAATTTTCCCATCTTTTCTCTTTCTCCGATCATGCTCCCCATCTCCGGCAATCTTCCCGGCTCGACCGACAACCACTATTTCCCCGATGGTGCCGCTATTCCATTTCTGGGAGGAGTTGAGAGAATCAAAGAGAAAGAGTAGATCAAGGAAGGAAAGAGAGATCTGAGAAGAGAAAAACCGATTTCCTCTCTCCGATCGTCCATCTTCTCCGGTCAGAAGGTACCTCCGCTGCAAATACCTTTGAATCTGGCCCTTATTAGGTCAGATTTGATCTTCTTCGGTCAAAGCTACTGCAAATCCGGTGGCTCTCTGCTATTTGGTTCAATTGCTTTGAAAATTGCGAGGGAAAGTTCACCGATTCTGAGAAGAAGGTAAGAATTACTGAGATATAATTGGATTTCATTATTTTCTTGATCTGAGGATATCTTTTTCTATCAATGTTGTGTGGTTATGAGGGATGCTCAGATCTATAGTTGCCTTTGTGTGTTTGACGATATCTGGATATCGTTTCTATTGGATCTAGGGTTATTATTCTATGTTCTAGGCTCATTTTTTTAGATGATTATTTGAGGGTGTATCATCATATATTGCTTGAGATTAGTTATATTTCCTTGACAATCTGTGATAATTTCTCTTTAATGGTCGCTAAATGAGGTATGGTTATAATTCTCTCTGGTGTTTGGGTAATCATTTCATGGCCTAAAAATTGTAATTCTCTTGAGTGCTGATTTAAGACTAGAAAGTTCATGTTCAATGTTGTGGTGCCCATAAGAATTTCATGATTTCGTGCCTCCTGCCTTTGTTGTTTTGCAAAAGAGAATTAGACGAGACTTGTTTTTCTTGTGTAAGTGTTTCTTCCAGTTGATTGAGGGTTGTTATCGAAGCGAAGTAGTATGAATGGAAATCGGAGTACTCTGCACAAATTCATTCTTACTTTTCCCTGACATGAGTATATTCCAATCCTCACTTGATTGAAGCGATCAAATGTGATCGTTATTGTTACATTTACTTGTCTTTGGTTAATGAATTGCATGTCGCACTTGGAAGATTAGGGTTATTCCTAAGGTTTCAAGGATCTTGAACCTGCTTGTGAAATTGTCTTTGTGAATTAAAGTGTTGCAATCTTGTTGTTTCTGCTACTTGATCGTCCCTGGCTGCTGTCCTTTGCTGGAACATTATTGGATTTCGAGGAATTGCAGTGTTCGAAGTTGTTGAATTTGCTATATTGGAATTTCTCGAGGCATGGATTTGAAATTTCGTGCGAAGCACTAGTGGTGGATATTGTGCTTTGTTAATTGTGCTGAGCCAATAGAATTTTTCCCAAGAGTGCCAACCCATAGTTAAACATTGGACGCTTGTCATTTCAATTCAGTGTCGGAGCATGCCATTGGAAGGGGGCAGTTTGTGCAGAGCAGCAGCTGAATAGTTGAGTCCCAATCTTACAGGAGCAATTCCCATACTAGGCGCCTTTAGCTACTTGAATCTAATTGAACCATTCTTGTTGTTCACTAAAGTTAGAGACCTGTCCCAAAACCTGCCTACTGCATACTTCCATTTTGGTTGGAATGTACAAGCAGCTCCAATGAAGATTTGTAGCATGTCCGATTGAGCTACCTTCCGTTTGAAGATTGACAGTTCCCTCACCGTATCTCGGATCGGGGTCCGCAGGAAAGTCTTTGACTCATTCGTCATTTGGAGGGTATTATTAGAGAGCTTCGACTCATTCGTCCTTTTAGTAGTTTTATTCGAGTCTTTGACTCATTTGTTTTTCTTAGCGATGTTTTTAGCGAGTCATTGACTTATTTGTCCTTTTAGGAGTGTTATTCTAGAGTCTTTGGCTCATTTATCCTTTTTAGTGGTGTTATCAGAGAGTCTTTGACTCATTTGTCCTTTTAGGAGTATTCTTAGAGAATCTTTGATTCATATGACCTTGCTTTTGATAGTGTTTTTTTAGTTGGGAGTTTCTCCTTAGTGTTGTCGCCGTTCTTCTTTGTTAGAGACTAGCATAGTCTCATTGGAGCTTTCCTTATTTGTGATCTTAGATCATTTTCCCTCGTCTTTGGCATTAGTGTACCTGGTTTAGGGGTTTCCCCTATTAGCTCTAGGGTTCGGCCCTAAGTTTTGCTTTGTATATTCCCTTAGGTCTTTGACCAAAAGGGTGAAAACTCTTTGTATTTTCAAAAACATTGGAAACAGTTTTAAATCCAAAAACATTGAATATTTCAAAACTCAAAAAAACATTAGAAATTTAAAACATAAAAAATATTTGTAAAACCTTAAAAAAGCTTAAAGTGTTGAGTGTTTTAGAAGTAGTAATTAGGAGAGTTTGTTTCGAACTACGTTGGCTTGATCCTCTTCCGAGGTACGTAGTGCAGCTTGGGATTTATATCCCAAGTCCAGGCAAACTTTTGTAAATGGCATTTTTTAAAAATCTTTTAAATAAGCAACCTTTAAAACCTTGTTTTCAAAATATCTTCCTCTAGAGTTAGGAGTTTCTCCTAGATAGAGAGTTTCAGAGTTAGGAGTTTCTTTTGATAGGTTGTTAGTTTGTTTGTTTGTTGTGTGCTTGCTTTAGAGTTAGGGGTCTGTCCTAGAGTTATAGGAGCGCCTCCGTCCGGTCAGTCAGCGATCCACATCTCCGAGTGATGACTAGAGTAGGATACGCTAGTTCACCCTTGGTTTTCTTTAGAAAATACAGCCTAGTTACACATAGGTTGTAGGAATCACCTGCATTAGCTTATGGCTAATCTGCATTTAGTTAGGGCATATAGGGTGTCCTAAAATCCAGAATTCACTAGAATTTAAATAATCATACAAGAAATTTTAATAACTGGTCCGGTCTTTTAGATCGAGTCTAGGATAGAGGTCTAGGTGTCTTAGGCATCCTAGCTTAGAATAGGCGCGAAGAACTGCGTTGCCTTGATTCTCGTGGAGGCGGGGATACGCAGGCTTCTTTGGATGAATACCAGACCATCTGAGGACTCGGGCTAATCATTTAGAGTCTTAGGATTTGTTGTGTAGTTATTGTATTTCTTTTGATGTGTTTTCTTACTTTCTTGCACTGATCCTATACCTTTAGCTATAGCATGCATGTGTTTGCACATCAGAACTTAGACACCCATTAGGCATGTCACTCATAACCTAGCTATGCTTAGGTGACACATCTTTCATTTTATTTTATGTGTGTTTATTATTTGTATTCTCAGGAAATGCATGCTTAGGTAGACGACTCCTGAGGATTGTTCCCATTTCACATGATTTTTACCCAAACTTCTTTGGAGTTAATGAAAATGGCATAAGAGACTAAGTGCTTTTCACTCGGACGAATTGGGGGTGCTCTCAGACCTTCTCCATTCGTAACCAGGCACGAACCCATATATATTTCTGGTTATCCATTGCACAGAGGATTTGATTTTAGGGTTCCATGGCATATCCATGGATGGCGACTCTGAGTTTATTTTAGGTATGTCTCGGTTTCGAACCTTGGTTCCGAATCAAGACATATCTCTTTCTTTTTATCGCCACTCGTGCTATGCTATGAGGGTGGCATCCATTTTTAGGGTTCCTTGGTAGAGCTCTCCTTCACACGTGGATGATCCAGAGGGTGTTAGGGACCCGTTCCCTCACTCGTCCTCGGATCGGGGTCCACAGGCTGGCGACTCTGCTGGGGAGTTTTTGAAACATTGCCTAACTTTATAAAAATGCCATTTTTACTAACTTTGGAGAAATTTGAGCTAAAATCATTTTAAATGGGAATTCTATCGTTAGAATCCAGGGGCACCAGATAGGTGCATAATTAAAACAAGGGATTCACACACTACACATCATATGTTATCATATTGTTTATTCTTTACTTTTTTCATTGTTTTTCATTATTCTTGGCTCTATGAAAATAGATACAGTGCGTGCCAGACTGGGAGTTCATTACCCTGACGGGACTGTTGTATCTATTTTCAAGCTATGCGCCGGTGCTGCAGCCGCAGACATTGGGCGTACTTTTGTCTACAGGAGCCGATGAGCAATGAAGCATACTATGTATAACATGTGGCGTACTTGTGTTATACATGTTAAGTATGTTTCATACGCATAGTACCCGATAGATTGAGTACGGAGCCCTAATTTGTTTTATATATTATGTATATACTTACCGACCTAGTAAAATCCAACTAGGAAGTACTCGTGTTTATATAAGTATATTGCATTCATATAGGGTCGAACGTGTGTTGCTTACACATGTGGAGCCTAGAGTTAGGAGCTTTGTCCCATTTGTAGACTAGGGTAGCTCCTTTTATATGGCTACAACACGGTCCTAGTGCACTTATCAGTCTGTCTCGAGTCGAGATTTTCTTGACTCAGCTAGATTAGAATTTGAGCTGGTGCCCCTGGTTAGGATTTGTGTGTATGTGTATATACCTATATATACTGATTATATGTATTAGGGTTCTTCTCTTAGTTAGAGTTTCTTATTCTTTTCAATCAGTTATATCCCTTCGTTATTCAAATTTAGATATAGTCAGTGACTTTTGACCGCCATTACCTTGGTCAGGTTTAGGCCTTCATCTGTAGATTATAGGGTTTGACCCGTTGTTGTATATTCTCACCTTTGGTCAGTCCTTTAGTGGATTACCTTTTTCTGGTAACCGTTATTCACATACCTTTGGTTGAGCTGTGGGAATCCTTTGTCTAGCCGTTATGCTACCGGATTTTATCCAGAATATTTTGAGCATGACCGCTATCTCTTAGAGTTAGGAAAGCCATGAGTTTACCTTACCTTACTTTCTTGTTTAGCGCCGTTATGCTGCCGGATTTGGTCCAGAACATTTTGAGCATAACTGCTATTTCTTAGAACTAGGAAAACCATGAGTTTGCCTTACCTTGACCTCCATGTATAGCCGTTGTGCTGCTGGATTTTATCCAAAACATGTTAAGCATGATTGCTATCCTTTGGAGTCAGTCTACTTTGTCTTGATTCCCATATATGCATTGCTCAGTAGGATTAGATCCTTACTTGTTTTGCCTTGAGATCTGGCCGATAGCTCGTTTGCTGTCCTTATGACCATGATCTATCATTTCTGATCATATTGATCCTACAGTTGTTGATATCCATCATTCAGATTTTAGATCTGGTCTTTGACCCTACTTTTGTCATTCTTATGGCCATGGTCTATTATCTGAGCCATTGATTTTCATTGATCCATGTTTACCTATCATATATCTTTTACCCTTGGATCATATCGAAATCATTAATGGGAAAGTTTGATCTTACCTGTATTCTTTGAGTGCAAGATTATCGCTGAGATCGAAATTTATTTAGATCAGGGATGTTTATCGTTTCTGACTCTTTCATTCACAAAAGAAGAACATTTATACTCAAATGAGACTTAAAGGAGTAGATTGAGAATTCCTTGAGACCCTGTTGATGTAGGTCATATTATCACTGTCTATTTTTCTTTAACCTTCATAGAAATTATTTCTTTGATTTTCAGAATAAAATACCCTTTGGTGTGTTTCAAGATTACTCGTTTCTCTTTGTTCAGAATCTTTATCCCATGACTATTGACCTAGTGTGTGTGCTTCCAAGTCAAGAGTCTATGTTTAGCGAAAGACCATTCTTTCTAAAGACTGACCATTTCCAATCATACTTGATCCAGGCAGTCTATTCTTTTACCCACATTGTCAACATAAGCCTTTGTTGGCCCATTTAACCCAGACATTGTGGAGTTGCCTTTTCTGGGATTCCTACTCCGGGATTGAACTTTATAGTTATCATTATCATGAGGAAAGGTGTATCATCTATAAACTTTCAGTGCCAATGTACTACCTTTAAAGAAGTGTCCTGTGTTTTTAGATTTGTCTTTCATTGAGTGTACATCAACTTTCTTCTCTCTAAGTTGAAAAAGTTCAGTTATGTAGATGTAAAAAAAAAAAAAGAAGAAGAAGAGAGAAGTGTCATATCTGTCAGTCTTTCTTATATAGAGTCAGCGTTCTGTTTTCTATCAGAACTGATAAAGAGCCCATTGAGGTGTGTCAAAAATCATCAATGTACTTACAGTCTTCAATTCAATAAAATGGTTGATTTCGTATCTTTGATACTCTATGATTCACTCTTAGATCCAATGTTTAAATAACTAAAGAACCCCTTCTCGGATGAGAATGCAGATGAAATTTACCTCGAGATATGAAAGATGGTCAAACGAGAGGAAGAACGTCGAGCATAGCCACTTAAAGAAGAAATCGAAGCTATTGATAGTGGTATCGAAATTTGAAACTCGGGAATGATGGAGTGGCAAAACTTTATCTCCTGAGGAGCGCAAAGAATTGATAAACCTGTTTATAGGGGTTTGAGGTAGTCTTGCTTGATTCTATAAGGATAAACCAGGAAAATGCCCTGTTGTTGAGCAAAGCAAGACTTCACCTGCTTTAGACATCCAGTTTAAGAGTAAAATTTTAAAGAGATGAGCATCAGACATCCTGTAGAGCTGATGAGATATTGAGAGAAGATTTTCAGACAAAGAGTTGTAGACTCTTGAGTACCAATTCAAGATCTTTGAAATGAGTATAACTTCAAGTTGAACACATTGGTTGAAGTCTTGTCCAAGAATACCGCCAGACTTCTTGGCAAAATTATTCAAAGCCATTGAACCTTAGCATTCAAGAGCTTGTACATCAAATACACTGGAAGGCCATCATTGGGCGTTTGAACTTTTATAGACAAAATCCTAACGTTTTAAAATCCTTTTGAGAACCCTTTGGGCCAACAATTTAAAGCCAATGTTTCTTTTCAAACCACATTATAAACCCGGGGCATTATGCACCCGAACTACGTCGGACCTGATCCCCAACTCTTCAGGGGTACATAGGCAACTTGATTAATTCAGGTTCGGTCAAACCTTGGGATGAAATCCCTTTCAAAAATTTTGAAGCTAAATGCTAAACCATTCTTTGAAAAATCCCACAGCGAACTACGCGGACCTGATCCTCCATTTTTGGGGTACGTAGGTAGTCTGGCTAGACCAGATTCGGTCCAAATCCTTAGAACCTTAGGTATTCAACCCTTTTGTACCCAAGCCCACCTAGAAAGTCCTTCCGATGAAACAACCAAAGGTTTGAGGCGAATGAAAAGAAAAACAGAAAGAAAAGAATGAGAGTCTGAAGACCCGCTAGGTTGAAAACCCGAAAGGGCGGCCTGGAGAAAGGTGAAATCGTTTTTCTTGCTAAGTCAACAAGCAAAGGGATTGACTTATTAGAAAGTAAGGGTAGTGGTATGCTGGATTGAAAACTTGAAGAGACAATCTAGTCAGAGGCAAATACTTCGCGTGAAAAGTTGAGCTGAATAGAAGTAGAAGGAATTCCTCAGTTATGTAGAATTCCCAAGTTTGAGTGCAAGCAAAAGTTGAGACAAGTAGTCTTTTAGACTGAAAACTTGGAAAGCAAAAGTTGAGATAAGTAGTCTTTTAGACTGAAAGCTTGGAAAGCAAGAGTTGAGATAAGTGGTGTTTTAGAGTGAAAACTTGGAAGACATTAATTTTGACTTCTTCCGAAAAAAGATATCAAGGAGACCGAGAAGCAACCTCTACACAGGGCAAGATCTTGGAATCCGAGTAGTGTCGGCATTAAAACCAAGCAACCCAAAGGGGATAATAACTCTGAGAGTGGCTGACCTTATCATTTAAAAATGATACATTTTATCTAAGAATGAATAAAAATTTAGTCAAGTCCCTTGAATATTGTAAAGTCTTCTTTGAAAGAGTCCTCAGGGGTCTGTTCCTTGTTTATCATTGTTTTCTTTTAGAATCAAAAGTGTTTGGCACTGAAGAGAATGGGTGTACACCTTCCGAAATGTAAAGAAAAATCTAAAGTAGACACTGGTTTAGGAATCAAAGAAGGGCAAGAGATTTGTTATTCAGATCTGCCTGAAACATCGAAGCCTCAAGCACTGAGCAAAATGAAGAATTCTTACATTCAGCCTTTGTGGAGTTGGTTTTACCACTATACCAAAGAAAGAACCCATGCAAACTCAAATTTTTCCTACTTTCCTTGATTCTGCCTTCTTAAGACCATGTCATGGAAGCACATCATACTAGAGGCATCTTTTATGACTTGCGTCATAAAAGTTATTACCCAATGATAACTGGGATATCTATTCTTAGCAAATAGAAACCAGAGAAGCTCGAACATACTCTTTGAGTTGAATTCCTTGAATCAAAGTGTTTCTTTTGGAGTCAGTTTTGAAAACTTCAATTGCCAGTGGAGTATAGAATCTATTCCTGCATCCTTTAAACCTCATCAGAATTCTTTTCACCTGTTAAAGAGAGTCAGCACCTGAAAATCTCATCAATCTACATGAGTTTTGCTTTCAGCAAAGATCATGTGCTCCTAGTTATTCTCGGTAAGAGATGACTGGCCCATTAGTGAAATCAATTAAAGATGGTAAATTCTTCATTCCTTTTGAAGGTTTTTAATAAGGATAGAAGTTGATGGTTCTGTGTTCCACGGTTTGGTTTTTCTTCCATGGTTTTAGAAAGTATTCAATAAAGGAAGAAATTACTATATTCTGTGTTACACGGTTTGATCTTTTCTTCCATCTTAAAAAAAAAAAACCTTTGGTTTACACTTGTTTTGACAAGATTTTAATACAGCTATTAAAAAAAAAAAACTCTTTGAGTGATTACTGTGTAGTTATCTGATTTGTACTCTTTGAGTGTTTGGGTTTTGTTTGCTTTGACAAAGTTTTAATTCAATGACAAAAACTCTTTGAGTGTTTTTAAGAGATGAAAATTATTGAAAGGTTTTTAATGAAGAAGCTCGCTGAACCTGTGCTACACGGTTTGGTCTTTTCTTTGTTCGTTAAAAAAAAAAAAAAAATGAAATTACTGAACCTGTGTTACATGGTTTGGTCTTTTTGAAAGGTTTTAATGGGAAAATATTTTCGATCCTGCATTACGCGGATTGGTCTTTTCTTCCTTCTCCCGGGTATTTAGTACCCAGATGATTAGTAATGTAATGTCAAGTAGTGACTTACCTAATCAACGTTCCACAATGTGCAGGTTCCTAACATGTTAGGAGTCATGCGTATCTGCGAAGAGGTTTGTATGGGACTGTTTAGCAGGACATACGAATTTGGGTTTATGTGGAACTGTTTAACAGAACCGCGTGATCCGGAGTGATTCGCTACCTTGAAAGAGAGGAGTCAGAGTTACTCAGATAGTTAAACAGATTTATTTTCAGCAATGATCTGTATATCTATCGCCTGGCTTGAGACTTAGTCTCGCCTCGGGTATTAGAAGTTTGAGTTTAGCTCCAATATTCGAGTACCCTAATAAATGGTCGAGTAAGTTTTAGACTAATCGACGAGATAAATTACCGCACTTGTGTAACACTGTTTGGTCTTTTTGAAAGATTTTAACAAAGATAGAAATTACCGAACTTGTGTAACACGGTTTTGTCTTTTTGAAAGATTTTAACAGAGATAGATATTACCAAACCTGTGCTACACGGTTTGGTCCTTTTGAAAGATTTTTAACAGAAATAGAAATTACCGAACTTGTGTAACACTGTTTGGTCTTTTTGAAAGATTTTAACAAAGATAGAAATTACCGAACTTGTGTAACACGGTTTGGTCTTTTTGAAAGATTTTAACAGAGATAGATATTACCAAACCTGCGTTACACACTTTGGTCCTTTTGAAAGATTTTTAACAGAAATAGAAATTACAGAACCTGTGTTAC